>NC_140587.1:858797574-859451974 GCF_964204655.1 Triturus cristatus
CAGTCAGAGGGCTCCTAATCCCAGGAAGCTGGCCCAGCTCACCCAGCAGCTTTCTATATGCTTAATGGAGCTTTCTAAACAACAAATGCACGAATTCCAGTCCCCCTTCATTCGTTCTCCATTCAGAGTTCCAAGTAAGGGTGGGACACTCATACCTAGACCTGGTTAGACTTCAAGGCAACCTTGCTCTGGTACAAACAATGTACGAAAGTGTGGGTGTCACAGACAAGGCACTTTGGAAGCCTGGGGCTTATACATAAGATGCAGCTCTATGGTCTTTCAATTTAAGGTTTCCTCAGAGTTAGAACCCACCAGTAGTTTTTCCAGAAGACATCACTGTTGTGGAGTTGTGCCTGCATGGGTAGATTTTCATGGTTGGGCATGAGGGTCAGACACCGAAAAGGAGGCTATGAAGAATGAGAAGGGGTAGTGGGAGGGGGCATGGCATGGAGTAAAGGAAGAGGGGCTGGGCACCATGCCTACTACGGACCACCGGATACTAAACTAGAAGAGCTGGCAGGAGTATCTCCTGTGTGACACACGGCTTACCCATCACAGCACACCTGTAATGTACTGGTGCCCTCTCATCCTCCGTGCATCATGCAGGCCTCACAGGAACCATCTTACCTCATTCACTCGGACTACTATCTGACACGCACTGCCTGCCTTTACTTACTTGACGTCCTTCAGCAGACAATTCGTGCCTCCTATCTCACTCCTCAATTCCTTAGTAGTATTTGTCTCTGGAAGAGAGGGAAAGCTTGTGGAACTGAATAACTTGATTAAACGAGCCCAAACAGACACCCATCTGATGCAAGTAGGCTGCACCTGCGACCCAGTACTGGAAAAACCCACCACACTAGTCGATTTATTAATGAATCTTAAACAAACCACGAGGTGCGGAAAGACCGCCATCTATGACTGACAAAGCCTTCACCCCGGACCTCCTGATACAGGATCTGCACCATGTCAGCCAGAGGACCACAGGACCAACAAGTCCAAGACAAAACTGAGTCAAACAAGATTACTAATATCCAACAACCATCCTCCTCTGTAGACAAAAGAGCCATCAAAAAGTACCTTGAATCTTATCAGGAAAGGAAGACTCCACGAAAAGAACACCAGAACACTGCCTGAGCCTGCCACAAGCAAAGAAGGAAAGGCAGGAACAGAAAAAAACAAAGTCACTGAGCGCTTTCAAACAGAAAACATATCTAGAATCTCCCTAAGGGATCTGCAGGAAGACAACATAATGGAAATGCACACAGAAATAGCAGAGGTAGAGGACGGGCCCACTGGCAAAGACTTAGTCAAGGGTGACGGGATAGTCCCCCCCCCCCCTCTGGGGAATGGTGACTCAGAATGAGGAAAAAGATTATCACAAGTGGCAACCATAAATGCGGGCACTCAAGCACTCCCTGTGAGGGGAGCTGGAGCCATTCAATTAGGTGATGCCAATTAGCCCGCTAAGTCAGTGGCTGAGGAGCTTCAGAGGGCTACTCAGCCAGTAGTCACACCATCAGCTACGCCGCCCTTAGCTCTACCAAACATTCCAAACAAGGAATCAAACACCAGGGCCCACTCACATTTGGAAGCTCAATAGTGTGCAAGTCAGCTTTAAATCTTCTCCCGATGAAGAGCCAGATACTAATGTCACAATCTTCTTACCAGAATACAAATCACAAGAGAGACCAGACATATTAAACGGGGAACATTTTACACCTATTAGCAGAGATCGGCGGCAGGGAGCACCTAAAATCATCCGACTTGGTTGCCACTGAATTTTAGAAATTAGGCTCCTGAGGCCACGTGGGCAACCACAAAGATAGCCAGGAAGATTCTCAGAGAACAGGCACTCTTTAAGAACTGGGGAATATTACGGACACCGTACTACGCCCCTGGCTATCCTCCACCCCTGCTAGTTTCGAGTCAGCCTAAGCCGGGTCCACAAATTCCTAAAGCCACTTTCTCAAATCTCAAGGGAGTGAGGAGCACCTCCCATCAGGTTCATCTTACAATTAAGCAACTAGAGCAAGTAAAGCCACTCAAGAGAAACAAATGCAATTCTTAGAAAACTCAGCTTGAACCAGAGTGACGATAATCTGCAACGAGAGTTGAGACTGAATAAAGCAGCACAAAAAAAGCTAACTTGGACAATAAAAACGGAAGATAAAGACTCGCTTTGAGCAAAGCTCCTTTTTGATATAAAAGGTAATAACTACACACGGTTTTGGCGCAAAGAAAATATGTTACAACGTCTCACCCACCAAGGGATCAGCTCTCATTTGACAAAAGAAGCTTTGCCAAAGTTCCTGTATGAGCACTTCAACCACTATGAGGAAGAGCAAATTCATGCAATAGTGTTAAAGGAAATCTTACCCAACTCTTCCAAAAACACAACTAAAAAGGATGCTGAAAGGGCAGCCTGTGGCCAACGACTGCCCCAGAATCTGGCCACAGATTCCTTTACAGCAACTACACCTGCTAATAAAGAGACATATCCAACAGAGGGGCCCCTGGGCCCTATTGGGATTCCACCTGCACTGTATAAACAGGGCGCCAGTTGGTGGTCAGAGAAACTGGAGCCGATATTCCAGCAGATGCTGTAATCCCGGCCTCCTGGAAAGGGTCCATAAATTCCCCAATCCATAAACACGGCGATAAGAACAGCACAAAAATCTATTGGCTTGTGTCGCTTATCGACAATGAGGCCAAATACTTCAACAGTACCATTTTAGAGCAGTTAACATCTTGGGCCTCAGCCAATCTCATCATCCCGCTGAACCAGACTGGATTCTGCAAACATAGGGAAACCACAATTAACAGCCCGTTCCCTATTAATGGAAGGGATCAAGGGTGCAAAATTACCCCAGCACTTTTGTTTATAGACATCCAGGCCGCTTTTGACAATTCCAATCAAGGCAAACTATGGATGAAATTGACTAACCAGAATGTTCCACCAGCCCTGCTACTGATGCAACAAAAACAGGTCAGAAAAAATACAGGAGGAACGCAAAAAGTTCTGGGATGACCCTGCAAAAAGGGCCAAGTCCAACAGGTTTCATAAAGTACTACAGTGCATTTCCCACTGAAAATGTAACTTGTATTTCTTTTCCATGTTCACTGTTTTATATGTAGCTACCTGAAGGTGAAAGATCAAACACTTTACATATTTTGTTTTGTTAGTCACACCTTTGGCCCTGCCCCCCGGTCACTGACCCCACCCCCACTGACCCCCCCCCCCTGCTTGCAGCATCACAGTTATGCACATATTTATATACAAGGGTTTTTTCTCCAGCCACTACAACTTTGTCAAGTGTCATGTGCATAAATGTGTAAGCTAATTTCATTTTATGTAATAAAAAAAAAATCCTCCTTTCTACCTTTGTCCCATCCCTCCTCCCTCTGACTCATCCAAAACCTTTGACTATGAACTCTCAAACATCCTTCTCAAACTTCCCCCTTTGTTATGCATCACCCCAACTAACAGACACACATGACTACTACTTACAAAAACAACTTTCTAATTCCCCCTTTCAAATCAATTCCCATCATTCTATCCCTACACTAAACTCTACTAAACACAAGAAAACGAGAGCACAAACCTAACACAACTACTGTACAAAGAAAATAAAAACATTTCTAATCTACAAACAACCGGTCATCTTGGATTCTGGAGTAGCGCTTCAACGCCTCGTCAGGGGTAGTAAACGCTATACAAGTTCGAATTACAGTTACAATATTTTTTTTAATGCACTTCACCCGCTGGATATATAAAATAGCTGAATGCTTCGCTAATAAAAACTGCTAAATAAATATACAAGGGCGCCACCCTGTGGTACATTCCGATAAATACTTGTTCACAAATAAATGCCGGTGCTTAGCAACGGCAAATAGCGATCCAATGACCCTATAAAAGGGGACCCTTGAGCCGTCCCATATCACCAAAGAACCCAAGTTTTAAGCGATCAGCAATTGAACTATAGCTGCGATCGATACAAATTGAATAGCTGTTATAATAATGACAACATTAAGTTTCCTTTTTGCAATAAAGTCAACAATACATGCAAAACAAGTTGAGTTTCATTTTGATTTGTGAGGTAATCTGTGTCTTCTCAGAACAATGCATGTCAGAAAACATTGTAATTTATAAAAGTCGGAGTCGAGAATTTTCACAGAGTGGAAAAAAACTTGCTTTTCCCCTTTGCAGCTTGAAACCGCGTCTACGGAAACAGAATGGTGAGGTGCAAAATTAGAGCGAGAGGCATGTCGAGACATCAAGAAGACAAACAATTCATAGGGGGTGGGGACAGGGAGGGAATAGACTCGGCTGACGCCAGATATTTTCTCACCAGTTACCGCCTCTCCCCCCACCACCCATTCCTATCAACTGCCACTCTAGCAGAAATTAATTTTATAGTAGAATGAAATATAATGAACACAGCTTTCACTGAAGACCACATACTAACGTCAAATGTGTACACAATTTAACAAACGGTCACTTAGAAATGAACAATTATGGAAACACAATAATAAACATTGTGTTGTCATTGCACGAGGTTGCCTCACTGCTGCTTGACGGTGACTAAGCTAGTTTCAGTTTCCTTTCACATCAAAGAACTTGTTAAATATATAGGGGAATTCCAAACACTCCCATAAATGTATTATGGGCGTGCGGGAGTATTGAACACAGATCATTCGGCGCGGGGTAAAGCGACAGACGTCAGTGTTAACAGCAGGACAATATGAGCGCGAGCGACTCCGACGGTGGACGGTGCATTTTGGTCCTTAAATGCACATTTGTTCTTGCGTGCTTCTCAGCATTGGTCGGGTAAGTCCATTTGGCTAGAACCGGCAGCGGTTGCATGTCGTTGGTGAAAGGAAGGGTATTCACAGGTGTGATACTGAGAACTGTGCGCCACCCGCAGGCCAAAGGTTTGAATTTCCGGAGACCCCCGTCCAGGCCTTTTTATTCATCACAGGTGGACAAATGGAATGATGCCAAAATTACCAACAGTAGTACCTGCTCTTTTATACTTTAGACAGGAGTCCCAGTTTTTCACAGCTGCCCTGGCAGATTTGAGCAAATTTGGCTCGTGTCCCGGTTTTTTAGAGAGGGTCGACTGAAAATAGTAGAAGGCACATTTGTGTGTCCAAAGCAGGGTTAGTTAGCAAATGTTATAAGAAGGCAATTTAATTAACAAGAATAATACCTGGTTTCAAAATTGCATTTTATGTATTTTCTTAGTACATTTTCTGCATTTCTATGTTGATGAGCACTGGAATTCTGTGTTGCTCAGATAATGTAACATTGCAGTTCTCCTTCTGTTATTGGGAAATGTCCTGGTTTTTGGTTGTCAAAATCAGGTCACCCTACCGAAGTATTATTTCTTTGTGGCACTAATCACTCTTTTAACCAATAACCAACAAATCCTACCAAATGGGTATTTTGTATTTCACTTGACACAGGGAAGAGAAAGAGGAGGGAACAATGGTGCTGGTTCATCTCCCCTAGTCTAAGAATCAACAAACAAAGAGAACGAACACAAAGCCAAGCTTTAGACAGTCCAATCATGCAGGTCATCAACAACACAATTTCCCTTGCAGGACACCCATCAGGTTTATAGAAGAACCCTCACCCACCAACCTAGTTGGTGGCATGCTTCATCATCGGGTTCTTACCCAGGAAGCCGAATGCCTCCTAGGTGTGCTTCAACGCCTGATTACAGTGGAGCGTTTTTGGTGTTGCGAGTAGTGAATGCCATGAAAGTGCGAAGTTAAAAATACCCCTGGGGTACCAAAAACTTTATTGTGTGGTCCCTGGGGTAAGATTAAAAATGAGATATTTGGACGTGAACGAGAAAATATAATCTCACGTTTCAGCCAATGAACTTTCAATTGATTGGCTTTCTTCAGGATCTGCAGGTCTAAATTTCGTTTGGATTACGTGACTGAAATTTGCATTGTCAAAGGGTGGGTTTCCCAGAACACAATGGCACCAAACACGCAATTATAAACAATTTTGCAAGCCGTTCTCTGACAATGACTCGGTGTAGTTGCTTAAGTTAAATTCACACGCACTTGGGGAAAAAAGAAACAACTGCAGTATGTGTTCTCTGGCTTCTACAATGTTGTATTCAGATACTGACTTATTTTTCATTTCTAATTTTACTGTATCGATATATTCAACTGAATTACAGTTACGTATTTTCTACTGTTTCTAGTTCTCATTTTTAAAACCCTTTGTTTTTTGTCGGTAAACCACCCGCAAGTTCAGAATTCTTGTGTTAGGGAAACCTCAAATGAGCTTCTCAGGTCAATCTATGTTTCTGGACATGAACGAAGTCCTGTGCGTTTGCCTTCCCAGTCTACAGATAGGCTTATGGGAACCTCCGTTCAGTGTTTGAACTAGAAAAATAGAAGTGTAGGTATCAACGGCCAGGCTGTCACTGCTGAGAAGTACTGTACCTCTACTGAAAAGTGTAGGTAATCTCCAAATAAAGAGTACCGGCCCTGTTAAAGCACTTCCTCCATCTTACACATTTCTTTTATCACACGGAAAGCCTGCTTGCCTTTCGCTTTTCTGTTTTTGTATGCAGGCAATTCAAATCCCATCTGTATAGATAAAGCCAGCCCTCGGCTGAGACTCTCATGCGTCATTTGTGGGCCGCAGAAACTCTGGGGGAAGTTTAGTGGGTCATTCGCCATTGCAGGGCTCCTACCTCACCAATCTTGCAGTCTCCCTGCCTCATTTCAGAGTCCGGGTAAGCCGCAGGGTTTAAGAAAGCAGGGCCTCAGCTGCCTCTGTCAACAAACTCTTGACCCGGAAGTCTCTCCAATATTGGCTCGCCGGTAACAGTAGCCCCGCCCTAGTTCGGGTGGAGGGACCGTTACTTGCTCTGCCAGGTGATTGGGCACCATCATCAGGGGAATAACAGTTAAAAGCAAGACTACTTTGTTTGGAAGTGCAGCATACCATCACCAGCCTAAGATAATGAGGTAATTTACACTGAAACACCATTAAAAGTGATACCCGTTAATGCGCTGGTGCTCATCACTGCTTGGTCACTTTTTTTTTTTTAATGCCAATATAATGGTTTATCTAAAAGGAAAGCAGGGGCACGTTTCAAATGCAGAAAAGTCTACCCCAAAGGCCAAAATCTGAGAGCACAGAATCTAAATTGAGGTGCATGCCATTTACCCATATATAGAGCTTGGCGACGGAACAGGTCTTCCCTTAAGGTTAATCCTATATCCAGGGTCGGACTAAGACCGGGCACCGCCCAAAAAAGTGCCCCACATTTGCACATGGCAACTTTGTGCAAAGCATTACGTCTTTGAGGGGACCAATTTTGGGAGACGTTTGCAGTAAATTAGGCGTTTTAAAGCTGGTAAAGGGATACCTTTGGTTAAGATTGAAAATGCCATTATTACACTGAAACTCACCCACAGGCCATGCGATATTCAGCTTCAGGTTTTAAATCTCCATCTCACCAGTATGTGCCTGAATCTGCTGCTCACCCTGAGATACACAAATGCCCTTATCTCCATCACCTTTAGCCATCCTCATGGTCCACTGACCAACAGAATGCTAAAAGATCTTGCTGACCCATAGGGCTGGAGATATTCCTTCATCCTCAGGAACTCAGGAGACTTGCTCACAATCAGACCCAGAGTGTCTTGATTCTCATCGGTTGGTCCTCAAACTACCCACTCACCCTCAGGATCCGTAAGGACATTTCCACCCTGAGGCCCCCAAATGCTCCTGGTCCATTTTCAGATGACATTGGAATCATTCTCACCCTGAAGTCCTCTGTTCTCTTTGCTCACCCGTAGGACCTGTAGTACTTGCTCACTCTTACCTGGAAGATCCTGGGCACCACCAGGTCTGTAAGGATGGTGCTCATCTGAGTCATGGACTCAAGAAATGTCCTGCTTACCCTCCGCTCTACTGAACCCTAAGGGTCTCAGGCTCCTGTGCAACCCCAGAACTCCGAAGCTTCACCCCTTCCGCAGTGTTCCAAAGAGTACTATACAATAAACATTAATAAAGGGCACAGCTACCTCACAGTTGTCCCGGCGCTACATGGAGATTGCAGAAGAGGACTAGCCAGCCAGTACACCTACCCTTGACTAAAGAGCCTGGTTTTTAGAGTCTTCCTTTACTCTTGCCCGACTCCATCTGGCGCAAATGAGGTGGCAGGGAGATCCACAGTCTAGCGGTCCTGACCGCAAAAGACCTTCTCCCATGTCGGGACTTAGAATAGCAAGGGACACAGAGCAGACGCTGATGGTTAAATCTCAAAGTCTGTTCCTGAGTACTACTCAGTCTTGGGTTCCCAGTTGCTACATTCTCTATTTATTTCCCTGAGGCTGCTACCCAAATCCTTGAGGCTCCTGCTTACCCTCTGTTACCTCTACGGCTCTTGTCAGCCCCAGATGCTTAACTTGTGCCAGTGGATGGAGGTGGTGGGCACTGGGACTTATGTTTCATCATCAGACTTTGCCCAAGGTTAAGACAAAGGAAGGCATTAAAGAAAACCAGTCTAAGGAAGAGAAAGATAGAAAAACCGTGACAAAAGAAGAAAGCAGGGGCGAAAAAGTACATGAACGAGTGAGCTAAAGCAACAGGAAGTGTGTAACAGTGGAAGAGGCATGAAGTGGATTCAGGCACAACCATCCTTGGTCACTAGTTACCTCCGCATTCAGTCGCACCAACGGCAAGATCCTAAGATGAACTTTGAGCCCCTGGAATAATCTTTCTGCATATTAATCACTGCAAGGTCCCCCTTTGCACATGCACACTGAAGGACGGAGTTTGCCACTCAGGTATTATGAAACAGGGCCAGCCTGGACGTCAAACTCACCCTTGGCAAAATTGGTCAAACGAGTTCCACAATGCAGTCAGCAGCAAGAATGGGCATGTGCTTTCAGCTTTGAAAGTATCCCCCCCCCAGCCTTCAACTCACCTGGAAAATGCCAGAGTGGCGGGACTGGCATACAGTCCCATGTTAGAAAAGCTCACCCTTCCTGCTGAAAGAAGACTATCCTGCAAATGTGGCTGAATACATCTTCTCATGGCTGCATTAGTGCACTGTCGTGTGCCTGGTAGTAACATATGAACCTCTTGCTAAGTTTCAGCATTTACACAAAATCACACAGTGCAGCAAGTTTCTCGGAGGAGAAATGTTGGCCATGTCACTGTCACTCTAAGAACTTTGTCCCAGCACCTTGTGCACCTAGGAATTTTCTTCAAGCTCTCTGCCAAAGAGCACTATTCAAATATGGCCCCCTTTTTTCAAAGAGTGCATCTCCTGCCTCCCAATATATACCAGGTGGTCCCCCTATTGGAACATTCAAATTTTTATTGGAGTTCTTCATTTTAGGAGCCTCCCATTGTGGCTGCAAAATATTGAGGTTCATTGGGCCCCAAGTACTGGAACACCTGCCCTCTTTATCTTCAGGTGATTTCAGGTCATTTGACTTTCTGAAAGCGATTACGACCTTCTTTTTCTTCTATATTCACTTGCCCTGGGCTATTCTGACACACCAAAGGTTTATGCTCAGCGTGTTATCTTTTTTTAGTTTTAAAGGTAGCTTAAGACATCTTACCTTCCTTTGTAATAAAACTAATCATAAAAAAAAGACATGCAAATATAAATGCACTGAGGGCTTTGGACCAGCCCTCTTCATCCATTTGTCAGTTCAATGGTCTTTCACATTTTGCTTCCTCCCACCACCGCAGCAGGCAATGGGTCAACTCTCCTCATCTACTAGTTCTCTTGCATGTTGGGCAACTGCATCTGGACTACTGACATGATCGAAAGAGACCTGAGGAAGGACACACCACCCAAGCCTGTTTCGAATGATGGCATTTCCACTGCCAGATTTCATAACTTAAAACGTAGTAGCCATATTTTAAATGCCCAAATATCTAGTCTCTGGAACATGATAGGGATGTGGCCAGCATTTAAGGAACTTAATAATCAATTTGTTTGTGAAAGTCGGTCATTATTTCTGAAGGCCGAAAAGATAATTCTCCATTACTGTTATAAGGAAATCCATCTTTACCCTGGGAATCGGACCTCTCGAGAAGCTGAGGTTCGGTATAAGAGCTCAGTCGCGTGCATACAGACGTCACAACTTCAGAATATCCATAGACTGTGCACAACGGTTTTCTACTCATGATATTTAGAAGTGAGCATTCCAGAACATGTCAGTTGAATGGGAAATATAACTGGTATTAACATCAATTTGTTGGTATTTACACATGTTTGGAACCCCATATACACCCTTTTACTCCCATAAACTTCTAAATAAGAATTGGTGCTGAAATGGTCTGAGGCCTACCCATTTTAAGGGTTTTGGTTGAAGTGGAGCCTTTATTTACATAGATAAATATTATTCCTGTGACAACAATTAAAAATATATATATATATTTTCCACTTTTCTCCAAACATACAGTCTGCTGATATTGAGCAATGCACACAAGCAAGGTAATTGTATGGAATTCATAGATTTTCCTTCGTGTTTCAACGCACACAGTCCTGGTAACTTCCTAAAATTTGTTAATTTCCTTGTATATGCCAGGGGCTTACCAGCATCAGGAAAAAGCAAAACATCTTTATTTGCGGAGTTATCCTGCCTCCCACTGTTAGAAACGTCATCATATCTTTAGTGCCTTGCTTCCACTCACATTTACCCTCCATCATTCAATAGAAGGAAAAAAAGGACTCCCAAATACATTAAAACAGATATTGCATGCCGCTTTGGAAAATCTGTGACCCAATACCAACGAATACAGCTAAAGGACTCCTTTGTAAATTAAAATATACAAAAATATTCTTCAAGTGAGGAAAATTCAAGACAAATAAAAAGGCAAATGGGTTTCTCTGTATTTTCCGTTTAACAACACATACAAGCAGCCATGGGAAAAGGGTAAAGTGAGAACAACTATTTGTTTATGTTGAGTTGGGGTACAGAGGCAGGTGCTTTAAATCATTGCTTTTGTTTTTTTAGGATTTTTTGGTGGAAGTGTACAATCCTGAGTATAACCAACCATCACACGGCACCTTCACAAACAAGCGTGGAGCTTAGAAGTGAAAGTCAGCAGCTGATCGAACACATAAAGAAACTGCACTTTGTCCTCCCAGAAGGAATATTCCAGGAGGAAACCACAATCCAGGACAGGAAAATAATTACGTTCATATTTACATTAGCAAGAGTCTCTGCCTGTGACCTACAGATCTACTTGTATGATATTACCCAACAGATTGCTATGGAAGTGGAGAAGGCCTGTTACACATTACCTATCTGCAGCAGCCTGCAGTACACAGAGCTGAAGCTATGCCTGCTTTGTACCTTCGGTAAAAGATGATGCACCGATGCCCCGTAAATGACAGAATCTTGTTTGAAATTTAAAAATGAGATTTGAAATCCAGATTCCATGTCCTGAATTAAAGAAGTCAACCAAGGTTTTCTTTTTACACACCTTGAACAGAAATAGAAAACTATCAGCTCTATCCACATTGAGACACAGTGTTGGTCGGACATGTTGCAAATGGAACACTGGATATATAACGAATGAAGGGACAATGATGATTTAAACTCGGATCTGTGGAAACCTCTGGCCAAGAGTTGATACGAGAAAACAAGTTTGAACAACAAATAAAATGACAGGGAGAAAGGCATGCTACTAATGGAAATGTCAACATTTAGATGGTGGCATGCCTGGGGTACCTTTCTTCCAGCAAGAAAAAATAGAGATAAAATCATCAACATGCTGGAAACAAAAACTGAAGACACCGCAAGGAGGAATACTGGCAGCTAGAGGCCACCAGGGGCAGCCGTTTGTACACCGAGTTGAACGTATTTTGCATGGCAATAAGGCTCTAATGCAACTCATAATGTTGGTCGAAAGGAGTAAACAGGACGCCAATGACTTACATCTCAGAACCTGGGCAGCATGCACTATTGCCTGCCCTCTTACGACTGTCTCCAAGCGCTCTGTAGACCCTTTGATTTAGTGACGCACATTATTTACCCCAAGTCTTGAAGGACAAGCTTTGTAAGAACAGAAATAGTTGAATAGACTTAGCATCTCGTGACATGCAAGGCTGGGCGGGTTTCTCCAGTTTACAATTTTGGATAGTAAGGTTAGTTGGATGTTTGAAGAACAGGAACTTGAAAGATGAGTAAAATGGAGTCTTAAATATTTTTGAAGAGTAATATTGTATTTGAAAACCTATCCGTGATTAAAATCAACTGCAATGACATGCGCTGAATTAAATTGCATCCCAACCAATGCACTATATGGTCTGAGCACCTTAAAATATATCGGTGTATCGTAGGCCAGTTTTGAAACCCAGCAGAGTTTGAGGAGTAAACAATGGTTTAACAACTTACCTATGTGGAAGAAAAGTGGGGCATTATGCTTACCTCAGCAGAATAGTAAAAAATAAACGTTGAGTGGGCCACAATTCAATATGGCAGTACACAAAACAACCAAATGAAAAGTGCAACAGTTGTTGAAGAAATTAATGGAGAGGCAGGTTGAGTGAGAAAAAAAAAAAAAAAAAAAGATAAATCTACTTCTGCAGGTTTACGCCTATGTTTGGGAGCAGGTTTGCAGAATTTTGGAACTCTCAAAGGTCTCCAACAGTTTCCTACAGCAGTGGCAGGTTCCCAGCAGTTCTAGCAGAAATCATATCAGAATTCCCCTTAAGACCAATGTGAAGGGAATTCCTCACAAGCAACAAAACATAGTGACCAATTGTGCACGTGAAAATGTATCCGCGTTAATGGACTTGAGGTTCGCTAAATGCTTTCCCCCCTACACGGTCATCATTTTAGGAGGTTTCCTCACCTGTTCCACCTAAAAAATAGGTTTACTTTTGCCCTTGACCGAAGTAGAATGTTTGCAGTATCCAGGGTAAGAATGAGTCATGGAGGAATGTGTGAACGCACACAAACATATTGGTTTTTGGGTGTGTACAAACTATCCTGGGCTACCTGCAGATTTTACATTATGAGACTACCTGTAGCTCCACCCCTATATATCTTAGAGAGGACTGCCTTACAGGGAGCCTGCTACTGGGTTATAAAACATTGTTTTATATTGTATTTAAATTATTTTGTGCGAAGTACTGTCAACTGTTTTTTTTCAAGTCCACCTTGTTACTTGTAAAGGTGCACTACACATCTCTGGCATAGTTTTAGGTTTAATTTATTTGGTTATGCAATCTGTATCTTTATTTACAGAAAGCCTTTTTTTTTTGGTCCTAATTTTATTGTTTTTACAATTTGTGACACTGTTATTGCAGAATGCAAATAAAAACTTATATTTATGGTTTACTTGGCATTGTTTGGATTCTGTGTATGTGATGAAGTTCTGAGGAAAGGGCATAACTGAATCTGGTGATACAAAATTTTCAATACAAAAAGATGGTGATTTGGCAAAGACAAGGTAATTATACAGCCTATAAAGGGCTTATAGATGCATTTCTTAAAAATACCAAAGTATAAATAATTATTGTACTTTTGGTACCTATGACTTTTTTTTAACCCACTGAAAAACTGCGCTAAGTAGTCTGGGAACTCAACAAAAGCTGTGAATATGATCAGTCCATGTGCCATTTGATTGCTATGTCTCCATGCTACTGGTGACATGATGAGGTGAAAGAGGAGAGCAAACCTCTCCTCGAACTCCTATCTTCCATGGAGCAGGTTGGGTCAGTGGAATGTGTCACCCTCTTTCCTACCCTGATCCCAGAGCAGCAGAGGGACTAGCACCAGTTATTGGGGCAGTTTGCCTCTCTGTCCTCCCTTACCCCTGGGCTTACACATCTGTGTACCCATGATATTGATATTGGAGAAAGCCTGCCTGTAAAGAACAACATTTACAGGTTAGCTGACAAGGAGAGGGCCAGCATTAAGGAGGAAGTCTCCTGGATGCAGGAATTGGGGGTGAGTGAGCACTCCAATAGTCCATGGTCTAGCCCAGTAGTGCTGGTACCCAAAGCCACCCCACCGGGCGCCGCCCCCGAACTCAGGCTCTGTGTGGATTATAAAGGTCTCAAGTCCGTCACCAAGACGGACTGCTCACCCCAATCCCCCAGGCTGCTGAGCACATTGACAGGGTGGAAGCTGCCAAGTTCTTGAGTACTCTTAATCTGACTTCAGTTTAGTATCAGATTGCCCTGACTGAGGGGGGTAAAGAGATGTCGACATGACCTAACCCAGAGGGCTACTTACAGTGTAGGGTGATGCTGTTTGGGTAAAGAACGGGATACATAAAACAATTTTTTTTTTTTTTTTAAAAGAATAAAATGCTACAAATGTGTGTTTTTTAATTTTTTTTTATAAAGAGTAAGCAGTAGACCCCGGGACCACTGCCTACTCTTATAAATAGGTTCACCTTCCAGTTTGAGAATGGCTTACTACTACCTTTCAATAGTTGGTAAAGTATTAATGTAACCAGATTTCGGATGCAAAACATTAATACATACCAACCCAATTCCGTATTTGGAAGGAACGCCCTAAAGACATCCTTTCCAAGTACTGAACCAGGATCTGGTCAGAAGCCCAAACTGCAATTTGGTAAAAGGTTACCGAAACGCAATTTGAGTTCCATACATAATATAAACACATTATTTGCGGTTGTTAACTGGACGATTCACAGAACTGGGAAATTTGCAAATGCAAAAAGGCTTCGTAAATCCGGCCCTAGCTTCTCTTATGTGTATTAAGAGTCCAAAACGAGTATATGCATTTACATATTTATGTCATTTAGCAGTGCTTCTGTGAGGCACGAGAAACAGGAGATACAATGCTTGCAGAGGCATGAGGGCCGCAAAACAAACAATGGCCTTCACCATCACTTGAAATAATATAACAGGAACAACATCGGAATAGAAATGGACACACATGGGCCAATGTGATTTCTCTACACAGAAGACCTGCAACCACACATCTACTATTGCAAGAGGCATGTTTATTTAAAAGGGTGTTTAAACATCAGAAATTTCAGCTTCCCAGTCACTAACATAAATGCTCTTTTTGGCTTGCAAACCTTCAAGGTATAATCAAGTGAGATGTGGAATCTTTGACTACTGATTTCTTGTCTGATTTCTTGTTTCACGAGTAAGCATTGGGAGTGAATAACTGGCAACAGTTTGAACAGATGATCTGTACACTAGGACAGATACATAGGTTTAAGACTTCTTTATGTTGTAGCAAAACAGGACCTCATTATAGGGCAACATTGAAATAAACCCTATTGCCGGCCAGGCAGATTGTTCTCATTGTATTTGAAGCTTATTAAGTCACTTGATGGCAAACAAAGTTGATACACTATTAGACTGGATGGCGGCAAGGAGAAGCTTGGATTTCAGATGGCTTGGCACGATTTTTTGGAATCCTGTTAATTTTTAAATGCAGGCCCTTCACCACTGTGTAAATCGGAGATTTTAATAAGAGTGCTGCATCAATGTCCTAGTGGAAGTAGGGTTCTCAAAATGAGGCCAGGTTAATGAGGTGTTAGTCAGAAACTGGAGCCCCATGGCAGTATTTCAGACTTTCCCCCTTTATAAATAGCCAACTAGTTTGTCAACTACATGGACATTGAGTCGCACAAAGAAAGACCATGTCAGTCAGGCGTTACTGATTCCAAAGAAGACTTCCTCATAAGATTATATTAATAAGACAGTAGCTCACACATTTCAGGTTTACTTCATGCACAAAGGACATTTGTTTTTGTTGCCATAAGTATCGCCTTTTTTAAAATATTAATAGAAATAATCACATAGCCCTTTGGTTGACATTGGCTTAGTAACTACATACAGAAAAAAATAAGTGAAAAAGTTAATGCTGGAAAGAAGGGTAGGTTCAACAAAACGTTTCTGGAAGTGTGGAACTATTTGACAGCGGCAGGTTAATTTCTTTTTGTTAGACTTCACTATCAATCCTTCCTTAAATGGGTCCTATTAAATTATATGAACTATATTATTTTTGAATTTCTCTACAATAAAACGGTGGATCTTAAATTGCTACATGAATACACATTTAGTTTTTACTGCCTGTACTTATTATGAAATCACAGAAAAACTCAAATAAAAAAATAAAAAATAAAAAATTCTCAGATTGCGGCAAAATAACAGGAAGCCAAGTAGTTGCTTGCTATCTCGTTGCTTTTGAAAGGAGTGTAAACAAGTGAGAAGGCAGGAACTAAAAACGCACCGCACAGCAGTTCTGTCTTGCTTGCATACTAATTTGTGCACCTTAATTAGTTTTGAATGTTTTGTGAGAAAGTAATGAATCTACGAAAGCAATGGTCTACTGACCATTTGCTTGCACACAATACAAAAGGTTCAGGTGGATACCATTTGCTTATATTCTCTCACCTGAGCACAGGACACAATCCTCCCTGATAAAGGCCTCTGGAATCTCAGCTGCTGGCTGGGCTAAACCATTAAAGAGAGGAGAAGTTCCAAGGAAATGATTTGAGGGTTTATTTATGTTGCCCACTGCGAAGGGCAGGTTTGAATGAACAGGATAGTCAAATAAAACCAGAGTAGTCCGGTCTTGATTATCTATTTGTTTCCAAACACAGGGTTAGAGAATTGAGGAATTCTGATGGTGCTGGACAATGTCTCCTAATACATATTGAAGACCCTTAGCCTGATAGTTTCAGCCAGAAATGAAGAGAGCTACAGGGTTAGGAGAGACTTTTAAAAATAATTGGTTAGAGCTTAATTTGATTTGGTCAACAAGAGATGTGCTAGCTGCTTTGGTATTACTGAATATTCTGAAAATTGTGAAAGGAACTGTGTGCCCATGGTAATGTTTGTTACATTGTCTCTAATTTTTCTAATTTTGTTCAACAGACTGTAGAGAAGCACCAAACAGAAAGCATGTGTAAGGTAATCACTCCTCTGATGAGCGCACCATGAAAAATGATAACCAATTCTACAGACTAACATAAACATCAAGAATAAAAGGTACTATATTGTTGGCCGATTTGGGGCTGGCAGGAAACAGACCGTGTATGCAAGCAGCCAAGGCTTCATAAGTGTCCAATTTGTACACTTCAGTCAATGCTTTGTGGACAATGTTTTCACTACTCAAAAAAGACTCATGCGTATTCCAAATAAATCTACTGTTTTTGTGACTTTTAACTGTGTATTCCTGTTGATTGTCAAACAAGTGCAAACAAACAGGGAGGGCTCAGGAGAACATGCATTTGCACGTTTTCTTCTATGCATAGAAAAATGTTTCTTCAGAAGTAATCATTTTCCTACTTCCTCTTAAAAATAGGTCCCCCATATTTACATCTATGATATTAGAGTGTTTAAACTTCTGAAATGTCAGGTTTCCCAGTCACAAACATCAGAACCACACACCTATAAAGATACATTGTCAAATGTTAACTACATTTGCACTACTCAATCCGCAGAGAATCCTTGGGAGAAGTCATTCACTTAATGCTTGTACAAGACACTCTGGATGAATCTGTACACCTAATGGAATTCCAACAGAAATATCTCCTGTCCTAGTTTGTGAATCGGGGCCTGGGCTTTCCAAACACACAATAAAACATTTGCGCAAGTAAATGACACTTGTGTGAGTATACATTTTTGTTAATATGGTGATTAATAAATAGAAATGCCCGTTAATGCAATAAGCAAGCAGGACAGATTAACTTACCATCGTAAACAAAGTAAGTTGAGTCCTTGAATACCAGCACTGCGGGAATTTCTTGAAGTGTCACATACTGAAACCAGAAAAGTACTATTTTAAAACATACACAAATATTTTAGATGAACTAAACATAAAAAAAACCCAAGAGAACAGAAACTCGGACAAATTGTGCAAAAAATGAAATAAAATGAATTCAGAATTAAATGGCAAACTATAGGAATGAGAACAGCTGATAAGAAAAGTCATGACAAATGGACTCGCAGTGAGGGAAATAAGTAACAATATATCAAATCAAGTTGTTAAAATCCATCAGTGTTGATGATGGACAATGAACGAAGAACATCATATAAAAAGCCCGGAATGTATAGAAGGCAGTGACAGAGTTTGGACAATACTAAGTTACCCAAAAGTTTTTTTTCCACGCAGGCAAGCACATGGACTAGAAAGGCTCATTTATCCTCACTTCTTCATATCTATGTATGTAAGGGCTGGCGTTATAAAGGTAAGCTACAATCAGGTATACATGTGTGTACAAATGGAAAGAAAAAGTGTATTATTAACAGAAAGCCAACGGTTTAAGAACCCTACCTGACCTCACCTCCCAGGGCGTCTTGTATGTAGTAACACACAATATTTACTGTGTATTGTGTCTATATTTTTTGTTGCCCATGGTAATTTCTGATGTATCGTGTAGTGTGATTCTGAAATGGAGACACAAAATATTACAGTTTGGCTGCGATACTCAGTGGCACCAGTGCAGGTGTCTATAAAAAAAATTAAAAAGTCAGCAATTTTTTTCTAGGCTTGTGTAATCTGTCTCTGTTGAATGGAAGTCATTTTTGGCTTTAAAGAGTTTGAGATCTTTCTTTTCTGTTCATCTCTATACTGGTTATGTTTGCGGCCAATATGCCTCTTTATTAATATTCAGCTATTTGGCCAACTACGTCATCCACTCCTTAGAATAATGGACTGGGAGCAGTGCAATAGTCAAGAAGTTCACTGGCCACATTAACTATAGTACTGATGATTTATCAGAACTATCAGGACAGGTTAGCTCATTGTTTCAATGGTTAGTGAAGCAGTTTGGGGGCTCAATTGCAGGTGAGCAGACTTCAGTGTGAACTTCAAGCCCTAATACAGAGATTCAGAACTCAACCTACCTTTGCAGAGCCTAAAAAGTCTTTAGTTGTCACATTACAGAATGTAAATAAGCATTATCTTCATAAATTGAAGGAGACTATCCCCTTTCAGAATTATTTAAATACACAGGAACTCTAAAATATTTCAAGTACAGTAATAAAGCGCAACAGAAATCGCTAGTAAGACGTGAGAACGATATTCTTGCACACTCAGGCTCTACTTTTTTAGAACGACTCACTGCTGTAGTGACAGAGCTTTTAACTCCAAAGATCCCTTAAATAAAACTCTTGAAGGGGTTCCAGCACCACCTCCCACCCTTGCAGGCTCTCTCAAAGCAGCATAAAGACATGGACTTGTGTCTTCCCAGTGGAGAGGTGGGGTAAAAATACTGTTACGTCTGGGAATGCCGTTACCAAATAAATCCGGTAAATCTGCATTGGAAAAATGATGCTAAGATGTTAGGAAAGATAATAATCAGAAATAGTACATTAGAATATGAGACCAAATTATGGAACATGGTGGGTTTTTAAGGATCTCTTGAATAAGAAGTACTAATTTTTCAGTGTAAATTGACAGGAACAGATCTGTATTCAAGTGATTATCCCCTATATTTCTTATATTTTGCCAGCCAAATAAGAAGATTTCGACTGAAGGGTCTCAAGCTACTGGTTGAAAGGTAGGTGATAAATACCTTACTTTGATAGTTTGACAAGTTGCCGTGCAAGGCTTTGTGGAAGAGTCAGTGTGCTTAAGCTTGGCCTTTCTTTTATTTGTAGTCAGTGGAGAAACTTTAGCACCAGCAAGGTATAGTCACGTCATATCAAGCATGGTCCCAAACCTTGAATTCTGAGAAAGATTAATTTCGGGGATCAGGATAAATGCTTGTGCAGTAATATAAGGGCACATGACCGAAGGCAAGACTAAAGCAATTTTCTGAGGGGTTGAAGGGTCGGCAGAACTCCGTTGAAATGTAAGTGATGAAATGCCAATTCAGATGGAACAATTTATCTGAGAGATTAAAGACAGCTAGCTGTCAAACAGCACTTCAGGTTACAGACTTCAGTTACCTGAAGGGGAAAGAGGGCTGAGCTTAAAGAGCAAATTTTGACAAAGGAGGCTGTTACTTATTTTGTAAAAAGAACAAAAGATGGGCGGAGTACTGAACAATGCAAACATTCACCCCTTGTCACAGATCTTGGTTTAATCCATCGTTTTTTGCTCATCACGCCACCCCAACAATCCATCATTTGTTCTGGTTACTTATTTTGTGATCGTTGTGCTGGAAGATTTCCTGGTCACCCAGGAAGGGAACAACTACCACCAGCCCATAAAGACCCCTACTTTAAATCATGACAAGCCCTCAAATGTTTCCATGTGAAAATGCATATCCAACAATGTTATGCAATTGATACCTTAGGTTCAAGCACTTCACATTTCGGAAATAAAAATATTGATCCACTGGACTGTGATAGTATTTCAATGGGAAGTTTAGGACTATAATACATGGGATTCTGTAATTCTTGTATAAACAGCAGTCACTAACATTTCTTTATAATCTGCAACCTGTGATGCACCAAGTCGCCAATTATAAAGAAAAGAAACCAGAACTAGATTATTCTAAGGGCTACTGCAGCTTTATTTTTTTTTTTTTAATGGACTTGTATTGAATTGTTTCTAATATCGGTTTGCAACAAATATCGAACAGGATCATTCCATCTTCTCTGCTGATCGCAGACCACAGTGACCAGCTGTTTCCAATCTGTTCGGGGTTGTTGTGTCAAGTATCGGTAGCCGTCTTTGTGAGGAAGCACATTGTCTGCAGTGAGTATCGACTAAAGATCACTGTATCCACTTTGCCGAACGCCGGCTACCCGTTATCAGCTGTTCCCCGGAAGCCGCACTGCCAAAAGACCGTTCTGCATGGGTCGGCACACCCACAACTCACTAGAGGGAGGTGAGCCAATCCCAGCGGAGCTCCAATTTTCACGTGGGTGCTGGCCGGGGAGGCAGCCGCAGCCCAGTCACCTGCTTACCAAGCCATCGCCAAGAGTGGTTGAGCAAGATTCTGCCCATCCTACTCTTCCTAAAGGAGGGAGGCTATTGAGTCTACTCTCGTTCCCTGGACATAGCAGGAGTTGGATTCCAACGTGACTCACCGCTGAAAAGTACTGCGTCCCATGGGACTGTTCGGTGCTCTGTTACGGGCAACCAGAACCCAAATCAGCACATTGATCTAAAGTAGCAGGCTCTGTTTTGACAGAGAAGCTGTGACCGGTGAGGCCCTAAAAGGGCTCGCCAAAATTTGGGGAAGTGTACTTTTTTCTGCATTGTGAAGAGGACCGAGAGGCACGGGATCGCCTCCCCAACACTAAACTGCCTTGTGTGGTTTCTATTGTTAGAGTTTCACCGCAATTACCATATAAAAGTGTAATAGGAGCGCAGGTGCTCTGTGCCCTATGTGTTCTCTGCAATTTGTGTAATTTACCGTAACAATCTGCATTACTTGCATAGTCGTTTTTGATGTATGTCATTTTTGTCTTGCTCTGATCAGGATAACTAGCACTATCCGAAAAAACAAATTTTTAGAAAAACACAATGTATTTATGTCATTTTAGCCATAATGTGTTTATAATATAATAAGTTATTTTTATTTACCCCTGTGTGGAGTCTCTCTTTTGTGGAGTTTTCACTGTGTTACTATGAGTGTGTTACAAAAACACTTTACACATTGCCTCTTTAGATAAGCCTGACTGCTCTGTGCCAAGCTACCAGAGGGTGAGCACAGGTTATCAGGTATCTGACTTACCCCGACTAGAGTGCCTGGCTCTGGTACATACACTAGCCACCAGAAACCCCAATTCTAACAAACATGTTATATAAAATTAAGATTGGCCCACACTGCAAAATGGAAAATCAATTAGGCCAGCCAAGGAAATTGTGATTACAAAATGTATGTACCTAAATTAAGGCTGTTATGCTACAGGTCAGATTTAAATGCCATCTACAGCCCAAAGCAACTTCTGTATTATCTTCATTGTTACCAACACGGGAGGGGAAGGATGAGGAGTTGCTTCCTTTTCTAAGTGTATGCAACTTCATCTGCGTTATATGGAAGCGGACATCTCTTTTGAGATGAACAAGTTACTTACCTTCGGTAACGCTTTTTCTGGTGGATGCAGCATCTGCCTGTGGATTCTTCACCTTGTGAATATACCCTGCGCCAGCATTCCACGAAATTTTTTCCCCAGCTCTCCACGCCAACGTGGACGTCATAATACCACGGCTCCGCTCATGACTCCGTATGACGTCACCGGAGCCATAAGAGAGCCACGTCCGCGTGATGACGTCCGTTGCACCCATTTTTTCCGTGCCTCCGAGATGAACAGGTGGACCGACAACAGAATCAAAGTATACATAGTATACAACATTTGAACAAATATACATAGTACATATACAAAAAGGAAAGCTAATGAACATAAGCATTTCTTATAAGTGTACCAGATAAAAAGAAGATACAATGTAAAACAACATGTCAAACAAAGCATCCTTTAAGGTATACAAAGGTGGACAATGGGGAGACGGGTGGGCCAGTGAGGAATCCATAGGCAGATACTGTATCCACCAGAAAAAGCGTTACCGAAGGTAAGTCATTGTTCTTCTGATGGATACATCTGCCAGTGGATTCCTCACCTTGTGAATAGATTTACACAGCAGTCCCACTCCTGGAGGAGGGTGTCCACCTTCCTATACCAAAAAGTCCTGCAAGACAGAGCGCGCAAAATGGCCCTCCCTCCTCATCTCAGAGTCTAAGCAATAATGCTTTGCGAAAGTATGGCGGGAGGCCCAAGTCGCGGCCTTACAAATGTCTGCAACTGGAACACCCCTGGCCAAAGCAGAGGTAGAAGACTTAGCTCTAGTTGAATGAGCTCTAATACCCTCAGGAGGAACCTTAACAGCAAGGGCGTAGCAGATCTTGATGGTTAGGATGATCCACCTGGACAGAGTGCGCTTGTGCACAGCTTTGCCTTTAGAGTGTCCAATATAGCCCACGAAGAGCTGATCATCCAAACGAAAATCCTTCGTTCTGTCCAAATAAAAGCTCACAGCTCTTTTAGGGTCCAATCGGTGAAGTCTCTCCTCCTCCTTGGAAGGGTGAGGGGGAGGGTAAAACACAGGGAAAAGGGAGTAACTACCTTAGGTAGGAAAGCAGCCCTGGTCCTGAGGACCATCCTTTCAGCATGTGAGGATAAAAACGTGGGTTTTGAACTATGAGCTTGAAGCTCACTCACCCTCCTTGCCGAGGTTATGGCTACAAGAAAGACCGTTTTAAAGGACAACAGCCTCAAAGGGCAGCTATGAAGGGGCTCAAAAAAGTTAAGACAAGATTAAGGTCCCACTGTGGCATTACAAAGGGAGTAGGTGGAAACCTGTTAGTAAGACCTTTGATAAATCTTAAAACAATAGGAGATTTAAATAACGACGTCTGATCTGGAAGACACAGAAAAGCCAGCCGATAAGGCTGATAAATAGCCCTTAACCGTGGCCACAGCACAACCCTGCTGAGCCAAGGAAAGAGCAAACTGAAGCACATTAGAAAGATGGGCTTTTAAAGTGTCAATGGATCTCTCTCCACACCATTTTACAAACTTAGACCACCTGTAGGAGTAGATAGACTTGGTGGAGTGTCGCCTGGCCGATAAAATAACATCCACTACATCAGGCGGGAGAAAGAAGGAACTCAGGTTGCCCCGTTCAATCTCCAGGCATGAAGGTGCAGGCTCTGGAGGTGGGGTTGTAGAAACTGCCCCTCCGACTGCGAGAGGATGTCTGCCCTGAGATGGAGACGGAGCGGAGGGTGCAATAAAAGGTGAAGTAGATCTGTGTACTACACCCTTCTTGGACAATCCGGGGCGATCAATATAACTTGGGCCCGGTCTTGGCGAATCTTCCTCAGAACCTGAGGAATCAAGGGTATGGGAGGAAACGCGTAAAGGAGTTGTGAGCCCCAACTCAACTGAAACGCGTCCCCCAACGCCCCCTGCATCGGAAACTGGAGACTGCAGAATGACAGGCAATGCGCGTTCGAGAGTGACAAAAAGGTCCACCCGAGGAGCCCCCTACGTCCGGAAGACGTGCTGAACTACCTCTGGATGAAGCCTCCACTCGTGGTCGGCAGAAAACTGTCGACTGAGACTGTCCGCACGTACATTCAGCACCCCGGCCAGATGATTCACCATCAAGCAAATCCAATGGTCCTGAGCCCAGGACCAGAGTCGCAAAGCCTCTCTGCAGAGACGGTACGACCCTACTCCTCCCTGCTTGTTGACATACCACATAGCGGTAGTGTTGTCTGTCAGGACTTGTGCCGACTGACCGCGAATGGAAGGGAGGAAGGCCTTGAGCGCCAAACGTATCACCCACTATTCTAGAAGACTGATATGAGACAATCTTTCCTCTGGAGACCAAAGACCCTTGATCTCCAGATCCCCCAGATGAGCACCCCACCCCAGGGTGGAGGCATCCGGTATCACTGTGGCCACAATTGGAGGAAGATGAAAGGGCTTTCCATGAGACAGGTTGCCCTCCACGATCCACCAAGACAGATCTGCTGCAGCTTCTCTGGAGATCCGGACTGACTCCCTGAGATATCCGTTGTGCTGATACCACTGCCTGCGAAGACACCACTGGAGCGCCCTCATGTGCCAGCGTGCATGGTTGACCAACAGAATGCAGGAGGCGAACAGACCGAGCAGCCGAAGGAGCTTGAGAACTGGAACAACCGCTCCATTGTGGAATAAAAGGATCATCTCATGAATGTCGAGAATTCTTTGCGGAGGAGGAAATGCTCAACACACAGTAGTGTTCACTACCGCTCCTATGAACAGGTTGCGCTGAGAGGGCCCCAGGTGAGATATGGGCACATTGATTGAAAGACCCAAGTTGAATAACAGCTGAGATGTTACCTGCAGATGATGCTGCACCATCCCTGGCGACTCTGCTTTCAGAAGCCAGACGTCCAGTAGGGGAAAACCGGAATCCCCGACCTCCTGAGATGGGCAGCCACCACCACCATCACCTTGGTGAAGACTCGAGGTGCAGTAGTAAGACCAAACGGGAGAACCGCAAACTGGTAGTGTTGCGACCCAACCGTAAAACGGAGATACTTCCAGTGCAACTTCAGGATTGGGATGTGGAAATACGCATCCTGAAAGTCGATCGACATCATCCAGTCTTCTTGCTGCAACGCTTGAAGAACCTGTGCAAGGGTTAGCATCTTGAATTTCTCCTGCCTCAGGTAAAAATTCAAGACTCTGAGGTCCAGGATCGGCTTGAATCTGCTATCCTTAAATCTTTGTAGGGCGCAATCCGCTTTTTCCCCAAAAAGCTTTTCCCCATTAAAGGGTAAGTCGACCGAAGTGGCCTGAACATCAGTAGAGAAGCCGGAAGATCAAAGCCAAGTCGGCCTTCTAGTGGCTATAGAAGATCCCATAATTCTGGCCACGGAATCAGCCTTATCTAGGCCCGACTGAACAACTTGCCTAGCGGCAGCTTGAGTGTCTGTAACAACTTCCATAAAAGAGCCAGTCTCCTCATCAGGCAGTTTAGGAGCTAACTGCTTCACAGAGTCCATCAAAGCATGAATGTAGCGGCCCAATAAACAAGTGGCATTCGTTGATTTAAGCACCATACTTCCAGAAGAGAAGACTTTTTTAGCTGACTGCTCGATCTTCTTTGAGTCCCTGTCAGCTGGAGCCTGTGGAAAAGCACCTGAAGATTGTTTCGAACAGGATGCATGCACTACAAGACTCTCTGGAGAAGGGTGCGAGGAAAGGAAGCTCAGATCCCCCGGAGCCACTCTATCTCCTCGCCACAGTTCTGGAAACCGCAGGTGAGGAAAGTGGCTGGCGCCAAACGTCCATAACAGGCTCCAAGATAGCCTCATTAAAGGGCAACAAAGGCTCAACTATGGAAGAAGGTGAATGAAGGACTTCAGTCAAAAGGTTTGGCTTGTATTCCGCAGAGGGCAACTGTAAGTCCAACAACTCTGCAGCCTTCCTGATGACCAAATGGCAAGGAGCCAACTCTTGAGGAGGAGAAGACCTGGAAGAAGAATGCTCCCATTCAGGAGTAGTGTCCAATCCACTTGCCTCCTGAATGCCCTCAATTTCATCAGTGGAGTCACCCACTTCACCTTCCTCCACTTCCTCTGCCCGATATTGCTCTTCCTCTATAATCCTCTGAGCCTCTCTTCGAGAGCGGATCCGAGGACACGGCGCCAGCGGGGCGTACGTGGAGTCAGCGGCACCGAACGTGGAGTCGACGGCACCGGAGGAGTCGGCGGCGTCAGACGCGGTAAACCTGGAGTCAGCGACGAGGGGGGGCTCCGATGAAGGCATGCGATCCAGTCGAGGCCAGGAGGAAGGCTCTCCAGACGACGCCGGGAACTGCCATGATGGAGCCATCGGCAAGAAGGGCATAAAAGGTGCCTGAGAATAGTGTTGCGGCACGCCCAAACTGAACACCATTGGACCCACGGGAGCTGAAGGTGCACCGGATGGGAAGGCTGCTCTTTGGAAAACACCATACATAGCATTAAGGAAATGCGTCGGATCCACACCTGGAGTCGGGAAATGCGGGTATGGGTTCAAACCTGAAACCGGCCGAGGAGTAGCTGGAGCCGGAGCTGAAGTATTCTCTACTGGAGCCGCAGGTTCACCTTCTGGCACTGGCAAAAGATCAACAACCTGCTCCAGCTCGGCATCAGAAGCTGGAGAATCCACCAGCACCGGAGACTGGTCCGGAGTTAACTTGGGCGAAGGGGACTTCTCCGGAGAAACATGAGGAGAAGGGGAGATGAAGTCCTTACTTCGACGTCGAGGCGACGGCGACCTCGAAGCCTTACTCTTCGACGATCGGCACCGAGAGCTGTGCTTCCTCTTCTTCTTGTGTCTTCTCGACTTCGAGGAGTGCGAAGTCGACTACTCCGGCTTCGACTTGTCTCTTTTCCTACCTCTGCCCGCCTTCTTCGCCTTAGCCATGAAAAGCTTCGCTTCTCTTTCAGTGCCTTAGGATTCATTTTCCTACAGCAGGAACAGTCCTCCACGTCGTGGTCCGACGAAAGACACCATAAACAGTCTTCATGGGGGTCAGTGATGAACATGTGACCCCCACATTCCCTACACGGCTTGAAGCCTGACCTCCTTGACGAAGACATGATTAATCCAGAAACAGTAACGCACAAGGAGACTACAAAGTAACAGAAGAGTGCTGGAAAACCTTTACGCATCAACGGCACGGAAACAAGGGAACTGACGTCATCACGCCAAAGTGGCTCTCTTATGGCTCCGGTGACGTCATACGGAGTCGCGAGCGAGCTGTGATATTTGGACGTCCACATCGGCGTGGAGAGCTGGGGAAAAAATTCTGTGGAATGCTGGCGCAGGGGATATTCACAAGGTGAGGAATCCACTGGCAGATGTATCCATCAGAAGCAACTTTACCAAAAACTAAAACAAAAGTTGTAAAATATTGTATTTTAGTTGAACAATTGTTTGCCACATAGCTGAAACAAAGATTAATTGATTGAGTGCTGCTACTTAGAATTTTTTCTATAGACCTTGCCAACTGTTAAATGTTAATACCATTATGTTTAAAAGATTGAATAATGTATTCATGTAAATATTTTGTTTTTCGGTGACCATACTACCATTAGACCAATTCTCTGCCTTCATGAATAGCTTAGACCTGGCGGAAAATAAGTAAAAAAAATCACATCACGGTCTTTGGTCCCAGAGACAAGGAAAATAGGGCTTTCTCTGTTAATAGAATGAAGATCAGAAATACTATTTGATGATAGGCTGGCTTGGGATTCTTTGAAAGCTGACAGGGCAGTCGCTCTAGCCAGGAGCACAGAAGCAGTCTTAGGCTTAGCAGATAGATGAAGCAGCAATCCATTAAATTTACAAGTTAAACGCTGCCCAGGCACTACATACGGGAACGATGTATGGGGCTTTTGAAACCAACCAGGTCTGGAGAAGGTAGAAAACAGTTTTATAAAAAGGCTGCTTACTGTACCAAAGTCAACTAGAAATTTAATTTGCCACATGGAAATTGGGCTAGCGTACATAAGTGATTTTGTGAGGTTGCAGCCTTTTTTGTTATTGTTGAAAATATGGACCAAGGGGTAAACCTCACTGAATTGTGCAATTCTAGCCTATTGCTTGAACCAATAAGAAAGCTTAAAATACCTTGGATTGCATGCATATCAAAGATTTGCATTTAGCTGGATTTGGAGGAGTTGTTCTCGAACCTTTGTACTTTTATGGCTAGCTAATCCAAACCACTGCCAAAACTTTAGGCCAAATGCGCAGAGGAAAGGACGTAAAAAAAAAACAGGAATGTCCACAGTCATGGCTCATTCTCAAATCTGTACCTCTCTTAGCACCGAGCCCAACCTCTCATGGGTTAGCAATGTTCACCAAAGGTTTTTTTTAGTGAGATTACATCTATAAACCATCCCCTTTCTCGATGCCTACCCTAGGCAAGGTCTGTTTGCTGCCAACCTGCCTGTCTGTCTGTCCTTACGATGGAAGCTCGGCACAGAGCATCCAGCACGTTATTCTTTTTTGCACATACTTATCTTCGCTAAGGACAGTGTTTATTTTACCACTCTTGAAGCAAGCAAATCTCAGACAGTGCATGGCTGCTATGGAGTTTTTTTCAAAAGCGATGGACTGAGGACATGCTTTTCGATTGCAGTTTTTTACAGCGGACTATACATTTACGCTCTGTAGTTGCCTAATTAAATTGTTTTATGGCAGTGAGTCATGACCTTGATTCGCAGTTTTATGATTTTATATGATTATGTATTTTAATCAATTTATTTTATACACTTGTGTGATTTAAAAGTATTCTGTCTTTTATGGCAGTGGGTTGACCTGATCTAGAATAATGTGTGGAACTCAAGTAAGGTCAACTCAACTTTAGCTCATTTTACTTCTATACTCTAAATATGTTTTCATACATCAGCTGGTTTCCCTATATATGAAGGCATAGGGATCTACATTTGTTTTCTCAAAAAGTTCCCTGCATAGGCTCTCTTCTGAATTCTGGAGCATAGCGGACGCAGAAAGATGTTAGTTAGCAGAATTTGTTTTATAGTTGACGGGGTGCGCTGCCACTCTATAATTTGTAGCTACTCCGCTCTATGCACTTAACACTTTAGGAGTTGTCCAGCAGGTTGCTTTTACGGTACATTTTGCATGCACTTTACAATCCTTGTAGAAAAGTTGTTATGCAGTTTTATGTAGGATGTATTTTCTGCAACTGTACTTTTATGATTTTATCTAAAATGGAATAAAGATTTACGATGGGGTCCATACTAATAAAAACATTTCAACCCGAAAAGAGCAGCAACTCAGTGGCCTATATAGATGAATAGGTCTGAAGGAGGTATATGGCTTCAATTAGGCGCATTAACAGTTTGTTGCACAGTTTTTCTGACCAACAATTTAGGATGAAATGCCTTTTATGCCGATAGTTCAACCATGACCAGAAAAAAGTTTTTACTACTTTGAAATCCAACATACATATTTACAAAATAACCTTTCCAACAGAGAATTTGCATTAACTTGAATGATGAGTAAACACAGCAATCTCCCCAAAAATTGAGATGATTTCCATTCTTAAAAATTGTAATGGGTAATTTCCATCAAATATGTATATAAATCATGAGCACATACATAACAGACACAAGTAGTCACCTATCGAAAAATAACCTATATAAAAGCCAAGTAAATTCAAGCAATTTCTCTAGTAAAGATAGCTTACCTCAGGAAGCACATCTTCTGAGGCAGAAAAAAAGTATGTATAAACAATAAGTTCTGAAGCAACTTCTATGTATCTTTCCTGTCAATATACAAACAGAAAAACAATTGTAAACTTATATGCATTATGTTAAGAATTAGCTTAGTCTGACATTTACTGATGACAATTATTGATAAGACAAGTAAAAACAAAAAAAATTTGTCTTGATCTTTTGAAGTAAAAACATACATACATACATGGTATTTTTCCATCAAATGTTTGAGCGTTTTTTTCCTTCTGTTTTAATGAGAAGTCAGTTCTCTGGGGGCTGTGAACCCCAAAGGAAACTAGGCAGCCATTGTGGCAAGTATTAAAGTTCTCAATGGATCCACTGAATCCAGATATTACAGCAAGCTCAATGAACTGTGCCACATCTATTGTAAGACTTTGACTTTGAGTTGAGGCTTACTCTTGGTGAGGAGCGTAGAGTGTCTAGTTCCTTACAATTAGTCCTTACACTAAATAAAAAATACAATTTTATTTAAATTATGAAAAATGCATAGAAACTTATGGAAGCTTAATTTCTCTTTGCATGCTGTCGAGGATAATGCAGAAACACAACATCAAGCTCATGCTCTGTGATACTGTGTACACGTTCACAAAGAGAGAGACTTACAAGCACACTTCCAGCCAGTGCAGAACATGGCTTTTATACGAGCAAAGGGATGATAGGTCAGTTTACTAAAGGCTTAAAGAGGGTAGAGAAATCACATAGATCAATCATCTGCCACAGGGCTGGCGTTAGCCCTGGTGTCCCCCACTGCAACAATCGTTGTTGTCACCCCCCCTCCACGCAGACCCCCATTTCACAATAACCTCTGTCTCTACAGATTCCTTCACTACCACCCTCCTAGGGTGTCCATCTCTCTGTAGCCCTTTCTCACATTTTTTATTTTTTTAGCACTATTCATACCAATGCTGTGAATCAGAGCACTTAACATCACATGCACATTATGAAGAGACAGTGAATCATACAAGTATGTAAACCAATGTATAGGAAATGTTTCATAAAACGAAGGGGACCACGAAGTGCAGGAGGAGCACTTCATCCATATTGGTAGGCAATATATTTTAAGAGCTCTTGGTCTGCAGAAGCAAAAACACAGGATCTAAAATATAATACAGTAGTTGGGGTTGACTTTATTATTGCACATTTATTTCTACCCAAACAAACCCTTACGAGCAAACTTAGGATAACACCGGGAAAACAAACACAATGTTCTAAACCTATGCCTTCCAGTTTGCATGCAGCTCTTTGATGGAAGTTCATAGCTCACTGCTATTTCAGAAGGATTGTAACTTATAAACGGCAAGTAACAAAAGGATCTCTACGACAAAAGAAATAACCCACTGAGCAAGCTACATAAAATCAAAATCTGTGTCTACATGTTACATGTTCTTTGCAGCAGGCAGATTAACCGTTACTCTGTGCTACTTTAGAAGTTAAAAATATGAATATACAAAACTCAGTTTCTCTGATCTCCAATAGGTACATTAATCGACATTTACCCTAAATTTGTATTACAGCCTGAAAACTGCTGCGCATTCAATATACTCTGCAGTAGGTGATTTAAAGCCCAAAAGATATTTCAAAATGTAGGAATCCTCGGATTTGATGGAGCAGCACTGGTTGCACTGCCCTAAAGCCATCCCTGATCTGCCAGGAAACACAAACAGGGACCAAGATGTTCAGCAACTGTTGCACCAGGTAGTAGTACTTGCCCTGTACTCAGAGAGGGAACATATGTGTTTTGAGAGCTCAGGAGAAAGCGTCAAAGGCACTTGTGTGGGGAGTCTTAACAGACTTGGTGAAATTCAGTCCGAGCTCTCGTTGTAAACTTGTGACAGACACCACTGGTTAGTCAATTAAGAAATTCATTTTCTTTGTTCTCTATAAGAGACTAACTAAGCCCACTCTGTTTCTTGTTCATGGTATTGGAGATACCTCATCTGAGAACCTTAGAATTTTCTGTGACCAGGGTCAAGTAATTACATAAAAGTTACGTTTGTCCTGAAGATGGTCTCAAAGATTGTACAACAACGAAGACCGAAATGTTGACAAATAGTCCATTCTTCTATATAGTGATTGCTAAACTAGTCAAAATTTGAGTGCTTGATCCTATGTTTAGGACAGACTCACTGCTCTTTTAGAGGAAGATGGATATATACATTGATAACTAAGATTTTGTCTGATATCCAACCCTCTATGTTTTCGATTGTCAATGTGTGTTTTTGTTAATTGTTGTTCTTGCTGTACACCCTTGTATATTGTTCCTTAATGACGGATGTGTTTATTGCACGATATTCAAAATATATATCCTTTACATTTGATCACCCGGTTGTTGCAATTAATTTGCTTACAGAAATAAGAAAAGAAATCTTTATCATAATAGATTTCAAAAATAGTTTGAGTGTCATTAAATATCACTATAGATACAAGAAAATATATATTTTTTAAATTACTTTTTATTCAAACAAATCATTATAGGCATCCTTACCTTTTTTACTTTTAGAAATTTGGTATTTTTCTGGCCGTAGCCATTTTGTGTCTGCAGCCTGTCTTGTGTCACATGACTGGGTGTAGATGACAGTTCGATTTTGTGAATTCTTCCCAGACAGTCACAAAATAGAGGGATTAGTTGTGCCTCAATGGGCCGTCTGCTGACAGGATGGCAGAGCTGAACGCAGCCCCACTTACACCTGAACAGCCTGTGCTCTGCCTTCACAACAATGGGTCTAAAGACCCTGTATTGTCACTACAGCCAGCTTGCAGCCAGGGAAGGGGATTCAGGAAATTCCATGCACTTCAAAGAACCTTTCCAGAACCTTCTCCAACCTTCCAGAAAAAGAGCACCAGAGTTTGAAAATAAGACCTTCAGATCCACTCTTCAGTTTACTACTGGTCCTGCGGAAGTACTCACGCAGGAGTGGTCTGCTGTGTAATCTACCAGACCACTGCTGTACCTGAAAGGGCTGTTTTTCTGCCTGGAGCTTGCCTCGAATCCTCAGAGGCCAGCCTTGCATCTTCATCTGTAACCAGGACTACCACAAGTGATTCCAATGGCTAGCTTGCTGGCCTCCTGTTCAGAGCCAAAGGGGAATGAAAGGTTCACACCATCCTGAAGCAGCAACTGCATCCAGCCTGAGTGAGCCCTGAATCCCCCCCAAGAGGTGTCCCACCATCCCGGACCCTTGGCTGTGGAGCAAAAGGTGTCCAGATGGCCAATTCACAAAAGTGGAACTTAGACAAATGTTGGCCAAAAACAGCCCTGTGAACCAAAAGGAGACTAGGACCAACCTACTCATCTATCCTCCCGAGGTGCATTGCCGGTCAGATTGATTTTGTGGCTTCTCCCACTACGTTTTTCATGGCAGCAGCACATCCTTCCCAGCGGTTTCTCGCCAAAGGGGTATCCAACTTTGTGGAATTGTCTTCGGCTACAGCCCCTCTGCCTTGTACCGCTGGAGATTTTCAACTTCCATTTTGCCGATTAAATTCAAGCATAGAAATCTTTCCAGCTGCTTTGACCCAAGACCATCTGAAAACGATGATTCCCTGCTCAGACACCTCCTTCAGCCTTGCCCAGCTGAATTTTTACTATCTCAGAACATTTTGTTCAAGAATTTCGGGCCCATTCCACTTCTTGTGTTCGAACCATGCTCCATCGTTGTCAGCCTTAACTTTCAACTTTGACCTGGTCTTGTGCAACTAGATGTCTGCAGTTGGCACTTTGAACTTTTAGGCACTGGAGTTCACAAAAAAACGTTTAAAATTCATAACTCTGGTTTTAACTGATTAGATTATTGGTGTCCAATAATTTACAAAAATTGATTGTAGGTTTCTAAATTGGTTTGGGACTCTTTTTCTTAAGTTGCATTTTCACTTATTACTGTGTGCCTGCTGCATAAATACTTTGCCGCCGAGTTTAGAGGCACTGCTTTTTGGGTCAAGCTACCCCTCCCCAGCCCCGCCCCCCTTCAGGGATTGTGCTTCCTGCTTGACCAGGGCTCATACCGCAGTCAACCAACAACCCAATTTCTCACATTAACCTTTTCACCACGAAAAAGCTTGTTCTCTCCAACCTCCAGCATAATTTTTGTGGTGTGTCATTACTTTTCAAATAAATAAATAAATAGTTAAATACATAGATAAACAAAATATGGAGAAAAAAAATTGCTAGGTGCAAACGCATGTTTAACAAAATCACTTAACAGGGACCTGCAACTTGATTTGATTAAGTTTCATAATGGCTTTACTCTGTTCGCACAAACTTACTACACATTCTGTTTTCGTTAACTTTGAGACCATAATGGTCACTTTTTCATATAATGTAATGTTGTAATAACTGACGGCCCACAACATTTTGAACAGGTGCAGCACCAAGGCTGTGATTGCACACAGCCTGATGCACCCGCATTCAAAACCTTTTTGAAGAGTTGAACATCTGGGTGACTGTCGATATCACATAGTTACTTAAGCTGCGGGGAGTCTGTTCCAGCAATAACCTACTAGGTTACTGAAGTTTCTCAATACATGAAAAAAGAAAGAATCAATGAAAAGAGGTCTCCGAAGGCCAGCAGTAGAATTTTCAGGGTGCCCACATGGATTATCACCTATGTGAAAATGGTGTCAGAACTAGCATATTCACTCACTTATCTACCTAAACATTTTTCTTTAAGAAACGCCTGTTTCAGGCATCTGTCTGTAACCTACATGTCATTCATAGTTTAATCGTTCATGTTCTGTGAACTATAAAAGCCTGTACAACTCTGCGATGCCGAATCTGTTCTAAGGAAATAGAAGATTTCACATACTGTCTTCAGAGCAGTTCTCAATTAGTAAATTGCAAATGAATGCCAAAAGCTCTGTTCAGAAGCCTACAGCCAGTGCAAGAAAATGCCAGTCTGTAGAATAGAAAAGCTGTTTAGTCTTCAATTGACCTCAGGCCTCTTTAATCCACTACCAGACACTCCATGTCCCTTTCTCCAACTCCTGCAGGCTCCTTGCTCGCCCTTTCTTACGGTTTTCCCATCGTTTTTTTCTTCTGTCTTTCTACTTCGTTTTCATTCTCTCTCTTGCTCTCAGGAAATGTCTGATGCAGTAAAATAAGTGCTGCTCCCCCAAACAAAAAGTACCGTAGACCCCCAACAACTCAAATTAAGCACAGAGTCTCTGACGGAGGGAAGCTTGCTTTGCTATTGCCATGCTGTCTCTATTCTTTAAGGAACTAAACCTTGCACTACTGTTGCTTGATTTGTATCAGCGTTTGCTGATGCTACCATAGCTGTTCCTGTCCCCTGAAGGACAGACGATTGCATGGTTCTGCCCAAGTTATGGACATTCTATGAAGAGGTGTGTTTCCATTGCTGTTGCCTCATCGTATAACAAAACAAATGATAGTGTGAATGCCCTTGCATCACATACCCAGACCAGTCAAAAGCATTTATTAGACTCTGCGCAAGAACCTGAGGCCCTGACTCAGAGACAATGGTTTCAAACCCAGCTTGGCCAAACTGTGTGACCCAGGGCAATTACCTTTCTTCCCTCTGCGTCCTTTTCAGCGATCATCACATTTGAAAGCAACTTAAAATAACTGAGTTCAGGATTTGTAATATGCAAGAATGTCTCTTGTATATGGATTAATAGACCATAATGTTGCTCCATCGATAAAACAAGTAAAGGCCTTGCATAGGGGGCATAAGACGACGACTTGTCTCTTGGGTCACAAAACAAATTTTTAATCAGGGCAGAAAGGGGCAAGAATGTGACAACTCTTCTGGCTCTTAACAGCACAATGTCTAATAACAAAACCTGGTATCAATTCCAGCTTTCAAACTCAACTAAACAGAGTCCCCTTTGGCAATTACTTTTATTTACTGTGCCTCCTTTTCTATTATTACCACATTGGAGAGCAGCTAGAAATCGCTCAGGAAGCACACTGTACCTCTCATGTGTATGGTTTAGTAGACAACGTTACTCAATCTATCAATATAAAAGACTTATGGAGGAGTAAACAAAACAACTGGCTTGCCTCTTGAGGCGTTAATAAAATATTCAAAGCAGAAAGGGTGTGGTCTACTAGTTTTAATAAAGGCCACTCAGAGAAATGATATAATCTTAGGTGCTAAAGTGGAACAATCAAAAATACACTTTATGTAAAAGCTGGCACCTCAGCTATAAATAAAGTGCCAGTCATCAACACTTGCAAAACTGAGCCAGGCTGCACCATGAGCTGTTCCCTTAAGCCTCCACAGCACTGCTTTTCCAGACAAGATGCAACATAGATGGGGCTGCAAAGATTTATGGGACCCAGCAGTCACCTCCTCACTTTCATTGCCCTACTGGTGCTTGTAGCAAGGCAAGACATGCTTTCGGTTTGACGTACAGTTTGCAGTCTCAAGGCCTATAGAGTATCGCTACTAACACGCAGTCAATTGCAACTGTGACTTGGCAGCATAGGCATGATCTGTTACGTAGTGCAGGCTGTGAATAAGACTCTCCCCTGGGAGTCACGCTGCATACCAACAACATCGCCAATAGCCTATTGTAAGGCCTGTCCCATCGCCGCTCCCCTATCGGAGACTGGTGAACAGGCGGTATGAGGCAGCGATAGGTTCACACTACTTGATGTGAGATATTGATATTCCTGAGAAAGATGCCTGAGCCCAAAGGGGCAATATACAAGCACCAAAACACATTGATGGAAAAGAGAACAAGTGTTTGTAGGTCGTCCCTCCTGCTTTTATTTATGTGATCAAGTAAACACCAGTATATTAAAAAAAAAGAGCATCCTTATAAAAGTTTAAAATTGGTCTGACTGTTTAGCAAAGGAAATACATAAATGTTGACATAAGAGACATAACCTTACCCATACTAGGGAACCCCATAACTGGGAGACTGTACAACCAGTGGACACTTGCACTGGGAAGCATTTCAGAGTACAAACAATGTAATCCACTGATAAAGCATACCACATTAGGGAGGAGAGGATTTATTGTCCTATCAATGAATCAATCAGCATTTGTAGAGCGCGGCACTGTCACCCCTGGGGGTATCTGGGCGCTGGGGTGCAAGGTCGCAGGAAGAGGGAAGAAACTAGCAGAAAGGCAAAACAGAGCAGAAGAAGGCAAAACAGAGGGCAGAAAAACGAGCAGTAAAGGCAAAACAGAGCAAGAAACTAGCAGAGGAGGCATAAACAGAGGGCAGCAGGTAGACCAGCAGCAAAGGGGGCGGACTGGACTAGACAACTGTCACAGGGGGAGATGGCACTTGGGCCTGTTCATTGGGGTTGCGCTGCAGCCTCTATTAAGTATGTTCTCGGGCGAGGGCACGGTGTTGTCACAGGAAGGAAACGGCGAGTAGTAGTAAGAAAATAGCAGAAAAAGGCAAAAAGGAGAGCAGAAAAAGGCGAAACAGAGCAGAAGGGGCAAAACAGATGGAGAAAAGGCAAAACAGAGGGTAGAAAAACGAGTAGAAGAGGCAAAACGGGGCAGAAAAAGGAGCAGGAGAGAGCAAAACAGAGCAAGAAACAAGCAGGAGGAGGCACAAAAAGAGTGCAGCAGGTAGACAGGCAGCAGAGGGTAGCGGACTGTGGGTAAGCTGGACAGGAGAACTGTTGTACGAGTACAAGAATGTAGAGTAACTCTGTAACAGATTTGGCTACTTATTGCAAGAGTGTTGTACTTCCTGATTACGAAAATTATACAACAGATGTTTAACACTTCACTCACTCTTTCCTGTGTTGTACCTATTCTGTATACATGAGAATTGTGCGTTGTTTCCGCTACTGCTGCTAGTTCTTAATTTATTATTTGTGTTAGAGAAGGTTGCACTGCAGCCATCCGTGCAATACCCTTGTGTTGTTAAACTCATAAGACTTTCCACTCCACATAAGAAAAAAGCTATACACATTGCCAATGCTTGTTTTAAAGAATGTGAGTGAAAATAGTGAACTCTCACAAAATATGTGAGCAGAGTTGGCTTTTGTTTTTCTGCGTGAAACAAGCAGTTTTTGGAATACACTAGGCAACTTTGTAAAAGTTTTAAAACATAGCTGATAAGTGGCTCCATGTCAATGTCTCGTCAAGGGTATCAAGCGCTATATAAATAATACAATGTATAACACCTCCGCCACTTTTGGAATTTTAGCCAGCAGCACTTTGCATGCAGGGGTTGTGTCCCTATAATGAAACTGTCAAAATACAACAAACTGATTAAAAAACAAAAAATAGAGGATGGCATCCTATGTCCTAAACACAAAGCGAAGAGTTGTGAATTGGAAAATATAATTTAGTTTCTGGATTTCTGACCTTTTTCTAGGAGGCAATCACAGGATAAACAGCCCAGTGGGGGAGAGGGCACATATAGCCTTGCAGATGCAAATGCCAGCTTCTCCTCCTAATAGGCTAACATGAACACTCCTTGGAAAACAGCTTGCTAAAAGGACATTTTTTGACCAGAACAATGCTAGAATAAGCAAGTGTCTAAAGACACAGACAAAAGAACAATAATGCCCTTTCATTACTCTTTTCCAGCCCATCCTTGGGTGTTTGTGGGAATTTGGTGGCGCGATCACAATACCCCAGTATTTAGATCTGTGGAAACATGGTAAAATACGGCAATTGTAAGAATTCAAACACTACTATGGTATGAGCCCTGGCATAATAAGGGAGGCTATATCAGAACTCTTATATAATGAGATTGCTGCCATTATTTGTCGCTGCACTACATGGCACCAAAAGGGCAAGTGGATTTTGTTACAGGACAAATAGATTTATTAAGCAACCTGCCCCATGGACAAGTAGATATTTTATTAAATTCCACACCCCTGAACAGAGGTGCGTTTTGAGCAAGGTTTTAGTGTTTTAAATTGCTAACTCCGCCCCAGTGGGCGTGTCATCCGACGGCATTCTGGTCTTTGAGGTTTTTAAGTCCATGTGGCATGCCGCTGTGACCCTGTCTCGACTTAAATTCCTATAGTAGGTAACTGTGCAGGATAATGTGGAGTCCCTGCTTGTATTAATCTTGCCACACTGGTCACGACGTTCCTATTGCGCTCTGGATCATCAGCGCTTAGGAGCTGCACGCCCACAGCAAGGCGCCTCGGGGTCTGGCATCGACCGATGACACACCCACTGGGGCGGAGTTAGCAATTTAAAACACCGCAAGTGCAGTGGAAGAACTGTTTGTCACTGTTGCCTGAATGAAGATCCCAGTGAGCAAGGGCTATGAGAGCCTGAAACGCGTTTGGGGAAGATTTTAACTGGCAGGGTGCTGTTCGTCTCCTTGCTGTCTTGCCAATAAAGAAGGTGATTTTAACGACTGTGTGTGGCGCCTCCAGTGTGGTGTGCTTTCATGTGGAATATATATATATATATATAAATAATTACTATATGTTTCCTTCTAGGACTTGAGAAAATGTCCCACTTTTAGGTGAATGTACACCAAATCCCAGGTGAATGCATGGAAATATATGAAAACCTAGATCTGCATGAATATCTCTGCCCCTTACTTAGCAGATTTCCAGCTGGATGAAATATACCCATTTAGGAATAGGGCACATTTAATTATTTTCTCTATATAGAAAGTATTTTTTATAAGAAACTTATTTTGCACACCGTTAACTAGGGAGATTTTTTGTTGTTGTTTGTTTTTATGGAGTTTTGTATAGGGCAAACTTGACCCGAAGGTATCCGAGCCCTTTACATATGCAACAGCTGCATTACAGATAGACACATTCATTTTTGTTAGGCACGGGGAGATTAAATGATTTGCTCAGAATCACAGGATGTTGAGCGTCGTTGAAGAGACTCTAACAATGTTGCCCAGATTCGAGATAGACGCCCTAGCCGTTAGGCCACAACCTCTCCCCAATGTTGCTTTCCAAACCCAATTTGTGCATGAACTCTCGGCTTTATTGGAATTACAGTAAGATGATTACATTTAAAGCGCGAGTGGGATTTTCATCAATACGAGCAAAGTTACAACTTGGTAGGTTTTTAATCATTCTCTCATTGGCTAACCCCTTCCTTCCCGGTGGGTACATACACATTCTCACGTCTAACCTAAAGAGACTGCAAAATATCTGCCTACTGGTGGATTTTCTGCGGCAGTATATTCCATCTTCAACTGTAAATGTCAGCAGAGCCTGATTTTGAAAATCTGGAACTGCATTTTCCGCAGATGCTATCTTTTGTGCAGGTAAATTAACCGTTAAGTTGCAAAAAAATGGTTGCAAATGAAGCCTTTGGTGTTTGTGTTTTCATGGACTGATGCTGTTTCACACTAAGTATGTACAGCTGCTACAGACTGATCACACTCATAGGGAAGTTATCCTTAGAATAACTGTTGCATGTAAGCTTGCCATCAGACCAAGCTGCTATGATGCAAGAGATCTGGAAAACTATGTCTAAGTCTGCTAGAAGTCTATGCCATATAAACCATATTTTGCTTTCTAACCTTCAGAGTTGATTCCCCACCAACATACAAGAACAGCACACGATGCCTCTTCTGTACGTGATCAAACATCTGCTGACTTGGAAGCGGGCGAATCACAGGCCTGAGAAAGAAAAGAAAAACACATATCTATGAGTAGACCATGGACTTGTAATTGTGATAATTTCTCTTAACTGTGCTTTTATCAGTCCGTGGCATTCCGGAAAAAAGTTCAGGGTAGTGACAATGAATGGATTTCTTTGGTTAACCATGTACTATGTTCAAACGTTCACAAGGAGAGTTTTCATATACATACCAAAAACAATTGAGCCCTCCAGATGTTGTTCACGCAACCCTGACGTTAAACAAGATGGAGAAAAAAGTCAAACATCAATGTTATGTTTCCTCTTCTTGTACAGCACACACCCTCACCTCCACGAAGGTCACCTAGAATTCAAACTAGTTTCTCAGTTTCTTTCCATCTAAGCTTAAGACAGATGAGACCGTGATTAACATATCGTTGGGTGCTCTGTGTAGCACAGGTAGGCATCCTCAATCTAACCACTGGTTCCTCAACTTGTGATTAATCCCCAGGAGTCATATTGGATCCAGAAACCTTTTAGAGCAGTTCTCCTGCGGGCCACTAGGTGAAATCAATGACCTTGGGTGCAGTTCGAAGTAGGTCAACTGTTGCCGCTCAATCTCCAAGCAGGAAGATACGAAGTGTGCAGACCTAGGTGTAATACCCTGACCACCTGCTGTGATTAAAGATCCTTCCAAAGCAGTAGCTTGAGCGAAGGACAGATTGCTCATGCTTTGGAGTTCCAGGTACCACAGTCCCCTGGCCCAGTAGGATAACTTGAACCCGGTTCTTTCTGATCTTCAGAACTCAAGGCAGTGTCGTAAAGGCATACAGGAATCCTGAGCTTCACTCTAGATGGAAGGCATCTCCGAGCAAGAGCAGCTTTGCAATCTTCAGCGTGCATAAGTGCGGACACTGCACATACTGGCCGGTGGAGAAAAGTCTAAAACCAGGATTCTTACCATTGCTGCCATGTGCAACTGTCACTCGCTATCCACTAAATGCATGTGCTTCACTTCAATGTGGTGCTGAATCCAGATCTAGGCAAGCCCCATTCCACCTCGAGACCCCGTGGGCATACTGCGACGCATTTACACCCCACTAGGCATCGCTGGGTGACAGAGGGTACGTGCCACTAGATTGTGCAGCGCTTGGTCCCAATTTGTATATTGGCTGGTCACTAAAGATTTTGGTACACAGACCGGGTGTGTTGAGCAGTTGCCACTGATGCTTTCCGATCAAACGCCTATATTTCTGATGCAGCTACTGGCTAATGAGACGAGTTGCACCTTTATCAGGAGACTCCCCCCGAATACTCAGAGACACAAGTTTAAAATCTAAAATCAAATCTGATAATGTAGAACACTTTGCTCACAATGCAGCCTCAGTGAGATCCTCCAGCATTCTTTCAAAGGCCTATATCCGAAGTGCATGTATGTCATAACAATTTGGAGTCCTTTGAGACCCATGACCTTTATTAAGTGTGCTGGAGTGAGAGCTCTGCATTCTTGAGCATCGGCACTTTGTTGCAGGGGAGATCTAATATCTGGCTCAATTCTGCAGCAAACTGGTGGAATATGACGAGGCCACTAAGCGGAAAACCCACTATTTGCATAATAAGCCACAGCTAGATGATTTAGTGAGGGTGACACAGCTGGCAAGACCTTAGCTGAACTGCTTTAGAAAAAGGAGGAGCAGCTATTACATTTCCAAATTGCTGAAAATAAGTGTGAGAAATGTCACTCTGTGAAGGACGTTCCACAGATGATGCTCTAGTTCTACTCTACTCTATACTGATCCACCACCAATGTGCTCTCTGAGAAAAAGCCTCCAGATATGGCAGTAGAACTATGGACAGTCGTCATGTGACTGGAGGACTGGGACACGGTTTGGTCCAGATTGCCTAGATATCTTGCTGGGCGAATAGCCATCACAAAGCGGGTGGTGCTACATAAGTTTCTTTATAAAGATATCTATCCCATTGACAAGAGTATTCTTTGCCTGCATGTGCCCCCCTCCCCCTATTAGTTTTACATGTGCCAGCAGACAACCAAGACTTTCTTGGGAGTTGCTAACCCTGCTGTTTAACCTATACAGACTTTGCACACCCGACTTGGAGCTGTATTGTTACTGCTCGCAAGCCTAGCATGTGCACCACTGGATTTATCCCATGCCTTATGAGCTGCATATTGTAGTGGAGACGAACAATGCGGACTCCTCCTGCCTAACCACAGAGGTTTGTACCCCCTCCCCTCCAATATATGCACTAGGGGAGAGGTTGGCACTGTCAAATGTGTGCCATGAGATGGGACTGGCTGCGCCATAGGTCCCGGATACACTGTCCCTACTCTGCAGGTCAGAGCCTGACCCAAAACCCAGCACTGCCCATTACAGTGAACAAGCGAGTTAATCAACAGCTGAAGCATATGTAGCTGTGCAGGATGGTGGATAGGTATCCTGCTAGTACTTTCATTACTCTGCAAGACATTCAAACTAACACAAACTTGATACCACTTGACACATTCTTCTACCAATATTCTGTGCAACGCATAAAAACAAGGGAACCAAGAGTTTGCAGGAGCTAAGCTGTGTGCTAAACCTGTCCTCCCCAAGGAGGATAATTACAAGCCTGTACTCTACCATGCAAGACAAAGTTCCAGTGACCAAGGCTAGAGTGAAAACTGAATGGCCGTATAGTTCAGACGTTGACTTGACAGATGATAAATTACTGTACTGCTGTGTTCAGAAGGGCATGGTCTCTTCTAATTATAGACTGAGATTAATACACATTACATTTCTACATAGACTATATCAAACACCCACTAGGTTGTGCAAAATGGGGCTTCTATGCAATTGGCATGGCAATGTCAAAGAGTGGCAGAATGATGGGCCTCAGTGTTTGATTACACAGATGACGTGGTATTTGGTAAATGACAAGAACACCCATGATAGCCTACTGAGTGATGATGCTGCTCCTGGCCAAAAGATGTGTAGCAATGCACAGAGTAAGACACACTTGTTCACAGGTGAGTTTCTGGCTGAAAGCGATGATTTACTGCCAGGAACAATTAAAAGAGTATTGGACACTGATGCAAACCAGATGCCTTCTGAAGGATACTGGAGGCCCGCTTAGCAGTAACTTAACAGCAGGCTGAGAGGAGTTTATAAGGTAAACAGTCCACTGTGCATTGATGGAGACACATTGAGTCTCAGATGAAGCGGAGTAGAGTGAAGTTTGCAACATGTGTTGTCTCTTTCTATATAGTACGTGTTCCTAGTTAGAGAGTTACCACGCTGCTTTAGACGTACATCTCCATTGCCAATATACCTTGTCTGAATCTACTGTGAGCTACTGTGAACAGTGGTTTTTCAGTTTCCTGATGCTTCCTGGGAGACTTTCTCTATGTTATTTATAGCTACGACTCCGATTTCATTTACGTATATGGTTTGCAGTTGCAACTGCAGCCGTTGGAGAACTCGACTGAGATTTCCCTGAGCTGCCTTCATGGGAAGTTTGTTTTCGCTATAGGTATTTGCACATTGCTCCAAGATCCTATTACGCTTTTCCAAAGTAACACTTTATGGTCCTGACTAGAGGTTCTTTAGCTAGAACAGGGTATTCTTCCTTTATGGAACAAGCTGTTATTTTCATGTATGTTATTTCTAATCAATACTTGTCTTGACAATTCTGTAAACAGACTTATTTGACTAACTTGAATAAAGAACAAAACTATTGACTAATCTCTCGAGGAGAATAAGATTTTAAAACATCAAACCTCTCATCATTGACTGACGATTAAATGTTAGAAGTTGACGATTTATTTGATAATGTGCAAGAGTTGGGCTTTATTCTAAAACAGTGGCAAAGATTAATTGGCAAAAATAAATGGAGATCTCGAGTAAAATTATGAATAAGAATTTCTTCTAAAAGGTTTTGCAGTTAGTTCTGGGCTCACAACATAAACAAGCATTTTTACACAGCCGACTATGTTGCACACGCAGGTTAGTAATGTAGTGAGAGATGTTCATTTAATTAAGATACACTGACCACAGTAAGAAAACGTGAGAGATTTACTTGTTGGGCTGTTTTCCAGTCTAGCCTACAGAAGTAAACAGGTTTTTCTAACAGCTATTTCGCTCACCATCAGCAAGTAAGCCGAGTAGCATGTAAGTTCTCACGTGGGAGGTGTTATGCGTGACTGGTCAATCAAACAACAACAAAATTAAGACAAAGAAGTAAAAGATCGAAACAAAGGTTAAGCCATAAAGGAATAAAATAATACGATAAGCATTTAATAGAAATAAAGACTAAAGGGGAATATTCAAGGATTCAAAAATGATGAGAAAATAATGTATAGCTGTCCACAAAAGCTAACTGGGAAAATGCAGTTTATTTACAACAGGAGAGTAAAAAAAAAAAAAAAAAAAAAGAGTCCAAGAACCAGCTTAGCCCCTGGGCACAAAGATGTAATGTACCTTTTTACTTACAAAGCTTAGAGAAAAAAATACCAATGCTAAAGGATTAGCTGACAGGTTATTACATTAAAAATGGTGTCAAATCTTGATGGCTCAAACACAGTAAGTCTGGCTTACGACTCGCTGCAGCTCCAATGACTAATAAATTGTGAGAGTCTGGCAGGAAGAAGTCTAAGTGGCTGTAGCTTTTGTGAGCAGATCATCACTGTGCACTATCCAATGAGGTGATGTTGAAGTCTGGCAGCACTCTGTCTTTACCTCTGGCTTAGAGATGTCCAACCGGTGGCACATGGTTGTGGATTCCTCCGACATAGCTGTGGCAGGTAATCTCTGACCAGGTAAAGGAGTCTGCTTTAGGCCACCACTGGATGTATGCATGACAGCAGACATTTAAAGTTTGAATATGAAGATTCTAAAGCACCCAGGTGGCATCAGCAGAAATCATTTTAATTGACCCTACAGTGTATACTACATTAGTACCCGTGTTTTAAATGAGCAGGTACTATCCAGTACAGACCTGTGCGTCTATAATTTGAAAAACAGAATACCTGTACTTTGGAGCACTGAAGCAATACAATTAATGGGAGAGTGCCAGCGCCTCTCTGAGAGAAAACAGGTACTCTTGAATAGTGAGTAACTGCACTTCTTCTATATTTCCATTTACAGCTTTGATTAGTACTGTGGTGTCTTAATAGGTCTCAGCTAGACTGTGCATGCGCTGTCTCAAAGAGACATGTTGTATGCAATATAGGGGCTTCAGTCCACCCAACGACGTCCCATTTGCTGGTTCCCTCGTTGCTCTCATATTTTTCTCCCCTTTTGTTCATGAAATGCATGCGTCATCCCTATTCCTGTGTTTATCCTTCCCTGAGAGCATGGACCAATTACTACTATCCATCCACAACTCCCATTTTAGGAACTGTTTTAAAAACAACTTTTTTCTTTGATTTAGGAGCACTTCAGACAAGTGCTAGTGTTTTCACTCACTCTGAGCTCAGTTTCTGTACACAGACCTGTAAATCTTGTTCGTATCTCGTCACATCTGCTGTGCATTCAAACATTGAGGTCAAATGTCAGACGCTGTTTTCCAAGGGCGCCCGTTTACTCTACTTTCGATGACTTAAAACTGAGAGGATTTTTTTTAATGAATGTGTTAAATGAATGTCCCAGTGTTGCCTGCCCTTCTCCCAACCCTCACCCGCTTCGCTGCTTAACCCGTCCCCCCCTACCCCATCGCTGCTTGTTATTTTATTGGCATGTGTAATGTTAACATGTGATGCAAGCAGCGCTTGTCAGGAAAGAGAAACAAATAGTCTCTTGTCACGCACTACTCAGAAAATCTGCTGACACTCATTTACTACTCTTGTTGAAGCAGGGCCGTGCGGTTGTGGGTAGAAGAATTCTCTTAAACGTCTTGTCTATCCGATACGCAAGGCATTCAGAGAATAATCTGTGTGCTTGGGAGACCTGGTACTCCCAGTGGTAGCTGGAGCTCAGTCAGAAGTTGCAGGTCCCACATCCTCTTGGTCATAAACCGCCTCACTGCATTAAGATGTGTTTATTTTTCTTCTCCTTCTCAATTTGCCTAATGGACCTGAGCCTCGAGTCTCTAGTAAAACTCAAAGAACGTAAACTATGTGAATTCCCCTCAGAGTTGTCACAGCTGAGAGCTTTGGATGATTTTGTATAACTGTCAGCTCTGCTGCTCAGGTCCAGAGACCTCTGAGCCTGAGAAAGAAAATGCAAAATACACCTTCATTCCCCTCTCAGACTAACAGGCTGTGTCAAATTTACGTGCTAACAGTTTATCAAAACAATTATATTGTTTGAAAATAAGCAGCAAAGGTGCTCCGGTCTCATTTGGAACCCACGCAGAGCATAATGTTCTACGTGCGCCTGCTACAATAAAAATGGTCATTTAAAGCACTCTGCTTCACCCTCAGCCAGATAACCTGTCAATTGCATTATGCATCATGCTACAAAATTCAACACCACACCACATAATTCCACTCCACTACAAGGGACTTCACAACACACAATCCCACTTCACATAATTCCACAACTCTCAATACCACATAATTACTACCCACATGATTCCAATACACACCATGCCACTTAATTCAACTACACAACTCCACTTGACACCACACAATTCAACAATTCCACTCCAACCCACATAATTCCACACCACACCAGATACAACTACTCCACATCATAACACATAGATAAAAGACCTTAACATTGACAACGTCGATAGCTCTCGCACTGGTGGGACCTATTGGCTTTGCCAATGCTCGTCTCTTTGCTGCTGTCACTTTTTTTCCTTACCACTCGAAGAATGCTGGAATTTAATTTAAGTGTCGCACTCCAAGGAATTGAAGGTTGATAAGTGCTGATGACACTACTTGAAGTAGAAACATTTTGTGGCTAGATAACGGGTTTCTTCAGATGTTTATTTTTTTTACATGAGGAGTCTTTTCGGGGAGTGTGGTCACCTGAACTCCCTCTGTGAATTACAGACGCATTCCAATTAGCTCTTGCTGTTCTATTACCGTAACCTTGATTTTCATGGCGGTGTCCTTTTTGTAGATCACTAACTGTGGAACACTAAATTCCACATCTATCTAAATCGCATAAGTGTGTTAGTGATTGTGCACTCAAATATTGTATGCCTCCATAGTGGCGTGGGAACATAAACAGGCAGATTCACGCTAAGCTCAGTTTCTTCTTCGGTTAAAGACTAATTTAGCAGGAATATACACAAGAGGGTCAATTAAGCAACTTGAATCCACACACAAATCACAGGCGGAGGGTTTAGTTCACAAACGCATGGCCATTACTGAAAGTACTAAATCTAACAAACAAGAAAAGACATTTGTGTTTATCTTCTTTTAAAGACACTTTTATAGGTCTACACAAAACAAATTAGGATGTTTTATGAAATTACAACGCAAAGATTAGAAATGCAAACATTGCATCATTAAGGCCTCTGATAATACAGTAATAGAAGCCCTGAGTTGCATCATGAACGCTGTAGATTACCGCGGACGGGAACAGCTGGGAGACAAAAGTCTCTGAGGACATCCGTTTCAAAGTAGTCTGCAAATGAGCTGATCAGAGACTGTAGGAAATTGGCATGAACGTAATTAAGGGTCCGCAGTGTAAAACCAGCAATTAATGAAATTCCAGATACCAGTGGTAGACAGGGTACTAGTTCGTTTCCATCTGAATGCTGTAAGCAATGTGTTACCTTTCACTGCCTCTTATCCACATAATCACAGTAACAAAGCCTTTTAAATCTGGGTGCCTTGCCTCTGGCTGTTTGCTAAACCAACTGCTGTGAGTGGGAGTGCAGAACGGGGCAGTCTGCTTCTTTTTTTTAAAAATAAATTAAACTGGGTAATCAATGTGAAATACCATACACTTCGTACGCATGGCTGAAAATCAATACAGAAACAATATACAAAACAAGCATTGGCATAGCCAATAAGTCTCGCCTTTGGGACCTTATAAGTGTTTAGCCATGATGATGTTGCACCAAGGATATTGTGCTGCATAACTAAAAACTTATAAGGTCCCAAAAGCGAGACTTATTGGCGATGCCGATGCTTGTTCTGAGTGGCATCGGAAGGATATTGGCACAGAGCTTTGCAAGCCCCTGGGTCCTCCACAGCATTGGTAGCATTGGAAGGACATTGGCACAGAGCTTTGCACACACCCTCGTCATACATGGCATTGACAGGGCATTAGTGCAGGGCTTTGCAAGTCCCCTCCCTCAATGGCCTTGGCAGGTCATTGACGCAGAGTTTTGCAAGCGCCCTCGTCCTCTGTGGCCTTGGAAAGACATTGGCACAGAGTTGCATGCCCCCTAGTCCTTCATGGCTTTGGAAGAATATTAGTGTGGGGTAATTGAAGGACATTGGCACAGAGTTTTGCATGCCCCCATGTCCTCAGTGGCATTGGAAGGACATTGGCGCAGAGCTTTGCATGCCACCTCGTCCTCTGTGGCATTGGAAGGACATTGGCACAGAGCTTTGCACGCACCCTTGTTATCCATGGCTTTGACAGGACATTAGTGCAGGGCTTTGCAAATCCCCTCATCCAACATGGCATTGGCAGGTCAGTGGCGCAGAGTTTTGCATGCCCCCTCGTCCTCGGTGGCTTTGGAAGAATATTAGCGCGTGGCATTGGAAGGACACTGACACAGAGTTTTGCATGCCCCCTCGTCCTCGGTGGGTTAGAAGGACATTGGCACAGCATCCTGGAAGCCCCCTAGTTCTCCCTGGTGTTGGCAGGACGTTGGCGCAGAGTTGCAAGTCCCCGCGTCCGCTGTGGCGTTGAAAGGACATTGGGCTAGAGCTTTTCAAAACGCCACCTCCTTTGACAGAGCCCTCGAAGCCTTCCCTCAAGAAGTGATGCCCTTGTGAATGACTGACAGCTTGAAGAAGGGGAATGAAGACTGCAAGCGATTCGTAAGACCACCTGCGCTGACAAATGGCCGGAAGTGTGCCGCAGAAGTGCGCAATGAACCCTGGGGGAAGGGGAGGGCAGAAGGCTAAGTCTGTTTGCAGAAGTGATCTGTTCTATTAATAACCAAACTGAGAGCCAGCTGATTAATGTTAATAAAAAAATATTTTCAAATCTCAACGATACAAAATAAAAATTAAATAATAGATACCTCAACTAAATTTACGGACATTTATTGAGTTTGTAGTTAAATACGGAGGCAGTTTTGCTTTCTGTGGCCATTGATCTGGGGACAGCACACAAAGTAAAGCAACAAATAGTGTTAACTATTTTTTTATGTATCCTTCTTACCAATTTTCTCACGTTAAATTCACCCCACCCTCTCCCACACGCCAAAAAAAACGTTATTAGTAACTGTGGCTGATATTGCCACAACGATGCCAATAGCAGGGCAGAGTGTGCACGTATATACGTGTATTAAACATGCAAACTGTTTTTTTTCTGTTTAATAGTAATGTATTTTGCAGTCAGCTCCAAATAAAGGAGTAATACAAATGTGACAAATAATACAAGCAATGCTGTCAAAAAAAAAAAAAAAATGTAAAACAAAAGCTTAAAGAATATTGCAACTTTTCCTTCCGCCATCCGCATTGCATGAATAAAACTTTATTTCCGGTAGACTTTTTCGCGCCAGACTGGGAGCGAAAAACTAATTATTATGCTGGCCGAGGACCCAGGTTAACGTTTAAAATCACACATTTCTGTGATTCTCAGCAATTGAATGCATCTCCCCGTACCCAAGTTCCTAATTTGTCCCATTTGTGATCCTGTAAAAATACTACCTACTATGGAAAAACTGAAGGTTTGAATGCGCCACTCAAATAGGCGCTGTAGATGTCTAACCGCATTAAACTTGGGGTAAACTATTAGGAACCGTAATATAAGCAAAAATAAGGGGCCGGCTCATGTAGGAGATGGGTATAAGAACCACAAAGTCTCTCTAGAACAGAGGCGCAAGTAGACACACATTTTGGGGGCGGGGGGGTATGGGATACAAAAAATTTCGTGGGGGGGGGGGGGGGGGGGGGGGGGGGAGTCTCCTTTAGCAATATGCCGAGTGGAGATCCAGGGGCTCTAAGGAGGAGTGAAAAACAACAAAGTCTCGTTAAAAAGTAAAGGGTCTTTTAAAGACCTGTGAAGTGCTCGGGTGCAGCTGCAAGAAGACGGACGCCAGCCCACAACAGGGCAAAAACAGTACATGTGTATTCCGGGAAGCTGTCTCAGCCGGGCTGACACACACGATAGGGGGAGGGGGGCAGAAGCCTTTTAAGCCCAATGGGCATTGCGCGCCTGCTCTAGAATGACCAGAAATGAAGAAAAAAAAAACACAATCACAATGCAAGCAAAAAAATCCCCCTAATAGTTTTATGGGCTGGGTTGCTTCGAAGTATCTGAGAAAAACCCTCCCTGTTCTATTTTTAGGGGAAATGTTATAGCCATTGTATTGTCCCAGACCATTTTAAGGAGAAAAGCATTAAGTAACTTTTGATCACGTATTGACCCCATGCCCATACACATGTGCAAAGAAAATAAACAGATGTTAAAAAAGGAAAGTAAGAAATGAACAAGCAAGAAATGGGATAAGGGAGGGGGGTAAGGCACGTCGTGCGCACTAAGGCGGAGAGAGGCAAGCAGGCTGGCAAATGGTGTGCACTTTCGCAGCCGTTTTGATGTTCTCAGTGGCCGCGGGGCTCACTGAGAACATCAAAGCGGCCGCAAAAGTGACCATGCAAGCTGACAAATGGTGCGCGCACCCGGCGCACATGCACTGTAGCTGGAGGCCTGAAAAAAGCCCTAGTTAGCACTTCCAAAACCGGCTTACTAAACCTCTCGCCAGAGCAGCACTAAAGCGCTGGCTTAGGCGAGACCTAAAAAGATACTAGGATACAGCTTCCAAGCAGACCAAAGCTTGAAAATGGAGTTATATAAATCGGCCTTTACAGAAAAAAGCATGCCATTTTTAAACGATATCTTCATGCAACAGCTCATCTAATCTTGCTCCCATAAAGCACTAGTTGTCAGCTGGAGACTCTTGGATGCAGTTTATAATTTTAAGTCATAGTCATCCGCACATGCCGGAAGAAGGGAAAAAGCGAATATTCAAAACCATTGCACTGTATACAAACAAGTTTTATTCAAATCCTTGCTGCTCAAATGGCTCCTAGAGTCAACCCTGCAGGAGTCTAGTGTGTGCTACTGTATTGTGCAGTAGTGTTGTGTGCAGAGATGTATGTCTGGTGGATTAGTACCATCTCTAGTGCTAAGGAACTGAATGCCCTTGCCAATGAAAATCTTGAAGTTGCAGCAGTAAAGCCCAAGAGGCAACTGCGTACCTTGAAAAAAGAGGCATAAAGGCGGCACTCCATGGGAACGGCCCTGATGACAGTGGTTTTGATGTTATGTTATGTTGTGGTTCTTGTTGAGCGCGTATATCACCCTAAGGTCTCATAGCACTAGCCTGAACTCAAAAAACAGGAAAGGATGAGAAGTGGGGGGGACAAACTGAAGGGAAAGTGGGCTCAGAATAGCCAGGTTTTGAGAGATTTACGGAACTTCTTGTGGTCGCTCTCTGAACGAAGCTGCAGAGGTAGAGTGTTGAACAAAGTTGAGGCAAGAATAGAAAATGATCTTCCGCCGTTGTTAACTCGGAGGGTTTTCGGGATAGTTAAGAGGTTTTTATTGGCGGATCGCAGAGTTCTGGCGGACTGATACCGTTTCAGTTTGTTAGCCAGATAGTGAGGGCCATGTCCACTAAGGGTTTTGTGTACTAGACAATCTTAAAATTGATCAGTTTCCTGACTGGGATCCAGTGAAGGGCTTTCAGTCTAGGCGCCGAGGAGGAATGGGGTGGAAGGCTTAGAACCAATCTAGCCGCCGTGTTCTGAAGGACCTGGAGCTTGGTTAGGTGCTCTTCGTTTATGGAGGCTAAAAGGGCGTTGCCGTAGTCCAGATGGCGGATTATTAATCCCTGGAACAATGGCATTAGAGACGACAGTAGGAGCCATTTAAAGATTTTACGGAGGCTACACATTAGTCCATAACAGATGCGAGCTATGTGGATGACGTGGTCTGACATAGAAAGTTTATTGTCAATCAGCACTCCTATATTGCGGACTGCCGCCTTAAGTGAAGGGCATATGCCTAGAGTGGGGGCTACCAATCATTTGTCCACAACGTTTGTGCGTTGCCAAAGAGGATGATTTCGGTTTTGCTAGCGTTGAGTTGAAGATGATTGTTTAACATCCAGCCATGTATGTCCAACATAAAGTGCCTAAATCTCTATTTGGTGTCGGTAGGATCTGGTCCGAGTGATTAACAACTGAACGCCGTCAGCGTACGACACTGAATCAAAGCCATGGGATTTAATGACGTTGGCTGAAGATAATACATACAAATGAGAGTGTAGGGCTCATGATGGATCCCTGAGGGACACCTTTGTCAATGAGTTGGCTGCTGGAGATAAATGCACCTATCTGAACTTTGGAAATGCGATCGGTCAGGTAACTCCTGAGCCAGTTCAGCGCAGTGCCCCTGACACCCAACTCCCGCAGACGATCCAAAAGAATGCTGTGGGAGATGGCGTCGAAGGCAGCCCACAGGTCGAGAAGGACCAAGATGGCAGATTGTCTGACATCAAGGGAGAGTGTGATAATCTTGACCATTTCCAAAAAGGCCGTTTCGGTGCTATGAAAAGTCCGAAACCCAGATTGAGAGGAATCCAGTAAGTTATTGCTTTCTAAGTACTTGGTTAGTTGTTTGTTGACCAATGACTCTAAAACCTTCCCGAAGAGAGGAAGAAGAGAGATTGGCCGGTAGTTGTTGGGCTGCTTAGGGTCTAAGGTCGGCTTCTTTAGAATAGGTCTGACCATGGCCTCGGTTCCATCTTGAAGGCACCATAGAGTGAAATAATGAATGATTGAGGAGTTTGGTTAGGTCGGGAAGGAGGGCTGGTTCGATTTTGGACAGTACATGGGTGGAGACCGGGTTTGTAGGGGAGCCTGATTTCACCCTCCTAAGCATGGAGGAAACGTCTTCCTGAGTGAATTCATTGAGAAGAGTGGGAAGCGAGAGGTGATTAGTGACAGGTTTCTGATTAGATGGTTCGCTGGCTATGTGGGAGAAGAGGTTATGGATGTTATTGATTTTATCCACAAAGAAAAATGATACGGTATCCACCCACTCTTGTGATGCGATCTGTGTTGGCTGACAAGAGGAGGGGTTAGTAAATTCTTTTAGTGTCTTGTACAATTCTTTGTGGGAGTTGGAGGCTTGATTAACTCTATCCCCCAAGTAGATCTTTTTGGCCGTGGCAATTTGGTCAATATAGCGCCTGTGTGAGGATTTGTAGTCCTGTCTATCTATGGCACGTTTTGAGTGTCTCCACTTGCGTTCAGCATTCCTGGCAGCTAATTTGTCCGCTTTTAAGTCTGTAGTGAACCAGCGGGATAGTTTATGAGGGCGTTTGACTTAGTTATTTGGGAGCAATTGTGTCTAGGGTCCGACTTACTGCTGCCTCGAAGGATTCTGCTGCCGCATTGGGGTTGTCCAATTCGGATAGAGGAGGGGGGGGGGGGGGGGGGTAAAGTGTAGGGAAAAAGAAGCGAGGTTAATTTTATCCTATGACCTGCTTAACATTGGTTCTTTTCGGGAATTTTGCAGGGTCGAGGTTACCTGCATATGAAATTTTAGTATATGATGGTCGGACCAAGTGACTGGAATTGGTGATTCGACCTTCACATGGTACGAGTTGGTGAATAAAAGGTCTAGAGTGTGGCCAGCTATATGGGTGGGACCAGTCACCAGCTGGTTGAGACCTAAGGGGTTTAGGCTGGAAATGAGGTTGTTAGAGTGTTAGTCACATAAGAGTTCGGCACGGTGATTAAAGTCTCACAATAGGAGAAAATTATCGACAGCCAGGACATGTGGAGCAATCGTCTCCACTAGATGGCTCGAAAAGTGAGCTTTGTTGCCTGGTGGGCGATAAAGTAAGGCGCCTCTCCAGGACCCCTTGGTTAGGCAATTCATTTTGAAAATGCAGATTTCTCCCCAATCTGTGAGAATGGTATCGATTATACAAAAGTTTGGTATTGGCCCTAAAGGCTATTGCTAGGCCGCCTCCTCTCTTGTAGTTCCTATCCAATCTGGTCAGCTGGTAATCGTGGGGGAAGGCTGTAGAAATGTCAGGGAGAGAAGACTTTGAGCCACGTCTCGGTGACAAAAAAAAGAGGCCTGGTTTCTCAAAATCTAGCAAAGTCCATATTTCAAGGGCATGTTTTGAGAGAGATCGAGCATTGCAATATATCCCGGTTAGGTTGTTAGGATTAGCAGTTGAGGCGTTATGTGTGGAGTGGATAGGGCTTGCTTTTAAAGAGGATTGGTCACTGAGGTGGGGGGTTGTTTGATTGAGCCGTGATAACCTCAGCAGACTGAGGGAGAATTGTGAATTTCACGGGGGGATGCTCTATTGAGTGTGTGAAGCTCTAGGCTTGTGTACTGTATAATGGCCATGGGTGAACTATAGCTTCGTGGGTGTTTCAGGAAGAGAAGAGAGGAGCAAACAAGGAAGAAAACTGGCAGATTGGCCAGCGGCTGGCGACGGCCAGGCACGGACAGGCTTGCCTTTGGCACGCCGCCGGCACGCTACTGCACGCGTCCGCACGGAGCACTTCCTTTTAGCCGGATGGAAGTGGGCGGGTAAAGAAAGCAGCTGAAACTAGAGCGCTGACTTCTGGTGTTGGTGCTTCCGGGGCAGTGAAAGAAAGATTGGTGCACATCACTCTGCTCAAACGGCACAAGCCGCGGCAGAACAGGGACAGCACGATAGAGGACACGTAGGGCGGAGCAGGGTCAATTTAAAACAAATTAAAAATTTGGCGCGATCTATAGTGCGGGCAGAATGGACCCGTGAGCCACATCTGACCTGTCTAGTGTTTTCTGGTTTTGATGTAAATTTTCAAGTCCCAACAAGCTCATTCGTCATCCTAACACAAGGTTCATGATTGTTATCGCAACTCATGTCAGGCTCTGTTGATGCATATATCAAGGCATAAAGGTATTCTAAAACTACTTTTGAGCAGGCATTCATTTACCAAATTAAGTCATACAGATGTCGCTGTGGACTAATTTGAGTTGTACATGGGGAGGCCTTCCTCATTGATCCAGTCTGCAAGCGTTTCTGACTGTACCATGGAATTTACTCTTTCACAAACGGTGATCAACAATCCACAAGAGTTATAAATATCCAATGAAAGGTTTTCAAAATAAACTCTAGCATAAATGATCAAACAAACTAGTAGTAGGCCCACTTTTTAGCAAAATAATTACATATATTTGATACAAAATTAATAACATTCCAATGTAATCAGTGTTTCGTGCTAAAGTGATCAGACAGTGAATAAAGAAGAAAACTATACAAGGGGTGTTTAAAATGGACAAGAAACAACAAAAGAAAAAACACAAAGTTTTAAATCCTCGTAACAAATCCCAATAATCTGACAACATGAGAGTTTTATTCCTATTCTCGGAAGTGCCAGTGTTTCGACCCAAAGGTTTGGGCGGGTCATTATCAGGACAAAAATTACTTAAGATGAGCAAGTGTGTCAATCAGTATTTGGGATTGGAAAAACGCAATTCAGAATCAATTGGCAGAGACAAATCAGGCCAAAGGCAGCAGTAGATTATGGCCACCTGTAAGCAGCGAGCATCCGCTTCAGGAAGACCTTCACATGAATCGCTCTGAAAAACTGAAAATACTTTTTCTTTGGGCTGTAGCAAATTAATCCACTTATAGAAACATTAATCTGGAGATGATCAGCTCTGTCACTGTTGGGTGAATTTACCACCAGTTGTCCTTTAACAAAAGATGTTTGAGAGCTTCCGCTCTTACAAGAAAGAGCCTGAAAGATGAGCAACTAGAATGAAAAATATCCCATCACTGCCTCCACGGCCACAAGCTAATCACTTCCTATCACATGGTTTAGGACACTATTCTTTCCTCTTTGTTGGTATAATAGAATGTGGAAATGTCTGGCAGTAGCAATTTTGCACCTTCAGAATATGGAAAACACACTCATGTGAAGGAGAACCGCCGGCAGCTCCAGAACTTATGTGCAGAGGCTGCTCAGATGTGGACCAAAAGCTTCGCTTGGTCATGTTTCCCGGATGAGACCAGAGCCAAGAGAAGAATCTCCTGCGACTACAATACCCTGTGCATGAGGAGGACTGAAAGGAGGCCCATGAGTAGGCTGAAGAGGTTCATCCACCAGTGCAGATCAAGATATACAAATAGGAGGATCTGCAACTGAGCCAAAAAGCTCCCTCTAAACAGAAGCATTGCAGTCTCAGACCCAACTGGAGGGCCCTCATTTGCCATATGGCACTAATAGGATGCATGAGGCCCAGCAAAAGCTGTGGCGAACCAGGATCTGCGTCAGAAATATAGGAAATAATCTGCTGAACATACGCGATCCTTTGAGGAGCAGGGAAAACCTACATGTGATTTGTGTCTGTTAGACCTGGCATCCTTGGCGTGGTTTCCCCTGACTTTTTTTCCTCTACCTCCAACATTTTTGACACCGTGATGGATTTCGTTTTGCTGGTTTCGATGCTTTGGGCACTTTGCCACTGCTGATCAGTGCCAAAGTGCAAGTGCTCCCTGGTTAAATTAATACTGTGATTGGTTACCCATGATTGGCAAATTTGTTTTACCAGTAGGTCCCTAGTAAAGTGCACTGAGTGTGCCAGGGAGGTTGATTCAAATGCTACTAGTGGGCCTGCAGCACTGATTGTGCCACCCACATGAGTAGCCCTAAAATGGTGTCTCAGGCCTGCCACCTCAGTGCCTGTGCGCAGTCTGTGAACTGCCATGTTGTCCTGGCCAGTGTACAAACTGGCCAGGCCTGACCCTTCCCTTTTCTTACACATTGGACACCCCTATGTTAGGCCCAAGGTACTCTCCTGGGCAGGGTGCAGTGTATGTGAAAGGTAGGACATGTACTCGTGAGGGTAACATGTCCTGATAGTGAAATACTGCCAATTTCGTTTTTCACTATTGAAAGGCTATCTTGCCCTTAGGCTAACATGGGGAATGCGGTTTAACATGTTTACCTGCATATCTTCCCATAACGACAAGATAGACATATGGAATCTGGTATCCCTGAACTCAGAATTTAATAACATCTTTTAGTGAAGATGGTTTTTAAATTCTAAGTTTGGAAATGGCACTTTTAGAAAGTGGCTATTTTCTTGTTCCGTCTGTTAGAACCGGGGTCTCTAGTTGGCCAGGGTATGTACCCTAGTCCAAGTAGGGACCACCGCTTCCGACAGGGTAGCTTGGCGCAGAGCAGGAAGGCGTAACTTGAGAGGCAATGTGTAAAGTATTTGTGCAACACACCCCCCAACAGCGACACAGTAACAACACTCACAAAAGGACACTACACCAATGTTTATAAAACTATGAAAATCTTTATCTATATTTCAGGCCAGATCAACAATCCGGTAAATCCAGTTTTTAGATAGGATCAAATCACAGGGTTCATATATGCAAAGAGCTCTTATTGGTAATGTCTTTCTAAAAGTGTTCTTTGTGTGGGAAATACTCCAGCACTCTCTGGCAGTTCTTTTGTAGGCAAACGATCGTGAAAAAGCGGGTGTAGGGACTATCCCAGCTAGCCCCCAGGCAGGAGTCACTTAGCGCGTGGTTTCCCCAGCTGATCAGGGCCCTGTGAGCAGCAATCTGAGGTGGTCCTTAACGTTTATGAGGCCAGATCGGTGTTCTACCGTGGGAATTAGTGCACGTTTAAATCCTCCCCAGCCCGATCGGTGTGGTGATGACAGGGTGAGGCTAAAGGCGTTTTAGGCCCAGGTACGGCAATGACCTGGATTGCCTCGAGTCACAGATGCCCCCGCTGCGCGTAGCAAAACACCGCATGTGTGCCCAGTCACTCACAAGGAAGGAGATAGGGAGTATAACCTTTGCAATCCAGCGATTGCGCTAAACATATTTTCGCAAAACAAGGGAACCCGCAAGGTAGATAAGGACCTTGGGTGTCAGTTTTTTAACAAAAACAATGGTCCTTAAAAGAGACAGTATTGATGAGCTAAATATAGACTTGAATCAGTGCTATATTGATGATGTCCAGCCGGATGTCCTTTTCCACAGGCACTATAATATTCTGGCTTGTATTTTACCCATCCTGATGACGATCCTATTATTGTTTTAGAAGGATCAAAACGTCGTTGACTTGTTCAAACAGTATGCACATTAATCCAATGTGACAAAAGAAGTTCAATTACTGTTTTTCTAAGCTTGCCACAGTTATTCCTATATTTCCACAAGCTACCTCTGGCTTGCCTGAAATGTTTTTGTCCAAATGCAATTGTTATGTGTCTGTGTAGGATGCAGGATTTCGTCCCACGTTATTGATGCGCTCCTATTTGTTTTTGCATTTATCAAATTATTAAATTGATTGTCCGGCTGGACATCATCAATATATCACTGATTCAAGTCTATATTTATCTCATCAATACTGTCTACATGCCTATTTTTTGTTGAACCCTTCGCCTGTCACCATCTATCCCTTCCGTCCCCCATCCACTTTCCCCCTTGGCTAATATGATCCCAGGAGAAATAGCTACATTTGAGAAAATGGTACTTAAGGATTTAGCGAAACTTGAGAGCAAAAAATGTTTTATTCCCTACAATATATCCCTCGAGGAGAAAAAAGTCATTGAGTCCCTCAAAAGGAATGAGTCCTTAATTATAAAGTCTGCAGACAAAGGGGGCGGAATTGTTCTGCAAGAAAAGGAATTGGATGAAGCAGAAATCCTACGCCAGCTCTCAAACACTGACCATTACTGCGGGTTGCCCACCAATCCTACGAGGGAACTGCAAAGCCTTATTCTACAGATCACTACTGAAGCCAAATCAGAAGGTTTCCTAAGCCTAAAGGAATTTCTTTTTCTAAACGTAAAATCACCATGCATGCCGGTGATATATACACTCCCTAAAGTACATGAAAATCTCACAAATCCCCCAGGATGCCCCATAATATCCGGGTGCGGTTCTATACTCGAACCTCTTGGCCAATACGTTGACTATTTTATAAAGGATGTTGTACCCAAAACTGAATGCTATGTAAGGGACAGCATGGTTATGATTAACTTAGTTGAACATCACCCATTCGACCCCACCCTAGACATACTGTGTACAATAGATGCTGAATACTTGTACAAGAACATCCCGCAGGTCTTGGCAATGACCGTAATCCAAGGGGTGCTTGACTCCAGGCCTCGCCCCCACACTTTTCATACTCCAAATTCTTGAACTTTGCCTCACATGGAACTTTTTCTTCTTTGATAACAAATACTACCAGCAGGTTGAAGGAACATCAATGGGGGCCGTTTTTGCCCCCGATTCAGCCATACTCTTCATGGATTTCCTTGAGATGACGGTAATCCTTTTTACCACAAACCCATTTTTTTCCGGCGTCACATTATGGTGCCGATACATAGATGAGATCTTTTTGATCTGGCACCATAATGAGGACACACTCAACCAATTTTTACACTGGCTAAATAACAATTGCTTAGGACTCAAATTCACCTTGAACCTTGACAAATCATCGATCCTTTTTATAGATCTCACCATTTACCACTCTAATGGTGAACTACTCACAAGGCTATACAGAACAAGCATTAAAAATTCAATAGGTCTCGCAATTTTTTCAGTTAGAGCTATTGCCATTGTAAATGACAATGTCTTACTCATGTGTTAACTCGAATTCAGGCTCAAAACTGCCCTTTTGCACTCCCACCTGCCCGAAGAGTTTAGTTAAAAATAATCATTTAAAAAAACAGAAGGGCCCGGGAACATCCAGGAAGACTGAGGAAAAGTGCTGCCATTGCTGAGTGTCTGGAAGCTGACCTACAGTTGCTGTTACTACTGAGGAGAAGGATTAAGGGACTCTCTGCTGTGTCCCCCTTGTTTGAGGACGAGCTGTGCTGTGTGCTTTGCCCTCTCTTAAGTGTATCCATCTCCAAGGGTCTGAGAAGAGCTGGCCTCCTGTTGCAACTCAGGGACATAAAAGTTGCCAAGGATCTCTACAAACTCGCCCTACATCATGCTCCGCTGTCCCTGCTGTCTCTGGGGCTGTCTGTGTGTGCACAGGACGTAGTTTGTGCCGCCCGGCTTGCTGGCACGCTTGGCTGCTCTCTACCAGTACTGAGAGCGCCGCACACATCACCGCCGCCGGCCCAAGACCAAAATAGTGCACCGAGGGCCGGTATCTCTTCCCCACCGGCCCCCGATTGCCAGGAGTGCTGCTTTTGATTTAGTATTCACCGCCGCTACTCGAGCAGCCTGCCCGAGGCCGGGTCCGTGATCTAAGAGGAGCCACGTTGCCGCAGGACTGAAGCCGGAGGGTTGCCTAGCAACCGGGACTCTCGCGGCTACGTCACCGGGAAGCAGAGCGGAAGCAGGAAGTCCCGTCCCCGCCGCAGCCATGTTGCAGGAGGAGAAGGACTCCCGTCGAGAAGTACCCAGGGAAGGAGGAGACGCCGCAAGAACAGACCAGGTAAACGCTCCCAGCCGCGCTGTGTCGGTGCGAGGCCGGGAGCGAGTGGAGAGCCGCCGGGAGCTGCAAGTGACAGAGCAGGCGCGCAGTGTCCGTACGGTGATTGAAAGTGCAGCGGGGGCAATACTTGGGTGATTTTAAAAGCACTCTTGGGGTGATTTGAATACAGCGCTCTTTGGGTGATTCTCTGACTTCACGTTGAGCACACAAGTGTAACACATTCCGTGCTGCAGCGGGGGGGGGGTTTTATCGCAGAGGGCACCAATTTCTACAGTGAATCTCACTACACCAGGAGCGTCATTGTTTAGGAGCCCCCTGGTTTGCTTGATTTAAGTAACTTCCATATTCTAGAAAGAAAGGCTCACAGCCATACTGAGCCCACAAGTGTTTTGGTGTATACCTATACGTTTCTTTTTGCCATAACAGAAAAGTACCAAAGTTAACATTCTATTTTTGCTCTGGAGAACCTTTTTTTTTTTTTTTATGAAAACCACTTTGATTGTGTTAGTGATTTGTATGTCGTTTTGATCTGCCTAATCTATATAAAGTGATTTATATTTTTATAAATAAATTGTGTAGTGTCCTTTTGTGGTGTTTCATTATATTACTGTGAGTGTTGGTACAAATACTTTACACATTGCCTTGGGGATAAGCCTGTCTGCTCATGCCAAGCTACCAAGGGGGTGAACAGGGGTGATCAACATTGTGTATCCCACTTACCCTGACTAGAAGCAAGGGTCCCTATTTGGACAAAGGTATTTACCTCTGCCAACTAGAGACCCCCAGATCTAACAGTGTCCAAAACTGCCCATATGAAGATTAGCCACCATGTTGTAGCGAGGTGAGACTTTTGGAGGTTTATGGTGAAGGTCAAGCTGTGGACGAGAGTTATCGTCTGCAGTAAGTTTTCCTTGATCAGCGCTTCGTATCCCGTTTCACTAGCCATCGTCCAAGTATGGAAATAACTAGACTCCTGATCTTCGCAGCGAAGCTGCCACATATGGCAGCCCTTTTCTGAGAACTAAGGCTCAGCTAGCAGCCTAAATGGGAAGGCTATAAACTGAGACTGCTTGAATCCCATAGTGAACCTCTGTGGGCAGGGAGAATCAGTAGACAATCAGGCGTCCTAGAGATTCAGGGATGCCAACCAATCCTTGGATTTATGGCTAGCATCACCTGGCTTTGGGAAAGTTCAAGATGCTGAGATCCAGGATAGGTCTAAACTTCTGCCCTTGTTGGGGACCAATTAGTTAACAAGTTGAATCCTGTGCTGCTTTCTTCAAGGGGCACTACTTACAGGACCCCTTTGCTTAGCAGTGAAAGAACTACTGTCTCCAAAATCTCACTGTGTGCTGGAAAGCATGTCCTGATGGAAGGAGGACAGTCTCAAAGGAGGGACAGGAATAGCAGGGCATAGCCTCTGCCGTTTAGCTGGATAACCCAGCGAACGGTCATGACCGTCTTCTAGCAGGTGTAATAATGGGAAAACACTTACTCCCTGCGGAGGACAATGTTAATGTAGTGGGGTGAGTGGGGTTTTAGTTATAGATATTTGAAGGCAGCAGGTCCAACAAAGTGTGGCACTGACCTGTACCTGCTGCTGGAATTTCCTAGGTCACCCTAGACCCCAAAAGCAACAGTAGTTGCTGGAGTGCCAGGACTGGTGGGGAAAATTGCATTTGCCTGGACTGGACTGCCCTGGAATAGCCTCTTAACTCCCTACACCACTGATGGAATTGCCACAGAGAGCCGTACCTTTGTTGTTTTTTAAACGTTCCAGGGAGGAGTCCCACCCATGGATCAAGCTAAGGTGTCCTTTGAATCGAGACTACACTTCAATACCTGTTTACAGGCATCCAAGCCACCACTGACCAAAACAATGAATGCCGCCTTCTTGTGATTCAATACGTTCATTTATGTAAGCTTTCCTAGCACCCACAGAGTGTGAATATATCAGACCAGAATACAGGTCACAATTGCAGTGTGAAGGGCAAGGCTACCAGATCAAATGACTTGGTGGCCCATAGTCAAGATCATTTGCCCTATGGAGTCTGGCTATGTGCTTGTGGACCACTGCTCTGGGAAATGTTTCTCCAAATGCAGCCAAGGGAGGATCCAGAAGAGGCCTGTTAAATGGAAGCAATAACACCACCACGGACGATAAGGACTGCAAGACATTAGTTCAAATGTTAGGACATGTCTCTGGAAAACATTTCTCCTGACACAACTTTGGTATGAAATGGAGCCGAAACCTTGTTCTCTAGGAAGGAGACCAGAAGAGTGATGTCTCCTTCTGGTGAAGTGTCCAGGCCTTCCCCATTTGTTAAAGTCAGATACAAGCCAGCATCAGTTTTATATTTTGTAAAGGGGTTATGAGCTTCCAAATCATCATTATCTGCGTGGCCATTATCATCACAAGGCATTTCAATGGCCAGAAAGTCAGAGCCAAACAGCCTCATAATCCAAGCGAATATTTGATCCATCGGGACATGCCCTGCCAAAGGTAAATCATTTAAGTTTGCCTTACAGTTCCCTTTCACCACACTTATAGTTTTCTCCCACTTTGACGACTTTGCAGTAAGCATCTCAGTGGGCACAGTGGATGGCATTTGCATTTCCTGAATGAGGGAGTGTGTCTTGGCAGACTTCGAATTCTTCTGCTTGTGGAGATGCAGTGCAATGTGGCAAAGCCCAAAGGATTGTGCTCCCAGCTCCAGCACCAGAGAACAGAGTCTAGATTCAGAGCAGTCCCAATAGCAGACAGTTTCCATCCCCATGGCGCTTTTTGTGCTTTCTTATGAGATGTTTTTGAGAGATCATTTCCAGACAGTTTTCTCATCGCCAGTTAATGGCGATGAGAAAGAACATTTGTGTCGCCCTACATGGCCTGGCCAAAAGCTACCTGATGGTCTTCGCTTGCTAAGAAATGGCAGTGGAAGGCCACAGCATTGTGTTTTAATCCTATATACCACTTACAAATGTTATGAGGGTCCCACAAGGACAGATACCTGTGGCATCTGCAACAGGGTTTAAACCCTAAAATTTTAGAAGGACACACTTTAAGACAGTGGCAGAGCTAAAGAGAGATTACTGGGGAAATATTTTCAAGACCCGTCCAAAACCTTGAAGGATTATTTATAAAGTGAGGAATCTAAGGAAAGATGCATCCCGAATTTTCCTTTAGCACACCACCCCAGCCCTGTGTAGAAAGTTCACCTTTAAAGGCAGGAGGAAAGCACTTCAGAATTTGATCAGTACGGGTTAATCTGTGGACTACTGGTGAACCTAATCAAGTAAAGGTTATAAGATGTCATGTACAGGCTGATTCTGGGACTAAGCTGGCCCTGTGCCAGCATCCCAGGGGGTACAACCCACACAAAGTATACTTAAAGGACTACCAAGGTAAACCAACAATCTGCACAGTATGTACCTATACCCAGTGGCCCAAATAGGTCACTCATTTGTGGTTTTTGTTCCTCAATCGCCCGATCTGTTCTTCCACAAAGATCTGACGCAATCTAGTCTTTCTCAAGTGATACAGAGCCAGGGGCAAGATTCAGAAACTACTTGACATTGGCCTGGAACAACTTCACTCCATCAATCTTACTACATGGGACCATTGACCATCAGCTAGAACAGAGATGTGGCCTAGCAGGAAGAGCGGTCATCTTTGGAACTAGGAAACCAGGTTCATATCATGACCTCAATTCAACACTGTGCGATTCTCTGCAAATCCTAATCACCAAGACTAAAAAAGTGAAACATCTAGGGCTCTTGAAACGCGATCTGATGCCTCAGGCCGACTTCATGCTAAATAAAATTGCCCACCCTCACCTCCACTGACAATTCCCAGGCAGGGGCCTCCATAGAACACACCCTTTGCTATCATCACTCTTCAGATTTATAATCTAGGCTGAATCATCCTTATACCAGAGCAACCTTAGGCATAATAACTTAATCACCCAACCAATCACATTTACATATTAAGTATGCTGACAGACAGGCGCTACCAGGCAGTCTCTTGCTCGATTGTGCCAGTTCCTAAGGTGCGGCTACACTTAATACACACCCTAATGCCACTACCACTTATGTGATCCAAAGCAATCCGATATGCCTCCTAATAGAGACTCGCTCCTGTGAACTCAAAGTAGGATTGCATCCTTGTCTCTTGTTCTTCAGTAAGCAAAGCAAATATCCTGATGAATGTGTGAGACCTTGTGGGCAATATAGGTGTAGAAAATAGTTCATTAATCATGGGTTGCGTCATTAAAGTGACAAAGCAAGACAGGCTATTTATGTGGTTTTATTTTTTCCTTTAGACACACACAGAATAAACTTTGTCATGTCCTGCAGTTCATGACCAATGTTAAATGCAGTGTGTTCTTATTTCTACCAGGCCAAAATAGATTTTTGATTTTAATACACATTCTTGATAATAGATCCCACTGGCAGGGGCACCTTCCGATCGTTAGCATGAAAACATTGCTTTGGGCAAAACACACCAAGCAAAGTTGAAAGATTTAGAAACTACCCGACATTGGCCTGGAACAACTTCACTCCATCAATTTGGGGTCTATACATCAGAGACGATTAGGCCCAATGAAACAATATGTGGGTGATGCCAGCAGGGCATCATTGGGGAGAACATTTATTTATATCTTCAGACCCTCTAGATAACCACTCAGGAAATTGAGTGGAGCACGCAGATCTTCAAACTCCCAGGAAAAAGGCAAAACACTCAGAACTTATTTATGCCAAAACGGTTTTGGTAGTAATATGCAGCAGTGCTATATTACTACATTCAACATTCATACTGCGTTTATTTGTTCTGCTTTTTCCTTTTTAGACCGAAGACTAATGCTGACGACGTTTTGGGGACATTCGGAAAGCTTCACTTGAAATGCATTCTGCCCATTGATTACCACTGGCTTGTGACTCATATTTGCTTGCTTTCTATTTGCTGGCTCTATTTGTGTTAGCTTGAGTTTGTCCTTTCCGTTGCTCAAACTCTATTTACTGAATTATTCCACCAGTACTAGATTGTAAACAGGAATTTAAATCGTTTTTATCTTGTCACATTTGCTGTGCTTGAGGTAGTTACTTTTCTAGCACACAACAAAATTTAAATGTCTGTAGATAAACTGTGCTGATATTTATGATTATATATAATATTGAATATGCTACTTACCAGTATGCATCTGTTCTTGGCATGTAGGACTGCTGACATTCATATCGGTGCATAGATCGCCGCCTAGTGTTGGGTCCGGATGATTGCACATTGTTGTCCTGGAAGAGTCTTCGAAGCATCCTGAGATGGGTGACTCCTCCCCTGGACCACAGTGCGCATGGGCATCCTCTCCATCCCCAGATTGTTTTTCGCCATTGTGGCAGTGATGGAGTAGATACAGGAAGTGATGACCATGCTATACAGTAATTCTGAGAGCTGCAGCTGCGACAGGCGCCGGGGAGGAGGGTGGGCGATATGAATGTCAACAGCCCTACATGCCAAGAACAGATGCATACTGGTAAGTAGCATATTCAGTTCGAGGCATGTGGGCTGCTGAATTCATATCTGTGCATAGAATACACAGCAGTACCTCCTATTAGCGGCGGCCACCCGTGCCAGCTGCAGCAGTCTGAAAAATAGTTTTGAGAACAGCCTGTCCTACAGCAGCCTGCTGTTTTGAGTGTACATCTACACAGTAGTGTTTGGTAAATGTATGTATAGTGGACCATGTGGCTGCTCTACATATTTCTTGTAAAGGAATGTTTCCCAGGAAAGCCATGGACGCCCCTAACTTCCGTGTTGAGTGGGCTCGTGGTGGAATCGTTAATGTGCGTTTAGCTTTTTGATAACAAATTTGGATACATTTAACGATCCATCTGGCTATACCTGCTTTGGAAATGGCGTTGCCTTTGTGTTGTGGAGAGAAGGCAACGAAGAGTTGTTTAGTCTTCCTAAAGTTTTTAGTTCTGTCAATATAGTACATGAGGGCCCTCTTTACATCTAGTGTGTGGAGCATCCTCTCAGCGACATTTTGTGGGTTTTGGAAGAAAACAGGCAGTTCAATGGTTTGGTTCATGTGGAACTGCGATATTACTTTAGGCATGAATTTGGGGTTGGTACGTAGTACGACCCGGTTTGCGTGAACTTGTATAAATGGCTCCTGAATGGTTAGTGCCTGGAGTTCACTAACTTTTCTTAAGGAAGTGATGGCAACCAGGAAAGCCACTTTCCAGGTGAGGAATTGAATCTGGTGAGGACCAAGTTGAGGTTCCACACCGGTGCTGGGGGGTGCCGTGGGGGAATCACCCGTTTAAGTCCTTCCAAGAAGGCTTGGATGGCAGGCACTCTGAATAAAGAGAGGTGCTGCCTGTTTTGGAGGTAGGCTGCTATTGCTGTTAAATGGACACGTATTGAGGTGTATGCCAGATTGCATCGGTATAGGTGTAATAGATAGCAGATTATGTTCTGAATAGATGCGTCTAGCGGGTTAATGTGATTGTTGTTGCAATAAATGACAAACCTCTTCCATTTGGCTGCATAGCAAGCTCTGGTAGTGGGTCTCCTAGCTTCCTTAATGATCTCCATACAGTCAGGTGGCAGGTTTAGGTAGCCAAACTCTAAGACTTCAGGAGCCAGATTGCCAGGTTCAGCTGTTGCGGATCTGGGTGTTGAATTTCTCCATGGTTCTGCGTCAAAAGCGCGGGTTTGATCCGTAGCCTTTGATGCGGCACCACGGAAAGTTCCAGAAAGGTGGTGTACCATGGCTGGCGTGCCCATGTTGGAGCAACCAGGATGAGTGTCAGAGAGTGCTGTCGCAGTTTGCGTGCCACCAGCGGTATCAACCGCGCTGGGGGAAAAGCGTACGCAAATCTGCCGGACCAGTTCATCCATATCGCATTGCCCTGCGACTGTGGATGTGGGAACCTGGCGGCAAAGCTTTGGCATTTTGCGTTTTCCCTTGTGGCGAATAGGTCTATCTCTGGATGACCCCACTGCTGGAAGTACGGTTGGAGTACTGATGGGTGTAACTCCCACTCGTGCATCTGGTGGCTGTGCCTGCTGAGCAGATCTGCCATCTGGTTGTCTTTGCCTGGGAGGTGTTCCGCCATGAGGAATATGTTCCTCTGAATGGCCCACTTCCACATGCTCTGAGCCAGATGAGACAACTGTGGAGAGTGTGTTCCTCCCTGCTTCTGTATGTAGTACATGGCAGTCATGTTGTCCGTCCAGATCAACACGACCTTGTTGCATAGGTGTACTTTGAATGCTTTCATTGCCAGGAAGATTGCCATCAGTTCCAGAAGGTTGATGTGCATCTTCTTTTGTTGTGTAGTCCATAGTCCCTGCACTGTGTAATTGAGTACATGAGCTCCCCATCCCTGGAGAGACGCGTCCGCTGTCAGTATTATTTGTGGAACAGGCTCTTGGAACGGTCGGCCCTTGCAAAGGTTTTGTGGATTCCACCAATGCAGAGAGTTGTATGCCCGACCGCTCACCAACACTAGGTCTTTCAACTGTCCTTGAGCCTGATTCCACTGACGTGCTAAGCACTCCTGAAGCGGGCGCATATGTAGTCTCGCGTGTGGGACTATGAAGATGCAGGAGGCCATCATGCCTATCAACTGCATGAACACTCGCGCCGGAAGGGAGTGTTGAGGTTTGAATTTTGAGATCAGCAGTTGCATGCTGTTGATTCTCACTAAAGTTGGCTGAGCTGTGGCAGCCAGAGTGTTGATTGTAGCGCCTAAGTACTGTTGTACGTGCGCAGGTTGGAGACTTGACTTTGGGTAATTTAGTGAGAATCCCAGATCGTGAAGAAGGTGAATGGTGTGGGACATGTGGGCGGCACATTGTTGTGCTGATTTGGCCTGAACTAGCCAGTCGTCCAAATAAGGGAAGACGTGAATATTTAGTCTCCGCAGATGTGCGGCCACTGTCGCCAGGCACTTGGTAAAGACCCTGGGTGCTGTTGTTACTCCGAAGGGGAGAACTTTGAACTGATAGTGATTCCCTTGAATGGTGAATTTGAGGTATTTCCTGTGTGAAGGGTGTATTGGTATGTGGAAGTATGCATCCTTCAGGTCTAGTGTAGCTAGGAAATCCCCCTGAGTGAGTAGTGGGAGAACCTGTTGGAGGGTGAGCATATAGAAATGCTCCGATAGTATATATAGGTTTAGGGGTCGCAGGTCTAGGATAGGTCTGAGGGAGCCGTCCTTTTTTGGGATCAAGAAGTACAGAGAGTACACTCCTGTGCCCTGCTGAGCGGTGGGCACTACTTCTATGGCCCCTTTTGCGAGTATAGCAAGCACTTCTTGCTGGAGTAAATCTAAGTGTTCGGCTGACATAGGACGGTGCTTTGGTGGTATGTTGGGTGGAGTGGAAGTTAGTTCCAGACAGTACCCATGTTGAATGATGTCCCTGACCCACCTGTCCGTGGTGATGTTCTTCCATGCGGGCAGGAACAGCTGGAGTCGTCCCCCGACGGGTGTTAAGTGGTCGGGGGGTAGGGAGAGGGCGTCACGGTTTGTTTTTTGGGGAGGACCTGGTGTTGCCATATGCACGTCCCCTACCCTTGGCGCTGGATCCACGATATCCACCCCTGTTGTTTTTGTTGTAGGTGGTTTGTGTGCTACCTTTAGCATACTGTTGTTGTGACCCCTGGCCCCTTGACGTTCCCCTATTTCCAGTGCGACGAAAGGAGCCACTACGAAATTGTTGGGTTTGTAGCACCCCCATAGATTTGGCAGTATCTGTGTCTTTTTTTATTTTCTCTAGGGTAGTGTCAACGTCTGGGCCAAATAAAAATTCCGTGTTAACCGGTAAGTTGAGGATATTGTTTTGGATCTCGGGTTTGAAGCCTGAGATGCGTAACCAGGCATGGCGTCGTAACATGACACTTGTGTTTATTGCCCTGGCCGCTGTGTCTAGGGAGCATTTTATGGACGCATTAGTGAGGAGTTGTCCTTCCCTAATGAGGAGCTCCGCTGACTCTTTATACTCCTCTGGTAGGTGTTGGAGCAGTGACTCTAGGGTGTCATAATGTGACCTGTCATAACGTGCCAGGAGTGCTTGTGTATTGGCTATGCGCAGGATATTGGCTGCTTGCGCAGCCACACGTTTGCCAGATGTTTCAAGGACCTTTGACTCTTTGTCTGGGGGAGGAGCATCACCAGTTGTCTGTGAGTGGGCTCTTTTGCGAGCGTTGGCAACCACCATAGAGTCTAATGGCAACTGACCCCTAATGGATTTAGGGTCACCAGGTGCAGGCTTATATTTCTTTTCAATCCTGGGGTTTAACACTCGGGCTCTTGTGGTGTCCTTGAAAATGTCTTTGGCAGGCTTCAGAACCCCTTTAAGCATGGGCAGAGTCTTGACAGTTCTTTCCAAAGATGTGAAAGTGTCAAGCAGGAAGTCCTCCTCAATGGCGTCAGAGTGCAGTTCCACCCCATGATGAGCAGCTGCCCGTTCGATAAGGGCATTAAATGCGGCCGTGTCCTCTGTAGGAGAAGTTTTAATATTGTAGAGTTGCGCATCCTGAGCATGTGGCGTGACACTTGGGTCTGTGGGGTCATCCCATGCCTGATCAGGATCCTGTGTGTCATCGGGATCTGCGTCCCCGGGGTAGATGGTATCGTCCCCACCATATTCCTGCATTGGGTCCGATTCAGAAGGGGTAGGAGAAAAGGACTGCGGAGCTAGTTGGAGGGGATGGAAGTGTTCTTGTAGCACTGGTTCCTGCTCCGCCGGTAGCTTGCGTTTAAGAGGAATTTTGTATGGCACCTCTTCCCTGACTGGCGTGATCTTGCGCTTGTGGAGCATGAGCCTGCCAGTGTCGGCGTCGATAAACTGTGGCCCTGAAGGGTCGTGTTCTGTTAGGCCAGAGGTGGTGGAGTGTGTGTGGAGGACACGTGTCCGAATTTGAAAGAGTTTCGGTGCCGATGTCGGTGGCAGCCTAAAGGAGATGTTGGTGGGCTCCGAGTGCACTGTACCGGGTGAGGTAGTGTGGGGACCCGAGGTAGAGTGGAGGGCTACCTGGTCCCGGATACGTTGGAGAGATGCAGAGACCTGCTGCACAGCAAACTGAGATGGTGGTTTGGTGGGCATCTTGGTAGTAGGTGTGGAGGCCGACCCCGACTTTGTCGGAAGGGGGTCACTGGCTTGAAGGGATGCATCGATAGTCGACGTAGTCGAGGACTTCTTTGGCATTGGTGCTTTAGGCGTCGACGTTGCCGAGGCGGCCATTTTGACTGCGAAGGCGACGGGCTTCGGTGTCGGCGCCGAAGGTGTCGGTGCCTTGTGGTGCACGAGGGCGCGCCTCTTCTGAGCGTCGACCGCGTCTGCTGCGGTGAGCTCGGCGCCGAAGTCTTTCTGTACGCGTTCGGAGCCGACGACTTTTTTCTACGTCGGTGCCGGGGCAGCGGACTGTTTCGACGCCCTTGATCCGACCACCACCAGTTTCGCTTTCGATTTTGAAGGGACTGGAGCGATGGATGTTTTTGGGTTTAACAACCCGGTCGTCTTGGGTAGTATTGGCTCTTGCATAGTGTTCAGTGCCGGGCCAGAAGGCGGGGCCGAGGAACCATGGATTAGGTCGTGGGTAAGGCCCGAAGGCGATCCCTCGACCGGAGCCTGACGACTAATTTCGGCCTCCGTTTCGACGGATTGGCATAACTCCTCGGGAGAGCTGTCTTCTTCAGCCCCATAGGCTTAGTCGATGTCCCCTACCTCGTCGACGGCTTCTTCACGTCGAAAGAGCTCTTAGTCATCGTCGTCCGATCGGGAACCATGCTCCGAAGCGGGGCTAGATAGTATTTCTTCCACGCTCTCGGCGTCCTCGTCCTCGGTGCTGAATATGTTGGTGGGTGCGGGCGCTGCCTGCTGCGCCTCGAGCCTCGTTGCCCGTCGGTTCCGTAGAGTTTTCTTGGATCGGAACCGCGCGCAGGCCATGCATTTTGATTCGTCGTGATCCGGCGAGAGACATTTGTTACAGACCGGGTGGACGTCGATGTGAGGGTACTTGGCGTGGCACAACGGACACCTCTTGAACGGAGTTCTCGATTCCACTGTCGATGGAGCGTCGAAGTTTGGACCAATTCGAATCGAAAGTTTGAAAAGGGTGTGGAGCACTAGGACTAGTAGTCGACACCGAACGGTAACTGTACCGACGAAAACTATAGGCCTTTTGGCCTAAACTAAGTATTCCGAAGGTGAGCTAAGATAGTTGCATCCGAACCCAATGGCGGAAAAAAACAATCTTGGGATGGAGAGGATGCTTCGAAGACTCTTCCAGGACAACAATGTGCAATCATCCGGACCCAACACTAGGCGGCGATCTATGCACAGATATGAATTCAGCAGCCCACATGCCTCGAACATATAAAACACGTTTTGGGACCCCCCTTTTTTCTCGGCCCCCACTTGACGAATCACCCCGAGACTTTCAGGATAGGAGCAGACAAAATCTTGCCGATGAGATGGGACGGGGCCCTACATGATGTGTGCAAACACGCCCTGTGGTGCGTTTTAAGTTAGGGAAAAAAATTCCACTTCAAACCCGAGGGACTCTGGGGGCCAAGTAGCTCACCAGGTGCTTCCAGGAAGCGCCACTGCGCTGCGTTGCAGGGAGGTGGTGCAAGCCGTGCCCCTTTTGACATCACTCTGCTACGCAGCTCTGTGACGCTTACTGGTTGTACTACGAATTCCGATTTACTCACCTGTTATCAGGAGTGACCTCAGTGCTGCACCTTTGAGCCCAGTAATGATCCTGAAAAGTAATTCTATCCATACTTACCAGTAACTTGAATTTCTCTCCATAGGCTAACATTGACTGGTTTCACTTGGAAATTATTCTAAGTGTGGAGTTTTGGAACTTTAAAATTTTCACCTAAAATCATCCTAAGAACAAATTCCAATTTACCCACCTGTTATCAGGAGAGAACCCAGTGCTGCATTTTTTAGCCCAGCACTGACCCTGAAAAGTAATTCTAACCGTACTTACCAGCAACTTGTATTTCCTTCCATAGGAATCCATTGTCTGGTTTTCAGCAGAAAAGTTTCTGTCTATTTTAACAAACTAAAAAAAAAACGCCTGTATGACTTAAACGATTCTTTCAACTGTTTACAGGAGATGCACCAGTGCTGGATCCAGGATCCACCACTGAGTAATAAAAGGTGACGATAACACTACTTACCTGCTAAGTATATTTCCTGCCATAGGATAACACTGGTGATTCTATGTGAAAATATTTCTAAGTGTGTACTTTTAAAATACAATAATATTCCTTAAAAATCACTACTGTAACCAAAACGCTTTTACTCAACTGTTTACAGGACATGTCCAATGACTGAATCTAGGATCCAGTCCTGTGGTTAGAAAAGTAATCTATAAAGTAACTAATTGCATTTAACTAGAAATTCACATTGAGCTCAATGGTGCATTGTGTTTGAAATTGTGTTGCCCAACTGTAACTACTGTACTTAAAAGTCTATTGCCTATTTGCAAAGAATTTAAACTAAAGTAATTCGTTCTGAGAAAGTATATTTTGTAATGTAATGTATAATGTAATTATAATGTAATTTAAAAAATAAACTATCTAAAAATAAATTGTTTACAAATGTTAATCAGTATTTAAAAAAAAAACAATTAATACATTTAAAAATTGTCATTTACAAAACCTTTGAAATTCACTGAAAAAACCATAGGTTTCAGGCCAGATATAGTTAGGAATTAGCATTTAAAAAACCGTAGAAATTCACAGAAAAAACCATAGAGTTTAGGGGTGTTATATTTAGCTGGACATTTCACTCGTACAAAACCATTGAAATTCCTCCGATATAGTTAGTTGTACTAACTACATCTCGCGCGCCCGCAATCCACTGCTGATGTCACATATTACATCATTCATGACATGGTCAGTGACATCACTGATGACATCTCAAATGACATCACTGATGACATCATCCAGTGAATGTGGTTTGGGTTTTTTTGGCCGAAAATCGCGCTGGGTGCGGAATCTCGCCGATTTTTTTTATTTAAAAAAATGCTTTTTTGAGCCCTGGGGGTCCTTGTGGGACCCCCTGAGCAGGCCTAGGGGGTCAGGGTGTTTCTACCCTGCCCCCTTTTTGCGTTTTTCGCGTTTCTTTTGCTGATTTCTTGTGCCTCGGTTCTATCGAGGCACAAGATGGCTGGCAACACTTCCTGATTTGGAGTGTTGACAGCCAATTAGAATACAGCTCATGCACGGCAGGGTGCGCTTAGGCTGCGCTTAGAGTACGCGGATCCTCCGAGGCCATAGATATACATGTACTTCTAAATGTCATTTTCTCAGGAACTACTGAACGGATTTACACCATTTAAGCAAAAGGCACGAGTCTGAACTAAGGACTACCTCTTTGCCAAATTTGGTGTAATTCCGTTCCGCAGTTCGGGCTGTAGCTGTGGCTAAAGGTCCTATGGGAAAATGCATGGGGAAAACATGTTTTGGGACCCCCCTTTTTTCTCAGCCCCCGCTTGATGAATCACCGTGAAACTTTCAGGATAGGAGCAGACCAGAGCAGGCCAGAAGTTTTGAAAATTTCGCGAAGATTCGTCAATCAGCGCCAAAGTTATTCCAAATAGAATGTTGTGGATTTCCTATGGAAAATAGGTCCTAACTATATCTACCTACTGACGACCGCCAGTAGGTAATATATATATATACAACAAGCATTTGCAATGCAATAGGTCTCGCAGTTACACGAGTTAAAGCTATTTGCATTGTAAATGACAATGCCAATAGGCATTGTTATTTGCAATGTCAATAGCTCAAACTCGCGTAAATGCGAGACCGAATGCATTGCAAATGCTTGTTAAAGAACGGGAGAGGTTGAGAATAAATATGAACAGAGGGTGGCTCAGATCGTAAAGACAGGGACTACATGTTTTTAAAAATGTGGCTAAACAAACGTACCTACGATGTTTAGGGGAGAGAAGTGGATATCCGAAGTAATTAATTATGATTTAAACTTGTGCCTTTTAGAAATAAACGTTCCGGATGATCTGTGTTTTTATAAATTATTTTTATTAAGTTTGTGCGCAAAGGTTCTTCATTTTCCTGCAATCTTTTTTGTTTTGATAAGAATTTGCCGATGACCGTCCCGCCCGACACCAACGTAATTTAGGTACCCTGCAGTCAATAACATTACGCCCTGGTGTGAGCAATACCCAACATTTTTGTGTAGTACACCCCAAATACACAAAAAAAGATGTAAAATATGAGGTTAGGTGGAAAGTGGTCGACTTATTTATTGTAGTGTAGATTTACTGTAATGTTTCTGGTTTTATGTAAATTTGCCCATGCGCGCCGTGGTATACACTGGCTTTAATTAAGTCCCCTGCAGGGGTTAACAGTATGCCCTTGTGGTGACTGAGGCCCAACAGCTTTTTGTACTGAAGATGTAAACACTGTGAAATAAGTTGCAATATATGGGGTCACGGGAGAGAGGAGAGGCAGAGGGGAGAGGAGGATGGTAGAGAAAGCGTTTTACGATGTGTGGGGAGATAGGGGCATATTGGAATGAGGCGGGGGAGGATCAAACGAAGGAAGAGAAGTTTACAGCAGAGATGTTTTACTTTGGGAAGTGGGGGAGGTGTGCTGCCTGCCTGCTATCACTGTGGCGGTGCTGGTCTGCTTCCAGCAAACAGTTGTGAACACAACATTGTAATTTATATTCGTGCTAGCCTTGTGAAAATAAACATCCCGGATCAGTGTTATATATTTTTTTTTTTTTAAAGTTTTTGCCCAAAGGTTCTTTTTTTCTTAGAAATGTTTTGTTTTTCATGAGGATTTGCCTATCACCGTTCCACCAGACACTGGCGTAATAGAGAAACTCTTTTTAACGAAAAGGAGAGGCTGAGGGTAAATAGGAACGGAGGGTGTCTCATAGTAAAGAGATAGGGAGTGCATGTTCCCAAATCAAAACAAGGAGATAACCCCGACCCAGCCCCTCCCAAAAGGCTGATGGCTTTAGCCTTTTATTTCTGGTCAGTGCCGGTATTGCTTCTGAAAACCTGCTCACCCTACGCAGGCTGGCGCCATGACAGACAGGCTTTCCTTTGCGGGCTGGCACCATCACAGGGGCCTTCTCTACTAGTGGGGGGGGGGGGGGGCCCTGCATAGTCCACAAGTCATCCTTGCAGATGCTTGTAGCGGCTTGAAGCTGGCGCCTGGCTCGCGGTGGTTTCAAGTATTCAGGGCTGGGTGAAGCCAAGGGCAGAGACGCGTCAGGGAAGGCAGAGTTCTGAGATGAAATACATCAGAGACGTACTTGTCGTGTAGCGGGCCGCTGTGCAAAGAGTAAGGAGAACAAGTAAGGAGTGAAAGGGATGAATGCCATCGACAGAAGTAAGTAGATAGGTGGCCAAGTACCTCTTGGATAAGGTCATAGTGCAACACAGGCTTTGTCACCTAACGATTTACCATGTAAATTGCTAAATGGGGGTGAAGGACCATAAGAGTATGGAGTTCTGGATTAGAAACTCTTAATATAGTAAACCGTATGCTCTGAATAGATTGAGCGTGAAGGGTTCTAAATCCGATGAGTGAGTATTCCTGAACGTAGAGCATTCTAAGAATATCATACAAGTATCCCATCTCCTTGTAATCTTACCAGCAGCTTTGGGCTGACCTCTCCCTTGCAACAATGGCAGAACAAGAAAAACAAGCCCGGCGGAGCGTGGCGCGCGCGCGCTTGGGGGCGGGGCAGCGCATTCCAGGCGGGGGAGCGGACCCTTTGAAGTGCGATGCCAAACGGATTGCATGGCAGCACGATGCGCGTGATTGTGCGCGTGCTAGCCATGCAATCCGCTTTTTGGGAGCACTTTTAAAACCCCCTTACAATAGTCTTGCTTTGCGATCGCTTACGCGATAGCAAGGCGAGACCTAAAAAAGCACTAATGAAGCAAATTTTGGGGTGATTCTGAAGTGTGGTGGAAACAAATACTTTAATACGATGAAAACAAATCCATACACCAGGTGATGGCATTTCCACACATAGTTTTACTTTTATTAGAAAAACGCACTGTATGTGGAAATGAAATAGTCATTTCAATCGAAGATGTGTTGTCTGTAATGGTAGTGTGCTACCACACCATGCATACTCCACTTTACCCCACTCCACACTTCGTCACTGCACTCTACGCCACTTACATCTATGCCGCACTACTCTGCACCACTCTACTCTATGCCAGTGCACTCTACTTAAAACTGCTCTTTTATGCACCAATGCACTCTATGCCAATCCAATCAACGCCACTCTAATCTACTCTACAGAACTGTACTCCACTCTACTCTGAAACATTCTACTCTATGCCACTCCACTATACGCCAATGCACTCTACACCACTTTACACAAAACCAATGCGCTACACAACACTGTACCACTCTACACCACTGCACGCAGCGCCACTATACTCGCCATCACTCCACGCCACAGCACTCTACCCCGCACCACTCCACTCTACCCACTCTGCAATACTGCACGCTCTGCCACTGAACGCTACATCACTGTTCTCTGCCACTGCACCTTACTCTGAACCACACTTCTGCACTCTACTCTACATCAATCTACTCTATGCCACCTTAAACTACTCTGCGCCACTGCAGTGTACGACTCTGTACACTCCATGCCAATGCAATTTATCATGCGCCACTTCACGCCACTCTATCATACCCGCTGCACTTTACATCACTGCACTCAAAGGGAATTTATTTAAAACCAATACACAATGTGCCACTCTACTCTGTGCCATTGCACTCTGCATCACTCCATGCCACATTAAACAATTCTGCGACACACTCCACTCTGAGACACTAAACTCAACGCCACTCTACTCTGCACCAACGCACGTTACACCACTTTACACCATGGCACTTCATGTCACTGCACTCTACGACACTTCTTCTACTCTGCGCCACTGCACTCTACACCCCTCCATGCCACTCTAAACTACTCTACACCACTGCACTGCACTCCATGCCTCTGCACTCTATGGTACTTTACTCTGCACTGTGCTATGACACTACATCATTGCACTTTATGCCAATGCACTCTACATCACTTTTCACAAAAACACTACACCAATCTAATCAGCACCATACTTTATGCCACTGCACTCTATGCCACTCTACTCTGCACTGTGCTGTAACACTACGTCATTGCACTTTATGCCAATGCACTCTAGGCCACTTTATGACACTACTCTATTAAGCTCTATTCTGCCACTCTCCAATGCTACTCCACTCCACGCCACTCCCTCTATACCACGCCACGCCGCTCCCGCTATACCACTCCACGCCGCTCCCTCTATACCACTCCACGCCGCTCCCTCTATACCACTCCATGCCACGCTGCTCCCACTATACCACTCCACACCACGCCACGCTGCTCCCTCTATTCAGCTCGACTCAACACCATGCCACTCCACGCCACTCTCCTTTACCCCATGTTGGAAAGTGTCCCTCTCTGAAGGGTCACCCCAAACGTTTTGCCTTCCTCCTCTTCTTTTTGCTGAACTCTCTTTGTTGGCCTTAGGACTGAGCACTTTGTCAATGCTAACCAGTGCTAAGGTGTACGTGCTTCTCCCCTAAACATGGTAACATTGGTGGATACCAGATTGGCCCATTTGATTTACTAGTAAGTCCCTTGTAAACTGGTATAACATATACCCATCAAAAGCTCATAGCGGGCCTGCAGCACTGATTGCGGCACCTACATAAATAGAATTTCGAACCTGTCTCAGGCCTGCCACTGTAGTGCGTGTGTGTGTGTAGTTTACTGCCAGTTTCACCTGGCATTTAAAACTACTTGCCAAACCTTAACCTACCCTTTTATTACATATAAGACACCCCAAAGGGAGGCCCTAAGTAAAAGATAGGACATGTGTGTTCAATCTTTACATGTTCTGGTAGGGACAACCCCCCCAATTGATTTTTCACTACTGTGAGGCCTACCCCTCTCATAAGCTAGCATTGGTAATTACTTAATACATGTTTAAGCTGTCATCCCTGATAAAGAGGAGTAGCTTTTTCAGGTTTCAGATCTTTGGAATGTAATGATAAATCATCCTTACTGGTGAAGCTGGATTTCGCATTACCATTTTAAAAATGCCACTTTTAGAAAGTGGACATTTCTCTGCGTTTACTACTCTGTGTGTCTGACAGCCTGTCTCCAGTACACATCTGGGGTGGGTGACAGCTACAAGTTGTACATTCCCTCTAGACAGCCTCAACACAGGAAGTATAAATGTGTTGGTGTAGCCATCTACATACATCTGCGTTCTCATTGCCTTGCCTGGGCAGGATGGAAGGGAGGAGCCAACACTTCACTTGAATAAGCTGTGTCCTGCCCCCACACAAAGGACTGACACCCCTCCCCCCCCCTTCCCGGCAGAGAGGATTGGGTTGAAAGGGATCCTTGTGTTCTTTGAAGTCACCCCCACATCAAAGGCACTTTTGGGTATAAGTACTGGGTCTCTGACCCTATAAAAGCAAACACTACTGGACTTGGGACTGAAGCTCTGCCAGAAGAACTGCTCTTGTGCTTAAAGGACTCCTCTTTGGACTGCGGACGTAAAAGGCCTATATTTCTCTTGTGCTGGCTCGCTGCCACCCAAGTGATCTCCAAGGACTTGCCTCCTGTTTTCTGGAGTCTCAAGGACACCAAAGACTTCTTGCAATTCTGCTGGTCTCTGCCATCTTTGAGTCCTACCCATGCCTGAGGTGCCCTCTCCAGTTCTGGGCCTCAGAAGTGGTCTGTGCAGCTGTTTTGCTACAAAACTCGATGCATCACCACTTTGCCAATCGGACCGACTCAGTGCCCTCCAGCGCCATGCAGATGTGGACACATTTCTGCGGACCCGTCTAAGAGGTTAGCCGACGAAGCAGCACTGATCCGAGGTCCCAACCGCAAGGTTCAACTAAGACGGATCAATCAGACTGCATGAATCGGAACAGGCGCATCGCTGGTCACCTCTCAACTCCGGCACACGTCTTCGGAACTGATGCCTTCACTGCATGGAGAAGATAAACACATCTCATTGCATACGACCAGGAAAGATACTTTGTTCACCAGGGCCTGCTTGGGTCCTGTAACCAGCCTGCGCTTCCAACAGTCCATCCCGAACTTGGACTTTACCCTTGTCCAGCGTGACCTAAAGTAACCTTTTTAGCGCTACTTGCTGCTATGCGCTTGACTACATTTATTCCCTTAAAATTCAATATCTTAACTTCTATACATTGAATTTTTGACGTTTGTTTGTTTTGAATACAATCTATGTTTGTAAACCTGCACAGAGCCTTTTTGTGGTGTATTCAATGTGATACTGTGTGTTTGTTGCACAAATAGTTTACGCATTGCCTCTTTAAAGGAGTCCGACGGCTTTCTGTCAAGATACCAGAGGGTGAGCAGAGATTATCTTTTAGTGTGTACTTAACTTACCCTGAATAGAGTGGCGGTGCCTGCCTGTCCTGGATGGTGGATTCCTGGTTGGTTGAGTTATGCCTCAACCAACCAGGAATCCCATTTTTAAAACCCCACTAACTTTTAGCCATGCTGGTGTACAACATGGCAAAAAGATATTGGCAACGCCAATAGCTTTCACATAAGCAAGACCTATAGGCTTTGCTAATCCTTGTTGTTTTTAAGTAACAATTGGAGGATGGAATTAACTGGTACCTCTATCCCACGTGCTTGAGAGATTGGTTATTCAGCACCAAAATGCCGCAAGATACACTTTACAAATTTACAAGTTATGTTATGTGTATTCATTCATTCACACAATGAAAGGGAGAGGGCTTTTTAAATATATATAGTACCAGAAGTTATTTTTATACAGATTTGTTCAGCAAATAAGAGTTCCATACTGAGGTCAAGCAGTCAATCTGTGAAACCCACAACTGTTTGCGCAACACCATACAATTCAAACGCTTACAGTATTTGAAAGTCAAGGCCTTTTTAAAAAAACAGTTAAATCATTTGAATTCAATACAAAATTGCATACATTATGGCTGCAAGGACATTATATTATCTTATAAATGAATTCGCTGGTTTAAAAAAATGTCAATTGACAACTTACCCTGCTACTCTGTTTGCAAACTCAATTATATCATCTTTGGTTCTTGGTCCTCTGTAGTTGTATGCCAATTCTCCTTTTAACCTTCAAATTGTACAGGACAAAGGGTAGTGTTATGTCATCATATAAGATAAAATATTTCATTATTATCATTTTTTTTTTAAACGGTGCAACACAGACATTGTGATTCTTCAAGATATTAAAAGTGAAAGTTGCCCAAAACATGAAAAGAATAGATTAGAATAGGCTATCTGGGTGTTGGAATCAGATTGGGAAAAAAGTTTTGCCCAGGATTAAAAAGTCTACCATTGCCAGCTTATAATCCATTTTTTATTGTTGGTTTTATTCAGTTTGACCTTCTTCAATGCACCTACAAACATCACATAATAATGACAATATATGGCTACAACACTTCTAGCAGCCTCTGACCAAAGTGAATTGCAGTTTGCTCTGAAATTATTCACAATTTAACTGTTTATTTTTCACTTCTTAAAAATCAGATCACAGAGCGGTATGGGCCTGCTTTTATATGATTAAAAAACAGTGATAATTTCCAAAATTCTAAGACTTCATACATACACCCCTAAGACTGCACATGAAGGTCCAAAGAGAATACGTAGATTTGTGTTTTACAATGGACCTGCACAATTAAAACATTATCGCTGTTTTCCATGTCACGGTTATCAGTCCGACTACAATTTCTAGTGGTTTTCTTTTATTTCCCTGAAACCGTTGACAAGTAGGCCCTTCACATGCAGTAAACACTCAAATCTGTTTGTCACAGATATTTGTTTTATGTGAGTAAGAGTGGTAGCCCTGTATTTACTGGCATGGTTGTCCATATGTTATTCTAGACAAATGAATTGAGAGAATAGACAGCTTTACTTACAGCTTTATAGTTGGAAAACCTCTAACTCCAAATTCTGAAGCAATGCCTGCAAAATACAAAAAAAGGATTCTATCGAATGATTTGCCGATTGGTGTACTTTTCAACTGCATCCATGTGAAGCACTTCACTTGTACTCCATATTGTTGATAACAATTAGAAAAATAAACCCACTGTGTGAAGAAAGAACACAGAATTATTGTTCATGACCTAACTGTACGCATTAAAGGAAGGTAATGTTAAGATGGTGGCCCTTAAGGAAACATGACTAAATTACATTGATTAATTGTGCAAATGGTTGTAGATCACACTTTCTTGGATCCCGATATACTAGCCTGAACTGCTAGTGTGAATCACCTCTCACCTTGTAATTCCAACATAAGGGCCCAAATAAAATTCATTAAAGTACCATAAAAAAATAAATCTCTCTGATAAACTGAGGATGGAGAGGCACAAGTCCTAAAAACACATGTTCATTGAGTTGCTGAAACTAATTACATCTGGTGCCCTCCCTTAACACTTTGAAAAAGGTATTCAAATCAGAAGCATATAGAACAGTCCAACGGAGGAAGAGGATGTTAGAGGGGGTGCAATATTTCTAGGGCCAAAGAAGTTGCCTCTACCCTTGGATAATTGATCATCCTCCCAATAAAATTTGGTAGGACCCTCACAAGTAACAGTTCAGAAATCCTGCCTTCACATAACTGACAAGAGGAGAATGCAAACGTCAACACAAGCAAAATAAATTAAACTGGTACATCGATCACCAATGAAAAGAAAGTAAATAATCAGGACAGTAAAGCTAACCAATGTTAAATAATCGGCGGGCTAAAATCTCCATTTTTGTATTTAAAAAAAAAAGAAAAACAGATTGTGGTGAGAAACAGCACGCACGTGGTCTCAGGTGCGACCGAATTATTGTACCCTTGGCAAGAGAACAATGAGGCATTGTCCAGAACTAGTATGTTCATCTTGACCTCTTAGTGATGTTAAACCTGGCCCTTTCTGCAGTGTCACTCCCAAACATTTTGCTTTCTTCCTCCCTCTTTTTGGTGCTGAATTTGTTTTTGTTGGCTCTAGGACTCTGGGCACTTTACTACTGCTAACCAGTGATAAAGGTCATGTTCACGCTCTCCCTAAAACATGGTATAATTGGTGTATCCACAATTGGCATATTTAATTTACTTGCAAATCCCTAGTAAAGTGCACTATATGTGCCCAGGGCCTGTAAAGTAAATGAAACTAGTGGGCCTGCGGCACTGATTGTGCCACCCACTTAAGTAGCTCTTTAAACGTCTCTCAGGCCTACCTTTGTAGAGCGCATGTGTGCAGTTTAAACTGCCATTTCAACCTGGCAAGATAACCCTCTAGCCAGGCACAAACCTTCATTTTTAATACATCTAAGTCACCCTTAAAGTAGGCCCAGGCCAGCCCCTAGGGAAGTGTGCAGTGTATTTAAAAAGTTGGACACAAACTGATTCAGACTCCTATGCTGGCATCAAGTCTATGGTACTGAGCCGCTCTGGCATTCCAATGGAGCAAACTGTCATCTGCACTTACACTCTCATGCGTGCTGTCATATCTGCTGTCTGTTGTGTCAGCGTCCCGGGGTAACCAATTAATTCAATTTAAAACAGAATCAAAACTGTTCACCTGTGATTAGACAGTCCACATCTCACCTCACAGCACTATAAATAAAAATAAAATGTTAGATTCTACCTATTGGGGGGGGGGGGGGGGGGGGGGGGGGGGGGAGTTAAGAAATTATTGAGCTTGGTCCCAACTCCCCACTAACAAGATATGGGTCGTAGTAGGATTTTAAATCTAACAATGAAAGCTCTTCAGGATCCATTCCCAGGCTTCAGCTCAAAAACCTAGTCCTTACCAATCTTAAACTCAATGTCTTGCTCAACCGACTCTTACAAAATGTCACACACAAACTTATAGTCTGCATCAGCCCAACATTCTATGCATGGGTGTGAATTCACCAAAATTCCAGGAATAGCAGAAGTGATATCACTCCCCATTTGACCTTCACTTTTACTCACACACAGACACATTCACACACTCTCTCAGACAAACACTCACCTGCAAGCATGCATACATTTGTCACCGTAGCTACCAGATAGGGTTCTATTCCAGTTTATTACGCTCCATTTTGTATTACACTAATAGAGAATATTATTTCCTATTTGTGAAATAAAACATTTGACATCATTTCTTTGATGATATTCCAGATGCTGTGGAAAAGGAGTAGATGCCATATCCTAAGCACCAAAAAACACCCCAAAATGCATAAATTAAGGAAGAAGGGTTATAAGCTCATCTAAGAAAAACTTGGCAGTTCCAAAACACAGCACTGCAAACAAAAAAAAAACCTTTGAAAAGGTAATAATTATTAATTCTTTTTGGTATACAGACCAAAACAGATATAAACTCTACAACTTACAGAACAGCAATAAGAGTATGGGAGATCCATCTTCACAAGTAAAGTGCTAGTGGGCAGGCGGAACAGGGAGATGACCAACTCATACAATTTCATAGGCGATTGAAGATGTAACCAAAGTACACCAATGTTACACCCCAGTTACAGAAACGTTATCCCCACAGATCAGTTTAAGAAAATTGTTTTAACATGAGGTGGGAAAAATATACACATTACAAATCGCATATAAGGAAATGTTTTGCCTGCACAGAGAATACTGTTTGCTTGATGCAAGCAGAGCTATTCGATATAAGTAGTTTGCCTTTGGTCAATTTAGCTGCCTTATACTAAAGCAGGCATTCTAAAGGGTTATCTGAGGAACCGCCACTCAGAAAATCACTGCGTCCAGATCAAGGCAGCACTACCCAGCAGGGTAAAGCAATAATATCCGGAGGGCAGCAGAAGTAGAAACGGATGCCTGATGACAGATTAAGGGGCAAACAGGAAAACGTTACTTCACTCAGGGCAGAAAAGGTTCAAGTGGGGGCCCCGCTCAGGGCCCAACAGAAAACCAAACAGAGCTCAGGCAAACTGTTTTAACTTTGCCTCCCACATAGTTGGGCCTTGCAACCCATCCAGCTTTGAAATCAGCCCCTGAGAAAAGCCCTAATGGCAAAACAGCCAATCCAGACCCAGCTCACCATACCACATCATGCGAACCCTTCATTTGAAACCTTCTGGGAGATGAAAAATGTAGGGTTTATAAGGGAAACTATTCACAATAAATGCAAGTGCAACTAAGCAACAAACATATCACTTGAGTTTTAGCACTCTCTCATGATCTGTTGTATTGCAATACTAGTACCAAACCATCATTCGCAGAGGTTCAGAAAGATTCCGTAATTGTAAGACCGTCTTGCAAGATAATGAGAATTAAATCTCAGTGAGGGCTCTTCAACAAACAGGCAAGGCTTCTCTATCAGAAAATTGTAAGCATTATGAGCTGCATAAGAGCCTGAACTACTTGTCCAACATTCCTAATGAAATAGTTTAATGAGGTATCAAAATGTAAACTCATTTAAAGTTTGTCCTCAACCGACAAACAAAGCCTAATGATTTCAAGTTAAGTCATCTTTCTTAGTACAACTAGAAGAAAATAAATTGAGCGTGAGTCACTTGTTTGCAACACAAAATATTGCTGCAGTTCACCAGCGTGACAACTGCACTAACATTTGGCAGCATGGCTGGTTTGTGCAGCCAGTTAAAGAGCTCCAATTCCCTTGTTGTCCACGAGGTGAAGAAGCAGCAGTGTCCCGAGGGCAACCCAGAGGCTTGGAACATGAAACACCACTGGATGTTGTAGTAAAGGTAACAAAAATAGATGCTCCCCGCGGACCATCTTGGTGTGCACTCAGAAAGACTAGAGGTCGAGTCCAATCATACCTGGTGTTAAACAGCAAAACTAACACACAAGGCGCGGTATTCTCTAACTCTAAGTCCCCGCACAGTGCACTCCAAACTCACTGCTAAAAGTTGGCATGCTTTCATTTCTAAATGATCGAGGTTCAACAAGCCTGTTCACGTGACCACCAGCTTACCACCACCAACCACAACGTACTGCCTACTTTTCAAACATCCACAGAATACTTCACACCCAATTAATAAAACTAATGTGAACCGTCAAAATACCCCCTGCAAAAATAAGGGGTAGACTTCCTGTATTTGAAAGCATTTCTAGCTCGGAATACATTAACTACATACATATTTTCCCAGCTTATTGTATAGGGCCACTGGCAATGCACAGACTTCTGTGAGCAGGGACATGCCTACAGCAGGTCAGTCAGCATATCTCATATCAATATCATGTCACTGCAGGCACATAAAAATTAGTAATCGTTGCTACAAAGTTGTCATAATAAATTATTCCATCATTGAGGAGTTGCATGAGCAAAACTCTATACTCTTTTGGTTATGTTCAGTCAATGATAGAGTAAAAGCAAACATGTTTCGCACTGGGTTAATAATAGCCCCCGTGATGCGGGGAGTCCCCAAAGGTCCAGGGGGCACCTTCATCACAAATACAAACTGGCTCTGAGACTGATCGGAGAGCAGGACTGGGTTGGGGGCCGACCGCAGCCAATGGGGTGAGGGCCAATAAGTTTAATTAGCAGCAGCAGTGTCACTGAGTGACATGAGAACTGTCTGAAGCGCAGCCTCCACATACAGTCTCTGCACCACTTTTTAGTTGCCTGCCGCCACACCCGTGCACCGCACTAGCTGTATTATGGCCTCAGGCCAGGGTGGCAGGCCATTATTAATTTACCTGCCCGGAGACTAAGGCACAGCTTGCACGGCTGTGCAGTGCAATCACATTTGTGCAAGGCACGTACACAATGCTGCGCGGTGACCACATGCACCGTGGTCTTCAGGGTGGGGCACTGGAGGGTGGGACAGTCATGCACGGGTTGTGGTTGCGCGCACCTCGCAGTGGTATTCAAATTGGACCGGAACGAACCAGTTACGCATCTACTCTTCGCATGGCCCTGCCATTGCTCAGACTCCTGCTAATACCACAGTAGTAAGTGTGAAGTAAGCAAAGCAGCGCAGCCCTGCAATGCAATTGGCACTACAACACAGGCAAGGATGCAGTAGATTTTCAGTCACCTCACCCTGCTGTCACAACTAAGACCCATTGAATGGTGCTGGTGGCGGTGCAGGTTATCTGGGAGGGTACCGGGCCGGTGGCGTTATTATTGAGGTCTCTTTACCCGCCCATCAGGCCTCCCCCATTAATCTCATGAAAACATATCGGCACAGGGCAGGCTGCTTTTCCTGTGCAGAGCCCAGTTACTGGCCACAGGACGGAAATGTGCTGCAGGGAGTGGGAGAGTCTTCATTTCAGGCACATTCAGAGACGTTTTAAGGCATGGGAAAGTGGCCTGCAGCCCGAGGCCTTCCAGGGATCCCCCTGATAGAGCAAACTCTGTTCTGCAGAGTCTCGCCCTGATTACCTTGAATCATAAACAGATAGTTTTAAAAAACGTTTTATTGGAACTTATTCTTAATGTGGGTGATGTGTGAAAGTCTCTTGCATGCATTTTGCAGAGAAATGTTGTCTTTAAGTTTCATGCAACATCCATAACATTTTCTTTTAGATAAAAACAGGATCTCAAATATGCAGGTTTGATTTTTATGCTTTCGAACTTGTGGTTTCGCCAATCACTTTAAACATTTTGCACCTTCAAAAAGGGAATGGTTTGTTTAAACTGGTTTGATTTTTATGCTGCTGAACTTGTTGTTTTATTAGTCACTTTGAAATATTTGTGCCTTCAAAAAGGAAATGGTTTGCTTAATCTGGGTTGATTTTTATGTGCCTTCAAAAAGGGAATTGTTTGCTTAAACTGGTTTGATTTTTAAGCTGCTGAACTTGCTATTGTTTCACCAGTTACTTTGAAATATTTGTGCCTTCAAAAAAGGAATTCTTTGCATAAGGGTTTGATTTTTAAGCTGCTGAACTTGTTATTGTGTTGCCAGTTACTTTGATATATTTGCAGCCTCATGCACAAACCAAACAGCCATAGTCTGATTAAACTGGTTTGATTTTTGTAAGCTCCTGCACCGGTTTTTGTTTGATAAGTCACTTTGAAATAGTTGAGCCTTCATGCACAAACCAAAGGGGGAATTGTTTGTCTAACCTTGCATCATTTTTGTATACTGCTGGCAGGGATGTGGAATTCCTATAGCCAGACGCCCGGGACCTATTGTTTGGGATCAAGGGCAACAAGTTTTCATGTGCATTTTGTCCTTGGGACAAGTAGGCCCAACCCCCAGTTTACAGTACCACATAATGGATCAGGGAAAGCCATTGCCTGCAGTTAAGGTAATATGTGTGTCAATGTGTTAATGTTGTTCAAACTTACATTTATGGTTCATTAATGCAAAACCTTTAAGATTAGAGAGTTCACCCTAAGTAAATGTTGTAAGCTCAGACTGCACTACTGACAGTGGTTCCAGTATAAAAATGCGTACACACGTTTTCAGTTTAGCAATATGACGCTATGTATAATGCTCCCAGAATGTTCTCTGATTATATGCAAATATTTGCAGAAGCTAGAATGCAAGATTGATGGTTCTTTGCTTTTAAAATTAAATGTTCGCAAAAACATGTCGCTAAACTACTGTAAAGATTTAGGTACCATTTCTTTGCAGCATCATTTAGTAAAATGTGTTGATGTATGCTAGTATTTCCCAAAAATATTCATAATGGAAAATCAGTGTAACCAGTTTTAATAATATTATGGGAAACCTAAAAACAAACAAGATTTGATAAAGCCAGTTGGTCTGAAATTGTTGGTCAGCTTTTTGGTTTTGTCAATGTGTGACTTGGTTTGGCATGGCTTTTGTAAAACCTTATTAGTGTGGGAGCTGCCGGGACCTCACCATTATAGCAAACATTGGCAAAAGCAAAAATTGTCTTTGGACTCAAAAAGCACACATTAATTCTATAGTTCCTGGCATTGAACAAAACGACTGTCGATATTCTCCTTGTGAAAGAACAGAAACGGTCACTCACAGTAAACCTAGCCGATAGACAGAAAGAGAAAGAATTTTAATTAACACAAAAGGTCAGGGTTAACGCCAGATCTAATTAGGGGCCCAATTATTAAATAAAGTCTCAAAAGTGCAACCATGTCCTTGCATTAAGTGCATATATACGGATTTTATGAATTCACAAGATTTTACAGACGTAGGCAAAGAAATAGTACTCCTAGAAAATATTTGTGAACTGCATTTTAGCATGAGCAAATATGCAGGTGTAGATTTGTTCATGAAAATCTGAGTGTTTGCAAGTTCCCTTTCCCTCCAACCCCTTTTTTCCCCAACCCTGGACAAGTTTTGTCTGCCATTATCCGGAGTAAATTTCAAACCTTTCGCAGTATGGGAAAAGATTACAGAAGAGTTGGTGAAAACAGTTAAAACATGCAAGTTAGTAGGATTGCACTGACTCAAAAGGGCATTCCAACTCTGGAACTATTGCTTACCATTACTTTCAGTCCCAGTATGTAGATCTGCGGAAACGTGGCAACATTAGGGAATTGCTAGTATTCAAATCCTACTTTGGAAGGAGCCCTTGCATAATCAGAGAGGCTATTTCAAAGCTCTTATATAATGAGATTACTGCAATACTGTGTCAACACATTACATGGCAGAAAAGGGACAAGTGGATTTTGTTACAGGACAAGTAGATTTATGAAGCAACCTGCCCCATGGACAAGTTGATGTTTTATTAAATTCCACACCCCTGAACGCTGGACTTATTTTTATCATCAAGTACTTTAAAAATATTTTTACCTTAATGCAAGAAGAAAAGGGGATTGTTTTACAAAACACACTTAATTTTTGTATACTACTGGACTGGTTATTGTTTTATTATATACTTCGAAAGTATTTGCACTCTTTCCGTTGCTTCACCAACTACAATTAGTATAGATTCTGTCTTTAGGTGCTTGCTGTTCTGCTTTGGTTTTATTCTCAATGACTTGTTATTATGGTGTTGTTTGCACTTGTAATGTGTGTACCTTAAATATTATAATTAGCAGTATTTACACTACAGATATGATAAAATACAGACAAACATCTGCATCAATGTTCTGAAGCATCCAAGCAGTTTTCATCCTCAGCCTCATTTGCCTGCCTGTTTTTATCCTGCTTACAAAGAAAGCCAGGATGGATGAAATTGCTTCCTCAGTTCATTTTTAATGCTATAGAGTGGTTATTATCATGCACAAACCCTGACAGACAAAAGTGTGTGGCATGCAGTTAATTCACACCAGTTTATTTCTCTTGGAGCTGGCAGGATACTGAGTTATATCTCATGTACTCCTTGTGTATATTGTGAGTTGAGCCTGTGAAATTGTAGGTTTGGGTTTGTCTTTCAAATTTTCCAAGTTATTTTCAAACTATGTCAATTCTAATTCAGACCCTATGTAGTTGTTCTTTGTTCTTCAGCAATTAGCCGTTCCTGAGACAATTGAAACGCTCTTTAGCATTGTTCTGATTGCCGTCTCAGTTAAATAATCTGCTCTTGACAATAATGATACAAGTGGCATAGCTTAAATGTTAACAGTGTTGCTCACTATCTTATTAGAACTTTGAGCAAGACAATATAGAGGCATTTCATTAAAAGTTGGAGGTTTCAATTAAAAATATAGCTGAATTTTGGGCAGGGGGCAAAGTGATAGGTAGTGGGCTGGGGAGTGGGGCCTCCATGTACTTCACGGGGTGACCCCCTCAAGTTTCGTTACGCCACTGATGTTTTGCTCCATCTGGGGCTATTTTTAAGGTTTGGAAACAACATAAAAAATGGGGTCAGTAATGGTTTGTTTGAGAGGTTAAGTAGGATAAGGTTTCAGTAGTTCGGGCTTTGTGAACATCAGTTGTACAAGGGTATGAACAAATCACATATGTTTTTGTACTTTGTTTGGCCTTTGTCTAGTAGTCGAAGAGGTCTGGAAAAGGCACGGGAGAGTTTTGCTTTGTGTTGTACTTCGGCAGGCTGCGTCCACAGCCAAAGTCAGTGCACAGTGGACTCTGGGCATAGGGCTTGAAGCTAGCCCTCATACGGTCATCTAGTTCCTATATTACCCATACAGGACTTGCACGTTTGGATAACAAACTGTGGGATTGGTGGCAGACTGACTCTAAGCATCCCTACCGAGACAATTAGCAGGTTTGTTTTAGCTAGCTCACAGTGCCACTAGAATCTCCTCTTATCAAGGAGAGAATAGTTTATGGCAACCTTAGAACATGACAACCCTGATCCCTCAGGATCGTGGAAACAATGTACTACTTTTCGTTCAATCACTGGTGCTCACTCAGAGAGTTACACAGAAGAAACCGTTGGGCGTGTTTACAATAAGTATTTATTGCACAGTTGTTCTTCTCGTGTAGAATATATGAGTTGCAACAACCATTCAACAGTAGCAGAAATATATCATTAGCCATACAGTGAACATAAAAGGATAGTACAGTTCTACCATCTTGCAATAGGCATGAATAAATACATGAATATAAAATGCAGGATAAAAATGCACGGGCTCCTACGATGCCTATCTAGATGTACCTAAGTGTACCTAGCATGTGAGTAGGTGTGAAGCCAAGCATCCCTCTAGGATTTAGTTGAACCCCATTACCTGCAGTGCGTGAATGTGGGACCTCGTCCTGGTCTCGAGTCGGACACCCCGCAAGGGATATGTTAGACCACAGTCAGCTGGAGCGTCTGCATGCAGGAGCCTCAGCGTCTCTGGTCAGTGTGTCGGCCTGGAAGTCTCGTTTCCCTCTACCAACCCTAGCAAGAGGTACTGTGTTCATACAAAAAGGATCTAGGGTTTCTTTGTCCCTTGTCTCATGTATTAGCCATTGTTGGATTTGAGAATGACATATGGGATGAACCTTGTACGTAGATATGGTGGGGTAGGTGGTGTAGCCCCTGCCTGGTTTCCAAGAACCCTCATGAATATTCATTCATACTGTACGGGTCTATTGATGAAGTTATAGGACGGTATTGTTAAGGAAAAACCCCTCCTTCTGCACCCAGGACTAGAACTAGGTAAATGTTCAATCCTAAAGGCGTGTTACTGTGTAGTATAAGGGAGGTAATGTAGGTGTATGATATTTCCCGGGCCTCTATCAAGGTACCTATATGAAACATAATACTGCCACGCTGAGTTGGCTCTGGGTGGCAATGAAGAATGTGGGTGCAGGGCAAGGGTGCTGGGCACAGGGCACTAGGGCCAGTGTCACTGCACATGCTGCTTGACCTTGCAGTCTTACTGGTGTTTTTTTAAAATTTGTTTTAATGTGACATCACATATCACGTCACCATTGACATCAATGATATCACTAGTAATATCACTTCACCAGCTACCAGACAATTCACCCAGCCCCTCCCCTGACATGGTCTTCCATTAAGAGCAGCAAAAGCTGAAGGCATTTTCTGGTCTTCTGCCAGGGACTGCACTAAGTTCCAGTGAGGACATGCCCCACTGCACACAGTCTTCATAAGAGATCGTAAGGTATTACATACTCTTTATACATCAGCAGTGCATTGTATATTGGGTACTGTCTGGCAGCATTTAACATTTTTAACATTGTAAAATTTGTGTGTAATCATTAGCAAGTTAATTAGTGAGAGTAGATTGTGTGAAATAATGTTTGGCGTCCTTGAGAATGACGGGGTTGGATTCAAATTTGGAGTAGTATCTTACCTTTGCAAATTTAGTTCTTTTTTAGATTTTGTGCTGTACCAATATTGACACTGTCAATTTACATTCCCATTAACCTTTTGTTGCAGATAGGTTTACAGATGTTGAGGAGTTTTTAATGAGAAATTTAAGTGCAGTGATAAGATAATTTTGAGACAAAGTTTTTGTTCTGACATAGTCAAGATCTTTTTGCTTACAAAAAATATAAACAAGAAATAGGCTTTGGGCCAGACTCCTCCTACCCCTGAATTGAATGTGGGGGTCCCCTTCAGCCACTGTACTGAGACCATATCAACCACATCTTGGATCAGCCCAAAATAATGTTGCTGTGTTACTGTCATGCTTCTGGGTGTATTGTTCCTCCTTGTGAGTCCTTCCACTGCAATGTATGAAGTGCATTATTCTCAAAAGAATCAGGGGCAGCAATCAGACTATGGAGGGCAGGCGGAAGGTGGCGAGGGTGCACAAACACACAGAACAGAGAGCAAGCAGAAAGGAAGTAGAAACAGCAAACTGACCATGGAGGACAGAAGAGAGGTGGCAGGGGCATGCACACTAAGATAGGAGGCCAGGTGGGAGGTGGGGAGACAGGGGCTGCAAGCTGACCAAATAGGGCATGTCGGAATGACCTAGGGCAGCAAACTGACACTGGAGGAAAGGCAGACGGGGCAGCAACATGTACACGTAGAATAGAGTGCAGGCAGAAGGGGGGTAGGGGCAAGAGTACCAAGATGACCAAGGAGGACGGGCTGCAATGGGCACGAGCAGCAAGCCGACCATGGAGTGCAGTTGAGAGGGTCAGGGGCTAACACACAGAGAACAAGAAATGGAGGGAGGGGGAAGGTCAGCAGGCTGACTGGCAAGGGCAGGCTGTGATGTGGTATGGCCAGTAGCTGTAAAACTGAACACGGAGGGCAGGCGGAAGGATCTGCAGCAGCAGGACATGTGGCCAACCGGCCATGTGCACGACACAGGCTGTGTGCAGTGAGGAATGACCACGTGCAGTGGGTTGGGCATATGACCAATGCACAGATGGGCACTGCTGAATTGTGTGCAGCAGGAATGGGTGCAGGGCCTGCGGCGAATCACACACTGTTCAAGGCATAAGGGCATGCATATTGGAGGTTATCCAAATGTCATGTACAATTGGGGTGTTGGCTGAAAATCATAAAATCCCAGAATTTCACTGTAAAAGCAGAGGCTAAAGAGACGTTATATGATCTGCCCTTACATTAAAAAAAACAACAACAAAAAAAACACCAATGAATTGAAACAAAACAAACATGACATAGTTGTGTGACAATAAGATCTTGGCTTACATTAAAAAGAAATGAACTGTAAAAATATAAAAGTTTAAAATGGCCTTATTTTGTTGAAATTAGATTAAAAACGAAAGTTTAAAAACTAAAATAAACAACCGGAATTAGCTAGTTTTAGTTCAATGATCCAACTATAACTTGCACCCCGCCACACAAACTTGTCATGGAGGAGCACAGTTAATAAGGTTGAACAAGCATTGGCATAGCCAATAGGTCTCGCCTTTGGGACCTTATAAGTGTTTAGCCATGCAACACTTGATGTTGTTACACCAAGAATATTGTGCTGGATAACTAAACACTTATAAGGTTCCAAAGGCGAGACCTATTGGCTATGCCAATGCTTGTTTTGTTGTTGTTGCTGCTGCCACAAGAGATTTTGCAAGCTCTGTGTAGGCAAAAGCTAAAAATAACACTTTGTGTAAAGCAACTTGTGAACAATTTCTTTGCAGTGGCTATAAACTACACTATGTGTGACTTAGAGCAATCACTTTAAAGGATGGGGCGGTGGATGCAAAATACATGTTACATCGCAATCACTGTAAAATACTACAACTGAGTGCAAGCGCCCTACAAAAAGCAATAAGGTAACCATGCCAAAAGATCGTTCCTGAGCATCATCATCTATCAGAAACAGTGTCATTTTCTGATGGATGAGATACTGCAACAACTGACGAGGTGATACCTGACAAGTAAACATCTAGTAATGACCCCTTCCTCAACCGACCCCAAAACGTTTATGAGCCTCTGTGAAGCGCATTTAAACATTGGATCGCTAACATATGGTTCTGAGTATTAAGCCTGCACTTCGAAACCCGAAGTACCTGGTGTGAGCAGAGGCTCCCGAACCTTGAAACAGGTTTACCAGGAACTCCATAAAAATGGTCAAGAGTTGAAATCACAGAGTATCATACCCATCCAGCACCAGTAATTACAGTCACCCATGCGTGGCTCATGGGGAGGAAGCCATATACTTCAAAGTATATGGCGAAATGTTCCACCAAACTCCTCATCAAAGTCCTTCATCAAGGTGGAGATAAGAGAAATTCAAAAGTCCGTGCTCACGACCGACTCACAGTTACATCACAAAATGATTGTTTGACACAGGAAACACCAGCAATGGATTCTGAAAACGGAGGGTGTGTATGTATTAAATATCGAGAACTTTAGTGCCAGGAAACTGGAGAAGTAAGACTTAACGATGCACGCACCTCTGATCAATACGGCCAACAAAATGATTATAAGCACGCAGAGAGCGCTGCATTAATAAGGTACTTGATGGGAAGGGTGCGTTCTGGAACAGAAGGGGAGGTTTGGACAACTCAATTTATTGTAGCAATTTCGTGTGCCACCCATGTTGTTACCCGTCTGCACAGATCTATATCCAGTTACGTCCAAGTACTTGCTCCATCTATGTGACATTTACAGTACAGCATGCCATGTTGCCTTTTAAAGAATTTGCAAAAAAAATAGTGTCGCCTTTTTACTAAAAAAAGAAAGATCTGCACCTGAAATCTCTCAAAAGCACAAGTTCTGATGCTCCCTTTTAAATTGGCTGCTCTAGCCGTACGACAGCAGCACAGACATCTAAAATGTACACAAACGGAGGGGTTGAAGAGAAGTGTTGAATTTCAGCCTAGCGCATTTTTTTTTATCTAGGAAATTGCATGTGGTGAGATGTGCCAGGCTCAGATTGCAGCTCTACCAGGCACAGTTGATAAACACCTTTTGTCTTTCACAATACATTTCACGGAACAAAAAAAATTCTAGAAGAGACGTGAAACCAGAACAGGTCTGCGCAAACCACAAGTACAAGCATCAACTGTAACAGACTGCTTTACCAGGTCACTTGCATGCCACTATTCAAGAAGACAGAGCTATGGGTTTTATTGCAGTAACATACAGATCCGAGTACCAAAATATAAGTTGATCACAACTTAAAATGCAGTAACATGCCTACAACAGTACCAAAATACATCACTGTAGTTCAATACGACCTATTCGGTTTTAAAAACAAGTCCTATAATTACAAGCATTGGCCGCGCGGCTCAATGAGAACATCAAAGCGGCCAAAAACGGCCGAAAGGAGTGAAAGTAGGGGTGAGTGCAAGCAAAGGTGATAAGAAGGGCTGGGCGAGAAGGGAGGGGGAAATGCCAGCGGCAGAGGAGTCTGATTAAAGCTGATGAAAAGGGAGGGGGAGAAGGGAGGAGGGAGTGCGAGCAGCAGCTGTGCACGTGCATGCCATCGTGCACTCAAGCTTCAGGCCTGCAAAACCATGTGGGTAGCACTTTGAAAACAGGTATACTAAATGCTCTCCGAGCAGCGCATGCGCGCTGGCTCAGCGAGACCTAAAAACTGGGATTTCCTAGGGGTGGAGAGGTCAACCTTACCTGCGGTGGTACATGATGCCTCCTAATTGAGGTGCACAGGAAATCGAAGGAACCAAATTATATATTGAGTTTGCCTGGTACCCAAAATATGGAGCAATTGACCACTTATGTGTATCTTGTTCTTTTACACTGACTTTTTATGTATGGCTACGTTTCAGTAGCTAAAGAGGTGGTTTGTACATTTTCTCCCTATTTTGTTAATTATCCACCGTAAATGATTCCCTCAGTATAACCGAGTACCAATGTGTTAGAGCATAACTAATTATGCAGGTTTTTCGTAATCGATTAAATATATACTTTTTATATACTGACCAGAATGAACGGTGGCATCCATTTTTCCAACTTTCACTGGAGACCCACTACTTTTCATCTCTAAGCCAACTTCAAGCCACACTGGTTCCAATTTCTTGCAATGACCACACCAAGGTGCATAAAACTAAAAAAGGAAACATTAAAGAGTGTTAATCGTAATCAATATCCTCATGCAAAAAGTTTATTACTTGAGTAAATGTTTCTGATCATTTTTTTTGTTTTTGTTTTTTAACACCTGGGCAAAAAGGCCATCATTTCCTAATACATTTATTTTAAATGGGATTGGCTAATGGCTCCTGTGAATATCTAAAGAAAGACCATTTCAGAAAATGTCAACATGGGCATTAAACACTTGAAGTAATGCAACATAACCAAACTCAGCAGGGCTTTACATCACAGCAAATAAAATCAAAAACAAAATTGGTCACTAAAAGATCAAAAAAACATTCAAGTACATGGCTTCTCGGAGAGGAATCTTTCATATTGGGAGAGGTATCAAACTAACAACTTCATTTCAACTCATTAAACACACTATTATTAATTGCCATCCTGCAAAGCAAACACAAAGTGACGATGAACGGACCGCAAAACTTTTCAAACACTCACCCCCAGTCACAGATCTGGGTTAAATCCATCATCATTTTTTAGCTCACTTTGCCACCCAGTTCAAACCCAGCTATATCCAAATCAGTCTTGACCCTGAGCCTCATGGGAACAGTCCAGACCAAACTGCCAAGTCAGGTCTTCCCTGGACCGGAAACAAGCATCCTATGACCGGTTGGGGTGGGGGGGGGGGGGGGGGGGGGTAACACCCTTCATCAGCCAGGCTAGCTTGAATACCGTGGATAAGTGAACAAGAGACCCACGTCTGGGCATACCCTGCCATCTTAGAGCGAACAAAGCAAACACAAGGAGATGATGGCCTGAGCGCTGAAACTTTTCAGACACTAATCCCCAGGTGTAAATCCTGCAACCAACATGTAAAAACGTGATAAAGTATCCTCAGAATTCAAAAAAGTGTATTTTTTATAAAACAAGGAATCGTTTTACCTTAGAACGTCAGATTAGATCTCTGCTTTGAGAAATATTTATTAAAAAAGACAGTTTTTAATCAAGCACTGAGAAACATTCCTGCCCCACCCTGATGACAATGCTAATCGTGATCTAAGAAGCAACACATTTGTCATGTGTATAAGTGGCCTATATTCTCATTATAGGTAGTGCAATTTCAAGTGCTACATCGCAGGCTATTAAGTCAAGCACAATAGAGGTTTTTGCACAGCGCACATCCTGAACGTACAGATCTGAAGGCGCTCTGACATGAGGTCTTGCACACAGATCCCAAAATAACTAAGCAGTTGGGAGAGCGGAGAGCCGGCGAGGTAGAGTACCCGCCCAGCCACGAAAACAAATGTATAGCAAGGTGTCAAGTAATTTTCAGAGAAAGCGAGTTAGTAAGTGTGAGTGTGGTAGTCAGAGTGTGTATTTGTGTATGAGTTTGAGTGAGAGAGTGTGTGAGTGTGTGAGAGAGTGTGTGTGAGAGAGAGTGCGAGAGAGAGAGTGCGAGAGAGAGAGTGCGAGAGAGTGTGTGAGAGAGTGTGTGAGAGAGTGTGTGAGAGAGTGTGTGAGAGAGTGTGTGAGAGAGTGTGTGAGAGAGAGAGAGTGAGAGACAGTGAGTGGAAGTGAGTGAGTGTGAGTGAGAGTGAGTGAGAGTGAGTGAGAGAGTGAGTGAGTGAGAGTGAGAAAGTGAGTGAGTGAGTGAGTGTGAGTGTGTGAGTGTGTGAGAGTGAGAGTGAGTGTGTGAGAGTGAGTGTGTGAGTGTGAGAGAGAGGAGTGAGAGTGAGTGTGTGTGTGTGAGAAAGAGTGTGTGTGTGAGAGTGAGTCTGTGTGAGTAAATTAGCCCTTTCAGACTTTGTGGCAGTTCTGACATTTTCTGTCGTTTCAACATGCAACAGAGTTGCGTATAAAATGCTGCACTCCACTTGAAACTTTTAAAGTTTAAGTATAAGATTCAAGCTAACAGGTGTCTTTATAGCAGGAAACGAAAAACAGACCATGTAGGTTTAGTGAATTTTGCAAATAAAAGTTACAATAATGTACTAGAAAAATCGTTTAAAACGGATAACCAACGCCCTTTTACACCAGGAGCCAGAAAACATTACAGATATATATTCGCGTGCTCACGCTTGCACACTTATGCTCGGTAAACCCATTCTTTTAAACAGTGGAGAACCAGGGTTGCATATAAAACGACTGCTGTGATTGGTGTGCAGTAGGCACTTCACACCCCTGGGGCTCTAGCAGCACGGCGCCTGCCATCCCAGCGACAGCAACGCCAGAAAGTAAATAAAAATGTCACTCCACGTGACGTGTACCTAATGTTAAGCAGAATAGCACTAACTGTAATCAACGTATCATTTGTATCTCTAGGAAACATGTCTGTAACAGCAAACCGATTACATGCCGAGCACAGCAAAATACTTATCAGGCTGCTTACTTCCAGCTCAGCGTTCACAATGAAGGCCGGTGGCTCATGTCCGGTCAGAATAATGAACAGGACACACCAACCGTGACTAATAATCTTAGTGACAAAGCTCCTTGTTTTCCTAACTCGGCAATCTACTGGCTTCCCTGGCTTAGTTCCAGGAACAGGGGCAAAGGCGGCGGCAATACATACTCTGCTCTCAACACCCGTTAGGCTCGGAGATGGAAAGAAAATGAGCAAGCACTAACAAAGCCAAGGGATTAGAATTTTAGATGGAAGAAAGGTTTTCCAGAGAGCTGGTACTACGTGGCCAATAGGGCTGCAAGAGTACCCCACACAGAGAAAAGGCCCAGGGTAAACGGCAACTGTGTATGTGTAACTGTATATATGTAACTTGTTGGCGTTTTTAGTGTATCTTGTGGTACTTACCTGGTTATTTTGTAAAACGCTCGGACACATTTGGATAAAGGTCGCGCTATATAAAACTGCATTAAAACATTTTTTTTTACTGTGCAAGGTTCTATTTAGAGAAGGAGAAAGATTCAAAATGATAGCGAAAGGGGAGGGGGGGATCTATCTATCGCAGCGGTAAACACTTTCATCACACAGGACAGAAGCAGCTTCGGGAAATACGGAAAAACGTGTCTATCTCAAACACAGAACAAACCAAGGACGTCATCAGTTTGGCAAACACACGGACCAGCTGTGACAGGTATGCACACACAGCAACTCAAGCTTTTCTGCAAAAGGAAATACACAGCAAGGGAAGCAGCAGTGCGAACTTCAAATCACACTCTGAAAAGGAAAGTGTTCACACGCAGAAACAGCAATTTCATGGCAGAAATCAGACTTTATTATTACTTGGATGTGTAAGGCGCAGTCTGCAACACACAAGGCGTAGCCTGGCACTAAATATTCAATCCTGCCCACGGAACACCCACCACACCTAATAAAAGCAGGTCAGGTAAAATCAGTAACTACAATCAGTTTTAGCGCCATTCGCCTAGCAACTTGATCCAGCCACATTTGGAGCACGTTCAGTTCTCATACCAAAAAACATCATGTTGGCAAGTTTTGACCAAACCGACTCCTCCAAAAACTGTACCTTCAAACCTTCAGCGCCTCATTGTATTACATTACCGATGTATACTATGTAATTCTTTGCAACAGTCATGAACATTGGCATGGGTTTCAAAAACATTTTTCATCTTTAAAAAGGGGATCATGTCAAAGTCTCTCCTACTAGACAGCTTTTAGTCTTCCGCTTCTTAACTGTATCTTGGGGACCATTCCAAACACTTTGCCTAAAACACGCTTACTGTTTTATTGTTTGCCACTGGTTGATTTCTTCTGGACTTACTCTTTTTGCATTTTGTTCAGTTCACTGGAGCATTCCTCTTACTTCCCTTTTGATTGGATGTCTGTCTTTTATCCCTCAACTGTTTCCATTGAAGGAACCAATATTTTTCTAATTTCTTTCAGCACTCAATGAGGGTGCATGTGTTTTCATGCGCTCTCCCTCATGTGATGCTAATCCTTCAAACATCACCCCGATATGTGCTCCATGTTACTAACTATGCCCACGTGCTCCCTCCCTCATGTGCAGCATATCCTGTTGAAAAAACGTGTGATATTTGTTGCTTCCTCCACCCGGCCAGATATTCACCTTTTCAATTATTCCCCCGCTAGAGAGGGGACTCACGGTACCAGATTATGAATTGTATCACTTTTTAAATAATAATAATAATAATAATAATAATCATCATCATTATTCGGCATTTGTCACAGCCATAAAAGAGACAACATTAAAAAGTAATAAAACATCTGTTAGCAGCATTTCGCCTAAATGTGCAAAATTTGCAAATTAACCTTGTAAACATGAATCCCATCCCTCCATTGAGTGAGGATACAAATACAGTAGAGGTACAAAAACCTATCATGATCATTAACAAAAAAGAGGGACCACGGTTAAAAATCAACAAATTAATTTGTGCCAGCTTATCACAAAGTATGCAAAATCGCCAATCACCCTACATTTTTCAATCACCTCTAGAATTTCTTGACTTTAGTGCAGCTCTTAAAAAGTTAACACTAGGGGGGCGTGGCCTGGCTGCGAAGCGGAATAGCTGCCTGAAACCGCAGCTCCGCTGATCAAGCGAATTAATCCGGCGTTTATCCTCTAAATCTGGTGCCTGGACTCGGACCTCCTGTCCCCCCTGAGACACACTGTGTGGGGGCTCTGCCTGGAGGAATTCCCGCTCCGGTGGTTGATGTGGCGGCTGTGAACGGCTTGGCTAGAAGCGGGCGGCTGGACGGCCTGGTGCGATCCCTGAAGCCGGGGATTGGCGTGAAGCTGTGCCCGAAGGTATCCTGTGCTGCGTGGCGGCGAGCGGCTGGTCGGCCCGGACCTGAGATCCTGACCTGCCCCAGGCGCTACCCCCGTGGGCGGGGCCGTATTCCGGAGGCGGAGGGCCCTGCGCCGAGGTTCGTTGCTGGCCGGAGGAGCGGGGGGAGACTTTTCGGCGCCCCCGCGATCCGAGGGCCCGGTGATTATCTGGACACCCAGGAGTGAGTGCCTGCGCCAGCGCCTGGAGAACGTTGCAGGGCCGAGTGGGCTGAGGCTGCTGTCCGGACATTCAGGTAGGAGGGGGCGCCCGCGGTCCCCTTTGAACATCGGACTCCAGCTCGGGTCTCGTGCACGGATCGGAGGGCGGCCATTATCGTCGGATCCGAGGCGCTGAGGCTGACTGCACGAAAGAGCCCCACTTAGGCGGGCGGTGTATCTGGGCGGGCTGGGGCGGCTGTCGCTGTGTTGTGCCGGGGACGCGGAGATCCGGCCCCTTGATGACCAGTGGGTCCGCCCGGTGAGGAGAGAGACACTAGGTGCTGGCGCTTGGGAGGTGCGGCGCGCGCCACCGGACCTGGCGGAGAACCGGACTGGGGCCTGAAGCATTGCTGTGACCGAACTGGGATACCACGTAGCCCCATGCCGCGAGATACCAGCGAGGCTGGTGCGTAGGCGGTGGCTTGAGGTTGGGGTATTGCGCTGCAGTTGTCCCGTGTGGGCAGATTGCTAAACGGCGATCGCACCCCCGCGCAGAAGAAGGTGTGTCCCCCGGTCTGCTGGCAGTGGCTGCTCGCTTGACTGACTACCGCACGGGCCCGGTAAAGAGTGGCTGGGGACGAGAGAGGTGTCTGTGACGCGGCGGCTCCGATAGACCGATTGCGCTGGTCGGCGGCCATGGGCAAGCCGGACACCCGACAGCCGAAGATCACGTTCGACAAATCCAAACAGAAAGCGCCGGACCACGAACCTCGAGACGCCGAAGCTGAAAAGGTCGACCGCAGTGGCTCTCAAGATGCGGACATTAAATCAATGTTCCAGGAGTTAAAAGCGAGTCTGCAGGGTATTGACACTAAAATGGACGCGCTGGCGGAACGTATGGATGGCATCACAACGCAAATAGACAAGCAAGAAGGCAGGGTAGAAGCGTTAGAAACATGCGTTGCCGACACAGAAGAGAGTCAGACTGACCTCGTTAATAAACTGAGGGGCATGGATAGAATATTGGCGCTCATACAGCAAAAGAATGAGGATTTGGAGGCGCGCTCGAGGCGCAATAACGTCCGCATCACGGGGGTGGCGGAAACAACGGATATTGCCAACATGGAACAATATGTCGAGCAGATGATGAAAGACTTGTTTGGATCTGGCCTCTCGTCGATGTTCCTTGTTGAACGGGCACACAGAACACTGGGACCGAAGCCTAAACCGGGAGCCCCATCTCGACCCATTATTGCACGCGTTTTGAATTACAGGGACCGAGACACAATACTGCGCATGGCAAGAGACCTGAAAGACGTGCAATATAAAGGCAACAACATCGCCATTTACCCGGATTATACTATGCAAGTACAGGCCGCCCGCAGGGAATTCATGCCGGCGAAAAAAATCTTCCAGCAAACGGGCACGAAATACTCGCTCATTTACCCTGCGAAGCTCAGGGTACAGGGCCCGGGGAATCCATCCTTTTTCGTGGATGCTAAAGCGGCCCTGCAGTATGCGAAGCAACTGGCAAGGGACCAAAAGAACCAAACACTTGCAGAGGGTCCGACTTCGCAGGACAGGCTAAGCGACGTGGAGTGAAGGACGAAATCAGGTCTCTGACATACTGCTGCGACCTTGCCGTCCTGGCTGGCTCGGTTCCTGTTGTCTGCTGGGTACCTCGGAGGCCACCTTGCCATGTTGGGGGAGCTGTGTATTTGTCTGTGGACTTGGGGAAGGGGGTCCTCGAGCCGGCACGCTGGGCCAGAGCTCGATCGCCTTGTCACAAGTACAGGGTCAGTAGGTAGCCACCCTGCGCACCTCAGGGGATGTTTCCCACTCACTGGTTGCTACCAATGACTTTAGTTACGGTTTCAAGGGTAGGGGGGTGACCTGGGGGTATTTAGCACAACCTGATTGGGGGGTTGGAGCGGGTGGGGACGCTGCTATTGTAAGTTTGGGGGGATGTTTTTGTTGTTAGTTTGTTTTGTAGCGTAGGGTCCGAGGAAACGAACAGATGGGATGGACTCACTACTGTAATGTATTCACTGCCTTGTGATCCGCTGCCTTGCTCGCTGAGCTGTGTACACTCCTGTGTTGGGTGGCCGGGCGGGTTGATCGGTTCTGAAACGCACTTTGGTTGGGGGTGTGAGTGTGGAGCGCTGAATGGAAATGGTCTGCTGTTAGAACATTGTTTTTTTGCGCCTCCATTGCCGTGCAGAACATAAAGTGCCTTACTTGGAATGTGCGTGGCATGAATGACGGCCGTAAGGCCCGGTTGGTGCAAGCCTACTTATTACGGAAGGACATTGACATCTGCCTCCTGCAGGAGACCCACTTGACCTCCAATGCTGCGCAGCTGCTCAGGCGTAATAGATGGGGAGTGATAGCCCACGCTTCGTATTCGAAGTACTCTAGAGGTGTGGCGATACTTATTAGGAAAGGTCTTCATTGGACCACGCACGAGGAACTCAGGGACACTGAGGGCAGATACATACTACTGGTGGGGTCGCTGTGTGGCGTGCGACTGGTGCTGGTGAATGTGTACGGGCCGAATGATGATAACCCAGACTTCTATTGGAATTTGTGGCATAAGGTGCAGACTCGTGGCCCGGCGACCTTACTGTGGGGGGGGGGGGGACTTCAATGTTGTTTTATCAGGCACTATGGATAGACAGGGCGTAGCCAGGGAGCATCATCCTAGAGCGTCGGAGGCGCTGGGTTGTATTGTACGAGATGAGGAGCTGGTGGACTCCTGGAGGCTACTGCACCCCGGGGACCGCGTGGGGACATGCATAACCATGCATAGAGCTGCCTGGTCCAGGCTGGACTTCTGGCTGCTATCTAGAGATTTACACACCTCAGTACTAGAGGTGGAGCACCTGCCGCGGTCACTGTCCGACCATGCCCCGGTATGCCTGACCATGTCCACCCCCTTGCCATATATTCAACCGTTTAGCTGGCGGTTTCCCTCCCGGGCGCTGCGAGACCAGGTATTTCAACAGGAACTCCGCGTAAAGCTGGAGGAGTACTTCGAGATTAATGAGGGCACGGTAAAATCACCGGGCACGCTGTGGGAGGCATGTAAGGTAGTGACGAGAGGGCACTGCATGTCGCTAAAAACAGGTGTCCTACGATCCATCAGTAACACATTGCACACGTTAGAAACTGAGCTTGCGCAACTTGAGACTGCATTGCTTACTGCGCCGTCGGATAGTGTCCGTGCTGCGTTTCGTTCGAAGCTTAATAAGTATCAGGAGGAGGCGAACAGAGAAGTCGCTTTTTTGTCTAAAGACTGTCAGGCCAGACGGTATGGTGAAGGTGATCGTTCCGGCTGCACGCTAGCGAACTTGCTGCGAGCGCCGCGGGGATCGGACCATATCCTGGCACTGCAGAGCGCAGGGGGCAGAATTGTGAGGGAGCCGCCGGATATACTTGCCGCTATGACGGACTACTATAGGGATTTATACACCTCGAGGGTATCGCCGGACGATGAGGCGCTCTCCGACTACCTTGATACCATAGCTTTGGCATGGTTCAATGATAGTGCCAGACAGTATATGGATTTACCGTTTGGGCCGGACGACATACGGGCGATTATAGCCAGTTTGCCGCCTTGCAAGGCACCGGGCCCTGACGGGCTGACGGCAGCCTTCTATAATGAATATGCAGACGTCCTGGTTCCGAGACTACACAAGACATATGAGGAGGCGATGGAAACAGGCATCCTCCCCCAGTCAATGCGTGAAGCGTTGATTATCACGCTACTAAAACCTGGAAAAGACCCTATAAGCCCGGACTCCTATCGTCCACTTTCCCTTATAAACCTTGATGCCAAAATCTACGCGAAATTGCTCTCAGATCGCTTAAAATTCATGATGCCGCAGATAGCGCTCACTGATCAGTCGGGTTTCGTAATGGGGAGGTCCACCTCACATAACCTACGGGTGTTGTTTGGGCTCCTGCACTATCTAGATCCCAAGGTGCAGGCCGCGGCGGCGTTACTGGATGCGACCAAGGCCTTCGACTCTCTTGAGTGGAAGTTCTTGAGGACGCTGTTTACCCGAATGGGGTTCAGCCTGCCATTTGCCAGGCGCATTGGCATACTTTATAATGACCCGACGGCCAGGGTGCGTGTGAATGGTCAGACGTCTGCACCTATCCCCATAACTAGAGGAACTCGGCAGGGATGCCCTCTCTCGCCGCTACTCTTTGCTATCGCTACGGAGCCACTGGCGGCTCGCATGAGAACACCATACCCAGCGTAGCATCGGATTTACATCGCGCGGTCTACTTATATCGATGTATGCTCACGAAATTGGTCAAAGTCGGTGATGTTGCCATTGACGGATGGCACGGCCGAGTGTCACACTGAATATCCGATCACACACGAGGTTAAGTATCTGGGTATACAGATGAGCCGCTCAGTCCAGGACATATGGCTGTCAAATTATGGAGTAACCATGGAGTGGCTGGAGAGCAAAGTGAAGAGATGGAAAACACTGCCGCTCTCTTTGTTAGGCCGCATTGCTATCGCCAAAATGGTCGTAGTGCCTAAGTTCCTATACCTATTCGTCAATATCCCTTTGCCACTAACAAAGGCGTTCTTTCGCCGGCTGCGCTCGGCCATGATCGAACTAGTTTGGGCGGGCAAGCAACCTAGAGTCGCATGGAACCTCCTTACACTCCCCTTCCGGCAGGGGGGCCTAGCTGCCCCGGACTTTGAGCTGTATGCCTACAGCGCGCAGGCACAATACTTGCATTATTGGCATCACCCAATCCCTTACCAGCCACATGTGGCGATAGAAACGGACGTAGCGGCACCCTGCCCACTACGGACAGCGGTGTATCAGAGATATAAACGATCTCGGGAAGACATTGACACCGTGGAGATGGTGCGATGGGCTTGGTCGAGCATTGCGAGACGTGCGGGAGTGTCAGTCTTATATGCCCCGAGCATGCCATTGGATGGCAACCCCCTGCTAAGTCCGCTGACGGACGTGGCGGTGGTGCGACGGGCCCATGCTTGCGGCCTGAAGCTGGCGGGGGACTTGTATCCGGACGACACTTTCCTAGACGTGCAGAATTTGGCTGCAACATCCGAACCGTCTGCATCGGAATTGCTACTGTACTATCAGATACCCTATGTTCCCAGAGGCCCCGCCGACGCTGGCGGCCTTGGAAGCTATCCTATCGAACTCTTCCCCGCGTAAACTAATTACACGCATCTGTAGGGTTACACAAAATACAACACCCGTCGCGCACGTAGACTCCAGAGCACTGTGGGAGGATGACGCAGGCATACAAATCACAGAGAAGCAATGGGAATTTTGTTGCCCCCAGCTTGAGCAACTGTCACCTAATTATAGACTACGGCCGATTCACTTCAACTATTTGCACAGGATGTACCGTACGCCCGTGCAACTTTTTAAAATGGGACTACAAGGTGACGCGCAGTGCTGGAGGTGTGGCGACAGGGATGCTACGTTCTATCACCTTGCGTGGACCTGCGCAGCCGTACATAGATTCAGGGAAGCAGTCTTTTCTGGCTTGAGGGAGATAGTGGGCATGGGTATTGCTCCGGATCCACTGGTGGCCCTCCTGGGATTTGTCAAAAATATACCCAGGGCGTCGCGACGACTTGTGGCCCTCCTTCTGTTGCTTGCCAAGCGTCAATTGGCGATACACTGGAAGAAGAGGGCCCCGCCTACAGCCTCGGGCTGGGTGAAATCGGCAGTATACTGTAGGGAGCAACTCACCGCTTACTGGGACCAGATGCCGCAGCGTACGCGACCAGTAGACATATGGCAACCACTGGTGGACTGGCTGGCAGGGGCGGGAGGGACGGGAAGTGACTGAGGAAGTGCGCGGGTTGACTGGTGCGGCAGTGCCTCTGTGTTGGTGATTTGTGTCCGGGGGCGTGCGAGAGAGGGGGATGCTGTATTCGCCGCGGAGGCTCTAGTGGCTAAGCTACGCTATACCGAGACGCGACACACGGACACAGGGCGGTGAAGGTAGAGATATTGGTCATTTCAGTATGTTGTTATTCCTCGACTATTGTTTATGAATGTTGTTGTTGCAAAAAACGTAACCCACTGCTTTGGACACTCTGCTACAATGTGCGACATAGATCAGCTCGAGCGGTTCGCCGCGTTCTACTCAAGCTGCCTGCCTCCGGGTTGTTGGCTGAATAGCAGTGTACATTCTGAAGAATTTATAAAGGTTTTTAAAAAAAAAAAAAAAGAAAAAAAACCCTAAGTTATCTCGTAACATCTAAACAAAAAACACTAAAAAGCGTGCGAGCATTAGGCAGGAGCTGCAGATACAGTAAAGCTACACAGGCATACCTAAATCTCATTTCTTTCAAAAGCAATTTAAGAAACAGTCGCCTTGGCTACATCAAATATTTACAAAGAAAAAACAAATGTAGGGTATCCTGTGGAGACCTATTGTCGCAGCCACAGGGATCTCTGTCTTCTACATGCGCGACAAAGCCTGGGGGTGATGCCAGTAAATGACGAAACAAGTACAGTCTAAAACGAGTAATTACAAATCTAAAATGAGCATTTGTTAAAAATTGATAAATAGGACTCCATGACCAGCACCGATTTCACTAAGACATGCCCTAATACCATGGGTTTCCTGAGTTCCTTTTCCTCCCTTGAGACCATGGCATGTTTAAAAAAGAATTCTTTCACAATGTGCTTATCCTGTAGTTTCACTGTATAATATCACACGAAGAGATCTGCTCTGCCTAGAGCCATAACAGTATCCTTGACATATCTTAGCCTTGGGATTTTTAATCCGTGGTCAAGTGAAAAACAGTCCTCAATCACTAGTCGATTAAAACCCGCCTCCTGTCTAGTCCAGATCTTGCCCCAACATAACAGCGGTTTAACAGCCACCAAATCCAGTATATACTTCATTCCTAGTTCTTAATGTACTGAATATGAAGCAGTACCCTGGGGCACTTTCAAAATTCTTCTAAAGTATTTATTTTCTGTGGTTTGAAATTTGTTGGCCACTGGATAACCCCAGACCTCACTTCCATATAGAGTTTTAGAAATGCAGAAAACAATTGTACAACTTTAAAATTAACCCCGGTGACCAGGTGCCTAGTCTGTGGGCATAATTTGCGACTGCACCCATTGATTTTTTCATATCAAGTGTCTTTCCCTCCTGCAAATGTTTAAAATGGAGTTTTGTCTCAAATAAAATGCCTAAATAAGAAAAGGCCGGAACCTTCACTAAACTATGAGAACCTACTGTATAAGTATTGTGTCTAATGGCCTAAACACTTTAAAATCTCCTGTTGTCTCAAGCTAAAATGCACATGATTAAAAACAGTAATGTCCAACTGTGACCACCTCAGACGCCTCCCAAGTGGGCCCACATTTACCCTACAAGGCACTGTCTGGTTTCCCGACACTCAAGTACCAAATTCAAAGGATTGTGATCACTAAAAGGACTGTGCTGGATATTAAAAGAGAATATGAACCGCTTCAAGGGAAAAAAAAAACAACAAAAATAATTGTTACAGAGCCCCTGCCTTTATAAGTCGGCCTCAAAGAGGAATCGAGTAAATCTCACCCCAATCTAGAATATATATTAGACCATGAATATCTAAAAGAGTATTCAGTTCCTGTACTTCTAGAGAGTGCTCCATAAGCAATCTGTCCCTAATCGTACATGTGGACCAATCTCGCGTATTCAGTGCTAAGTCTGTACATAGATCGCAATTAAAATCACCCACTAAAATTAAATGCCTCTGCGGAAAACCTTCACCCTGCTACAACTCAAGGCGACCAAATTGTTATACTTAGCAGGAAGGCTGCAATGGCCAGCTAGATGGTTTGCTGGGACCTGCATAGCCAAGCTGAGGGTGATCGATGAGGAGCATAGACTAGGTTACACAAGAGGATGGCTGCCCTGACCTGGATAGTTTGTCGAGCTTGCCCATTGGTTGGGAAAACATTATTAGCTGTAAATTTGAGGAGAAGGAATGGGCAAAGACCCTGGAACACACCTACGCTATATAAAGAAATAAAGCTATAAATTTACACAGTTCAACTACCTACATACCACTTACCTGACAGAATAGTGTGCTCCACACTACTAACTTGAGCTGCCCAGGTGTGCCATGGTTGATGTGGACTTTACGCACATAGCTTAGAGCTGTCCAGTAATCACATGTTTCTGGATGCAAATCATAGCAGAACTAGACTGAACACTGGACAGGCAGGCGCTCCATACTGTGAGAATTGCCTCCTGGGATTTTTAAAAGACAAGCATCCAGAAAAGCTGCAAACAGATTCCTAGACTTGGCTCTAAGCATATCTCACAGGGACATTGCATGGCATTGGTATTCACCAGATAGCTCCCCGCATAGTCAGCAGAAAGAGGATGTGGAAAATGGAACGGACAGTGCCTCAAGGAATACAAAAGGTATATGTAAGAAAACCTTGGTACAACAATGGATGGCAGTTATGGCTAGTTTCACAGAGGCACACTGACTATAGTAGCTGACCAAATGTGGCCGGACCCATATCACTACCTAAGCTCCCAGAGAATACATGTCAGAGGGATCAAACTACCCTTACCCATCAACACACACCTCTGTTTTTAGCCTTACACACACCCACACTGACATCTCAATTTTTTCACAACATACACAACTGTGTATGAGATGATAGAGTTGCCTTACCTTCAATTCTGTTTTTATTTGTTTTGTTCAGCTACGGTTGGCAGTGATGACTGTATGACTCAGCTATTGCTAGCTAACAAATGCTTTGTATTAGATATGCAACTGTGTAAACGAATGCACCGCCTGAATGCAATATGTTGATGTCTTACAGTTAAAAACAAAACAAATAACATTGTCAGGCTGTGCAAACCAGAAGACCAGAACTTGCATTGAGGAGTGTTTTTGTATGTGTGAATGGTTCTATGCTGTGATGAGCATTCAATGTAAGAAAAGGAGCACATGATTCTTTGAGAAAGAGTATAAAATGAGAACCTCAAATCTCCATTAATATTAACTTTACTCTCAGAACAAGTTTAGACATGTCCTTAATAAATGTATTGGGATATTGGGTTTTTGTAAAGTTGGTTAAGTTGAGAAGTAGTTAAAAGATAAAGTCAGGAATAAAACAATTTAGAATTAATCTGGATAACATTCATTGCTTTTCTATCACATATTGTATTTGTTATTGCTAATATGTGCAAGGCCAACTAAAATGCAATTTTATCTGGGAAAATCTGTTTATACATACACGGTAAAGATTCTTTTTGAATTTTCCCAGCAATGGCTTTCCACTTAGAGCAAGCGTTACTAAATAGGTGTAAACGCGATATGATTTGCTTTCACAATATAAATATGATAAAATACCCTTACATTTAACTAAGAGGTATTATTATCCTCTAATATAGTTAATGGATTGTTAGTAAATCTTCCATAATAATATAACTAGACCTCAGTTTAGGTAACAGGCGCAAGGAACCCCGGAGGATTTCAATGATCACAGTACTGCCAGTAATATTCATGCAGGGAGTCACATTCCAATTGGTAAATTATTTGTATAAACTCGAGAAATAAAATCGTCGCCTTAACTTTTTGTAATGCATTGTTTGAGTTCATACTTCATAATTTTTTTTATATTCACTATTTAATCACCTTTTGCACTACACATACCAGAATCCTGCAGGAGTAGAGAGCAGGAAATGATGTAATCTGAATTGGTACTTAACAGCTGTTCCAAATTATGTTGAATATACCCATGACCAAGGTCTTAGTAAGAACGAAACGCGTAGGGAATTGGTTGGTCTCTGAAAGATGATTGTTTGATATTACAGAGTAATGGACGGACTCAGACTCTCTCTCTCTCGGTCTCTCTCTCGGTCTCAGGTTTCGGCTTTCCCAGTACTCTTAAATTTTATAGTGACATCGTAGAGCTAAATGCATATTTCTTAATATTGCCAAAGTCATGACCAGTTTGCATAACTGCCAAGTGTGATCACGGACAGCGTGGTCCCGTGCACAGGTTCAACAGTTATACAAACTGTTAGAGGTATAGTCATTTTTCCTTCTCCTGTGGGAGCTGTGCCAGTGAATTTTGGCAGTGGTGAGAGAAACTTTGCAAACTGGGGATGACTTTGGCAGTATTAAGAATCATGCACTTAATGTTAAGACACGCTATGATTTCACTATGGAAGTTAAGAGGACTGCGAGGATTATGCCATTGGTGTGATTGGTCATCTTTCAATATATGCACTGTTCAACTTGGACAAATGACCTGAAGAATGAATTGAACTATTCTGAGACGACATGAAAACATGGTGTACAGCACTAGTACTTACCATTTGGGTTTGTTTGAATTACACACAGACATGGCCACCATGTATTGTGGATTTCATTCTGAACAGCGGCAGTCATCTCACCATTATTCATCCAATGAAAAGGGACCGTCTAATTTAAAACTAGGCTGCATGGTCATGACTTGTTTTATGGCGAGTATTGAGAAAGGCAAAAGTCGAAACATGTTTACTTGCACTAAAATGAAAAAATCTTTTCCAGAGTGTCCTGTGCCTATCCTCAAGGATATTTTAAATGGAGATATCGTGGGTCCCCCCCCATGCAACAGAGGCACCCGCTCTGTGTGCGGCGAGTTACAGGTGGACCTTTTCAAACCTATATATAATAATTTTGTCCCCAAACAGGAGCGTGTTGGTTTATGAAATTACACAGTTTTATATACAATACACCTTCACATTTGAATAGTAGCCTTAACTCAATCAAATAAATGTGTGTTTATAAAAAAGAAAAATTATTTTGGTATTAAATTTCACCTTTTCACTTTTAATAAACATGTTGGGGTTCAAACTATCTCAATCAAGTACTCACATGCCCTGACTGCTCCCAGTAAACCAGGGATTTCCACTGTTAAGACACAGCACTGGATCAAGGGTGGCAATGGGAAACATTATGTCCTGGCTGCCCAAATATGCCTAAAATATCCATCAATATGCTAGGCAGCATTTTATTTGCACTGCCTACACTATACTGCCAGAAAAGTCTCCAAAATGCCATAAATTACAACAAATTTGCCTTGGGTGACCCCAAGAACACCATCAATTTTGCAAATATGCCAAGGTAGCTACTTAGTCCAGTGAGGATGCCATTTTACCATGGTAGCCACCAAACGGTCAGGAAAATGCCACAGAAGGGGCCAAATTGTGGAAAATGCCAACATGTCATTGCCAACATTTTGTCCTGTTCTGCTATGGCTTGCCCCAAAATGCCCAAAAATATCACCAATATTCCATGTGTCGGCCCTAAAAAACTAAGAAATATCATAAATACATCAGAAGCCAGCCAGGAGTACCCTCGCTCACACATATAAATATATAAACAGATATGCACAAAGTAGACACATACACACAAAGACACCCAACATTTCGCCCTCAGCCGCCTACCAGAGTACCGTTCCAGCTCCTTTTTGGATGCCAGTGCTCCATGGATATTCCAGGCAGGCACAAATCTCACTCTCAGCTAAAGTTCACAATTTTAGCACCATTTAGTTGGCTTTAGCACAGCACTGGATCAGGAAGGGGAGCACTGGGGCCTGAGCAGGTCATACAGCATCTGACCCTGTGGAAAACGTGTAATATTTTACTTGGCATAAGCTGCAGCCATTTTGGCTGTGGTGTCCATTTAAGTTTTCTTCGTAATTCTCTTGTCTTTTCACTCTGCCTGTGCTATCTATTTTAGTTGACTTCCTGACTCAGCTAAAAGCAATGTACGTGCTGAGAGTTTGTAGCTGCCAGTACACCTGTTAACTGTCAATCAAGTATTGCTGCCATAAGCACTCCTGTTCCCCCTCCCACTTTGCTAACCAAGTGGTTATTCATCTGCCCTGGTTTGCTGAAAACTATTTCAAAAACGTGTCCTTCCTATTTCTGTTCACATGCTTACACTGCAGAAAACCTGTATAAAAGCTCTGTGTTCCGTGACTTCAGTGTACTACCTCAGGCAGCACTTGAGAGTGCTGTGTGGACATGGTCCCACTCATGAGTGATTAATAAATTTGCTATTTATTCCCAACTCCAGTGCTGATCTCAACTTTGTTGGTTTTCGAACCAGTGGACAAAAGGGTGACCCTGCACCAGTGTACCCCTAAAAAGGTATATTTCCACAGTTGGCGCCTGCCGTGGGACCCCATCGGAGACGCGGCCACCCGAAGGAGTGGTCTTGACGGAGGATTGGAATTTCACTGAGGAAGCGCACTGCACGAGGAGACCTTTGTCTTTGCAGGCCGACGTGACTTTTCCGGTTTTCCTGATTTGACCATCCAGGTGGTGCTGGTCTCGACTGGGGTATTCTTTGGCGCACTCTTGTAGTGACCATTAGGTCGACCAGAGATCAGCAGGTGGAAGTTGGAGACTTCTGTCTGGTAAGGTCGCTAAAGCGGCACTCTTGATTTGTTAAGCCTGGGCTTTGTTTGAATCTGTGATTCACTTTTTGCAAAAATTGAAGGCAGGTAATGTGGAGAATTTTCTCCTTTTGAAATATTTTGAAGTGGTAATATTTTACACATTTTTGATGAAGCCTACCTGTTCTCAGCACACTCTGTAGGTGGTGTTAGTCCAGTAAGACTTGCCAAAATATTTAGTGGTCTCCAAGACTTGTCTACATATTTAGAGTTGAGGAGTTTTTTCAATAACAGTCAACATAACAGGATCATTTTCAGACAAACTGCTCTATGCCACTGGGACATCATGGCAGCATAAAGAACTAGCTAACATTTTTTACATTGGTCAAAAACACACTCTGAAAGTAACGTTTCTGTAAAATCAATAACCAAGATGCACTACCATGAAGCTGCCCGTTATGCAGCAGCCCCCCGTACACAAAGTGTTTTAAATGGGATGCGGCTCTGTAATCCAAAACACAGCTGTGGCGCCCTTCTCCCTAAATGAGTGATGCCACATTTGATATATGCTTGTTCCTACCAGGCTCAAAATGAGACTCCATGGCTCTCTTCTGGCTCCCCTGTTCCATGAACATGGACTTCATCACAGTTCTCAACACCATTTAAGATACATTAGGACAATATGGAACAAACAGGAAACATCACAACTTCTAGCAGTGATGCATATCGCTGGCGACATACTTACATCTACAAGCCAGATGTCATCTTTGCGGTTGTCTTTAAACCTGAAGGAAAAAATAAGTGTTTTGATTAGATCTACGCTGACTCTTTACAATATAAACTGGTTTTCATCCCGACATTTAGAATGCATTCCATCAAATAATGGCTTATTATGAAAAAGCATTGGCTAATACATAAAGGTTTCACCTTTTGGATTTATTGGCTTTCACCACACCATTTGACGATGCAGTATCAGCAACATAAAACAAACAACAAAAAAAAAAACTAAAGTATGAAAAAGCAGCCACTGTTACTGGTTGCATCATTCTGTGGGTGCACACGATTAACCATAAATGCTTGTGTCTACATAATGACATAGGGGGCATTTTCTTTTTTCTCTTATTTTACTGGCCAATCAAAGATGGTTGACGCCACTTGGGTCAGCGCATTAAAAAAAGAGAAATGGTAAGTGTGCAAAAGTGCTTTTAAATGTTTTTTTCTTTTTTTTTTAGAAGCAAGGCACCCGGCTTTAAAAAGCCATTGCTGGGCCCTGCAAAGACGTGGAAAAAAAATGTAAATAGCTGCAAGGGTTTGGTGGAGAAAAGGAGGAGGGGGGGCAAAATAATGGAATAAAATGAAGAATAAAGTGAGGGGAGTAAAGGGGAAAAGCAGCATATGAGTTGCGGGGGAGATCAACATGGAGCGCTGGGAGGCAGTGGAAAAGCACGAGAGAGAGTGAGAGAGTGAGAGAGTGAGAGAGTGAGAGAGTTAGAGAGTGAGAGAGACACATTTACACCATGCCTTCTCATTACAGTCAAGAATTTACACATTGAGTATTTATTGCATTCATACGTTGGTGAACTGAAGGAAAAAGATTGAGAAATTATATATATATATATATATATATATATATATATATATATATATATATATTTTCACTGAAAAAAACCATAGGTTTCACACACGTTATAGTTACGAATTAGCATTTAAAAAACCTTGCAAATTCACTTAAAAAACCATAGGTTTCACACATGTTATAGTTAGCTGGACATTTCACACGTAAAAAAACCAATGAAATTCCCCCGTTAGAGTTAGTGCAGGCAACTATAACTCACGCGACCTCAATCCTCTGCTGATGACGTCAGATATTACATCACTGTATTTAGACACTTATTTACCCATGTCTTCTTCCATTAATCTTTAGCTATACATATATATCAAATATTTATTTTTCATAAAGACACATATGTCATCAGTGATGTAATATCTGACGTCATCAGCAGAGGATTGCGGTCGCGTGAGATATAGTTGCCTGCACTAACTATAACGGGGGGAATTTCATTGGTTTTTTACGAGTGAAATGTCCAGCTAACTATAACATGTGTGAAACCTATGGTTTTTTAAGTGAATTTGCAAGGTTTTTTAAATGCTAATTCGTAACTATAACGTGTGTGAAGCCTATGGTTTTTTCAGTGAATTTGTACGTTTTTTTAAATGCTAAGTTATGTATTTATGAATTTTTTTTTTTTTAAATTGCGAGGTGCGCGCACCGTGCGCGCGCTGTGGGCGCTCGGTGCGCTTGGCGCACCGAGCACCCACGGTTCGCAGTGCGTGCCGTGTGCGGGCGGTGCGCGCACCTCGCGATTTAAAAATTAAAAATAAATAAATAAATAAATTCTCCCTTGGGGGTCCTTCTGTGACCCCCTGACCAAGGCTAGGGGGTCAGGAACTGTGCACTCTGCCCCCTTTTCACGTTCTCCACCTTTTTTTTTCACCCCCTCAGACTGCGAGAGACAAAATGGCGGCCGACACTTCCTGGTTTCGACCGATTCGAATGTTTACCGACATCTAACAACCAATCAGAATTGCGCTCGCGCACGGCAGGGGGCGCGCACAGTGCGTGCACAGTGCGCGCGTATAGATATTGATATGCTTTTAAATGCTATTTTCTCAGGAAATACTGAACAGATTTACACCAGACCTGCAAAAGGCACTTCCTTGAACTTATGGCTACCTCTCTGCCAAATTTCACGTAATTCTGTTCAGCCGTTCGGGCTGTAGCTGCGACTAAAGGTCCTATGGAAAAATGCATGGGGAAAACGTGTTTTGGGACCCCCCCTTTTTCTCGGCCCCCGCTTGACGAATCACCCCGAGACTTTCAGGGTAGGAGCTGAGCGGAGCGCCCCATTAGTTTTGAAAATTTCGCGAGGATTCGTCAACCGGCGCCAAAGTTATTCAAAATAGAATTTTGAGATTTCCTATGGAAACTAGGTTGTAACTATAACTATCTACTGGCGACCACCAGTAGATAGATAGATATATATAACAAATATAAAATCACACTGCCCCCACTGATGCGAACATACATATATATATTTTGGATCTGCATTGAATTGATGTGCGCTGGTGAAGGGCAACATGGCTTCCTTCCTTGCACACTGCACGTTAATCTCTACCGTCAGGTCTAAGGCTGCAATGTATGTGCTAAGAAGAACTAAAACTATTAAGGAAGTACAGGATGTGGCTAAGGATGCACAGGTAAACACACGTGAAAGTAGAATGATGCATGTGTTTGCTTTCTGCAGTTTAGTTATGGCCTCTCTGCAAATAAATTTATAAAAGAGCAGTAACTTGCTTCAGTACGCAGTAGTTTCCCAGAACTGGAGTAATCGCAATGACACACGCAACTAGAAAAACTAAGAGAGCATAGGTTAAATATACAACACGTTTCTTATATTCTGTCTAAACATCGCTATCTTTTAACTCTTGTCGCTAGAGAAATGCCCCTATAAGAAAGGGATACCAAGAAATGCAGAGACTGCATGAAAGTTTATTAATAAGTTCTAAATGGTGGCCATGTTCGGCTTAAAAATGTAACGGATAACACAGAGGACCCTTGGACAAACCCGCAGAAACTGCTCCAGATTCCCAGATAGGGCCCATCCACCTTTTCGCAAGTAGTGGTGATTGGAGGCAATGGGAGGACATTCCATGAGGTGGGGTGAATGTCCTGGTGGGGTAAATGTCCGGATGCAGTAAATGTCCTGATGCAGTTCAAATCCTCAACTTAATTTATGATGTTTAATATAGGTTTATGTTCAATGGCATTGACTGCGTCCCCTGGCATAAGCAACATACTTTGGCAACAGTTCTAATACTCTGCCTTTGCATCATGAGACCAGAACTGACACTATGAACACTAGCACTGAAACCCTGAGCATTGACTGTGGCAAGCTGAGCACTAGTCTCGCCACCATAAGCAGCCGTCACACCGATTGAGCGGCAGCAGTCACACTGGGAAGCTGCCTTAGTTCATAGTGCCCCATCAAATGAACATCTCTAGCACAATGAGCAAGTTATATGCACCCACCCTTGCACAGTGAATGACCCCCTGATACAAACAGAAGTTTCCAAGTAGGAATAATCTCACCCCTTACCCCTCGCCCGACACACTCAAAACATCTGTGATACAACAAGAATCACACAACTATTGGACAACGTCTATGACATTTAAACATCACAACTAGTGCCCTTAAATCCATACAGAAATTACAATTAACTGATCCATCCATTCTCAGACTTTCATACATTAACCTATTCATGTAACTCTAAATAATACATCCATTTAGCCATCAACTCTCTGTAATTCTTATGCTCTCACATCCAGTCATTCAGGAGGCATCAAGCACATGATCCAACCAATCAAGCTTCTGAATTCTCCAATTTGCTGTTGCAAACTATTTCTTTTTCTTGAATGGGATGGATTATGCTTTAAACTAAAACCTACCTCTCCCTTTTGGTTTTCTAAGGTTGGGGGTTTTAAAGAAACCATACTACTTGGTTCCAATATCTGATGAATTATTGTGCGTTTTGGCTGTGAGATGGACTTATTAAATTGTTAGCTAGTTCTTTGCCAGTGGTTTGCTCTGGTTGCAGTGCAGACATAGGGTATTTTCAACTTTCTTATGGACTTGACGACTCGTCTGTTTGTCTGCCTATTGTGGGCAGTGTAGGCAGACACCCTGGTGTCACTCTTCTATATTTCCTTATAGGTCACTGGTTCTTGAATCACACCGGTTGCAGTATTTATTAAGTGAACATACTTTAACATCAGTTTCCCTTTTATGTTACTGTACACACTATGGGGCCTATTATGATCTTGATCATAAAGCCTCCAACCTTAGGTCAGACGCTTTCCAACCAAGATCGTAATAGGCCCCATAGGCCAAGATCATCGGTTTCAATTCCGACCAGCTGATTTACAATACAGCCGGTCGGAATTTAAACGACCAGTCATTCCAGCTGGATTCCGACGGGCTCAAGGAGGATTGCGATGAACGGTTTCCGACAGGCTTTCCATGCCGGGCTTTCCGAAAAGAAAAGACTGTCAGAAAGCATGTATGGGGGCCCCTTGCAGGGCCCACTTCTGTTTGTGGCTTCCAGTTGGGGGCAGAGGGGGCATCTATGGAGCTCCCTTGTTGATCCCTGCACCTTGTGGCAGGCAACTTGCCTGCCACGGGGTGCAGGGATTAACACAATCTCCCATTTCTCTATGGGAGATGGTATTACGGACGGTTTACGGACGTAACACAAGCTCCCCTAGAAAAATGGGAGAATACGACTGCACCATGTGTGGTCGCATCGTAATATCTGTGTCGGGACTGCCAGAGGACGGTCGGTTCCGAGACCACGACAACATCGTAATCGAACCCTATACATCTTGCAGGACACAAATGCTAGCGTACATGTAGCAGCATGTATTGTAAAATGTCTGTATGCACAATAAAATGTGTTTACAAAAAAATTGTATTTCTGTTCAATGGGGAAAAAAAGTCTAAAATCTAAGGAAACTCAGCAAAGCATCTATTAAAATGCTTAACTTGAAAACAGCAATAAACAAAAGAGCCTGATTGTATTGAATGTCCTGGTTGACCTTATAGTATTGAGACAGAAAGGACTTCTTCAGGACTACATGGAAAGTAGTGTCAATTTAGGAAGTCAATTTCCAAGACTAAAGTAGGTGGTTGGCATAGAACGTGCACTGTGGGATTATCAGGCTTTTGAAGGAACGGAATTCATCACCCTGATGACTGATACCCTTTCCAAAGGAATGAATTCTCAGGACCCCCCCACCCCGTGGGATGGGCTTTGTCTGCTAGAGATCCTAAAAGGGTAGAATAAGCAAACTGCATCTTTGATAGGAAAAGTTGGATTTAATTAGACAGATAGAAAATCGAGATGGAGGTCTATAACTTGTACATAACTGTCCTCAAAGCACCGAGACGCACAGATATGATAGCTAAGGGAACCCTGTTGATCAGGAGATGCATAGCACCTCAGCCATAACTTGACTTAATTTGGGGCTGAATGTTAAAACGTGACAGTTTGCTGTAAAAGATTCAAAAGAAAATGACCGACAGAGGTTAGCACAGGTGCAGACCAGGGATTGTCATTAAAGTATTTCACCACAAGTTTCAAACTATTCACCTAAATTCATTTTAACCATTTTCCACACTTCTTCAGTGCAGTGAAGTGAAGTGATCTGCCTTAGATAAATGAGGGCATGAGGTTGATGAATGCGTGGATGAATATAGCCTTCTTGCAGCACTGGAATAATTAATCTTGACTAATATTAATCTGTATTCTTGGTTGTTTGAAACACATTTAATAGAAGAATTTTGTGAGAACCATTACTTAGCAATTATTGTCTACGTATTCTTTATTTTGCTTGAAAACATGCAGTTCCAAAATATGCCTTAAAAAACTTTTTACAGCTTTATCCTGGCCAAATCTTCCCTCTTGCCTTTACATTAACTTTCCAAGGATTCAACTACACAAATGCAACATTCTATGTGTTTTTTTCTTACACCCCCAACTAAAAAAAATCTATGACACATAAGAACTAAGAATACAAAACGAAACGCTTTTCAAAATAAATGTTTAATGAACATTAACTAAAACTGGTTTCTAGCAACCAAAATGGTGTGGGAAGCTGCACTGCAAATTCAAAAGAGCGGTGTGATGGAGCAGTGTCTTTGGTGTAAGCATCCTCCTCAATTTTCTGGTAACCAGTATCAGATGCAAATGAGCATATTTTTTTACTTTTACAAAGAGGGTCATTACAACTAGTCCCTGAACAGGATAATAGTCTCATGTTTTAGTATGCTAGAAAACGTCTTTGCCTTTTGAGAAACACCTTGTTCATTTAAAATTGGTGAGTCGGGGCCAGGTGGCACATCTGACTGCCACGAAAGCGAGCAAACATAAAACTTCCACTCACAGAAAGACTGATTTCCAGAGACTCACTCTCAGCTTCTAGTCGGATGGAAGAGGTGTGGTGCAGCAGCCAGGCGACTGACTCCAGGACCCGGGGGCTGACGGTTCGATCCCCGTTGCCGGTGGCAGATCAGCCCAGCACCACGTGACTCTGGGCAATAGCTCGCTTAATCTTCCCGACGGCCCACACCTTCGGGTAATTGTTTGCGCTTTACAAATACTGGACATTTGGACATCCCACACCGCTTGACTTCCAACCAAATCACATTCTTTGGTCTCATTATGCTAAATTCATGGATAAGAGAAGCATCTTCAGCTCCTACAACATCAAAATCCTCAAGATAAACAAAATAGAGCACATCCGATAAAACCATGTCGTCTTAAACATTCTCAACAGAAACACAAAAGAAGGCGTGGTGCATTTCCATCATTCTCCAGTCATTCCCCAGTTCACAGCCCCCACTACAAAAGATTCTTTAGAAATAATGATAGAAACAGACACCCACCCACTGGCAGTCTCACATCTACATCCATAACCACATGTCCCACCTCGATGAAAAACAATCGGAATACTAGAGTCTAGTAAAATTGTTAAAAGACATCTGGGCTGATGACCCCATAACTTCATTAGCCTCAACAATCACAATAGCCTTACAAAGTCGTGCTTCACTTTTCATCACATTGGCCTCATACACAACAAAAGCAACTCACTTCACCTAATCTAACATTTTGATATGCAACACTTCAGGAAACACCAGTCTCTTGCACCAATCATCTTCTGTTCAGCTTCCAAAAGAAAGTAAATTCTCCTGACCCAGCCTATCATCTGTAAACCTTGGGGCAGGATTACAGAAAAAGCCTTCAAGTTTTCAAGCTGCTCACTAAACACAACTTATCTCTCCATAAAGGAGGGTATGGCTTGACTTGGCAATATGGTGACCGCACTATATTAGAGCTCCGCATAGTCAGCCTCTTTTATCCTTTGCAATCTCCCCTAGGGCTCACCATCAACTCCCGCCCAACTGCTCCTGAGAGATGACCAGGGGGACTCACTGTGGGCCCCAAAGCAGTGCTCTGTGGCGACGGGGAGCTGCCGCTACACACCAGTCGCTGCCTACCCTGAATTAGAGGCCTTCCTCCCGACATCCTCCCATGGGCCCCGGATTGCATGGTTCGACGTGAGGCAGGGCCGCAGACCTGCAGGCGAGAACCTCCCTAGTGGCCCCAGCGAGAGGAAGGAGCAGGGTGCCAGCAAAAAACAACCTCTCCAGTGCTCGGCCCAGGAGATTGATCCTCGGCTGCAAGGGTGGGGGTGGGTGGGGAACCCATCCGACATACCTGCCAGACCTTTGAGCGGGTAGCCCCCCTCACTAACTGCACCTGCTGGAGGCAGACAGGTAAGGAATGGAGGCCCACGGTCTTTTACTGGCCCCTACTGCTGACAGACACACGCAGTCACGGTGGTCGCCTAGTGGGCAATCAGCCCGTCTTCATCCCCGGAGATCCCGGCCTGTGCGGCCCATAAGCAGAGATGGGATGAGTGGGGGCAGCTCCTGCCCCCGTGCACTACACACACCACTGCTTCCATAAGCGTTTGAAATAGCAACGGTGCTACATCGAAATCCCCTTGGGAAGACTCCCCTGATCTCCCCCCTCCCCCAACACCCAATCCTTACTCTTTCGAGAAATCGCCTAGGGAGGACTCCCCCCTGCTCTCCCCTCAAACCAATCCTTTAACCTCACGGAGAATCCCACTTATCCACCTCATTGGTTCCCCCCCACCCCCCAACATAACGTACAGCTCCTCCCTCTCAATGTCAGGGACATGCACACAGCAAGAAAATGCTATGCGGTCTGCTCCTACGTTAAATGCCAGAAAGCTCATATCTTTATCCAGGAAACGTACATCACACTTACTGAACTGCAGCGCTTATCCACCCACCAAAATGCAGCGCTTATGTAAACGCTGGAGAGGGCTCTTCATAGCCAACGCCTACTCTGTATTTGCATAGGGACCCCTGATATGGATTCAGCACAGGGTTCACTTCTAAGCCCTGAACACCATGGTAGACCTGGAAGGATGGTACACTATAGAGAAGGGCTGCTTTGACGACTCCAATGTCTTTCTTGGCAGCATATACGCTCAGAGTGTAAACATGAGGCCTCCTGGACGACACTATCAGGGGCGCTGGCACATAAAACTGTCACCTTGGGTTCTGGTTGGTGGCTTCAACTGCTCATTTGACCTACCCCTTGACCGCTCTTGCCGACCCCTTCCCGTGTTCTTCCATACACTTGGGACAACTCATTTTGGGAGATGGATCCATCAGTGGTCATTAGAGGATGCTTGGCGATCTCTAAATTTCAAACCAGAATCTACTCCTACTCGACAGTACACGACTTAGTCGTGCGCCTCAACCGTGTACTTTTCTCCTCTTCCCTCCTAGATGTCATCCACCAGGCTGACTATTTAGGTCACCTTGTCCCCGATCATGATGCACACACTTTCGACATGGCGTGGAGTGCCCCGATACCCCCCTCCGTGGTGAGTCCCTAAGGAGACGCTAAAGGACCGCGCCTTTCCAGGAATCTCAGGGCCAACAAATCACTCAATACTTCTCTGGCAACAGCGGCACTGCATCATTAGAACAGTAGAATGCAAAAAGTTCAAAGTGGGGACCCGAGGCCACAGCCTACAAGAAATAACTGGATCCACAAAATGACAAACCGCAAGATACGCAACTCTGCAAATCGGATAGCTGATCCGGAAAAGGTGGTGGTCCTGAATGCCTCCAAGAGCGGTACACTCACAGAGGCTAAAACCCATTATGCAACCCTTCTGGTACAACTGTGCTGCTTCAACCATAGAGCTTACTGTTAGAAATGGGGGCCTCCAGTTGGCAGCAGCTGGAGCCGGTGTCAAATAGTGACCCTTCTTCCTAAGTCAGACTAAGGGGGCTACACCCTTTGATAACCCCTGCTCAACCCTGTGGTAACGTAGCACGAGTAGACAGGCTTATCTCAGAGGCAGTGTGTGAAGCATTTATGACCATACACAATAACGCTGGAAAACGGACACCACAAGCAAGTATAGAAAAATAGTTATCTTTACATAGGTTAAGCATGAAATGGAGAAATGCTCAAAGAACCACAATGCACATGATTACAGATTCATTCAGGGAGATGGAAGCACTCGTGCGTGCGGGTGGAACGGGCTTAGTTCGAGATTGGGGCCTATGCGGCCCAGTTATGCACAATGTACCTGGGATATAAAGGGGGCACAGCGCACAGCTTCACGAGGAAGGTGCGGGATGACAGGCGGACTCTCAGCGGCCACAGTTCCTCGGCTGCAGCAGTCCGCGGCATGCACTCACGCTAATTCTAGGACGGGGTTGGGAGGCGGCGCACACACAGAAGATGGCAAGGTTTGTGACGTAGGGGCTAGCGTGGGCGCTCAGCGACACAGCTCTTCAGCTGCAGCGGCCCGCGATAGTAATAGTGATGGTTTCAGTAGTAATACAAGGGTGGGCACTCAGTGGCACAGCTCCACAGCAGCGGCGGCCCAAAATAGCGATAGTACTGATTCTCGTAGTATCCTCGTGGTAGGACCAATGCGGGCACTCGGCGGCACAACTCTTCAGCGGCAGCGGCCCACACTAGCGACAACATTAGTTTTCGTGGCAAGGCCAAGGCGGGCGCTCAGCGGCACAGCTCCGCGACTGCAGCGGCCCACAATGGCGATAGCAATGGTTTTCGTAGCAAGGCAGATGCGGGCACTCAGCGGCACAGCACTTCTGCTGTAGCGGCCCAAAATGGCGATAGCAATAGTTTCCGTATCAAGTCAAATGCGGCGTTCCCCACAGTAGGACTAGAGACCGTGGATTTCTCGACAGAGGCCTCACCTGCAAGTAGGATTCCCTGCAAGAGGAATCCGGGCTGCTGACGAATGAAGTCTAATGTCCCTGAGACTTCGGCAGGAGACAAGCTCAAATCAGGCCCTTGGGTAGTTGCTTCCGTAGATGGATCAAAGTTTCAAAGTCCTTTCCCTCTTGTTACGCGGACAGGGGTTCGTCTTCGCATCCCGAAGTTACACACCCGAAGGGGTTTCAGCCACATCTTCATACCCCCAAAAGTCTTTGTTCTTGAGAAAGTCACAAATCACTCAACCCGGCCAGAACCGGTTTGGTGTCGAATTGGGTCACTTTATTTACGAGGCGGCATCCTCCCTTTCAGGGAGAGGGGCCCACCATCAGACGCCCAGTGGGAGGTGGAGCTATCATTCACCTTGCCAGGCACAGCCCTGCTCAGATCAAAGGCGTCACCCCTCCCCATACTTCAACGACAGATTCCTCCATTCAACCCAGGTCAGCCTCAGCCTTCCCTGGCCCTCTAAACCAGACGGCCAATATACATACAAAGAAAACACACAGGAAGGTTTAGACAAAAAGATACCTGCTTTCCAAAAGCGGTAGTTGCACACTCAGAATATAAAGACAATCACCACTACCAGATGCGCGTTAATATTTGAAGCTCAAGCATACCAAATTCGACTTTCCTAACATGTACCTTGGCACTACTAAGACTATACTAGTTCATACAGTTAATTTATAATAAGGAGCATTCGCGCTGTGACAGTGAATGGCACTGGCACAGCGCCCAGAGCGTCTAACGCCAGCAACCACAAAGGAGACAAAAAGTGACAAAAAATAGAAGGGAGATCTACGCCAATGGTGCCAGGTCTAACACTTACACAGCTAGAAAGCACAGTGAAGGGCACAAATCCCTCCGTCTTCTTGCATGGCTAATTCACCAAGATTCCCACTCTGGGTCGATTCTTGAGCTCACCTCCCCCACTGGTGGCAGTCTCCATACTCAAAGGGACATTTTCTAAGCCTTCTTCACCTATTACTCCTCTATGTGGCAAACCCCCACCCACTGAGACAATCTTCTCATTCCTGCCAAAGCTTCCTCTCCCACGTGTCACACCATTCAGTAGGGATGACCACAATAAACCGCTCACCGTTGCAGTGATAAAACAAGCCATTAGCACCCTATCCAGAAATAAGACCCCAAGCCTGGACAGCATGTCCATTAACTTTTATAGCACTTTTGTCTCACTCCTTGCCCCTAGACAGGCTGAGCTGTTCCATGATAAGCTGCAAGTTAAGTGCCTACGCTTACATCTACAGGAGTCCCTCTTAGTATCTATAATGAAGCCTCACAGAAATCCGATCCTCCTGGCATCTTATAGACCGATCACCACATTAGGCACCGACTAAAAGATATTGGAGAAAATCCTAGCTGAGCGTTATGCCCAAATCCTGCTGACCCTCATACACCTCGACCTAATTGGCTTTGTGCCAGGGTTCAGTACCTCATTCAACATATGTTGTCTTTTTCATTTTATTGACCAAGCCCGCTGTTGGTTCCCCTTTTCAGCTTGACTCATACTTGATCTAGAAAAGGCCTTCGATACCCTGGAGCAGGACTACCTGTTACATGTGTTGACCGTCATGAGAGTAGGCGATCGACTCTGGAACTACACACAGCTCCTCTACACAGGCCCTACCTCCAGGGTTCGCCTAGGCCGGCTGACCTCCCCGTCGTTCTCTGGGAGGAGGGACACTAGACAGGGCTGTCCCAGCCCCCTTGGAAACCCTCGCAATTAGGCTCCGCTCTGAGGGAGCAGACTGAGGACTACCTCTAGGCAGTGACCCATGCGGTTTCACTCTACGCAGACTACCTACTTTTTGATATCTGCTCAGAACTCACCCTCATCTACACCACACTGCAATCATTTGTTCACATCACTGGCCTACGACTGAACTGGGTCAAACTTTATTTTACCAATCACCACCGTAGTACCCCCGCTGTTTCTTTGGTGACTTTGACACACTGCTAGGGGTGTTTATCTGGGGTGCTAAAACACAGTTGAAATGCGCTGCACAGGCTGCAGCTATCGGTGGGCTGGGGTGGCATTATTGCACCCTGGTTTGAGACTTACTATTTGGCAGCCCAGCTCCAGCGGGTCTCGCAATGTCTTGCACAGTGCAACATAGATGACACATGAAGGAGCATAGGCCCTCTTCCTACATCGGTGTTCCAGGGTCAACTTCTGTCTGGGGCCATTCCCCTGGCCCAGCAATCGTTGCATGTTAAGATAGCTTATAGCTGTCTTAAGAGAGTAACCCACCTTACTCGACACATCCCACTTTATGCTCCAGCATTCCCCTAGAGCCCCTTCCTCGCACCACCCTCCCCCGGTTTCCACTCCTCTGCAGACCTGCCCTCTATCCACTTTTGGTGACCTCTTTGCTGATGGCCACCTCCTCTCCCTTGACCAGTTAATAGAAGACCACACCCTTCCCAGAGTTCAATATCTGGTATATCCCAATTACAGCACATACTTTGGTACATAGTGGATGAGGAGCCGCAGACTCATTCCACTATCCAGACTTTACTACACATAGGAACAGCCACCTTATAACATGGTTATACAAGGCACTGAGCGACTATACAAGAGTTCCACTGACGCCCCTGAGGGACGAGTGGGAGGCTGACTTTTGATGGGCACTACACGATTTTAAGTGGAACAGAGCCCTCGAACTCCTGCATCATGTTTCTCGCAATGCTCGCTTTCTAACTTTACAGTTTATAATTCTCCACGGGGCTTATTTAGCATCTGAACAACTCAAAAGCTTTCCCCCCACTGCACACCTGGGTTGCCCGCACTGCCACACACCATCAGCAGATCTTAAACACATGCTGTGGTCATGTCCAGCTCCCACCACATACTGGCACACTATTCATACAATGCACCGAGAGCTAATGGAACTACTGGACATAGACCCTTGGGAGGCCTGCGCCCTGGCATCTTCAAACATGGGAAGCGCATTGTGTGTGGGCATGCTTCGCTAACCTCGCTCTCCTCCTCGCGAAGAGAATTCTCACACTTCACTGGCGAGCCCCTGCACCCGAAGCCTAGTGCGGGGCACTGCAGCGCAGCGGAAGGGCTGAGGTAGGGGCCCTGCGCTTCGAAGAGGTCCGCTAATATCCTGAAAGGCACCACTACCCAAACATCATCATTTCACAGAACAAGGAAGACATCATGCCACAACACCAGAGACCCTATGACAAACTGTGAACCCAGCACCAGACTATCACCATTCATTACTCCCAAGTACTTAACCAGCATCCCTTCCCTACACCAACAGCCCCCCAGCAATGCTCCTCCATCCCAGAAATGCAACACCAACTGAACAAAAAATTGTACCTACAACACTGCACCACCATCCCCCAGCAATGTGCCACCACACTCACAGCAAAGCACCAATACCACACAATTTCTACGACTACACATGCATATACTCAACTTCCATCTCCTGCACTGCAACACAAATGCACCCAGTGTCATACCATCTCACTATAAAAGTGTTACTGGCACCTCATACACAACACCAAACAGTACACCCCTAGCTTCCAGATGTGCACTGCAATCCACCAGCTGAGCCAAAACAAGCCTGCAGAACCAACTGCTCTAGCTGTGCCCCACCAATCCTCAACACTGTATAACCAAGCACCAAAATTGCATCACAAATGCCTAAGAGAACATGATGGCACAAACCAACTACCATTCATCACCAGGCCAAGCACTTCAGCTCTCTCACAGAGTTATTGCACCTACAAGAACTTTGGGAGACTCTAGCTTAGTGAAGTTTAAAAGGTATTTCCAGGCATGTGGAATTCCTATAGCCCGACGCCCAGGACATATTGTTTGGTGCCAAGGGCAACACGTTTTAATGTGTATTTTGTCCTTGGGACAAGTAGGCCCAACCCCCTGCAGCCCAAACCCTTTGGCTGCCAGTTTGCAGTACAACATTATGGATCAGGGAAGGGTACTGTTTGCAGTTAAGTTAATATTTTTGCCCATATGTTAATGCTGTTTAAACTTGTATTTATGGTTCATTAATTGAAAACCTTTATTATTAGGGTGAGCGCTCTAAGTAAATGTTTTAAGCTCAGACTGCACTACTGACAGTGGTTCCAGTATAAAAATGTGTACACACGTTTTCAACGTTTAGCAAAATGAGGCTACGTAAAATGCTCCCAGAATGCTCTCTGATTTGATGCAAATATTTTCAGAAGCTTGAAAGCAAGATTGACGATTCTTTGCATTAAAAAAAAATGTTCATTACAAAATGAAAGCAGGAAAAAAAACATTTAGCTAAACTTAATTTCAGGTACCATTTATTTGTAGCATCATTTCGTAACATGTGTTGATGCATGCTAGTATTTCCCAAAAATATTCATAATGGAAAAATCAGTGTAACCAGTTTCAATAAGAATATGGGAAACAAAAATAAACAATCATTGGCAACGCCTGTAGGTCTGAAATTGATGATCAGCTTTTTAGTTTTGTCAATGTGACTTGTTTTGGCATGGTTTTTGTAAAACCTATTTGGTGTGGGAGCTGCTGGGCCCTCACCATTATAACAAACATTGGCAAAAGCAAAAATCTTTTTTTGGTCTCAAAAAGCACTCACTGCCACAGTAGTTAATGGCACTGAACAAAACTACTTTGTGTGCTGATATGCTCCTTGTGAAAGAGCAGAATGTTGTTGCTCACAGTGAAGCCAGCCAATACAGAGAGACGGAGAAAGAATTTTAATAAACACAAAAGGTCACAGTCAATGCCAGACTAAATTAGAGGCCCAAGTATTAAAGAAAGTCTCAAAAGTGCACCCATTATGCATGTCCTTGCATTAAGTGCAGCTATACGGCTTTTGTAAACTCCCAAGAATTTACAGAAGTAGGACAAGAAATAGTACTCCCAGAAAATATTTGTGAACTGCATTTTAGCATGAGCAAATGTGCATGTGTAGATATGCTCACGCGAAAATATGAGTGTTTGCAAATTCACTCTCTCCAACCACTTTTTTCCCCAACTCTTGAAGAAGGTTTACGTCTGCCATTGTCAAAAGTACATTTCCAACATTTCTCAGTATGGGAAAAGATTAGAGAAGAGTTGTTGAAAACCCTTAAAACATGCACGTTAGTAAGTGTGCACAGACTCAAAAGGGCATTTTAACCCTAGAACTATTGCTTACCACTACCTTCAGACCCAGTATGTAGATCTGTGGAAACGTGGCAACATAAGGGGATTGCAAGCATTCAAAAACTACTATGGTATAAACCCTGGCATAATCAGACTATATCAGAGCTCTTATATAATGAGATTGCTGCCATAATTGGTCGCTGCACTACATGGCACTAAAGGGGCAAGTGGATTTTGATACAGGACAAGTAGATCTATGAAGCAACCTGCCCCATGGACAAGTAGATCTTTTATTAAATTCCACACCCCTGTTATTTCAAACGTTCATTGAGTTTTGGCTTTCTGATTAGCAAAACTAGATAACACACCATGCATTTAAGCTGTGCATACAAATATCCGAGGCCACTAGACTAGCTATATTGATTCAAGCATAGCGACGGACAGCAAGCAACAAGGTGGCTTTTTTCTGGCAAATGCAGTAGGCCTCAACGCTAATGCAATAGCATCCCCAACAAGCACAACACTGGCAGGTACTGTCAATGCACAAACAGATGATCCAAAGCATTTGTGTAGAACTGGAAAAAGATCCAGAAGCATCCGAACACATACAGACAAGGAAAGGGAGAAAATAATAACAGGAACAGTTTCACCTGTTTCCTAAATACCATATAAAACTACCGGACAGGAATAGCTTATACCTTACGCTCTAAATGTTTTAATCTTGGTGTCTATCAATGGCCTCTTATCTGCTGAACCCAACTGTTGCTGGGTATATAAATCAAGGTTTTTTGGAAGTTGAGGTATACATCACTTGATGAACTATTGCTAAAATCATGACAAACCAGAAAAAGAGATAGGCAGTGGAGAAGTACAAATGATATTATCTGCAATAAACAACCAGCTTTCAGGACAAGCTTGCACAGCCAGCATTACACCACCATGAACAATTGGTGCACAATTACTGCTGACAAGAAGATCACCAGAGCTGCCCAACAAATTAAAGCTTATGAACCCAGTTGATTCAAACTTCTCAAACCATCAACTACCCGCTGGCAACAGCGCTCAGCTGCCCAATCCCACTGTAACTGTGACAGATTGCCAATCACTTAAATACACGAGAGGGTTGTGGCCGTCTGCGACAACTCTGCTGTTTTCTATTCGGATACTCCTGCATTGGACTACCTGCTGAGATGAAGAGTGAGAGGGAGTGCCAGAGGGCGTGAAACCCACAGTGTGAAAAAAAAGACAGGCATGAGAAAGGAGTGCCAGAAAGAAAGCAGCTGAGAAAAGAAAGACCACAAGAAAAAATTTAATAGAGAGATAGTCATGAGAAAGAAAAAAAAAGAGCAGGCATGAGAAAGAGTGAAAGAAAAGAGAAAAGGTTTGTGTGCATGTGAGCCGGTCTGTCTGTTTTGTGTTGTACTGTACCGTCAGCTAAAGCCCTAGAATCTGGAGGAAGGCATCATATACTTCAAACAACTCCACTGACTATAACACTACAGCATTCAAAGTTATCCAAACTACCTACTACTTTCTGTCAACAAAAGGTAAGAGCTGCGATGTTTATCCCATTAAAACTATAATTGGACTACCTAGAGAGGAAGAGATCGAGAAAGGGGGTGCAAGGAAAAAGAGGGTGCAAAAAAGAGTTTGAGAGAGACACAGAATAAACTGAGAGCAAGAAAGAGACCAAAAGAAAGTGGGTGAGTTTTGTGCTATAGTGTAATTAAACCTGAAGTACAACAACACGCATCCAGGTATATCCTACTGAAAGCAACAACTGCTAGACCACAACAGAGAATCCTTCACTGCTAATAGGATCCCCTTCACTATCCCTCCATACCCTCAGGGCAACAATTCAGCAAAGAGTTTTCCACGTATCCCCCCCCCCCCCCCCGTAACACCAGCTCTCACCTTGCCTGCTGATCATTCAGCAGTGTGGTCACTGAAATGGAAACAAATTCACTGTCCAAATTCCACTCAAATAGGTCATCTATATCAACTGCAATCCTAACTCCTTATTTGGGACGAAAAATGACTTACCCAGGGGAGGAACCCTTACCTGCCTCACCTGGTGTCCAAGTACTACTGCATAAAATGCTAAGAAGTTGTGCTCCAAAGCCAGTGGCCTCAACATCATTCACAGAACTTCCATCTGTATTAGTACTTCAATTTGCATCCACACAATTCGTAATTCAAAGTTCACAACACTGAACATGATCTATCCCCCCACCTCGTTTCGAAACATGTCTTTGGTATGAATCACACCTCTATGTCTTCCTAATGACAGTGATTTAAATTTTTGATTTGGAAAATTATGAAACAAGACTAATATCCCACAAGTTTTGATGAAGATAAATACAAAGATACACCTGTGCAAACCATGATTTAAGAGGATTGTTTACATCTGCGATAGAGCTGAAAAATTAGAGAAAAGGAAGTAATTCCAGGGTTAAGGCCTAAGCTAGTAAAAGTAATGACTTTCTGCAAGAACCTGTATGAGACCTTTTCTGAAAAATCTATTGTTAAGCGAAGGTTTGTAGTGTTTCAACTTAGTTTGAAGACAATATGGTTTTAGCTCCACGGAGGTTTAAAAGATGGTACAGATACCTTTAAATGCACTGTTTCCTGAGAGAAAGTCATTAAGGATTCCTGGACTGGCCACAGAGCTGTGGCACCTTAAACCAGGAAAGAACCTTGCAGCATCATTCTACACTATCTGAAGTCTAGAGAAAACAGAAACCAGAAGATCCAGTTAGAGAATATTGCCATAGTCTAGGCAAGAGGAGACTAAATCCTAGCCCTAGCCTAGGAAATCGTAAGGCAAAGTTAGAATTTGTCTAATGAAGCAGAACATGGTGAAGCATGCAGCAGTCATTTTGCTCTCATGATTGGTGAGAGTGACACTTGCATCAAAGATAAAACTCAGATACTGAGTGGATGGAATAGAAGGGAAAGGACTTAACCCAAAGGGCCAGACTGGTCTCAAGAGGACAAAAAAAAATTCTAGTATTCTACTCCTTGAACAATAGCACTCATCCAGGGAGTAATGGAATGCAGAACACATGTTTTCCGGTATAGAATGCCCATTCTCCAAGGTCTTCATAACAAATCAGCTCCTAGAGTTCTGTGATTTGGACTTTGTGATGATTCTCTACAAATACATCAATTCTCACAGCTAGCCTTCTCTCACACACATACCATTCCGTACAAGGGTCCATCTTTTGGATCTCGACGAATTCAAGAACCTGTAACTTAACCAACTCAATGTTATCACCCATCTTGGCTTCCTCACAATAATATCAAGCTTTTAACAGGCACTTCCCAGAGTCTCCAACCATAAAATAAAAGTAAACTGGCACAAGCCCATGTTTCAGCCACATGTAAAACCCTCCTTAGCCTAATAGTAAAACCTAGTTAAATGGGCAGAACTCAACACCTACCGCAAGTGTATTGGTAGCTTTCTCCTGAAAATCCTGATTACCAAAGCCTAGAAGTGGCTGTTTCCCCCAACAAATTATAAGACGCATAAGCAATTAGCAAAGACCACTAGCCTCTGTCCTTTCACAACTAAACCATACACACATAGCGCAATAACTGAGGCATATATTTCTACCAAAGAATGCACCCAATACACAATTTCGAAAGCAGAAGATCAACAGGCCAGGGTAACCAAGAGCAAACATGATACAAATGCCAAAAGCTCCGCGCAATAAAAACAATTACACTTCCAAAGATCCAATTTAGTTTACAGTTATTACGCCGAGGGTCATGGAAGTAACGCTATTTTATTAAATATATTCCAGACTTAACCCAGGGTTTAATCTAAGATACAGTGCATTAAGGCAGTGGAAATAAGGTGGCATGGAAAGTGAAACAAAGGAAAATCAACTGCAGTTTCATACGTACAGTAGCCTACACAAGGTCAGAGTTCTTGAGTAGTAAATTACTTGGCTAAATTGACATCCATGGGCAACTGCAAAGATACCAGGGGCGAATAGATACAGTAGAGGGAAAAGTGCTGCCCACACAAATAAACTATACCTCCCTCCCCTATTGATGCAACAATCTCTCTCCGTTCACCCACACACTATCCACGACCGAAAAAAGACGAGGGTGAAGCAGAAACACGTCCATCACCGCAGAAACAGGGGCAACTTACGTCTCTTCCAAATCTTCCACCGAGGCGGACACCGTGGCCAGGAGCACCAGCAGGAGCAGCAGGGCGGCCACTGCAACGACAAGAGGAAGGAAGCTGTTATTGTTACAGGGTGCAGTTAGCTTACCCTGTCACACCAATGTGAGGGGAGGGAGCGGGGTCTCTGCTACGCTTGCACCCCTGATTTAAAGGCGCACGGGGGGGGGGGGGAAGGGTACCACACCACCATCCTCTGACTGCAGAGGAGGGGGTGCGGGCACCGCCGAAGTTCCAGGGTCTGACTCGCTCCTGCAGCCAAGCAGAGATTGCAGCAATCTGTCAGGAGACCGTACCTGTTGCCGTGCGGTTGATTCGGGGAACTCCGGGCGCTGCCATGATGCCCGGTGACAGCAGACAAGAAAAGCTGCAGGACTGGTGCCGGAAGGAAGCGGTACTCCGGTGCCCGGCTCAGCGCCTGCGCACACAGGAGGGGGCGTGCCGGTGCGGCTTGTGAAAGTAGTGGGCGGGTCTCCCAGCTTCACCGAGCCTGTCGCTCCTCCTTTCTCCTGCCCACTTCCTGTTTATCTATTCCAGTACTCGGCTGCCCGTTATCCACTGACAGCTACATTTAGGAGAACAATAGACTCATCAGGAGTCACGTTTTTCCGACTAACTTCACCCTCATGTGAACAACTTTTCCGAGTTTTCTAGAGGCCTACCTGTCCAGGACCTGCTAATTGGCCATGTTTTATTAGCGAACGCTTTGTTCCCTTCTGAAACTTTCTAGTTTTTTATGTTTAACTCTCTAAATCGCTTCTTAAAATGCAATCGAGTGAATTTGCATTTTGTATATGTCTAACTCTAACCACTAGTATCTGTAGTAGACTTACGTACTTACTACCTTTCTTATGTGAATTTACAGTATAATTATCTGTTTGTATCTTTTCCTTGAGTGAATTTGCAACATTTATATATATATTCACTGAAAAAAACATAGGTTTCAGGGGCGATATAGTTAGCTGGTCATTTTGCTCGTACAAAACCATTGAAATTCCCCCGTTATAGTTAGTTCAGCTAACTATAACTCGCGCGCCCGCAATGCACTGCTGAGGACGTCACATATTACATCACTCATGACATGGTCAGTGACATCACTCATGACATCACTGATGACATCTCAAATGACATCACTGATGACATCACTGATGACATCATCCAGTGAATGTGTGTTTTTCTGAAAATTAAATAAGTTTTATATATGTATATCTCAAGGTCGATGGAAGAATAAATGGGTATATAAGTCTAAATGGATGATTTTTTAAAATGAAAAATTGATTGTATAACTGACTGATTAAGTGTATCTTAGTGAATACATGGGTTAGTGCGTAATGTTTAAATATATAAATATCTGTATCAGTCTCTCACTTTGTATAAGTGGCTGCATGGGTTGGTGAGTAGCTACATAAGTGTCTATATGGGTTATTACTTGGTTTTTCGAGTATCAGTATGAGTGTCTGAGTGTCTGTATGGTTCAGTGGGGGGTATTACTTAGTGCAATCATGCATGAATAAGTGAGTGACTATTTGTATGTGTTGAAGACAGTATGTGTGCAGTACTGTATGGGTGGATGAGTGTGTGTATGGGTGTGTTACTGAGTGAATGACTGTCTCAATAGTGTCTTTATAAGTAACTACATATATTTTAAACTAGTATATGTGAGTATTGATGTATATAAGTGAGTATAGGTGAGAGTGAGAGATTGGAAGAGTTCCTGTTAGAAATGGGATTTCTGGTTGGCTAGGGCTTGCGCCAAAGCCAGGCAGAAACCACCACTCTAGTCAGGGCTGGGGAGTTATGGTGCAGTTCGGATTACTAAATTTACCCTTGCTTCCACGGACAGAATGATTTCTCAGTCACACGCACATACACACATCACACGCTGGTGGGGCCCATAACACCAACATTCATTCTCTCAAACTATCCGTGCCTACAAAGGGACATCAAATCCCAACCACAACTGTTCGCTTTGATAGAGGAAACCACTTCTACTGAATCACCCTAACAATTCCTCCATTAGGAGGTCGATAAAATCATTTAGTTGTTATTTAGTTTAATGATGCTTTTAACTCTCAAATTAATCATTAAACATTTCAATGAAATAATCACCCGACACAGTAATTCAAATAATGATTTTCTTTTATCTAATTTAAATGCAGGTTAAATCCTAATAATGCAATATCATCTTTTGTCATATTTACTTATTCTGGCTAATTGTCGTTTTCTAAGTCAGAACTGGTCCTCCGTAAATTCATCAGAGTTATAAAGTCTCCGTCCTCTTCGTCAGCATAAAGATCTCTGATCATCGATTCTCCGTCAATAGCTTCGGCACAAAGTGACGTCTAGCGAAGAGCAGCCTCTTCCCTCTCTAGTCTACTAATATTTATACTAAAATTTACATATTAAAGTTACATTTTCTCATTTCCCAGGCCAATGATTGGCTGAATTCAAATACATCTCAATACATTAGAAAACATTTTCAAATTTTCCCATGTGGAAGAAGTCTCAAAGAAAATGTATGGGAAAGACTATTTCGTAGTCCTAAATGTATCAGTTCGTTGGAAACAGGTTTGGGTTCGACAGTTCATTTTTCCCAGTAGCAACATTTGCTTCACGTTCAGGGACATTGGCAACTCGCCCAGGGTAGTCTTCATGGGCATGGTCTGACAGGTCACACAAGGGACACAAACGAAGTCAGTGCAGGCGCCTTTCTCCATTGTTCAAATGATGAAGTAATGTACTTTGGTTAGGTTTCAGTCGGCGGCCATCTTTTGGTAGGCCAGAATAGTCCACTTTAAGCAAAGAAACACAAAATCGTAATTAATACATAGAAATGATTAATACAGTGTTATTCCCTTGCTAAAACCCTTATGTGTATGCATTTATCTAACCATATGCAACATCCAAAGCCGTTAAAGCTGGTTTATTTAAGCGCAAATCACAATAACAATACTCAAGCAACATTTACCGTTTTAATATGCATACAAACTTAGTTCACTTATTAATTTTAGCCATGCTACGCATTCCCACGTATGTTCTTTCTGTTAATAAGGTTGGTTTAGTACCTTCACATCAAGCTATTAATTATTATAATTATTCATTAATCAATTTATTATAAACTCATGTAAATGGATTGGGTATATAAAAGAAAACATTTTACCCGCTCCATCAATCCCCCCTTTGGTGAATTTATCACCACAACAAAACCCACAAAAAATCAATTTATTTCCCCTTTTACGGAAATTCGAAATGTTTTCTTGCTCAATTAAAATTCTGTTTCTTTTTCATCTTCCCTTTTTGTTTTGTCATACATACTCTCTTTCCATTCTTCCAATTCTATATCGTTAAAATCTCTTTCTTGTTTCTTTTCCTTCTTTTTGATAATTTCACGTCTAATTTTCTTTCTATTTCTTCTATGTTTACAACACATACATCCTAATCTAAGTATTAATAATATGAAAATCAGACACGTTAATGGAAATAATATTTTCCCTAATATAGTAATACCTAAATAACCTAAGAAAGCTTTAATAGCAGCCATCTTATTACTAATTCTAGTCCAGATACTTTCAACCTCCAGTGGTTTTATTTCATCATGCAATTCTGTAATATTTTTAATATATACTTTTAGATCTTTGCTTTCATCAGGAATGTAAGTGCAACAATGTTGAACTTTCAGCATTCCACAGACTCCACCCTCTTTTGCCAATAAGATATCAAGGGCAAGTCGATTTTGCATAATCATAGCACGCATGGCAACCATTTCAGTGTTTACCAAAAGAAATCCTCCAGCGGTGCTTGTTGACAAGCGATCCACTATGGTTGACAATTTCCGAATATTATTTGCATTCAAAGATATTCCCACTGCTGGTATCAAGGCTCCAAAAATATCCCCTACAATTTCTAGCCAAGTTTCTCTTCTACTACGCATTAGTAGGTTATGTGGTCCACTATTTTCTACTCTATCCATGTGAAAAATCTTTGGAAAGACCAGGCCAACATAACATGTGCCATACCAATGGTCGGGCAACCTGTAATAAGCCTTGTTCCCACAAATATAGTACAGTCCAAGGAAAACTGGATCTTCTCGGCCTCTAAATCCCCATCCAGATGCAATAAAATATGTATCATGACACTCACTTGTCCCTATATAATAATAATCATATTGGGATCTTTTCCTCATAATGCATAATTTGCCTTTCTGTGGTGAATCTATAGCTATTGTTGGTCTAGCATCACCCTTTGTCTCCTTTTTCCCATCTATTTCCCAAATGTTTTCCCCTTCTTTATGTCCTTCTGCATTTCTGTGTATTTTCAATCTCCTCTCTTCAACCATATCTAAAAATGTTTTCTCTACTGTCTTCAAACTACAAGTTAAATTGTTCTTAAAATATATTCTAAAGTTAGTTCTTTAGTTTCTATAAAAATCTCACCTAGTACGTTAGCAGTTTTAGCTGGATTCAATTCATTATTCATGGGCAATTGTCCAAGAATGTTATCTATATTAGACAGATTATATTCTAATTTCCCTACTTGACAAAATATACTAGTTAAAACGCTACATGTTATTCCATAAGTTGCTGGGAGGTGATGATAAGTCACCCCTTCTGAAACAGAGGCAGGTAATTGCATACATACGTAGCAATCCCTTACGTCCATTGTTCTTACATATTCATACAATAATTTTGAAAAAACGTTGCTAGAAAAATCAGTTATAGACCTATCCTTGTGCATATGTTCAGTGCTTGTTTTAAATGGAGCTACCTTTTGTGAACTCCTCACTATGTTAGTCATATTCTCTGTATGCCCTTCTAGTGTATCTAAAGTTACTTTGAAAGAGATCAAAAGAGCGAGTACGCTCCATAGAAGCATTAGTAATCCTGTACAACAACAACACATCTTGCACCATCTTCTCATAAAGGTACATCTACTCTTGTTATCATCTATGTTAGCCAGCTTGTTAAATTGACCATGTCTTTTGACTTAGCCTCTTCTACTCTGCTGCTTGTATTTTCCCTGCAAGAGCTAGGCCCTTATCAGGTTATCCAAATCCTTCAATTTCTTATTCAATCCTTTATATTTTCTACAAGGACTTTCTTGAAATCACTCAGCTTGGCCTCTCGTCGTTTTTCACTTCCTTCTCGTCATCCACATACAGAATTTCCTGATCTTCCGCTTCTTCTCCGATATCGGATAGAATAACTCTCAGGATTTCCGCTGTTTCTTCTTCCTTCAATACTTTCAGTAAAGTCTCCTCTGGATTTCCTTGACTATCTACCTCTTCTCCTTGTTCAGGCAGTGCCACGTACGTCCATTCAGGTGACTTATACTTCTGGTTTGGTTTTCTCGATCATTTGTTTGCTTCAGACACTTCTGTCTCTCCCTCTTTTTCTCTGTGCTGACTGGTTACTTCATTCACTTGTTCAGCTTCTGAGGGTTTGACTCGTGTCAATCGATATGTCAGTCTCTTTATTTTGTTTGGCCAAAGATCTCCTTTAGCGTTCCTTCTTGTTTTGCCGTCTTTACTGTTTCTTTCCTCAATCCAAGTTCTCTTCCTTAGAACTCGACCCTCTGGTATTTCAGTTTCACTGTCTTCAGATTCTGTCTCGTTTGGTTTTTCTTTTTCAATAGTCTCTTTTTCCACCTCTTGTGTTTGCCCTACTTCTGTCCCTCCTCAGGTCTCCGGCACGCAATTTTCCTGCTGACTACTTGTCCCTTCACCTAGCTGTGTGTTGCAGTTCCTTACACCTCCTCGGGGGTCTTCCGCAATCTGTCCCTCTCTCTTTGTGACTGTCCCTTCTTCTCCTTCCAGAATTTCCTCAGGTGGAACTTCTCCTATTCTTTCATCTGATGTAAACGTTACTTTTGACTGGACATTCTTTTCTTTTCTCTTCTTCTTTCTGTGCTCGCCACTAGCGTTTTGCTCGTCTCCAGAATCTGAACCATCTGAAATCTGTAATCTTTTTCTCAGAATTTCTTCTCTTGGAGTCTGAACTAGTCTTGGCTCCTTTTCCCCCCTTTCAGGATTTTCTTTTGATTTTGCATTCTCATCGCCTGAATCATCACTTGATCCTGATTCATCAAAATATTCTTTTCCAATGCTATCTGCTGGATTTGAAACTCTCAAAGTGTGACTCGCATGTATCCAATTTTTCAGTCCAGCACACTTCACAGCTGTGGTTGTAGTCAATACCACTTGCCTTGGCCTTCCCCACCTTGGAACCAAGCAATTCCTTCTTCTGTGGACTTTTATTCTCACCCAGTCACCTGGGCTTAGATCATGGGCTGGTTTTCTCTCAAGGGTGGTGGCGTCCGCTCCAACCTGGTGAAACACAGAATGGACTGCGTCAGCCAGGCCTTTACAGTAATCCAAAATCATGTCATCAGTTATTGTCATCAACTTGTTGACTGGAACAAATACGTGTCTCATGGCTCGTCCCATGATAATTTCGTGGGGACTCAAACCTGTAGTTCTGTCTGGAGTAGATCTAATTGTCATCAAGACTAGAGGCAAGACATCAGGCCATTTCATTCCTGTGGCTAAACACATTTTTCCTATTCTATTTTTGATCGTACCATTTATTTGCTCAACCACACCAGAAGCCTCTGGTCGATAGGCACAGTGTAGTTTTTGTTGTACACCCAATGCTTCACAAATCAATTTCATGATCTCATTGTAAAAGTGTCCTCCTCTGTCTGATTCTATGGTTATTGGGAACCCGTATCTTGGGATGAATCCCCTCAACAAGAGCTTGGCCACTGTGATTCCATCATTTCTTCTTGTTGGGTATGCCTCCACCCACCTGGAAAACAGACAAACTACCACCAGAACATACCTCAACTTGTTATAAGGGGGCATTTCAATGAAATCTATTTGCATTCTGGTGAAGGGTCCTCCCTCTCGGCCTATTGTGCCTAGGCTCACCACTGTTTCCCTTCCTGGATTGTACTGCTGACATATCAGGCATCTTTGACAGAGACTCTCGGCTATCAACCTGAATTTTGCATTGTACCAGGTCTGCTTAAAAGCCCTTATCATGGCATCCCTTCCCAGATGTCCTTGGCCATGATACATCCGTGCCATGGTTGACATCATGCTATCAGGCATTACTGGTCTTCCATCCCGATAGACCCACACATGATCTTTCTCCCTTGGTGCACAACCTGCTTTTACCCACTGCTTCATTTCTTCATCTCCTGTTTCATCCTGTAACTGCCTTACTTCTTCCCATGTTCCCACAATGTTAGTAAACATTATGGAGCAAGAAAACATTTCCTTTTCCTTGGCCCTATTGATCGAATATAGATTTCGGGCACAGTACTGAGCCATGTCCTTGGCATAGCGATTCCCAGTAGTGATATAATCACTACCCTGACTATGAGCAGCACATTTTACCACTGACAGCTCCTTTGGCAACTGTATTGCCTCTAGCAATTTTCCCACCACTTCTGCATTCTTTATAGGAGTTCCACTTGAGGTCAGAAAACCTCTCTGCAGCCAAAGTTGGCCAAAATCGTGGACAACTCCAAAGCCGTACTGGCTGTCTGTTATCACAGTCACTCTCACATTCTTCCCAATTTTGCATGCCCTAGTTAATGCCACTAGTTCTGCTACTTGAGCAGATTTAACTCCTTTCAAGTGTGATGCTTCTATGACTGCAGCAACTGTGCATATAGCATAGGCCGCACTCAACAATCCTTCATCTGTTCTCAAGCATGACCCATCCACAAACAACTCATAATCACTTTCTGGCAAGGGTAAATCTTTTATGTCAGGTCGAGGTTTCGTGCAATAGTCAAGCACATCCAGACAATCATGATCAACATCATATTTTTCCTCCATTCTCTCTCCATCCGGCCAAAGTGTAGCTGGATTCACATTCACACATCTTTCCAGACTCACATTGGTTGCACCTAGAATGACCTTCTCATACTTAGTCAGCCGACTATGGCACATGAACTGTGTTCGGCTCCTCGTTAAGAGGATCGCCACATTATGAGGTACAAACACTCTTACTGAATACCCCATCACGATTCTCTCACTCTGCTCTAGGCTTCGGCATGTAGCAGCTACTGCTTTCAGACATCCTGGCAGACCTACCGCCACTGGATCTAACATTGACGAAAAATATGCCACTGGTCTCCTTTGCCTTCCATGTTTCTGTATTAACACTGAGAGTGCACATCCGTTTCTCTCACGGCAGTATAACTCAAATTCTTTCTCATACGCTGGCATTCCCAGAGCTGGGACTTCACAAAGACTGTTCTTTAGCTGTCTGAATGCTGCCAATTCTTCTTTGTTCAGTTCAAGGGGGTCTTTAACCTCACTTTTTGTCAATTTTACCAATGGTTTGGCAATCAGGGAAAAGTTACTTATCCACTGACGACAGTAACCAACCATTCCGAGGAACATTCTCACCTCTCTTTGGGTCATTGGAGCTCTCATTCCTCTAATAATTCTGATCCTGTCTATGGTTACTTTTCTCAGCCCTTTTTCAATGGTATGACCCAAATATTGTACTTCTTTTTTACAGTATTGCAATTTTGTCAGAGGTACCTTTAGTCCTCCATCTGCCAGATGATTCAGCAAAGCTAATGTGTCCGTTTTACAGGCTTCACGTGTCTTTGACACCACCAATAGGTCGTCAATGTATTGAACCAAAACCGAATTTTCAGGCATGGTAAGACTTTCCAGAGATTTCTTTAGCAACTGATTGAAAATGGAGGGGCTCTTTGTGTACCCCTGTGGGATTCGGCACCATGCCAAAAAACGCTCTCCAAACCGAAATGCAAAAATCGGCTGGCTGTCATGATACAACGGAATGGAAAGAAAACATGACACAAATCAATTACTGTGTACCATTCTGCATCATGGGGAATTTGATACAAAATCACTGATGGATTTGGAACAATGGGACAACATGACACAACAATCTTGTTAATCTTTCTCAAATCTTGCACAATCCTGAACTTCCCATTGGGCTTTTTCAGTCCCATTATTGGTGAGATACATGGACTGCTCATTATTTCTCTCAACACTCCTTAGGGAATCATTTTCTCAATTAAATGTGTCACCCCTGCGATTATTTCCGGTGTCAGTCTATATTGGGGAATGTTTGGATAAACTACTCCTTCTTTCAGTGTAATCTTTACTGGATCTATATTTCTCATAAGGCCTACATCTTCTCCAGTAAAATCCCAGACTCCTGCCTTCACTGACTGCTTCAATTCTTTGGGCAATTCATCTGGGTTAAATACTGCATAGGTTCCTGTAATTTCATTTTCTTGATTAGCTATTGTCATCTTATACAGTACATCCTCATCTGGTGTCTCAAATGCTATTCCGTCTGGAGTACAGAATATGGTGCAATTCATTTTGCACAGAAGGTCCCTTCCTAACAGATTCACAGGACTAGTATCACACACCACGAATCGGTGCATGTCTGTGAATTTCCCTATTGTAACCTTTACCGGTTCGGTAAGGTAGGTCCTAATCTGGGTGTTTGACACACCAACTACTTGGATTGTTTCATCCGAAAGAGGAAGATTTTTCACATCTGCTGACCTGACAGTAGATCGCGTAGCTCCAGTGTCTACTAGAAAAGTAATGTTTTCATCATTAACTTTCCCATCCACAAATGGTCCTGTCTGATCTATTTCTAGAGTTGCGCCAAGAACGCACCCTTCTTCCTCTCTTTGGCACCGTCAATAAGTCTCCTCGTCATTTCGCAGCCAATATTGTGACACAGTGCTCGCGCGTTGCGGTTTGTTTACCTGTTCTTCATTGTAGAATCCCTCTTCTTTGCTATATCTTTGGGTGTTCCTGCTTTGCGGTAATGGCGGTTTTGGCACCTGATTCTGTGGATCAACAGCCTTCTGCTGTTGCGGCGGTGGGCCACTCACCTCACACTGCACCTGTGGATTCAATGATGGATTTTCATTATTAGTACTTGGTGGATATTTACACTCGGATTTCCAGTGCCCTAACCTTCCGCAATTGTGGCATGGAAACTTCTTTTTAGCTTCTTCTATATTACCTTTCCCCTTTCCTGGGCCAAATCTCGGTTTAATGCCTGGGTTATTAGCTTGTTCAACCAGCTGAGCTTCCTGTCTCTCTGCGACTTTCACTTGAGCCCACATTGCCTTTTCTTTTAGTTTTCGCTGCTTTGCCTCAATCTCATCACTAAAGTATTTAGCATGCCTTAGGATCTCATCTATTTTCTTGCTCTGCCAGTCCACGGTATGCTGCTTTATCATTTCCCCAATTTCGGGACGCAGACCATACACAAATCTGTACACAAAATGACTCAGGTCCTTTTCTCCCAGATTTTCATCTCCACTGAACTGTTTGAAAGCTAATATTAGCCTTTCATAGTAAGCGTGAACTGACTCTTTCGCTTCTTGATGTGTTCGATCTATTTTAACCCAGTCTGTTTCTTTGGGAGGCACTTTGTTTTTCAAGAACACCATAACCTGTTCATATTTCTTCATTACCTCAGGGTCAGGTGCTCCTGTTTTGGGATCTCTCTGGTATTCTTTAGTTGGCCAATCTATGACTATCTTGCATTCTGCCCATAAGTCTGCTGGCACTATTATATCAAACAGACTATTCAGATCAATCCACAGCACTTTCGACAATTTAACAAATCTGTCTACCTGTCTGTACCACTCGACCAGCTTTTCTCGTAATCAAGGGAAGTCATTCGTAAATGACAAAATGTCCTGTCTTGTCCATGGGACATGCACGTATCCCCCTCCTGGAATCTCTCTCATGGGGAACTCTGTCACTACCTTTTCCTTTTCTCTCACCGGAAATGCTGGAAAAGTTCTGTCTGAGGTATCATCCTGCTTCCTATACCACCTGCTTTTCCATTTGTCCACATCTCCCCATTTCCTCAACACTGTGATTATGTCCCTAATCTGCCCTATTCGTCCTGCAGTGCTCAGATTCTCAATATCCTTTTCCGTGAAAACCACTCGGTAAGGCTTCTGTAAAGCTTTTACCTTGTCCATGTCAATTCCCATTTCACTTGCTATTTCTGCTAGTCTGTCATGTAAATTCTTTGCTCTCCACGTGATACTTTTACATAAAAACAATAATTCCTCATCTTGGTAATTTTTCAGCTTTTCTGTGGGGATGGTCCCTACTATTAATTCTTCTAACACCATCCGTAATTTTGCCACATCAATGGTATGGGATTCCTTTTCTTTACCTTGCAAGCCCTTCAGCCATTCGCTCAATTCGTCTGTAGTTATACCCACTGATTTTTCGACATACCCTGGTTCCGTTAGTCTCTGTGGTTCTAATATTGGTCCTCCTACCATTCTGCTTCTCTCTACAGTATCAGGATTATAAAATGGGTTATTTGATACATGTAGTTCACCTTCACTCATGGTGTGTCTCCAAGGATTCTCTTTTGCTCTCATCGGGGGCTGTTCCGCCTGTCTATTGTTCACATACGGAACAGTTAGACCATGCTCACTTTCTTTCTGCTTCTCAAAAATGGGCATAACTGGACCTATGGTCACAGGGACTGTAACTGCTTCTAGAGTTTTAGTCAATTCTCTTATTTTCTCTGTCAGTTCTAACGTGGTTTTTGCTAGTTCCCTCGAATTTTCACTCTCTACTTTATTTTCCATCTCTCGTTCCTTACGAGAATTCCTTCTCTTTACCTCTGGAGTCGTAACTTCTGTTTTAATGATTTGCAGAGTTTCCCTCACTGGTGTACCTGCGGTTGGCGTTTCTGATTCCTGCCTGTATGGAGGTGGATTTTTGTAAAACATGTCATCTAGTACATCATCTTCTATTTCATTTGCTCCGTACCTTCTGGGTTCTATATTATGCTTCTTCTCTATGCATTTCCTTCCCTCACTTTCCCCTGCAGTTCTTACGGGAAACAGTCCTTCAGTCATACTTGCGTCTCGCCACCTTCTCATTCGATCACAATGAGTTTCCCGATCGTTTGGTCGTCCAAACATATATCTGTATCTACTGCCATTTCTCTGTTTTTCTCGCTCATGCATCTCGTCTTCCCACTCTGTCAACGCCTCAAACTGCGTAGGCCTAGGTCGCGGATCTAAGCTCATCATCCTCTCCCGTAAATTCCTTAATATTGCCAAATTGAAGGAACCATTTTCTGGAAATGCTAATACTCCGTCTTCCTTTGTATACTTCGCCCAATTGTCTAACCAGATGCAAGTATGGTACCCATATTTCGCAACCATGAAGGATGCGGGTGTTTTCGCTGGAGGAAGTAACTGTCCTTCCCTAGTCACAATCTCTTTGTCTTTCACAAACCACCCCTTTATTTTATTAAATAAGGATTTCTTCTTTTTCTCGGGTGAATGATAATACATCTTTCTTTCTCTCGTAAACCCTTTTTAGTCTTGTCTCCGACTGTTCGGTCTTTAGTCCAATTGCAACGCGACTCTCACTCACGCACCAATCCTGGCGTGTCTACGTCACTGTCACAACCTCCAATCCCTGCGCGACTCACACTAACGCACCAATCCTGGAGCGTTTTACCCCTCTGACTAGCTGTCCAATCCCAGGGCGGTCTTTTTGACGTCAGCAGTCGCTGCAGCAGCTCCTGCTCCTGACTCCTGTCTTCAGTCTACCCCTCCTTTACAAAACTACTCGGTAGACTTTGTTTAAATTTTACAATACTTGTTAGTTACAACATACAAACATCTCCATTGTCTGCTTCGCTAACCACAGAATAGCAAAAGACCTTTCCCACAAGAATCCTGTTTGTCTGAGAGCAGCGCTTACCTCTGCCCTACTACAGAATCATTACGTCCGTTGGCAAAGTAGCACATCCCTCTACTTCACCCTTCTACCAAGCACCAATTAACTGTTTTCTCCAGACTTAAGACACATAGTTGGAAACGCAATGCTCCTGAGAAATAAATCCAGAGTTCCGCAATTAACCCGAATGCTATTTCATTCACGCACTTTCACGCAAGAAAATATAGTTCATTCACACAGAATCCTGTCTTTTCCGAGAACAGCGAACAGTCTGTCCTACTACAAAATTATAACATACGTTAACAAAGCAGCGCTTACCTCTACTTTGTCCTTCTAGCAAGCTCAGAGAACACCTGCTACCTTTTCAGTGATAAGCCTTATCGGTATGCCAATTGGTTTCCTGGTACCTAAGACCAAAATTTCACAGGTAACCCTTTGCTATCATTCACACCTTTCCCACACAGAAAATATCACTAATGGTAACACTCGGTGATGCTACCAAATCGAGCCCAGACAATGCGTCGTGCAACTTCAATTGTCACACGTTTCTCCCGTGTACCTACGGGCAGCCACAATCCCGTCTTTCCCGAGAGCAGCACTTACCTCTGCTCTACTACGGAACTGTTATCAATTCCCGACTTCCTACCTCCCAGAAGCCGTACAGACAACATAAAACTCAATACGACTTCAACATATAGTGTTAGTACATATATCAATACCAATCAATAATCGATAAGCTATATACATGCCAAAAAAATCATTAAACCAAAACAATAAAAACCATCTCTAGCTACCAGAAAAACTGGTGCAGTTCGGATTACTAAATTTCCCCTTGCTTCCACGGACAGAATGATTTCTCAGTCACACGCACATACACACATCACACGCTGGTGGGGCCCATAACACCAACATTCATTCTCTCAAACTATCCGTGCCTACAAAGGGACATCAAATCCCAACCACAACTGTTCACTTTGATAGAGGAAACCACTTCTACTGAATCACCCTAACAATTCCTCCATCAGGAGGTCGATAAAATCATTTAGTTGTTATTTAGTTTAATGATGCTTTTAACTCTCAAATTAATCAATAAACATTTCAATGAAATAATCACCCGACACAGTAATTCAAATAATGATTTTCTTTTATCTAATTTAAATGCAGGTTAAATCCTAATAATGCAATATCATCTTTTGTCATATTTACCTATTCTGGCTAATTGTCGTTTTCTAAGTCAGAACTGGTCCTCAGTAAATTCATCAGAGTTATAAAGTCTCCGTCCTCTTCGTCAGCATAAAGATCTCTGATCATCGATTCTCCGTCGATAGCTTCAGCACAAAGTGACGTCTAGCGAAGAGCAGCCTCTTCCCTCTCTAGTCTACTAATATTTATACTAAAATTTACATATTAAACTTACATTTTCTCATTTCCCAGGCCAACGATTGGCTGAATTCAAATACATCTCAATACATTAGGAAACATTTTCAAATTTTCCCATGTGGAAGAAGTCTCAAAGAAAATGTATGGGAAAGACTATTTCGTAGTCCTAAATGTATCAGTTCGTTGGAAACAGGTTTGGGTTCGACAGTTCATTTTTCCCAGTAGCAACATTTGCTTCATGATCAGGGACATTGGCACCTCGCCCAGGGTAGTCTTCATGGGCATGGTCTGACAGGTCACACAAGGGACACGAACGAAGTCAGTGCAGGTGCCTTTCTCCATTGTTCAAATGATGAAGTAATGTACTTTGGTTAGGTTTCAGTCGGCGGCCATCTTTTGGTAGGCCAGAATAGTCAACTTTAAGCAAAGAAACACAAAATCGTAATTAATACATAGAAATGATCAATACAGTGTTATTCCCTTGCTAAAACCCTTATGTGTATGCATTTATCTAGCCATATGCAACATCCAAAGCCGTTAAAGCTAGTTTATTTAAGCGCAAATCACAATAACAATACTCAAGCAACATTTACCGTTTTAATATGCATACAAACTTAGTTCACTTATTAATTTTAGCCATGCAACGCATTCCCACGTAGTTCTTTCTGTTAATAAGGTTGGTTTAGTACCTTCACATCAAGCTATTAATTATTATAATTATTCATTAATCATTTTAATATAAACTCATATAAATGGATTGGGTATATAAAAGAAAACATTTTACCCGCTCCATCAGTTACACGCCAAAGATAACCCCCTGCTCACCCCCTTGGTAGCTTGGCACGAGCAGTCAGGCTTATCCCGGAGGCAATGTGTAAAGCGTTTGCGCGCGCACCCAGCAACAACACCCAAGGCCCACCACAAAAGAAACTCCACACAAGGTTATATATAAAAATAGCCTTTGTATTATACCAAAACACATTAGATAATATTCACACAATTTACACTGTGCCAACTGGCACTGGGCGGAATTTACAAGGGACTATTTACACGGGACAGGGCCACATGGACCACTGTCAGAATCAGCACAAATCACCAATTGTACATGTAGAACATATACTAACTGTAACACAAATTATCACTGTAGAGCACAACCAGTAACTACTGGCGCAATAATGACCTCAGCGTCATCACAATAGAATCAGGTATAAAACCTATCCTGCATCCATCACAGGGGCATAAACACATTATGTAATTTCTCATTAGTCTAACGCATTAGACCTAACCACCTAGTTATCTCCCTAACATCAACCTAAACAGGTAAAACAACCTCCTAGGCAGAAATCCTATCTAGAGATATAAAACACAGGGTGCGCAAAACATGCTATACACAGTACATTTCCTAACACCCAATCATATTAGCACATAAATCACATTGGGGCCTGGCGCACTATAAATCTAACCATGCCCCTGGCCAACTGGCCATCTCAGAAGGTGGGCTCAAATGCCCTGTGTCCCCCAAAGTCAAGGCGCGCTGCAAAGGCAGCGAAAGTCAAGGGTGCGCAATCTGCGCAGTCCTAAACATTGCAGCTGCCCACTACTTGCTGGGCAGCTGAGAACAATAGTCTGGGGGCCTAAACGGTGCAGCTACCCACTACTTGCTGGGCAGCAGTAAATACTCAAATGCGGCATGGGCTTGTAGTCTCCCTTAAAACAAGAGGGGCCAACTGTTGGAGCCATCTGGGGCTCTAGAATAATAATGTGCCCTGGAGCGCACGGGCTCCTGAAACACCTCTGCGCCATTAAAGAAGGACTGGCCCTGAGCACTGGGGCGCGCACTGGCGTTTTGAATGACTGAACTACGCAATTGTGGGAGCCACAGAGGCTCTAAAAATACACATGTCCCCCTGGAGCACAATGGCTCCTGAAATCATCATGCCCAAGCGTTGGAGCCACACGGGGCTCGGAAAATAATGAATGCCCCCATATCGTGGCAGCGGCACGCAACTGTGGTGCCGCTGGGAGAACCAACACCATGCTGAGGCACGGAAAATGCTCACGGGCCCCTCCGGCCCTCTAAACAACAATGTTCCACGCGTTAGAGCCTCACGGGGCTCTGTAAACAACTATGCCCCCTTTGGAGCGGCCCGCTATCAGACGGGGCCGCCCCAGAACTCTACACTCAGTGCCTTCACCGGCACTTTAGAACGGTTATCGGCTCCCTCCTCGGCGGGAGCGAAATGCGGCCCGGACCCCCTTAGAGCCCTCACTCACCGGCGCTGGGGGTGAAGGGTCCTCTTCACCCGGTCCCTCTTCGCATGCGGTGGGGGCAGGCACCGGCAATGTGCCTCGAGCCCCCCTCCGCCCTCCACCTGCACTCGTCGGCGTCTGCGGGGCTCTTCCTCGGCCATGGGAGCCCCGCACAGGCAGGCGCCATCTTCCTCCCTCCGGGGCGACTTCTCTCTACCAGCGGCGTGCGTGGGACTTCCCTCGATAAACCGGAAGCCCCGCCCGCCGTCAGGCACCATGTTGCCTGACTTCCTCCGTGGGCGATCAGGGCCGCGGCGGTGATTTCTTTTCAGTAACGCGGGGTGGGCACCCGCAAAGCTCCTCAGAGAAGGCGGGGTGGGCACCCATCTTCTAAATAAAGAAACAAGCGGGGTGGGCACCCGCAGGTAAAACAACGGCACCAACATGCGGGGTGGGCACCCATCTTTCAAAATACAGAAAGTCTCGGCAGAAACGCGGGGTGGGCACCCGCAAAGCATCAGAAGGAGGAGGGGGAATCCCTAGGCTGGGGGATCCCCTCTCAGCAGCGGCACGCAGTCCAGCACTGCAGGGAGAAAGCCAAGCACTCCCTAGAGAGTAGAATCAAGCGCTCACCAGGCGCTAGAGCCAAGCTCCTTGGGGAAAAAGAAATGGAGCACCAAGCTCCCAGCAAAGACATCCTCAGGGCAAAAGGGGCAGGCAGGGCCCAGGGAGGCCAGCCCTCCCCTGGGCCCCCAGCAGCACGCCCTGCAGGATCAGCACCCAAGTACAGAACATTTTCATGGGGTCACAGCCCCTCTTTTATACACCAAATCCTTTGTCTCCAAAGGTGCAGGGGAGGGGCACTTTGTTTTGCTCAGCCCCTCTCCCTATTCACAGGACAGGCCAGGGACATTAGACGCACCACAGGGAGTGGAGCCAGCATTGTGTGGGGAAAGCCCAGCCCTATTCAGGTCCCAGGTGTACTCCTCCCCTCATCAACATGCAGACCTCTCCACTCACCACTGGGGCAGACCCATCCTGACTCCTGGAGCCAGGCACACCAGCCAATCACAAGCCAGACAGTCACTGCACACATCATTGCGCAGCATTCACTCTCACGAGTTCGCACATACCAAACTCGACCCTGCACTCTTCTCACATCAGGACTTAACACGGTCACTCAGATCCCCCATGCATTCCTATGGGAGGGCAGGTCAGTCTCACTATACCATACACAGAGCGCACGCGCTTTCCACTGGGACACAGTGTGAAAGCGCCTAGAGGCCTACAACCACTAGTACAACACAGGAGAAAGGCTAGGATAATGCAAAAAGTTCTAGGGGTGAACTTGCCAGAAGGGCCAAGTCCAACAGTTCCAGTATGAATAAGTATGTGTTTCTATAAGTGAGTGTTCAAAAGAGTAAGTATGTGTACGTTTCAGTAGAAGAAAGTGTGGTGGTGTGTGTATAACTGTATATGCAAGTAAATGGATGTTTGATTCTTTATTAGCATGAGTAATTATGTGTGTGAGTAACTCTATGGATGAGTGGCGGTGTGTAACAGGATGTATAGGTGCATGAGTACATATGATGAGTGAGTATATGTATGAGTGACTATATAGGACTGTTGTTGAATGATTGGATGTGTATGTAGATCTTAGAATTACTGAATTGGTTGTTGTAACTGGTTTTGGTATGTCCATTGTTTTGAAAATCTTAGTTTCTATTTTTGTATGTGTGTATTAAAGGTTATATTAGGGTGAGAGGAGGTCTGCCACTCTATCACAAGGATGATGTCGTCAGTGATGTCATCAGTGATGTCATTTGAGATGTCATCAGTGATGTCATGAGTGATGTCACTGACCATGTCATGAGTGATGTAATATGTGACATCATCAGCAGTGCATTGCGGGCGTGCGAGTTATAGTTAGCTGAACTAACTATAACGGGGGAATTTCAATGGTTTTGCATGAGCGAAATGTCCAGCTAACTATAACGCCCCTGAAACCTATGGTTTTTTCAGTGAATTTCTAAGGTTTTTTAAATGCTAATTCCTAACTATAACGTGCCTGAAACCTATGTTTTTTTTAAGTGAGTTTCATTGGTTTGTTAAATGCTAATTTCTAACTTTAGCGTGCCTGAAACCTATGGTTTCTTTCAGTTAATATCTGAGGTGTTTTAAATGCTAGTTTCTAACTATGCCTACAGAGTTAGTACATGTGAAGAAAGAAGAAAAAATGCACAGAAAGAAAAAAAAATGCAGAAAGAAGCAACAGAAGTCCTCAAAGACGAAGAAAAGTGCAGGAAGAAGGAAGACGTGCAGAAAGAACAAACAGAGGAGCAGAAAGAAGCCTTGTTGCAAAATCATCCTGTACCCTCAACTTTTTCAGACGGGTACTGGTGGTAGCTGACTCTGACTAACCAGTCCTAGAGCCAGTGCTATGCTAAAAGACACTTAGAATACAGTGAAAACACCTACATACACTAGGGAACACAATGCGTTGGGACATCCTTGTGATTAGCATGACCTCCTCTGTAAGCCCCTAGTTTATAATAGGGCAGGGGGATTAAAACTACCTCTTAAAATGCGCCACAGAGTTCTTTTGCACACTGATGAAGGGGGGGGAGCCTGAGGTGATTTGTGTGTAATCACGCCCTGTGGGCTTTTTAAGTTGGTGGATAAATGCCCCTTGAATCCTGAGGGTCCCTGGGGGCCAACTAACCCACCAGGTATGTCCACTAAGCGCCACAGAGCTGCATTGCAGAGATGTGTAAAAAGGGGCACGGCCTCGGACCACCTCTCGGCAATGCAGCGCAGTGGCGCCTACTGGAAGCACCTGGTGGGCTAGTTGGCCCCCAGGGGCCCTCTGGATTGAAGGGGAATTTTTTCCCCAACTTAAAACACGCCCCAGGGCGTGTTTGCACACGTCACCTCAGGCCCCCTCCCCTCCCTTCACCACTGTGTAAACACGCCCTGTGGCCGTTTTAATTTGGGAGATTAAGTCCCCTTGAATCCTGAGGGTTCCTAGGGTCAAACTAGCCCACTAGGTAACTCCAGTAAGCGCCACAGAGCTGCGTTGCAGAGAGGTGTAAAAATGGGGCGTGGCCTCTAAACACCTGTCTGCAACGCAGCTCCCTGGCGCATACTGGAGATACCTGTTGGTCTAGTTGGCCCTCAGGGACCCTCAGTATTGAAAGAGAATTAATTCTCTAACTTACAACTCGCCACGGGGAGCGTTTGCACAATGGTGAAGTAAGGGGGCGTGGCCTGAGGTGACATGTCTGCAACTTTCAAGATAGGCGCGGACCGGAGCGACCCACGAGTTTTGAAAATTTCACAAAGATTCGTCAACCGGTGCAAAATTTATTGGAAATAGAATATTGTAAATTTCCTATGGAAAATAGGTCCTAACTATAACGGCCTCGGAGATGGTGATGCAGGCCTGGGATCTGGTTTACCACCTGAACTGCTTCACGTGCAGCACATGCAACAAGATGCAGACCACCGGGGACCACTTTGGCATGAAGGACAGCCTGGTGTACTACCGCGTGCAATTTGAGAGCCTTATCCACGTGGACGGGGTCCCGGCCAAGGGCCTGGGAGGGGAGCCCAACTCTCTGGGGCTGCCCTACTAAAACGGGGTGGGGACTGTGCAGAAGGGGTGGCCGAGGAAGAGCCCGGGCCTGGGGGCCGACCTGGCAGCCTATGCAGGTAAGGGTCCTGCCTGACTTCCGCTCTCCTGTTTTACGTTACGTTACCTCACGTCAACCCACGCTGCACCACGTCTTATATCACGCCCTGTTACGCTTTTGAGAAAGCACGCATATCTGTGCAAAGTGCCAATGGGGTTCATTCATTCTGTGGGAGAGAGGGGGAGGGGCGTCACGTGACCATACCTGAATAATGAGGCATGAGCACAGAAGACAAGATATGCTTTGGGTTTTCTGCAGAAAAGTAGAAGATTGGTGATGTTTTTGTGTAGCACCGCATCCTGCCATGCTGCTTCGCGAAGTTAGATGACATGCTCATTATAAACACTCACAGCACTCAAGGCTGCCTCGGAGCTCTGAAATACACGATTAATGGAAATAGGCATTTAATTATTTATCGTCTGATATAGCTCTGCCTGCTGTTAGTTATTTGTCGGAGCACTACATCACACTTTCGCGGGCTCCGTTTATAGCACAGATAATGTAATCACAGGAAACAAGATGGCTGCAGTCTGTCCACTTTACCCTCGGGAGTGCTAGAGAACATGATCAGTGAATATGTTAAATTGTAGTTCTGCACGTCGCCAGTCTTCCCTTAAACTCTAGAGAACAAATTCAGAAGATACGTTTATTTATAGCACCGCATGCTGTTGTGACAGCCTTCATGCGCTATATTACATGAATACATACATTTATGTATAGCTATGTTGCCTAAATCGACTCAAAGCACTATGAATGATCACTGTACTAATTTAATCCACTTATTTATTATGATATGTTGTGTAGCTCTGCATTCTGGGCACACGGCTTCGGTGTGCTAGATGACATGATAATTAGCTTACGTACACGTGGGTCTGTCCAGCACTCTGGATCACATGACGTCTGAATACTCCCTAGAGTGCATGCACTAAATGTTATTTTGTGTACTGCTACTTGTCTGCAACGCCGTGTGTACGTGCCAGGTGACAAAGTCATAGCGCTAAATGGAAATAGCACAGAAAACTGTCATGTGCGCATTGTTGGCATGATATGCACAGCGCTGCACACGTGACACTGCTCTAAAAGATGAATGTGATCATCTGTGAATACGCCTACTCATAGTATTAATTTCCACATGGCTGCCTCAAAGCACTATATTGCCTGGTTGTTAGATCTATAAGTTGTTTTGTCCTTTGTATAGTTATGCAAGCTGCCTAAGCTGCCTTGGGGCGCTAGACTACTTGGCAACTTGATGCTAGATGCACGTTAATTAGAAACGTATTTTTGTTTTATAAAGTTGTGAGTGCTGCGAGGGCTGCCTCTCGGCGCTGAAGTACAGCCCTCCATGCTATATGTCTGATTATTGTGCTTGTGCAGTGCTGCATGCTGCAGAAAGCTCAAGAGCACTTGATTAGCTGATGCTAGATACATTGGACAGATGTGTGTATTTATTAGTACAAACGCATGCTGCCTATGCCGAATCTGGGGCTATATCATCAATAAGAGATAGTTATATATGTATACTGAATAGCTGCATTTGTATAGCGCTGCATGATGCTCTGGCGCCTCGGAAGACTACAGTATATATGCATTTGGTGCTTGATATGTATTTACTGAATCTGCATTTAATTATAAAGCATTGCATGCTTACGACGCTGCCTCAGAGCACTCGATTAAATGACGCTAAATATACTGGTAGATGTGTGCATTGGTATGGCGGTGCCCGTGCCTGCTGCCTACAGCAACAGAGCATAAGTCAGTTAAAGCGAGGTACGTCTATACTAGCTAGATGTGTTTATTTGTATAGTGCTGCATTCTGTCCAGCCTCCTTCAAAGCACTAGGTTTTATGGTCACTTCTAAAATGTATCTAATTGTCTGCATAGTGCTCCATGCTCTCCTGGTTGTCTCGGAGCGCTAGATGATCATCTGGCCCTCCGTGATCAGCTCACGCTGTTTGATTGCCCCACCCCCTTAAGCTGCCGCCCCCATTAAAGCAAGACCTATAATAATAGTTTGAGCTGCTAATCACCAGGATCAAGTGCTGTCAACCTGCTAATTAGCGCAGCGAGGAGGAAGTTAGTGCAGCGACTGGAAGCACAGTGCCTGGTTAAGTGGAACACTAATAAATTGCGGTCTTTTTGTTGCAATGTACCACTTCAGAGGGCTGAATAGCGTTTAAAGGCAGCCCCTGCCCGAGAACGCTTCTAGGAGCCCCTTGGTCTTCCAAATGGAGTCCAGCACTCCAGGACAATGACATGGCTCGCAGGGTGACATCACATGGGAATAAACCATGGCTGGAGGGGGGTGAGTGTTCAAGAGTTTGCAAGTTCGTCTTTCGGTGACTGTTCGCTGTGTCTTTCGGTGACTGTTCGCCGCTGTGTCTGGTTCTGTGGCCTTGGGGCAGCCGGTGTTAAACTCACGTAACACACACCAGTTGCTGCTGGCTGCTGCCCGGCCGGGACTGCCCCGCAGTGACCCCGTGAGGCAGGGTGCTTGGGGTGCGGCCTCACTGAGCCGCAGAACTGCTCTCTTTGCCTGTCTGCAAGGTCCAGAGAGACTTGGAGCGAGAAAGGTGTGTATGTGTGATGAGTGCGTGAGGCCTGCAGTGGTGTCTGCCCCTGTGTGTATGTGTGTTGAGTGTGTGCGGCCTGCAGCGGAGTCTGCCCCTTGATGTATGTGTGCCTTTGTGAATGTGTGTGTATGATGGGGGTGTGGCCTGCAGTGGTCTCTGTCCCTGTGCGAATCTATGTGTGTGAGTGTGGTCATGAGTTTGTGCTTCCTGCTGCGGGATCCACCCCTGTGTGTGTGGTTGTGTGTGTGTATGATCAGTAGGTGCAGCCTCCAGCAGTGTCTGCCCCTATGTGTGTGTCTTTGTGTGTGCGTATGATGAGTGTGTGCGGCCTGTAGTGGTGAGGGCGTGTGTGTGTTTGTGTGTGTTGATGTTTGTGTATATGAGTGCATGAGGCCTGTAGTGATGAGTGCGTGTGTTTGTGTACGCTAGTGCTTGTGTATATGATGAGTGTGTGCGGCCTGCAGAGGGGTTCGCGCGTGCGTGGTCTCGTGTATACTTGTGTGTGAGAAAGGGTACTCGGTTGTTTACTGTTGTTGTTCAAAGTTGTTTATATGTGCGCGCGGGTAGTAACTGGCGTGCGTTGGTGTGTGCGCTCTCTGGTTTAGAGGTTGTTGTTCTAATGTGCGCGAGTTGTAAACGGCTTGTGTGTTTGTGTGTGCACTCACTGGTTTGTGTGTGGTTAATCATGTATGCATGGGTTGAAAGTCGTGTTTGTTCCTTTTCAGGGATGATTTTAGGGATGTATGTGGTGGTGAGCGTGTTCGCTTCGAACCCCCTTCGCTTTCTTGTCACGTGGACACAGTGTATTTACTCGCTGGAGTCTCTGATGTGCTGGCCTCACAAAACAACTTTCAGTATCGAAGAACGGAGGAAACGAATATCAGACATGAAAAATTGTGGCACATGCGTGTTTCCTGCCGTGCAAGGAACCGGTGTGCTTTGCACAACTTCATGAAATAAAAACAGTAGCTGGACACAGGGCCGCGGCTGGCTTGACTGACCAGAGAGTGGCGAGATAAGGTATATGCACATGGGTGTGACGAAAAGACATTCAACGGCGCTGGTACAAGGGCACGCACAGGCTGTACATACGCACAGGAACAAATCCCGGAAGGCACTTCAGTAAATCCAACTTAAATTCAACACTTTCTAGGAAACAATGTTCTGAAAAATAGAGCCACTTTATCTAGCTCACTTCCTAGATTAATGTGCAATTGTAACAATTCAATAGCTGTAATTACCTACTGGCAGTCGCCAGTAGGTAGTTATAGTTAGGACCTATTTTCCATACGAAATCCGCAACATTCTATTTGGAATAACGTTGGCGCCGATTGACGAATCTTCGTGAAATTTTCCAAAGTTTTGGCCAGCTCCGGTCTGCTCCTATCCTGAAAATTTCACGGTGATTCGTCAAGCGGGGGCCGAGAAAAAAGGGGGTCCCAAAACGCATTTTCCCATGCATTTTCCCATAGGACCTGTTGACACAGCTACAGCCCAAACTGCTGAACGGAATTACATACAATTTGGCACAGAGGTAGTCCTCAGTTCAGACTCGTGCCTTTTGCTTAAATGGTGTAGATCCGTTCAGTAGTTCCTGAGAAAATTAGAGTTAAAAAGATAGATATATCTGGGCGGAGCCTAACCACACATCTCATCGTGAGATCTGATTGGCTGTCAGTACTTCATCCAAGAATTGCAGGCAGCCATCTTGGGACCAATATACATGATAGCACCTCATTAAAAAGCATTGCACTTAATAGAAGGTTTTAAGACTTTTGTTACATTATAAATCATTTGTTGATGGTACCATATTCATTTTAGGAATTGTGGTGTGTTCTAAGGTGATTTTATCATGTGAAAAAGCCTTTTGCTGTGATATCATGAATCATGTTTGAGAGAAAACTATTTTCTCATGCTTTTCCCACAGGGGTTTGGAAGGTGATCTATAAGCTAAACTGAGAGCATATTTTCTGTAAATTCACATTATCTTTCACAGTCATGTGAGAATGAAGTCTGAAATTCTCAGTAAAACATATACATCCAACAAGGCTAGAGACTGTCAGTTGATCCCTTTGTGTTCTACTGCAGCTTCCCAGAGTATTCTAAAGAACAACTAGAGCGCTAACAGTCCTACTTATGACAAACGTATTGCACACCTGAAGCCATCTTGAATGGAATAAAGTGGTAACTCTTAAAACATTTAATTTAAAAAGGAACCAAATGAGGGGGTTAATTTTGCCATAGAAAGTATGATTAGTGCTGCCGAAAGAAAAATTAGGGCACATTTTGAGTGACTTCTCAAATCCTCTTCTATTTCATTAAAAAAATCTGACATGCAGACTGAAACATGCACTTTCAATACCAGCAGCAGACTACCCTGGTGAGCAGTAGCTTTACTACAGTGATCTAATAAGCAACTAGAGTGCTAACATTCTGAATTTATGGCAAATGTGTGACACATCTGAATGCCTTCTTGATGGAATCAAAGTAAAAAACTGAAAGTATTTCCTACTGAGGAGACTGTAGTAAATGAGGAAATTAGGAAACTTCATAACAAATAAGTCTCCCAAAATGGCCACCAGAGACAAAAGAGCCCAAATGTAGCACAAATATCACCCAGATGTAGCCCAAGTATAGCCCAATGACAGAATGTCCCAGAGTGTTCTAACGGACAACTAGAGCGCTAACAGTCTTAGTTATGACAAAAGTATGGCACACCTGAAGCCATCTTGATTGGAATAAAGTAGTAACACTTAAAACATTTAATTTACAAAGGAATAAAATGAGGGGGTTCATTTTGCCATAGAAAGTATGATTAGTGCTGCAGAAAGAAAAATTAGGGCACATTTTGACTTCTCAAATCCTCTCCTATTTCAAAATTCTGACATGTAGACTGAAACATGCACTTTGAATACCAGCAGCAGACTTCCCTGGTGAGCAGTAGCTTTACTACAGTGATCTAATGAGCAACTAGAGTACTAACATTCAGAATTTATGGCAAATGTGACACACATCTGAATGCCTTCTTGATGGAACCAAAGTAAAAAACTGAAAGTATTTCCTACTGAGGAGACTGCAGTAAATGAGGAAATTAGGAAACTTCATAACAAATAAATCTCCCAAGATGGCCACCAGAGACAAAAGAGCCCAAATATAGCCCAAATATCACCCAGATGTAGCCCAAGTATAGCCCAATGACAGAATGTCCCAGACTGTTCTTAAGAACAACTAGGGCGCTTACTGTCTTACTTATGACAAAAGTATGGCACACCTGAAGCCATCTTGATTGGAATAAACTGGTAACACTTAACACATTTAATTTAAAAAGTGACACAATGAGGGGGTTCATTTTGCCATAGAAATTATGATTAGTGCTGAAGAAAGAAAAATTAGGGCACATTTTGAGTGACTTCTCAAAACGTGTTCTATTTCATTAAAAAATTCTGATATGCAGACTGAAACATGCACTTTTAATACCAGCAGCAGACTTCCGTGGTGAGCAGTAGCTTTGCTACAGTGATCTAATGAGCAACTAGAGTGCTAACATTCAGAATTTATGGCAAATGTGTGACATATCTGAATACCTTCTTGTTGGAATCAAAGTAAAAAACTGAAAGCATTTCCTACTGAGGAGACTGCAGTAAATGAGGAAATTAGGAAACTTCATAACAAATAAATCTCCCAAGATGGCCACCAGAGACAAAAGAGCCCAAATGTAGCACAAATATCACCCAGATGTAGCCCAAGTATAGCCCAATGACAGAATGTCCCAGAGTGTTCTAACGGACAACTAGAGCGCTAACAGTCTTAGTTATGACAAAAGTATGGCACACCTGAAGCCATCTTGATTGGAATAAAGTAGTAACACTTAAAACATTTAATTTACAAAGGAATAAAATGAGGGGGTTCATTTTGCCATAGAAAGTATGATTAGTGCTGCAGAAAGAAAAATTAGGGCACATTTTGACTTCTCAAATCCTCTCCTATTTCAAAATTCTGACATGTAGACTGAAACATGCACTTTGAATACCAGCAGCAGACTTCCCTGGTGAGCAGTAGCTTTACTACAGTGATCTAATGAGCAACTAGAGTACTAACATTCAGAATTTATGGCAAATGTGACACACATCTGAATGCCTTCTTGATGGAACCAAAGTAAAAAACTGAAAGTATTTCCTACTGAGGAGACTGCAGTAAATGAGGAAATTAGGAAACTTCATAACAAATAAATCTCCCAAGATGGCCACCAGAGACAAAAGAGCCCAAATATAGCCCAAATATCACCCAGATGTAGCCCAAGTATAGCCCAATGACAGAATGTCCCAGACTGTTCTTAAGAACAACTAGGGCGCTTACTGTCTTACTTATGACAAAAGTATGGCACACCTGAAGCCATCTTGATTGGAATAAACTGGTAACACTTAACACATTTAATTTAAAAAGTGACACAATGAGGGGGTTCATTTTGCCATAGAAATTATGATTAGTGCTGAAGAAAGAAAAATTAGGGCACATTTTGAGTGACTTCTCAAAACGTGTTCTATTTCATTAAAAAATTCTGATATGCAGACTGAAACATGCACTTTTAATACCAGCAGCAGACTTCCGTGGTGAGCAGTAGCTTTGCTACAGTGATCTAATGAGCAACTAGAGTGCTAACATTCAGAATTTATGGCAAATGTGTGACATATCTGAATACCTTCTTGTTGGAATCAAAGTAAAAAACTGAAAGCATTTCCTACTGAGGAGACTGCAGTAAATGAGGAAATTAGGAAACTTCATAACAAATAAATCTCCCAAGATGGCCACCAGAGACAAAAGAGCCCAAATGCAGCACACATATCACCCAGATGTAGCCCACATGTAGCCCAATGACAGAAGTGTGCAAAACACTTATTTTTTGTGTATTTGCAGTTTTATATAGTGCAGATTTGTCAGGTATTGGAGTGCTTTACATGAGCATTGGTTACATCACACAAGATCAAATTCATTTTGGTTGTAGACATGGGGAGATTAGGTGATTTGACCAGAATCACAGAATGTTGAGCTGAAGCAGAAACTCCAACCTGGTTCCCCAGTTGCAAAGTCTGCAGCTCTGGAAGTAACACCACATCCTCTCCCCTAAGTGCAACATTTAATCAAGTGGTCAACTGGATAAAAAAACATAAAGATTACAAATAATTTAAAAGTTCTTTGTCGCTATTTGAAAACTCAGAAAATATGTCCTCATTTTGGTTTTTTAGAGCACTAACCATAATTTTGATGCAAATAAGACCCTCTCATACATGTAATTTCGAACGGAAATGCTCTAGGTATTACAGTTTTGATCACATCAAGATGACGTCAGGGGTTCCACACTTTTGTAATAAATATAGAATGTTAGCAATCTAGTTGTTCATTGGGATACTGTTGAGAGGCAGAGGCCAGGGGCACGGACTCTGAAAATTGAAGGCAGGTAGGAGAGTGCAGAGGCAACAATTTGACCACACTGGGCAAGCAGGAAGGGCAGTGGCAGCACAACAGACTATGGAGGGCAGTGGAAAGGGGGGCAGGGGCATACAGGACTGGCAAGAGAGGCTGTGCAAAATATAATAGACCATTGTGGGCAGAAGGAAGAGGCATTGGTAGTACAACCATACATGCCAACAGACCCGTTTCAGCCAGGAAACGTCCAATGTTTTTAAGCTCAAATGGGCTTTATTTGATCTGTCTCCTGTCTACAATCTCCTCTTTTTCAATGTAACTCAAAGGGAAAAATCAATACCCCAGTTTTTTTTCAAAATCTCCCTCTTACCAAGTTCAAAATGTTCGCAAGTATGGTACATTGGATCATGGTAGGCAGGAGGAATTGGGGTAGGGACATGGACTCGGATAACAGAGGACAGGAGGGACATGGAAAGGTGCATAAAACTGACCCTGCAGGGCAGGCATCAGGGTTTGCAGCAGCACAATACACCACACAGGGCATGCGGGACGGGAGTGCAGCTCAACAATCCATGGAAAGCAATAGGGAGGGGAAAGGACCATGCACATGGACAACAGAGAACAGAGGGGAAAGAGGCAATGGTAGCTAGCTGACCATAATGGACAGACAGGAGAGAAAGCTGCAGCATAACAGACCATAAAGGGCAGGAGGGACGGATCAGGGGCATTACAATGGAACAGACAAGCCAGGAAGGAGGGAATAGGGGTCTGCACATGGAAACAGAGGGCTGGGGGCAAGGGGGCAGGGCAGGAGCAGCAAGATGACCATGGAGGTCAGGCAGGATGGGCACTAGAAACAAGACACACCATGGAGAGCAACCGTGAGACTATGATGGCATACACACAGACCATGGAGGGAAGGTGGGAGGGGGTCAGGGGCAGCTAGCTGACGACACAGGGAAGGTGGGAGGGGCCATGGCAGCACAGAAGACCATGCATGGCAAGCGGGAGGGTTAATGGCAGCACAAAGGCTATGATGGGCAAGAAGGAGGGTGCAGGGGCATGCACAAAGGACCATGGAGGATAGAAGGGAGGGTCATGACCTGGGCACAGACAAGAGAGTTCAGAGGAAGGGGCCTCACAACAAAACGTGCGGGGCAGGCAGGAGGAGCAGTTGCAGCACAACAGACCAGGGAGGGCAGAAGGGTGTGGCAGTAAAATGGACCATGGAGGACAGGAGGAAGGGGATAGGGGCATGGCATGTGGACAGGCAGGGTGGAGATGGCAGGGGCAGGTTACAGTCATCTGACAATGCTAGGCAGGTGGGAGGGGAGTGGCAGCTCAACAGAACACTCAGAGTAGATAGGAGTGGCAGGTCCATGGAACATGGTGGGCAAAAGGGATGGAGCAGGGGCATACACAAAGACATCGGAGGGCAGGGGGAAGGAGAATAGGAGCAGCAAGCTAAGCACAGAGTGTAGGAGAGTAGGGTCTGCTATCCTATGGTCACCCCAAATTTTTGCTTTTGCTTCACTGGTTTTATGACTTAGTGTGGCTGTGTAGAACAATCACAGGAGTTATACCCGTAAACCCAACTGAGATCTGGGTGAATACAGTGTAAATGCAACAATATCTCAGCAGGATATATTGAAATTATTTAAACTGGTATGTACAAGACATTACAAGCAACAAACAAAAGAAAGGAGGCTTAAAGTTGTTTTTTTCAAAGCGCCAATAGGCGTCATGTATTCAGAAGATTAATGAATATAAACAGTGGTGGTTAGAGCACAACAGGGTATGAATATTCAGGCAACCCTAGTGTAGAAAGTGTACAAAGTACTCGTGCTTGTGAAACAACGGTGCAAGTGACAACGTGAAAAATACCACAGCAGGAGGCGCAGAAGAATATGCAATATGTACAATTAAAAGGTTCATACAACAATTTACTCAATAGTATAATTGGTACTTTTCATTATTTCAATGAACCAAGTGGGCATGCGCCTAAGGTGTTTGAGCTGGTGGATAGTGGTCGACGGCATTTCGATCCTCTCAATTTAGGATCATCTTCAGGACCTGGGTCGCCTATTTGTGGAGTGCTCTTGCGCACACAGTTGAGGCGCTGGAGTGAAAAAAGGGGGGGTTTTTGCTGGCAGCGAATTGCGAGGTGAAGGGCGATCGATGGAAAGGGGGGATCCCCCTTGAATTCGATGTATAAATGAATACACAGTCGTCGCAGGAAAGGCAGTAAGTGCAGGGGTCTGGGGGGACAGTGCAACGCCCGATAATATTGGAGAGCAAGAATCTGGAATGCAGCCGGAGTCAGAAAAAATCAAGCGGCGGCAAATCTGGAATGAATCCGGAACCAGGAATGAATGGAAGCGGGAGAAGCCACAGACGTGTGCTATCCTCGGTGGGCCCTTCACTGCGCAATTCGCTGCCAGCAAAAACCCCCCCTTTTTTCACTCCAGCGCCTCAACTGTGTGCGCAAGAGCACTCCACAAATAGGCGACCCAGGTCCTGAAGATGATCCTAAATTGAGAGGATCGAAACGCCGTCGGCCACTATCCACCAGCTCAAACGCCTTAGGCGCATGCCCACTTGGTTCATTGAAATAATGAAAAGTACCAAGTATACTATTGAGTAAATTGTTGTATGAACCTTTTAATTGTACATATTGCATATTCTTCTGCGCCTCCTGCTGTGGTATTTTTCACGTTGTCACTTGCGCCGTTGTTTCACAAGCACGAGCACTTTGTACACTTTCTACACTAGGGTTGCCTGAGTATTCATACCCTGTTGTGCTCTAACCACCACTGTTTATATTCATTGATCCTCTGAATACATGACGCCTATTGGCGCTTTGAAAAAAACAACTTTAAGCCTCCTCTCTTTTGTTTGTTGCTTGTAATGTCTTGTACATACCAGTTTAAATAATTTCAATATATCCTGCTGAGATATTGTTGCATTTAGTGTGGCTGTGGGCCTGCTAATCAGACCCACAGCCCTGCTGCTCTCTCCCTAAACTAATGCCAATGCACACTAGGTGCATTACCAATTGGAACTGGTTCACCTTATTGGACCCTGTAACAGTGTACCCCAGGTACCCAGGGCATAGGTGTATCCAAGGCCTACCAGGGGCTGCAGCATGTATTATGCCACCCCTGGCCTGGCCTCACTATTTGACACAACTGGCTGATCACTCAGCTGGGGTAAGTTGGTGTAATCACCTCTTACTTAGATATAGTATATCTATATCTAACATAGATGGACACATGGTAACCTATCAGCCACTCCTATGGCAGGCCTTAACAATCCTGGAGGCAGAGTGCTTGGTTTCATGTGAGATGGTGCTCTGGCATGAGCTGAGCCTGTCTGCAGCTTTCGGAACAACGTCCTTTAGCTGTTTCATGATATTGCCATACCATATACTCTTAAGTGCATTATGTACCTCGCGGTCAAATGCTAACTTTGGTTTGGCTTTATCAAAACATGTCGAGTAAGGTGTCATACGATTTGGAATACTACCCCCTCGCCAGTTCTGGTGACGGGGGTAGCATTCCACCCTTCTAGAGGGACACGACATGTACCCAACCTGAAACCCGGGTAAAGTTAAACAGAGCCTCAGCATCACAAAATGGATGCTGCCACCACAGACACAAGTCTGCCCTCCTGCTGCTGGGAGTCCTTCCAGCTTGGGAGGTGTGGACAAAGGGTTTCCTGTCAGGGGAGGTGCTTGCACCACCCCAGACAGGATTTTGTGTAGTGGGTTAGGGAGGGCTGAATAGATTGAGACATGCCTGGGGCACACAAGGCGTCCCTGTGCATATGCCAGTTCAAACCAGAGCTGGGGCTCTCCAGCCCCAGTCCTGGCGCGAAACTGGACAAAGGAAAGGGGGTGTAACCACCCCCCTTCCTGGTCCTACCCAGAGGAGGGACCTAGCAGGTAATCCGGCCCCTAGATTTGGAATAAGAGTAGGAGCTGTGTCCCAAGACTTCAGATCATCCTGAAACTCGACTTAAACAAGAAGAACTATTGGACTTCGATGTTCTGCTGCACAGAAGACTGAAGAGAATTTCCCTTGTGGCCAAGGAGTGACCACCCTGTGAATACAGGCACCATCCAGCAACTCAACGACTGCTTTGCCGCCGCCTCCCGCCGGAGACCGAGCCCAGAGCCTGACAAGACCCAGACTCCCAGATATCTCTGAGCCAGATCCACAGTCCCTGCAAAGAAGAGACCCATGGAGGCACCGAGAGACGTGGGACCGGCCATCTTGAAACATCCACAACAAGCTGACTGCGCAGCACCTGAGGCCTCCTCAATGCTGTGATTTGGGCCCTGAGAAGCCCCAACACCGAGCAGCATTTGCACCAAAGACCAGCCCTCCAGCATCCACGAGATCTGCGTGGGGCCCTTTTGCTTTTTGCCACTCGACGCGTCATCCCGGTTATTGGCCCGTTGGCTAGTGGCCATCTTGGCGACGAAATCTACAAACAGTACCGCTGGTTGGTTGCTCCAGACTGGCCCTTGCTCCTGTGAAAAGGAGCAGCCCCTCTGACCTTGCTGGTTAGAGCACCAAGCTTGCATCGATTCCTGCTTGGCTTGCATTAGCCAAGGCCTGTTTGCTCCGATCAAGAAGCCGACACTGCCATCAGCTAGAGCCTTCGTGGGACAGCTCGTGAGTGACTCCTGGTTGTCGTCGATCCCTTCACTTCCACGTGGCTGCGGAGACAAGCTTCCCTTCTTCACCTGTTGGCACCCGACATCGCCTGGTTCCTTCCTGGTTCCACGTCGGTCACTGGCTAGTGACTTTGAACATTGTCCCCTCTGCTTACAGGTCATCTACTCTTCAGATCCACCCTTGGATCCACCCGAACTCTTCCTGCTTGGCCACCTGCAGCATCTTCATCCTCAGGCTCCATAGACCTGCACGACGTAACCCGACGCACTTTGACCCCTATGCACCCGCTTCCTGTGGGTGAGGTAACGCTGGCACTCCGGTGCACCTGGGTAGAGAAACATCTCTAGTGTCTAGGTTTCAAGTTGTTAGGTTCTGGTCCATCCGGAAGACTCCTCTTTCTTTAACTTTGTAACTTTTATGCACCCATTGAAATCAATAGGTGCACGCGTGTAACTTTTCACACTGCACACGCATCCTGTGGGCCTCCTGGTCACTAACTACAGTTATCTCCTTGTCGTCCCAGCGATTCCCAAGGCCCTAGGCCTTCCTTCCTTTCTATTCGTGGTTGTTATACCACTATTTTAGTATATGGTTTAGCTGGCCACCTGGCCCATCCATAATTGTGCAACTTTTGTATATTTTAACACTGCCTTGTTTAAACGAATGTGCTTCTGTGCTCATAAAGAGTATAGGGGATACTTTTAAGTAAATAAATACATATATATTTTGAATATATATCTGTGTGGTGTCCTTTCATTTGGTATTCAAGGAGGTTACATATGGTAAAACAGCTGGCTTCACATGCCCTCAAGAGTTTAGCCTGCAGACTGCACTGTCCACGCTACCACTAGGATAGCTGGTCTATCAAGGTTGACTTCAACCACCACCATAAAGGTTGTTTGGCATGGTACAAGGTGATCACTAGAATTAGTGAGCAGCATATACCAGGCCAACTTCTCACATTGGTGAGCAGCGGTTGGGATTTGAGCTTTCTGTGTTTTACCAATTGTAATCTTTGAAAATATCATTTGAAAGATCATACAGGTACCTTTAGGTACATATAAAAAACAAGACTAATATACATAAGTTCTACTGAACTTAGTTGTTGTAGAGCAAAAGGAGTAGCACACCCTGACTACAACTAACTAGAAAAGGTACAGTAGGAAAACACCAGTGTAGGTAGATTGCAACACATCCACCTCACTAAGAGAATGGCTGGAGCAGCAGGAGCCACTGGGCTCCCAGTTGTTGAGAGTGACCCTCAGAAGGCACCATCCAAATATTCTATGTTAAACGATCAGGAGTTAAGACAGCTGTGCAACACCAGAGGTCTTAAGCAGGGTCAAAACCCTACTATAGCCAAACTCCTAGAGCTATTAGATCACTCTGATACTCTAAGTCCCCCTGACTCAGTCCCTACAGGGTCTGGAGATGGAGGTCACCCATCTGAAGATGATAACACTAATGCCCCTATCACTCCAGAAGGAGATGATGCAGATGAGGAGGAGGCAGATTCAGATGATAGACATAGCCAGGTGCCAGTCAGGAGACTCAGCCAGGCTAACTTAAGCTTACATGGGACTGGAAATGGGATATCTCCCTACAGACCACCAAGCAGGCTTAACCAGAGACAGAGGGATAGAAGATCCAGTTCGAGTGGGTCTGACCATTCCACTGGCTCTAAAGGCCCACATGCCCCTGCTCAGAGGAGGATGACTTCCCCTAAGAGAAGAGAGCATGAAGCCAAAATGAGAGAGGCTGAACTTAGGATTCAAAGGCAAGAACTAGAAGTTGCCTTAGCTAAGGAGAAACTTGCTAGAGCAAGACAGCCTAGAGAGAGTGGATTAGATTCCACTGGTGGTAGCAATATCCCTAAGGATAAAAACAGGTCCTATGATCATAGAAACCTGAGTAAGATTGTGCCCCCCTACAAAACTGGGGATGACATCCACATGTGGATAACTGCCCTTGAGAGGGCCTGCAGAGTACAGCAGGTCCCTCAGGAGCAGTGGGCAGCAATCTTGTGGCTCTCCTTTGAAGGTAGAGGCAAAGACAAGCTCCTCACAGTTAGTGATGAGGATGCTAGAAACTACCTGGTCCTGAAGAGTGTTCTGATTGATGGGTTAGGCTTAACCACTGAACAGTACAGGTTAATGTTCAGAGACACCCAGAAGACACAGACTCAGGACTGGTCTGAATTTGTTGAGTGTGCCACTAAGGCTCTGGAGGGCTGGTTGCTGGGAAGTAAGGTTGCAGATTACACAGGATTGTATAATCTATTTATGAGAGAGCAAATCTTAAATAATTGTCAGAACCAGCAGTTGCATCAACACCTGATTGACTCAGATCTGACCTCTCCCCAAGAATTGGGAAAGAAGGCAGACAAATGGGTTAGAACCAGGGTTAAGCAAAAGAACCAGAACCAGAACCAGGGTGGTGACCAGAAGAAGGCAGACCAAAAGGGTGGAGAACAGAAACCCAAAGACCAGAAGTCTTTACCAGGCCCCCAACAGAATAATGAGGGTGGGTCCCAAACTTCCAAGAAGAAGAAGAAAGAAGGTCAGAAAAAGCCATGATGTAATGTCTGTAAAAACACCTCTCACTGGACCAGTGATTGTAAGAAAACTGGAGCCCCCAACACTGCAGCCCCTAAGGCACCTGCACCCCCTAGTACAGTTAGCAGTGTTGGTCCTCAGGCTAAGGGAGTAGTGGGGTTAACCTTGGGTACTGAAGGAGATTCTGGCCTAGTCATAACTCCTACACAGGCTGTTCTGATTTGTGAAGTGGACATGAATTTGTCCACTACTATGAGTCCTAGTAATCTAGGCAAGTACAGACAGATACCTTTAATAAACAATAAAGTGGCTCAAGCATACAGGGACACTTGTGCCAGTGTCACCATGGTGACACCTGGCTTTGTGGACCCTGGACAGATAATACTAGGTGATAATTATCTAGTGACCAACGCCAGCAATGTCTCTACTTCACATAGTGTGGCAATTGTTAATTTCTCCTGGGGAGGGGTAACTGGCCTCAAAAAGGTTGTGGTAAGTGCAGACCTCCCAGTTGAATGTCTGATGGGCAATGACCTAGAATCCTCTCTATGGTCAGAAGTGGAGTACAGGACTCATGCAGAGATGTTAGGGATTTCATCACATGTCCTTGCTGTGACCAGGTCACAGGCCAAAAAGTGCCTCACTGAACCTCAGGTCTTGGAGCCTGGAACAATGGACCAAGCACCTACCAAGAAGAAGAACAGAAGGGTCAAGGCTGTGCCTTCCCTCCTGCCTGAAAGTGAAGATCAGTCTTCTCAGGAAACTGATTTTGAGACCCCTGAAGGAACTGCCCCTGAAGAGCTTGAACCTGACCAGGTTGAGTTTCTGGGGGCAGGGGGACCTTCTAGGGCTGACTTAAGGCAGACTCAGTTAGACTGTCCTTCCCTTGAACCCCTCAGACAGCAGGCTGCTGCTGGGGCTGCTGGGAATGCTCAAGGTACCTATAAAGTATATTGGGATGATGGGCTCCTTTATTCAGAGGCTAGAGACCCAAAACCTGGTGCAACCAGGAGGTTGGTTATACCTCTGCAAATTAGGGGCTTCCTTCTTACCTTGGCCCATGATATTCCTCTAGCACGACACTTAGGCCAGAACAAGACTTGGGACAGGCTTGTCCCTCACTTTCACTGGCCTCACTTGTATGAAGATACCAAGGAGTTGTGTCGCTCCTGTGTAACCTGCCAAGCCAGTGGCACATCAGGTGGCACAACAAAGGCCCCCCTAATACCACTACCTGTGGTGGGGGTTCCCTTTGAAAGAGTGGGGATTGATATTGTGGGTCCCATGGATCCCCCCACTGCATCTGGGCACAGATTCATACTGGTGGTAGTGGATCATGCCACCAGGTATCCAGAGGCAATTCCCCTTAGGACCACAACAGCTCCTGTTGTGGCCAGGGCCTTACTGGGAGTTTTCTCCAGAGTGGGGTTTCCTAAGTAGGTAGTTTCTGACAGAGGTGCCAACTTCATGTCAGGATACTTGACAGCTATGTGGAAGGAATGTGGTGTCAACTACAAGTTCACCACTCCTTATCACCCACAATGCAATGGGCTTGTTGAGAGATTCAACAAGACCCTAAAGGGTATGATCAAAGGATTACCTGAAAAGCTCAGGCGAAGATGGGACATCCTTCTACCCTGCCTTCTGTTTGCTGACAGAGAGGTCCCACAAAAAGGAGTTGGCTACAGCCCCTTTGAATTGTTATTTGGGCACCCTGTAAGAGGACCCCTATGTCTGGTGAGGGAAGGATGGGAGTTACCTCTCAAAAAGCCTAAGCAAGACATAGTGGACTATGTACTTGGTCTCCGATCCCGGATGGCTGAGTACATGGAGAAGGCATCCAAAAACCTGGAAGCCAAGAATGACAGAAAGCTTGGCATGACCAAAAGGCTGTTTTGACTGAGTACCAGCCAGGACAGAAGGTATGGGTGTTGGAGCAAGTGGCCCCAGCAGCACTCCAAGACAAATGGTCTGGACCCCATACAATTGTTGAAAAGAAGGGAGAGGTTACCTACTTGGTGGACCTAGGAACTCCCAGGAGCCCCCACAGGGTGCTCCATGTCAACAGACTCAAGGCATATGTTGACAGGGCAGACATGGGCTTGCTCATGGCTACAGATGAGGGGCAGGAGGAAGAGAGTGCCCCTCTCCCAGACCTGTTGTCTCAGAACCCTGAAGATGGCTCAGTTGATGGTGTGGCCTTAGGTGGCAGCCTCACTGAACATCAGCAAAATGACTGCAGACAAGTTTTGCAGTCATATAGACATATGTTCCCCTTGACACCCAGTCAGACTAACTGGTGTACCCATGTGGTGGACACTGGTGACAGTCTTCCTGTGAATAGCAAGATTTACAGGCAACCTGACCATGTCAGGGACTGTATAAAGACTGAGGTGCAGAAAATGCTGGAGTTAGGTGTCATTGATCCTTCAAAGAGCCCCTGGGCTAGCCCAGTGGTTCTGGTCCCCAAACCTCACACACTAGATGGAAAGAGAGAGATGAGGTTCTGTGTGGATTACAGAGGACTCAATGCTGTCACCAGGACAGATGCAAACCCAATTCCAAGGGCAGATGAGCTCATAAATAGACTGGCTTCTGCCAAGTTTTTGAGCACATTTGATTTGACAGCTGGCTATTGGCAAATCAGGTAAGCTGAGGAGTCTAAGGCCAAAACAGCATTCTCAACCCCAGGAGGTCATTATCAGTTTGTGGTGATGCCCTTTGGTCTGAAGAATGCACCTGCCACTTTCAAAGGTTGGTGAACCAAGTCCTTACTGGGTTGGATGACTTCTGTGCAGCATATCTAGATGATATTGCTGTCTTTAGCTCCACCTGGGAGGATCACCTGATCCACCTGACAAAAGTACTAGAGGCCCTGCAAAAGGCAGGCCTCACTATCAAGGCTACTAAGTGCCAGATAGGGCAGAGTAAAGTTGTATACTTGGGCCACCTTGTAGGTGGAGGCCAGGTTCAACCACTGGAGAGTAAGATCCAGACCATCAAGGACTAGTCCCCTCCAACTACCCAGACTCAGGTCAGAGCTTTCTTGGGCCTGACTGCGTACTACAGGAAGTTTGTTAAGAACTATGGGTCCATAGTGACTCCTCTTAATGATCTGACATCCAAGAAGATGCCTAAAAAGGCTCAGTGGACAGTAAACTGTCAAAAGGCATTTGATGACCTGAAGAAGGCCATGTGCTCTGCACCTATCCTGAAGAGTCCTGACTACTCCAAAGAGTTTATTGTCCAAACAGATGCTTCTGAGTTGGGGGTGGGAGCTGTGCTTTCACAACTTAACGTAGATGGTCAAGACCAGCCCATTGCTTTTATTAGCAGAAGGCTGACCCCTAGAGAGAAACGTTGGTCAGCTATTGAGAGGGAGGCCTTTGCTGTGGTGTGGGCCCTGAAGAAGTTGAGACCATACTTGTTTGGAACTCACTTCAAGATTCAGACCGACCATAAGCCCCTCTTATGGCTAAATCAGATGAAGGGGGAAAACCCCAAACTACTCAGGTGGTCCATTTCCCTACAGGGGATGGACTTTACAGTGGAGCACCGCCCAGGGACTGACCATGGTAATGCAGATGGTCTCTCCCGGTACTTCCACTTAGAACATGAAGACACAACTGGTCAAGGTTAGTCTAATGTCCCTGCGTTTGGGGGGGGTTGTGTAGGAGAGTAGGGTCTGCTATCCTATGGTCACCCCAAATTTTTGCTTTTGCTTCACTGGTTTTAGTGTGGCTGTGGGCCTGCTAATCAGACCCACAGCCCTGCTGCTCTCTCCCTAAACTAATGCCAATGCACACTAGGTGCATTACCAATTGGAACACCTTATTGGACCCTGTAACAGTGTACCCCAGGTACCCAGGGCATAGGTGTATCCAAGGCCTACCAGGGGCTGCAGCATGTATTATGCCACCCCTGGCCTGGCCTCACTATTTGACACAACTGGCTGATCACTCAGCTGGGGTAAGATGGTGTAATCACCTCTTACTTAGATATAGTATATCTATATCTAACATAGATGGACACATGGTAACCTATCAGCCACTCCTATGGCAGGCCTTAACAATACTGGAGGCAGAGTGCTTGGTTTCATTTGAGATGGTGCTCTGGCATGAGCTGAGCCTGTCTGCAGCTTTCGGAACAACGTCCTTTAGCTGTTTCATGATATTGCCATACCATATACTCTTAAGTGCATTATGTACCTCGCGGTCAAATGCTAACTTTGGTTTGGCTTTATCAAAACATGTTGAGTAAGGTGTCATACGATTTGGAATACTACCCCCTCGCCAGTTCTGGCGACGGGGGTAGCATTCCACCCTTCTAGAGGGGCACGACATGTACCCAACCTGAAATCCGGGTAAAGTTAAACAGAGCCTCAGCATCACAAAATGGATGCTGCCACCACAGACACAAGTCTGCCCTCCTGCTGCTGGGAGTCCTTCCAGCTTGGGAGGTGTGGACAAAGGCTTTCCTGTCAGGGGAGGTGCTTGCACCACCCCAGACAGGATTTTGTGTAGTGGGTTAGGGAGGGCTGAATAGATTGAGACATGCCTGGGGCACACAAGGTGTCCCTGTGCATATGCCAGTTCAAACCGGAGCTGGGGCTCTCCAGCCCCAGTCCTGGCATGAAACTGGACAAAGGAAAGGGGGTGTAACCACCCCCCTTCCTGGTCCCACCCAGAGGAGGGACCTAGCAGGTAATCCGGCCCCTAGATTTGGAATAAGAGTAGGAGCTGTGTCCCAAGACTTCAGATCATCCTGAAACTCGACTTAAACAAGAAGAACTACTGGACTTCGACGTTCTGCTGCACAGAAGACTGAAGAGAATCTCCCTTGTGGCCAAAGAGTGACCACCCTGTGAATACAGGCACCATCCAGCAACTCAATGACTGCTTTGCCGCCGCCTCCCGCCGGAGACCGAGCCCAGAGCCCAACAAGACCCAGACTCCCAGACATCTCTGAGCCAGATCCACAGTCCCTGCAAAGAAGAGACCCGTGGAGGCACCGAGAGACGTGGGACCGGCCATCTTGAAACGTCCACAACAAGCTGACTGCACAGCACCTGAGGCATCCTCAATGCTGTTCTTTGGGCCCTGAGAAGCCCCAACACCGAGCAGCATTTGCACCAAAGACCAGCCCTCCAGCATCCATGAGATCTGCGTGGGGCCCTTTTGCTTTTTGCCACTCAACGCGTCATCCCGGTTACTGGCCCGTTGGCTAGTGGCCATCTTGGCAACGAAATCTACAAACAACATTGCTGGTCTGGTTGCTCCAGACTGGCCCTTGCTCCTGTGAAAAGGAGCAGCCCCTCTGACCTTGCTGGTTAGAGCACCAAGCTTGCATCGATTCCTGCGTGGCTTGCATTAGCCAAGGCCTGTTTGCTCCGATCAAGAAGCCGACACTGCCATCAGCTAGAGCCTTCGTGGGACAGCTCGTGAGTGACTCCTGGTCATCGTCGATCCCTTCACTTCCACGTGGCTGCGGAGACAAGCTTCCCTTCTTCACCTGTTGGCACCCGACATCGCCTGGTTCCTTCCTGGTTCCACGCCGGTCACTGGCTAGTGACTTTGAACATTGTCCCCTCTGCTTACAGGTCGTCTACTCTTCAGATCCACCCTTGGATCCACCCGAACTCTTCCTGCTTGGCCGCCTGCAGCATCTTCATCCTCAGGCTCCATAGACCTGCACGACGAAACCCGACGCACTTTGACCCCTATGCACCCGCTTCTTGTGGGTGAGGTAACGCTGGCACTCTGGTGCTCCTGGGTAGAGAAACATCTCTAGTGTCTAGGTTTCAAGTTGTTAGGTTCTGGTCCATCCGGAAGTCTCCTCTTTCTTTAACTTTCTAACTTTTACGCACCCATTGAAATCAATAGGTGCACGCGTGTAACTTTTCACACTGCACACGCATCCTCTGGGCCTCCTGGTCACTAACTACAGTTAGCTCCTTGTCGTCCCAGCGATTCCCAAGGCCCTAGGCCTTCCTTCCTTTCTATTCGTGGTTGTTATACCACTATTTTAGTATATGGTTTAGCTGGCCACCTGGCCCATCCATAATTGTGCAACTTTTGTATATTTTAACACTGCCTTGTTTAAACAAATGTGCTTCTGTGCTCATAAAGAGTATAGGGGATACTTTTAATTAAATAAATACATGTATATTTTGAATATATATATCTGTGTGGTGTCCTTTCATTTGTAATTCAAGGAGGTTACATATGGTAAAACAGCTGGCTTCACATGCCCTCAAGAGTTTAGCCTGCAGACTGCACTGTCCACGCTACCACTAGGATATCTGGTCTATCAAGGTTGACTTCAACCACCACCATAAAGGTTGTTTGGCATGGTACAAGGTGATCACTAGAATTAGTGAGCAGCATATACCAGGCCAACTTCTCACACAGAGGCTAAGCAGGAGGTCAATGATGGGCCATAGAATTGGGCAATGGAGGGCAGGAGGAGTGGACTGGTATATCATGCTAAATGGAGGGCAGTGGCAGCACATCAGACCATGCATGGCAGGAGAGAGGAGGTTAGTCCATGGATTCAGACAACAGAGGATAGGGAGGAGGTGGATGGGGCAGCAAGCTAACTGTTCAGAGAAGGTGGGTATTAGGAACTTTATCGTTTTTAAAATGTGTGTCTGTGTGAACTACTTAAAATATGAACAAGTATGCAGCATAATCTCACTTTCATTCAGGAAGAAGAGGACGTTTGTGACTGTGACTCTGGGCTCACTTGGCAGAAACACCCCCTGACCCACCACCCCCCATTGCAAAATGTAATGCCCGTGAAAAGGGTAGGTGGACACAGTGTTATATAGAACATAGTCCTGAGAGCACGATTGAAAATGAAAACTAGATATAGTATATGGTATAAACTATGCACCAAAAAGTGTGATATAAGATGAACCGGGGCGTGAAATATAATATGCAATACATTGTGCGCAATGACAGATTCATTGGAGAGCGTGAGATAGCACAGGCACTGGCGCGTGCTATGCGATATGCGCCTTGCAGTGTAATATGCACAGGGCAGTGTTGTGTAACCTAACTAGTCTCTAAAGTTGTAATATAAAATATGTGCTGGGGAGTGTAACGTTGCATATGCACTGTGACAAAGATATGGATCCCAGATTGTAATATGTATGGCATAGCGCTGTGCGTTATAACATAGGCCTCGAGGAAGGCACGTTAGATGGGGCAATATAACCTGTGCGAAGGCAAGTGTGGCATGACATATTCACGGGGTGGTGTTACAGTGCACATGGGCTAGAGAGTGTCATAGCATACGCACTAGCTGGTGGAATACAACACAGAGGTGTGTGGCACTCGGCGGGCACTGGTGGGTGTAATACAGCATTGGGCTCAGCCAGGAGCAAGCTGTGACTCTCAAGTGATGTTCGTCTCCTTTCCAGAGAGTAAAATAAAAAGTATTACACATCCGGCGGTGGATGTGTGTTTTATTAACCGTGAGGGGGGTTTCTTGCATAGTTTCGTCGAATTTTTGTCGAATCCCCTTTGAAAGGCTTGGTGTGCATGTGTATTAAATGTGCCCGTCAATAGCTACCCATGTTTGTATAAATAAACAACAAGGGTGTCTACTTGGAGAGTACCCACCGGTGGTGGCGCCGGGATTAGGCATGGTAGGGCGTCAGACACGTCAGAGCTTCGCTAGCAGTGTAAATACATTCCACGTGGATTCATTGTATGCATAGTCGCCTTTTAATGAATATCACGCAAATCGTCATGGTGATAGGTACATACGGTTTGTCCAGCATGTCCTAGGTGTTTCTATAAATATATATATTTTAAAAATAATAAAAAACTAAGGCCGGCCCCGGGGGATGGGGTCCCCGGAGACATAAGTGGCCTGAGGAGCGGGGCAACGCAGCCCCCCTCCTAAAGAATAAAAAAAAAAAAAAGGCCTTGACCCGGGGGTTGGGATCTCCGGGGCCGATTAAGGCCTTGGGAGGGGGGCCACGTGGCCCCTTTCCAAATGTATTTTTTTCAACAACAAAAAATTAGGGTGCAGGCCCTGGGTGATGGGGTCTCCAGGGCCAATAAATTAGAAAAATAAGGGGGGCCATACAGCCCTCCTTCTTAAAAAAATTAAATAAATAAAAGACCGGCATCACAACGGAGGCCACGCCCCCTCCTTGCAGCACTCTGCAAACGCGCCCCCTGGCTAGTTGTAAGTTGGGGAATTAATTCCCCTTCAATACTGAGGGTCCCTGAGGGCCAACTAGCCCAACAGGTATCTCCAGTATGCGCCAGGGAGCTGCGTTGCAGACAGGTGTTCTGAGGACACGCCCCTTTTTACACCTCTATGCAACGCAGCTCTGTGGCGCTTACTGGAGGTACCTAGTGGGCTAGTTTGACCCTATGGACCCTTAGGATTCAAGGGGACTTAATCTCTCAACTTAGAACGGCCACAGTGCACGTTTACACAGTGGTGAAGGGAAGGGACGGGGCCTGAGGTGACGTGTGCAAACACGCCCTGTGGCGCGTTTTAAGTTGGGGAAATAATTCCCTTTCCATCCTGAGGGACCCTGGGGGCCAACTAGCCCACCAGGTGCTTTCAGTAAGCGCCCCTACTCTGCGTTGCAGAGAGGTGGTGCAGGCCGTGCCCCTTTTTCACCTCTCTGCAATGGCGCTTACTGGACGTACCTAGTGGGCTACCTTGCCCCTAGGGACCCTCAGGATTCAAGGGGACTTAATCTCCCAACTTAAAACGGCCACAGGGCGTGTTTACCCAGTGGGGAAGGGAGGGGACGGGGCCTGAGGTGATGTGTGCAAACACGCCCTATGGCGCGTTTTAAGTTGGGGAAATAATTCCCCTTCAATCCTGTGGGCCCCTGGGGGCTAACCAGCCCACCAGGAGCTTCCAGTAAGCGCCACTGAGCTGCGTTGCAGAGAGGTGGTCCAGGCCGTGCCACTTTTTACACCTCTCTGCAATGCAGCTCTGTGACGCTTACTGGAGGTACCTAGTGGGCTAGTTGGACCCTAGGGACCCTCAGGATTCAAATGAACTTAATCTCCCAACTAAAAACGGCCACAGGGCGTGTTTACACAGTGGTGAAGGGAGGGGACGGGGCCTGAGTTAAAGTGTGCAAACACGGCCTGTGGCGCGTTTTAAGTTGGGGAAATAATTCCCCTTCAATCCTGAGGGACCCTGGGGGCCAACTAGCCCACCAGGTGCTGCCAGTAAGCGCCACTGCGCTGCGTTGCAGAGAGGTGGTCTAGGCCGTGCCCCTTTTTACATCTCTCTGCAACGCAGATCAGTGGCACTTACTGGAGGTACCTAGTGGTCTAGTTGGACCCTAGGGACCCTCAGGATTCAAGGGGACTTAATCTCCCAACTTAAAATGGCCACAGGGCGTGTTTACACAGTGGGGAAGGGAGAGGATGGGGCCTGTGGTTACGTGTGCAAACGTGCCCTGTGGCGCGCTTTAAGAGGTAGTTTTAATCCCCTGCCCTATTATACACTAGGGGCTTACAGAGGAGGTCATGCTAATCACAGGGGGACCCAAACGCATAGTGTTCCCTAGTGTATGTAGGTGTTTTCACTGTATTCTGAGTGTCCTTTAACATAGCACTGGCTCTAGGACTGGTTAGTCAGACTCAGTTACCACCAGTATCCGTCTGAAAAAGTTGAGGGTACAGGATGATTTTGCAACAAGGTTTCTTTCTGCTCTTCTGTTTGTTCTTTCTGCACGTTATCCTTCTTCCTGCACTTTTCTTCGTCTTTGAGGACTTCTGTTGCTTCTTTCTGCATTTCTTTTTTTTCTTTCTGTGCGTTTTTTCTTCTTTCTTCACATGTCCTATCTCTGTAGGCATTGTTAGAAATTAGCATTTAAAAAACCTTTGAAATTCACTGAAAAAACCATAGGTTTCAGGCACGTTATAGTTAGGAATTAGCATTTCAAAAACCTTAAAAATTCACTTAAAAAAACATAGGTTTCAGGGGCATTATAGTTAGCTGGACTTTTCACTCATACAAAACCATTGAAATTCCCCCGTTATAGTTAGTTCAGCTATCTATAACTCGCGCGCCCGCAATGCACTGCTAATGACGTCACATATTACATCACTCATGACATGGTCAGTGACATCACTCATGACATCAATGATGACATCTCAAATGACATCACTGATGACATCACTGATGACATCATCCTTGTGATAGAGTGGCAGACCTCCTCTCCCCCTAATATAACCTCTAATACACACATTCAAAAATAGAAACTAACATTTTCAAAACAATGGACATGCCAATACCAGTTACAACAACCTATTCAGTAATTTTAAGATCCACATACACATCCACTCATTCACCAACAGTCCTATATAGTCACTCATACATGTACTCACTCATCATATGTACTCATACACCTACACATCCTGTTACACAAAACCACTCATCCATAGCGTTACTCACACACATAGTCACTCCTGCTAATAAAGAATCAAACATCCATGTACTTGCATATACAGTTATACACACACCACCACACTTACTTCTACAGAAACTTACACATACTTAGTCTTTTAAACAATCACTTATAGAAACACATACTTATTCATACAGGAACTCTTTCAATCTCTCACTCTCACATATACTCACTTATATACACCAATAGTCACATATACTAGTTTAAAACATATGTAGTTTCTCATAAAGACAGTATTGAGATAGTCATTCACTCACTAACACACCCATGCACACACTCATCCACCCATACAGTCCTGCACACATGCTGTCTTCAACACATACAAACAGTGAGTCACTCATTCATGCACCTATGCACTACGTAATACACCCACCGAACCATACAGACACTCAGACACTCATACTGATACTCAAAAAACCAACTAATAACCTATATAGACACTCATGTAGCTACTCACCAACCCATGCAGCCACTTATACACAAAGTGAGAGACTGATACAGATATTTACATATTTAAACATTACTCACTAAGCCATGTATTCACTAAGATACACTTAATCAGTCAGTTATACAATCAATTTTTCAAAAACAAATCATCCATTTAGACATTTATATACCCATTTATTCTTCCATCGACCTTGAGATATACATATATAAAACATATGTAATTTTCAGGAAAACACACATTCACTGGATGATGTCATCAGTGATGTGATTTGAGATGTCATCAGTGATGTCATGAGTGATTTCACTGACCATGTCATGAGTGATGTAATATGTGACGTCATCAGCAGTGCATTTCGGGCGCACGAGTTATAGTTAGCTGAACTAACTATAACGGGGGAATTTCAATGTTTTTGTATGAGTGAAAAGTCCAGCTAACTATAACGCCCCTGAAACCTATGTTTTTTTCAGTACATATATATATATATATATTTTTCATCAGCAAGATCCGCGCACCCTGCGCGCGTTTTGCGCAGTTGTTTTTTAGGTTTCTTGTGCCTCGGTTCTACCGAGGCACAAGATGGCTGCCAACACTGCCTGATTTGCAGTGTTGATGGAGTGTTGACAGCCAATTAGAATACAGCTTGTGCACGGCAGGGTGCGTGCTGGGTACTTTTACGGTACGCGGATCCTCCAAGGCCATAGATACATATGTACTTTTAATTGTGATTTTCTCAGGAACTACTGAACGGGTTTACACCATTTAAGCAAAAGGCACGAGTCTGAGCTGAGGACTACCTCTTTGCCAAATTTGGTGTAATTACGTTCAGCAGTTCGGGCTGTAGCTGCGGCTAAAGGTCCTATGGGAAATTGCATGGGGAAAACACGTTTTGGGACCCCCCTTTTTTTTCTCGGCCCCCACTACATAAATCATCGCAAGACTTTCTGGATATGAGTGGACAGGAGCTGGTCAAAAGTTTAGAAAATTTCGCGATAATTCGCCAATTGGCGCCAAAGTTATTGGAAATAGAATGTTGCGGATTTCCTATGAAAATAGGTCCTAGCTATAACTATCTACTGGTAACCGACAGTAGATAATATTACCTACTGGCAGTCGCCAGTAGGTAGTTATAGTTAGGACCTATTTTCCATAGGAAATCCGCAACATTCTATTTGGAATAACGTTGGCGCCGATTGACGAATCTTCGTGAAATTTTCCAAACTTTTGGCCAGCTCTGGTCCGCTCCTATTCTGAAAATTTCACGGTGATTCGTCAAGTGGGGGCCGAGAAAAAAGGGGGGTCCCAAAACGCGTTTTTCCCATGCATTTTCCCATAGGACCTGTTGACGCAGCTACAGCCCGAACTGCTGAACGTAATTACACCAAATTTGGCAAAGAGATAGTCCTCAGTTCAGACTTGTGCCTTTTGCTTAAATGGTGTAAATCCGTTCAGTAGTTCCTGAGAAAATTAGAGTTAAAAAGATAGATATATCTGGGTGGAGCATAACCACACATCTCATCGTGAGATCTGATTGGCTGTCAGTACTTCATCCAAGAAGTGTTGGCAGCCATCTTGGGACCAATATACATGATAGCACCTCATTAAAAAGCATTGCAGTTAATAGAAGGTTTTAAGACTTTAGTTACATTATAAATCATTTGTTAATGGTACCATACTCATTTTAGGAATTGTGGTGTGTTCTAAGGTGATTTTACCATGTGAAAAAGCCTTATGCTGTGATATCATGAATCATGTTTGAGAGAAAACTATTTTCTCATGCTTTTCCCACAGAGGTTTGGAAGGTGATCTATAAGCTAAACTGAGAGAATATTTTCTGTAAATTCACATTATCTTTCTCAGTCATGTGAGAAGGAAGTCTGAAATTCTCAGTAAAACATGTACATCCAACAAGGGCAGAGACTGTTAGCTGATTCCTTTGTGTTCTACTGCAGCTTCCCAGAGTATTCTAAAGAACAACTAGAGCGCTAACAGTCCTACTTATGACAAACGTATTGCACACCTGAAGCCATCTTGATTGGAATAAAGTGGTAACTCTTAAAACATTTAATTTAAAAAGGAGCCAAATGAGGGCGTTCATTTAGCCATAGAAAGTATGATTAGTGCTGCAGAAAGAAAAATTAGGGCACATTTTGAGTGACTTCTCAAATCCTCTTCTGTTTCATAAAATAATTCTGACATGCAGACTGAAACAAGCACTTTCAATACCAGCAGCAGACTACCCTGGTGAGCAGTAGCTTTACTACAGTGATCTAATAAGCAACTAGAGTGCTAACATTCTGAATTTATGGCAAATGTGTGACACATCTGAATGCCTTTTTGATGGAATCAAAGTAAAAAACTGAAAGTATTTCCTACTGAGGAGACTGTAGTAAATGAGGAAATTAGGAAACTTCATAACAAATAAGTCTCCCAAAATGGCCAACAGAGACAAAAGAGCCCAAATGTAGCCCAAATATCACCCAGCTGTAGCCTAAGTATAGCCCAATAACAGAATGTCCCAGAGTGTTCTAACAAACAACTAGAGCGCTAACAGTCTTACTTATGACAAATGTATGTCACACCTGAAGCCATCTTGATTGGAATAAAGTGGTAACACTTAAAACATTTAATTTACAAAGGAACAAAATGAGGGGGTTCATTTTGCCATAGAAATTATGATTAGTGCTGCAGAAAGAAAAATTAGGGCACATTTTGACTTCTCAAATCCTCTTCTATTTCATAAAACAATTCAGACTGAAACATGCACTTTGAATACCAGCAGCAGACTTCCCTGGTGAGCAGTAGCTTTACTACAGTGAACTAATGAGCAACTAGAGTGCTAACATTCAGAATTTATGGCAAATGTGTGACACATCTGAATGCCTTCATGATGGAACCAAAGTAAAAAACTGAAAGTATTTCCTACTGAGGAGACTGCAGTAAATGAGGAAATTAGGAAACTTCATAACAAATAAATCTCCCAAGATGGCCACCAGAGACAAAAGAGCCCAAATGTAGCCCAAATATCACCCAGATGTAGCCCAAGTATTGCCCAATGACAGAATGTCCCAGAGTGTTCTTAAGAACAACTAGAGCGCTTACTGTCTTACTTATGACAAAAGTATGGCACACCTGAAGCCATCTTGATTGGAATAAACTAGTAACACTTAAAACATTTAATTTAAAAAGGAACACAATGAGGGGGCTCATTTTGGCATAGAAATTATGATTAGTGGTGAAGAAAGAAAAATTAGGGCACATTTTGAGTGACTTCTCAAATCCTCTTCTATTTCATTAAAAAATTCTGATATGCAGACTGAAACATGCACTTTTAATACCAGCAGCAGACTTCCGTGGTGAGCAGTAGCTTAACTACAGTGATCTAATGAGCAACTAGAGTGCTAACATTCAGAATTTATGGCAAATGTGTGACATATCTGAATACCTTCTTGATGGAATCAAAGTAAAAAAAATGAAAGCATTTCCTACTGAGGAGACTGCAGTAAATGAGGAAATTAGGAAAATTCATAATAAATAAATCTCCCAAGATGGCCACCAGAGACAAAAGAGCCAAAATGCAGCACAAATATCACCCAGATGTAGCCCACATGTAGCCCAATGACAGAAGTGTGCAAAACACTTATTGTTTGTGTATTTGCAGTTTTATATAGTGCAGACTTATCAGGTATTGGAGTGCTTTACATGAGCATTGGTTACATCACACAAGATCAAATTCATTTTGGTTGTAGACATGGGGAGATTAAGTGATTTGCCCAGAATCACTGAATGTTGAGCTGAAGCAGAAACTCCAACCTGGTTCCCCAGTTGCAAAGTCTGCAGCTCTGGAAGTAACACCACATCCTCTCCCCTAAGTACAACATTTAATCAAGTGGTCAACTGAATAAAAAAAACATAAAGATTACAAATAATTTAAAAGTTCTTTGTCGCTATTTGAAAACTCAGAAAACATGTCCTCATTTTAGTTTTTTAGAGCACTAACCATAATTTTGATGCAAATAAGACCCTCTCATATATGTAATTTCTAAAGGAAATGCTCTTGGTATTACAGTTTTGATTACATCAAGATGACATCAGGCGTTCCACACTTTTGTAATAAATATAGAATGTTAGCAATCTAGTTGTTCATTGGGATACTGTTGAGAGGCAGAGGCCAGGGGCACGGACTCTGAAAATTGAAGGCAGGTAGGAGAGTGCAGTGGCAAAAATTTGACCACACTGGGCAGGCAGGAAGGGCAATGGCAGCACAACAGACTATGGAGGGCAGTGGAAAGGGGGGCAGGGGCAACAAACCAACAATACAGGACTGGCCAGTGAGGCTGTGGCAATATAATAGACCATTGTGGGCAGAAGGAAGAGGCAGTGGTAGTACAACCATACATGCCAACAGACCCGTTTCAGCCAGGAAACGTCCAATGTTTTTAAGCTCAAATGGGCTTTATTTGATCTGTCTCCTGTCTACAATCTCCTCTTTTTCAATGTAACTCAAAGGGGAAAATCAATACCCCAGTTTTTTTTTCAAAATCTCCCTCTTACCAAGTTCAAAATGTTCGCAAGTATGGTACATTGGATCAAGGTAGGCAGGAGGAATTGGGGTAGGGACATGGACTCGGATAACAGAGGACAGGAGGGACATGGAAAAGTGCACCAAACTGATCCAACAGGGCAGGCATCAGGGTTTGCAGCAGCACAATACACCACACAGGGCATGCGGGACGGAAGTGCAGCACAACAATCCATAGAAAGCAATAGGGAGGGGACAGGACCATGCACATGGACAACAAAGAACAGAGGGGAAAGAGGCAATGGTAGCTAGCTGACCATAATGGACAGACAGGAGAGAAAGCTGCAGCATAACAGACCATAAAGGGCAGGGGGGACAGATCAGGGGCATTACAATGGAACAGACAAGCCAGAACGGAGGGAATAGGGGTGTGCACATGGAAACAGAGGGCTGGGGGCATGGGGGCAGGGCAGGAGCAGCAAGATGACCATGGAGGTCAGGCAGGATGGGCACTAGAAACAAGACACACCATGGAGAGCAACAGTGAGACTATGATGGCATACACACAGACCATTGAGGGAAGGTGGGAGGGGGGCAGGGGCAGCTAGCTGACCACACAGGGAAGGTGGGAGGGGCCATGGCAGCACAGAAGACCATGCATGGCAAGCAGGAGGGTTAGTGGCAGCACAATGGCTTTGATGGGCAAGAAGGAGGGTGCAGGGGCATGCACAAAGGACCATGGAGGATAGAAGGGAGGGTCAGGACCTGGGCACAGACAAGAGAGTTCAGGGGAAGGGGACTCAAAACAGACTGCGCGGGGCAGGCAGGAGGAGCAGTTGCAGCACAACAGACCAGGGAGGGCAGAAGCGTGTGGCAGTAAAATGGACCATGGAGGACAGGACGAAGGGGATAGGGGCATGGCATGTGGACAGGCAGGGTGGAGGTGGCAGGGACAGGTTACTGTCATCTGACAATGCTTGGCAGGTGGGAGGGGAGAGGCAGCTCAACAGAACACTCAGAGTAGAGAGGAGTGGCAGGTCCATGGAACATGGTGGGCAAAAAGGATGGAGCAGGGGCATGCACAAAGACATCGGAGACCAGGGGGAAGGAGAATAGGGGCAGCAAGCTAAGCACAGAGGCTAAGCAGGAGGTCAATGATGGGCCATAGAATTGGGCAATGGAGAGCAGGAGGAGTGGACTGGTACATCATGCTAAATGGAGGGCAGTGGCAGCACATCAGACCATGCATGGCAGGAGGGAGGAGGCTAGTCCATGGATTCAGACAACAGAGGATAGGATGGAGGTGGATGGGGCAGCAAGCTAACTGTTCAGAGAAGGTGGGTATTAGGAACTTTATTGTTTTTTAAATGTGTGTCTGTGCGAACTACTTAAAATATGAACAAGTATGCAGCATAATCTCACTTTTATTCTAAGAAGAAGAGGACGTTTGTGACTGTGACTCCGGGCTCACTTGGCAGAAACACCCCCTGACCCTCCAACCCCCATCGCAAAGGGTAATGCCCGTGAAAAGGGTAGGTGGACGCATTGTTATATAGAATATAGTCCTGAGAGCACGATTGAAAATGAAAACTAGATATAGTATATGGTATAAACTATGCACCAAAAAGTGTGATATAAGATGAACCGGGGCATGAAATATAATATGCAATACATTGTGCGCAATGACAGATTCATCGGAGAGCGCGAGATAGCACAGGCACTAGCACGTGCTATGCGATATGCACCTTGGAGTGTAATATGCACAGGGCAGTGTTGTGTAACCTAACTAGTCTCTAAAGTTGTAATATAAAATATGTGCTGGGGAGTGTAACGTTGCATATGCACTGTGACAAAGATATGGATCCCAGATTGTAATATGTATGGCATAGCGCTGTGCGTTATAACATAGGCATCGAGGAAGGCACGTTAGATGGGGCAATATAACCCGTGCGAAGGCAAGTGTGGCATGACATATTCACGGGGTGGTGTTACAGTGCACATGGGCTAGAGAGTGTCATAGCATACGCACTAGCTGGTGGAATACAACACAGAGGTGTGTGGCACTCGGCGGGCACTGGTGGGTGTAACACAGCATTGGGCTCAGCCAGGAGCACGCTGTGACTCTCAAGTGAGGTTCGTCTCCTTTCCAGAGAGTAAAATAAAAAGTATTACACATCCGGCAGTGGATGTGTGTTTTATTAACCATGAGGGGGGTTTCTTGCATAGTTTGGTCGAATTTTTGTCGAATCCCCTTTGAATGGCTTGGTGTGCGTGTGTATTAAATGTGCCCGTCAATAGCTACCCATGTTTGTATAAATAAACGGCAAGGGTGTCTACTTGGAGAGTACCCACCAGCAGGGGCGCCGGGATTAGGCACGGTAAGGCGTCAGACATGTCAGAGCTTTACTAGCGGTGTAAATACATTCCACATGGATTCATTGTATGCATAGTCGCCTTTTAATGAATATCACGCAAATCGTCATGGTGATAGGTACATACGGTTTGTCCAGCATGTCCTAGGTGTTTCTATAAATATATATATTTTTAAAAATATTAAAAAACAAAGGCCGGCCCCGGGGGATGGGGTCCCTGGGGCCATAAGTGGCCTGAGGAGGGGGGCAACGCAGCCCCACTTCTAAAGATTTTTTTTTTTCAAAAATGCCATGACCCGGGGGTTGGGGTCCCCGGGGCCGATTAAGGCCTTGATAGGGGGGCCACGCGGCCCCCTTCCAAATGTATTTTTTTCAACAAAAACAATTAGGGTGCAGGCCCTGGGGGATGGGGTCCCCAGGGCCAATAAATTAGAAAAAGAAGGGGGGCCACACAGCCCCCCGTCTTAAAAAAATAAAATAAATAAAAGACCGGCATCGCGCCGGAAGCCACGCCCCCTACTTGCAGCACTCTGCAAACACGCCCCCTGGCCAGTTGTAAGTTGGGGAATTAATTCCCTTTCAATACTGAGGGTCCCTGAGGGCCAACTAGCCCAACAGGTATCTCCAGTATGCGCTAGCGAGCTGCGTTGCAGATAGGTGTTCTGAGGCCATGCCCCTTTTTATACCTCTATGCAACGCAGCTCTGTGGCGCATACTGGAGGTACCTAGTGGTCTAGTTGGACCCTAGGGACCCTCAGGATTCAAGGGGACTTAATCTCCCAACTTAAAACGGCCACAGGGCGTGTTTACACAGTGGGGAAGGGAGGAGACGGGGCCTGAGGTGACGGGTGCAAACACGCCCTGTGGCACGTTTTAAGAGGTAGCTTTAATCCCCTGCCCTATTATATACTAGGGGCTTACAGAGGAGGTCATGCTAATCATAGTGTTCCCTAGTGTATGTAGGTGTTTCCACTGTATTCTGAGTGTCTTTTAACATAGCACTGGCTCTAGGACTGGTTAGTCAGTTACCACCAGTATCCGTCTGAAAAAGTTGAGGGTACAGGATGATTTTGCAACAAGGCTTCTTTCTGCTCTTCTGTTTGTTCTTTCTGCACGTTATCCTTCTTCCTGCACTTTTCTTCGTCTTTGAGGACTTCTGTTGCTTCTTTCTGCATTTCTTTTTTTTCTTTCTGTGCGTTTTTTCTTCTTTCTTAACATGTCCTATCTCTGTAGGCATTGTTAGAAATTAGCATTTAAAAAACCTTTGAAATTCACTGAAAAAACCATAGGTTTCAGGCACGTTATATTTAGGAATTAGCATTTAAAAAACCTTAAAAATTCACTGAAAAAAACATAGGTTTCAGGGGCGTTATAGTTAGCTGGACTTTTCACTCGTACAAAACCATTGAAATTCCCCCGTTATAGTTAGTTCAGCTAACTATAACTCGCGCGCCCGCAATGCACTGCTGATGACATCACATATTACATCACTCATGACATGGTCAGTGACATCACTGATGACATCTCAAATGACATCACTGATGACATGCGGAACAGCTAGCATGATGAAGCACCTGAGGACCCTTCATCCGGTAAATCTTGCTCGGGAGGAATGCCGAAGGATGAGAGTCGCTCCAGCTCCTTCTGACTCATCGCAGCCGAGCACTTCAAGAGTGCATCCTTCAGCACAAAATTTGGACATCCGTCCACAATTCCAATTTTTGAAAGTGCTCTGCACTAAATGCAATGCAACTTTATGCTACGGAGAGCAGTCAATCGATCTGATATGCCGTAGGCAAGAAAGTCACCATTGCTAGTTTTTTTTCCCCTAAAGTTCATTGTTTTTTTCCTCCTGTTCTGTTTTTTCCTTTTTTTTTTGCAGAAAAACCAAAAAAAATTAAAAATTGTTCAGAAAACCCAAAACAAAAATATAAAAGAAGAAAGAAGAAAAAAAAAGTTCTTGTAAGAACTAACTTTTCTGGTTTAAAAAAAGAGCTATATTTGTTTGTGTGTGAAAGTTTAGATGAATGTATGTGTAGTACGTAATTGACTGAATGAATGCATTAGTAGCGTATGGTGAATGTATAAGTGCAGAACTATGAGGAAGTGCTGCAGCATCAAACAGTAACCTCTTTAACTGCAGTGTGCTGTAGTACTTCCGAAGCACAGGGATGCAACATATGTACATAAATATGTTGCAAATCTATGCTTCTCTCTGCATGGCTGCTTAAACTGCAGCCATGTGTTGACACAGGCACCCTTGCACCATAGTGCAAGGATATCTGTGTCATGTGCTGTTTGTTTTTGTGCAGGAAGACACACCTTCCTGCACAAAACAATGAGAAAACGCATTTTTCTCCTTCAATGTATGCTGAACATTTTAGCATGCATTGAAGATATAAAAATGTGGAGAAATGAAAACAATTCTCCTTGTTGTGCTTTCCTACTCCAATTTTAGAATGGTGCAGCATTCACACACATATCGAGATTTATGATTTCTGATAAACTAGAGATGTGTCTTGTTTTATGAGTATTCAGTGCAATCATGTACAACAACACTTATAGAACACCCTTTCAACGCAAAGTGGTGTGTATGATGAGGTTGTATTTACGTGGAGTAGAAAAAGTGTACAGAGTGCCTTTTCCTCTCTTTGTAAATATGAAAGAGTGTATTGCGCAATAACTATGTTACAAAAAGTGACATATTTCTGTTTTTAAAATTGCTTGCGAATGATAGAAGGTAAGCACAGAGTTTTGTCTGCAAAGATGTTCAAATAAGAATGATTGAAATGATTACGGTCCTTCAATAGGTACAATGGGAAATATTATGAACCCTTCAAATCTCTTTTTTTGCAGGTCACATGATATCCGATTACGGTCAGATTTCAAAACTACATAGGTATAAACAGAGTGCTTTTAAAAACGTGTTTAAACTTTGTAGCTTCTTGCAGATCTCTCCAGTCTGCATAGTGATACTTAGTTAAACTTACCTTCACAGTAATAGAAATAAAAAATGGTATACATTTTTTTCAGATTTTCTTTGCAATCTAAATTGATGTAAATTGCTTATTTTAAAATTAGGATCTGTGAAAGAAAAGAAAAAAATGGTTATAACATGTAATAATAAATTTTTTACAACACAGCATAATTTCCACAAAGTAATTTGTTTGCCTTTTTTGCTGTTCTCAGAATATATTGAATTTCACTAGAAATAGTGATTTCAATCGTACTCATCACATAACAGCGGGCAAAAAAAAAAGTATCAGAACATGCTATTCTCAGTAAAATACCAGAAAATACAAATCACACATATATGAAATGCTTACGGCTAACACAATTTTATAAGTTTAAATTATAAAAACTGTAAATGTTGCCGCTTTAAAATATTCACCAAATCAATGACCACCAAAAAGTCCATAATTCAAACATATACCTTTCCTTGAGGCCAAATGGTATTTTTGCACTCCTTTTTTATGTAAATTGTCCAATGGTAGTCCTATAAAATTATAATAATACATTTCTCAGAGAGTGACTTATCTTCCTAAAACTTTGGCTTTAAAAATATTAGGTAGGAATTTGGTAATTCACTAGGCAAACGTTGTTTGAAAACCAACTGGGCATCATTACAAAGTGTCCAGCCTTTGTCACATTTTAGATAGGCAGTGTAATATCCAGATGTGGTGGAAGGACCATCATGGAAAATTATAGCAATTGCTACAAAAGTCTTTCCTGATATTGATAGTTGTGCTGCTACAAATTGCTTTATTAAAGTATCCAATTTTCTTCTGTCAGCTGTACAACGTTGCGTCATTAAAATTATGTATTTGCCATATTTTGTTAAAAATAATGTGGATAACATTTCTGATTTACATTGGCTACACTGCATGTTTTGATTTGCACCTTTAACTAATTTATTGAAAGACACTGATTTACAGTCTGGTAATGTTAAATACAGAAATCTCTCCGTGTCTACATTGGAGCTACATGTATACATGCAATTTTCACAATAATGTTCCCATTTGTAAGAAAGGCCAAAAATATTTTCTATTTCTACACCTTCATTTTAAAAAATGGTAAGCATATACATTAAAAATTCCTGAGCATCTTGTTGGATATTTTGTGAAAATTGTGTAGAACCAGAACACACATCCAAAAGATTACGAACATCTGAAACAGATTGTATTTTACTTGTGTCTGTTGTCAATTTTTCAAAAACAGAATGCAACAGAGAACAAAATCTTTGTTGCCGATTCTGCATAATTTGTTCTTGCAAACCTTCAAGATAAAAAACAACATTGATCACTACATTAGCATAGCAGTTGACACCTGAACTATTTTCAAACTGATAACCAACAACCTCTTCAACAGTGTCCAATTTCTTTTTACTTGCAATCACAACATTATTTTGTGCTATTCCCTTCTCAACACCTTCAGAACAGATACTGTCAAACCTTCTTTTTCGACCAACCACACGCTTTTCAAATACAGGATATTGACCTAAATTTGGAGCATACACCCTTCTTAACCTATTATACTCTTTTACACAGTTTGCATCTGCAGTAACCTTTGTCTCATCAAAATCAATCAAAAACAAACCAGATAATGTTCTGACTCGCGACAAAGCAACATATGCCATACCCTCTTTAAATACAGTAGATCCAATGTTCACCAATGCACTGTCTACACTTAATCCTTGAGATTTATGAATAGTCACTGCATATGCCAGAGAAAATGGAAATTGTTTCCTACGGACATACAAATCTTTAACAAGCAAAAAACGAACTGAACAACTACCAATTTCTTTAACTTCTCCAATCTGATCAAATTTAATTTTTAAAAATTCAATTCTTTCTTTTTTCTGATAATTAACAAAATCTACCACTTTACCCATTGCGTCATTAACTAACCCTTTTTCTACATCCAAATTTCGCCTTAAAATTAACCGACAGTTTACACACGCATACAGTGTCTTTTCTAAACCATTAGTTTTAGATATTTTTTTTCTAAAGAATCCAGTTTTGTTTTCAACTTTCCCATCAAAATAATAGTAATTCCTTCATGCTCTATTTTATCGATGGCTTCCATTTTTATAATTTCTTCATTTTCCAGTTTCAATAGTTCTTCGTTGAATATGGAACACTCTCGCAGTGTTGGCATTAAACAGATCACTGATTTATTTTCAGCAATTTTCATGTACACTTTTGCAGGAAGTACATTTTCATTTGGAAAGACATTGCAAAGTAATCGACTTTCCAAAGCTTGTTTGCCATGTTTTGTAAGAATTCCAATTCTTATACCTTGAAGAATACTTCCATATTCAGCATCATTTGCCTGTCGCATATTTGTTGTCAGTTCTTTGTATTCAAAATTAGTCCAAATGTTCACATTACCAACACTACCAAGAGACTTTCTGGTATCTTCATGTGCAAGTGTTTTAAATACCGGTTGTCCTTTTACCGGACTAAGTTGCAATAGATCTCTAAAAACTATGACGTGTTTTCCTCCGAATAACACGTCATACTCTGTTTTAAGAATTTGTTGCATTCTTAAATGCACAAAGGCAAGCATCAAGTTTGAGACCATGCTCACCTCATCAATAATGAGAAGTTTCATTTTCTTCAAGACTCTTGAAACTTCACAACAAGCTTCTCCAGATAGCTTGTGGTATTCCAATTTGTCTTCATGCGCAAGTGTTTTTAAATACTGGTTGTCCTTTTACAGGAGTCAGTTGCAGTAGATCTCCAAAAACGATGACATGTTTTCCTCCAAATAACACGTCATACTCTGTTTTAAGAATTTGTTGCATTCTTAAATGCACAAAGGTAAGCATTAAGTTTGAGACCATGCTTACCTCATCAATAATGAGAAGTTTCATTTTCTTCAGGACACTTGAAAATTCTCAACAAGCTTCTCCAGGTAGCTTGTGGTATTCCAATTCGTTCTCATGCTCTACTGGTAGCATTAGTAAACGATGTAAAGTAATTTCTTTAATGTTATGTTTTGCCAACCCAGTTGGAGCAGTGACAACAAAAGACAAATGCGACTCAGTTGTTTTTTGCAGATAACTTGTAATTACTTTAATTAAGAAACTTTTTCCTGTTCCAGCTTGACCACTCACATACATTCGGATAGGTTGAAATGATGTGCATGAACACCCTTTCTTTTCATGAAGTAATCCATGGTCAATCTCCTCTTTCACTTGTTGATATATTTGTTTCTGTTCAACATTTAGTTGTTCTTCCAAGTTTCCTAACTGTACTACATCTTCTTGAGCTTGATACATGGCTGTTTCCATCTCATTCATGGCAGTTGCTGCTTCATTTTCAACAATTGGTTGTCCTAGTGGTTCTTGACTCAGTGCAGCAGAACTTTGACTGCCTTGAGAACTGTCTCTAGCAATCTCAGCTGCAATTGTAGCTTCTTGATCAATTTCATCATTCAACATTTTCACATAATTTGCAAAAGCACTGCATTGTATGCTATCTTTACAAGCATTAAATGAATCTTCATAGCTCTGAAAATCTCCAAGTAATTCCAGTTCTGAACGCCATGGTTTGAACATTTGTAAAAGGGCTAAATAGTAAAATTCCCTTTTATCAGCAGTGTCGCAACTCAGTTTCCTGTGATTAATTAAATTTCCTTTCCTCTGTTTCACCAGACATCCTTCAGAACCAATAACTGCATATTTTCCATTATTGATGTTCTCTGTAGTATTCCGTTTAAAAGTGTAGTTTTGCAGCACTTCATAGAGACACATGCTCTCAAGATGATGACTTCTGTTCGGGTAATATGTGTCCAACATATTCGTTTTCAAAATATCTGTACTTTCTGGTTCTTTTTCTGCTAAATATTCAATTTCTTGAACAGATTTCAGTACTCGATTTTGCATTCCTGCAAGACCTAGACTCACCCAAATGATTCTTCTACTTTTTGAATATAGACTTGCAGATGATAACCGATCTGAACATTCATATGCTCCAATTTCACGATGCGATAACATCTTCAAACTGAAACTGTATAATATCTTACTTAGAGTCTTCTCGTGAGAAATCTCTTCCCACATTTCTTTCAATTCCGTCTTTTCTGATTAATTAATGTAGGACATTAAATACCGAGCGACAGCAATGGAATTGGCCGCAACATACTGAATATCCATGTTAGCATTCCACATGGATAAAATAACTGGATTGTAGTCATTTATGTATTTTGATTCTTCACTTCTTTTTAAGTTGTAGGCATTTTTCGGAGACTTTCTTGTGATAGTATGTCGCACAGCTGACATAAAACTGTTCACTCTTCCTTTGGATAATACAGGACGTGGAAATCCAAAACGACATTTGGTATAGAACTTATCCTTTGACTTGTACTTTCGTCGACAGTATTATCCACATCGATGACTTTGGAATCGTAAGACTTGTTGTTTTAAGTTTTTATGTTCTTTGCTATTGGGTACAGCACATGTGGCATAATCTTCAATGAAAGATAAAACAGTTTCATCTGAATCAGTTCCAAATTTGGGGGCGTCCTTGATCCATACCAACATATGTATATGAGGAGCACCTCTTGCTTGATACTCCTTTCTCCAAAAGAAATCCACAACTTCTCCAAGAGGAGGATTCTTTTTATTGCAGATGAAAGACATTATAGCGTCAAATCTATGATTGAAAAATCTGCATACATTAACAGGATCCAATGAGCACAATTCTCCAGGTGTCTTCTATTCAATATTTTTTATATTGCAATTTGCCACTCGAAGAAATTCAAGTAAATCATCCCAAGCATACTCAGCACAGCTTAGTGTAACAAACCATGTAGGAGTTCCCAAGTTACGTAGCATACATTTCAGTTGTCCATGACGACGGTACCAATAATCATTAGTCCCTCGCTGACATGCCATCAGATTAATCAACTGAGATTCTAAATGATCATCTCTCTGATGAACTTTATCCATAAAATCCTTAGCAGTTACATTTTGCAGATGCATTCCAGTTTTTAAAATGTGATTTACTGCATATGAAAGTCCAGACAAGTCACTTTCAAACAGAAGATGAAACATATAAGGGATACATAGTCGAAATCTTGGATCTTCTGCATATAATCTTGTTGTCCGATATTCAGATGCCGGAATCTGCACAGGACGTTCATCATATCGTCCACCTTTTCCTGTTGGAAACAACTGTGGGAAACAACGAGCTTCCAAACTCTCTTCCCATACACTCATGGGACTTCCTGTTGCTTTTTTCATTTGGAACAACTCAATAGTATTCCCCATCACCTCTTTAGAATGAAGTGGATGTACACTGTAATGTTCATAGATTTCTTCACATCTGGACATGTCCACTTTTTCAATTTGTCCACTTAATGTTTCAGTATCTTCTGCTAAATCTATTTCTTCTTCTCCTACAAACACATTTCTATAGTACTCATTATTTTTTAACAGATACAATGATGCCTTTTGCACTTTTCTAATATCCACTAACTCTTGCCAGATTTTCTTATTCTTAGTAGGAACACCATTAACTAGAATGACTAGTGGCTCATTTTCTGCATGGTCTACACCAATAGTTTCAATATTTTTCCTTAAGCCTAACGGTAAATACACAACTCTTCCTTTCAATCCTCTTTGCAACTCTGATGGAGGTAATTTACCTGTTTTAGGCTCCATACGAACAATAGCCTGAAACGGGTGAACACATTGAATGAGAATAGACTCATACGTATTTAAATCTATCAGCTCTGGAGGAATAGCAACCAACTCTAGATTATTATGAACTGCTCTAGCAGGCATTTTATTCTCATCTAATTCGTTATAACAATATTTGCAAATACGCTGCTTAGATCCCAAATCAAAACAATCCTCTACCAGCAAATAAGTTGCAAATTCCATCCACTTATCATTATCTTCTATTTCACTTTTTAAATACAGATTGACACCCCTAGTCTGATTTTTATAGTGAGTTCGCCGACAACAAATACAAGAAACATTTGGTCTTTCACCTGAAATTGCCTTAAACTTTGTGATTTCATCATCAAAATTTTTTGTAATCACAGGTTCTACATTGTCTTCAACATTTTCTTCTACTAATGTCACAGTTTCTCCACTCTCTTGCTGAGGACCAAAGTAACAAAACTCAATATCCTCACAAACCTTCTTCACATCTGATATTGAGCCACGTAAAAGAGCACTGTTCAACTCATTTAACTTTAGTTCTGGACTTTTCGCATAATACAATCTTCTCACTAACTTCCGCATTTGAGCATGATGTACTGCCAGCATCCTGAAATGGTGAAAAACCCGCAGTTACTATATAAAACTGAGTAGCATGTCTGAATGTTGTTCTATATAATTATGGTACAATTGGCATTTACTATGGCATCTTGCTTTTTGAATTTTATATATTTTACCGCAGTTGCGAAATTCTAATAGCCATGTGGTTCAACTGCTGCTACTGTATACAATCGAATAGTCTGAATGCTGTTTTTTTGATACTCATGGTACATCTCTCATTGATTTATTGTACTTTGTCTATTGAATTTTATATATTGTACTGCATGTAAATTTGTTTTATTCTTTTATGGTCCTAGTGACCGAAATAAAGCTGATAATGAAAAACACTTTCACAAACTTTCCTAGAAAGACAAGCCAGAGAATGACCTTGCAAACTAGTATTTTTCTCACTCTGCAAGGGTCTAGTCCTTATAACACCTTAATCTTTTGTTTAACACTTTTTTTAGTATATGCTCGTAAAAAACTACATAATTTATCAATAGATTCCTGTCGTACACTACAAATACTACTGCAATCCCATGTATACACAGGGTGTTTAGGACGTCTCCCTAGAACTTCATCAGCTATCACTTCTTCTGCATTTCTTTCAACCATTTTCTCTTTCTCAATTGGACAACCATCTCTAACTTCGTAACCTCTACCACTGGTGTAAACTGCAAACAGTAATTTTTTGCTCTGTAATTAACTCTCTTCATTAAAGAATGGCTCTGAACTGGAACTGTGTTTCCATTCTCCCAAAAAAATATCACAAACATTTGTTCTATTAATTACTCTTTTCCTCCTACTTTTGGCCTTTATTAAATTGATTGATTTATCTAGTGATCGAATTCTGTTTAATACTAACATGAATAGTTTCCTTTTTACTTCTAAAGCCTTTTCAACAATGTTTTCAATATGCTTCTTCTTTTTATAAAACAGAGCTCTCTTTTTATATTTCTTCAAATCTTTCAGCAAATTATGTACTACTCTCTTGTAAAAAGTTTTTTTCGTAATTCCTTTTACTGATTTTGCCTTCTTTTAGCACACTTTGTCTCCTTTGACTGAATATTTGTTTTTTTGCTTTTCCTCTTATATTCTGTACATTCTGTTTCCTCCTACAAACATTTTTAATACATTGCTTTGTGATCTTACCAGAAGATTTTTTCTTTTTAGCCACATTATCTTGCACATTCAATACTTGTGGTTGACTTTTCTTCAAGTAATTCTCCTGTCTCTGTTCTTTTCTTTGTCTTTTTTTTAGGCATGATTTCTCTATTTTAATGTCGAAAAACAGTATCTGTAAAAAAGAATCACAAATAAAAGTATATTAATAACTTTCAAATTCATACTATTCTATTACTGTAAAAACACATTTTAAATAAAAACTGACTAAGAAACTATAGCCATGAAGCACAAGTGTGACGATGGTTAAAACACTACACGCATAGTGCATACTACTTTGAAACAGTTCATGCCCTAAAGCCTACCTCACTACAAGAGTACATGCTAACTGACTGAATGATTACAATACTATTAGGAAACAAACTGGGTGTGTGACAGGGTATTTCCTAGAAGTGTATGAATACTGACAATATTTATTGATGGTGTGAAAGACAAGTGTGAAGGTGATTAGAGACCTACATGCATACTGGACACATGTTTCAATCCATTCATATGTTAAGGCCTGTCTCACTCCAATACTATTTGGATACTGATTAAATGATTAGAGTACTGCAAGAAGAATGCCTGGGTGAGTTTATAAGTGTTCGGGTTTTGGCACAGTGAATGGATTACTCCATGGTGCTGAATGGGTCACTAGAGGACTCCAAGAGGAGTGACAGAGTATTTGCTAGAAGTGTATGAATACTGACTAGGGAATTGAAGGTGTAAAACACAAGTGTGTAGGTGGTTAGAGGACAGCATGCATAGTGGATAGGCATTTGAAGCAATTCATGTACTAAGGCCTTGCTCACTGCATGAGTACTTGGGTACTGACTGAATGATTAGAGTACTGCAAAGAGAGTGCCTGGGTGAATTTATAAGTGTTTGGGTTTTGGCGCACTGAATGGATTAGTACATGGTGCTGAATGGGTCACTGGAGGAGTACAAGGGGAGTGATAGGATGTTTGCTGCACTATATGTATACTGAGTGGGGAATTAAAGATGTGAAAGACAAGTGTGTAGGTGGTTAGAAGACTGCATGCATACTGGATAGACGTTTGAAGCAATTCATGTGCTAAGGGCTGGCTCACTGCATGAGTACTTGGATACTGACTGAATGATTAAAGCACTGCAAGGAAACTACCTGGGTGAATTTATAAGTGGTTGCCTTTCAGTGCAGTGAATGGATTAGTACATGGTGCCGAATGGGTCACTGGAGTAGTATAAGGAGTGTGAGAGAGTATTTGCAGGAACTGTATGAATACTGTGTGGGATATTGAAGGTGTGAAAGACAAGTATGTAGGTCGCAAGTGACCTAAATCCATAATGGATAGACGTTTGAAACAGTCCATAGAGTAACACTTGGATCACTGCAAAATTACCTGACTACTGACTGAATCATTAGAGTACTACAAAGGAAAGTGACTCGGTGAATCTTTTGAGGATTTTGGATTCTAGTGCAGTGAATAGGTTAGTACTTACTGCCAAATGAGTCAGTGGAGGTGTGCAATTAAAGTGACAGAGTGTTTATTGCAGTTTATAGATACTGACAGAGAAATTGAACGTCTCAAAGGCAATTGTGTTGGCACTTACAGGCCTCCATGCATACTGGAAACACATTTGAATCAATCCATGTGCTAAGGCCTGCCTCACTCCATTAGTACTTACGTACTGACTGAATGATTACACTATTGCAAGAAGCATACCTGCGTGAATTTACAAGTGTTTCAGTTTTGGCACAGTGAATTCATTACTACATGGTGCTGAATAAGTCACTGGAACACTGCAAGGGGAGTGACAGGATGTTTTCTGAAAGTACATGGATACTGACTGGGGAATTGAAGCTGTTAAGGACAAGTGTATAGTATGTTAGAAGACTGCATGCATACTGCATAGGCATTTGTAGCCCTCTATGTGGTAATGCATGGTTCACTACATGAGTACCTGGAAACTGACTGAATCATTAGACTACTGCTAGAAGAGTGCCTGGGTAAAACTGTTAAGTTTTTCAGTTTTGGCACAGTAAAAAGATAAGTACATGGTACTGGATCAGTCACTGGATGAGCGCAAGATGAGTGCCAAGATGTTTATTGAAGTATATAGAAACTGACTAGTTAATTAAAGAAGTGAAAGACAAATGTGTAGGTGACTAGAGGCCTGTATGCATACTGCATAGGGGTTTCAAGCAGTCCATGTTGTAAGGCCTGGCTCCCTGCATGAGCACTTGGATACTGACTGAATGATAAGAGTACTAAAAAGAGAGTGCCTGAGTGAATTTATAAGTGTGTGGGTTTTGGCAAAGTGAATGGTTTATTATATGCTACTGAATGGGTCACTAGAGGAGTACATGGGGAGTAACAGAGTGTTTGCTTGAAGTGTATGAATACTGACTGTGGAATTAAAGGCGTGAAAGAGACCTGTGTAGATGGTTAGAGGACTGCATGCATAGTGGATAAGCATTTGAATCAATGCATGTGCTAGGGCCTGCCTCACTTAGTTACTACTTGAATATTAACTGAATGTTTACAGTATTGCAAGGACACTTCCTGGGTGATTACATAAGCAATAACTGCCTTCTAATTCTAACAAAACTTGAGAACAGGAAAGCTTTTAAGCAGTTATACATATTCAAACATATGAAGTACCCAAATGCTTCTCTCACAGTGGTTCCCAAATGCACACAGACTCACAGGTGCCGATCACGATCCGGTAAAAAATGTCCCCGTACGACTCGTATCGGGTCTTTTTACCGTACGAATCGTACAAGTGCCGTACGAACTGGCAATCACGATTCGCATGGTAAAAAGTCCATACGAACCGCACTGAGAATCATTCCCCACACGTCCTCGGGTCGGAAAATGTGTCCGACACGTCCTCGGACGATTTACCTTACAAACGTGAAAAGCCAAGTCCGACCGAGGAATCACGATCCATCCCGTGCGTCCGAGCTTACAACCGTATGGAAAAAACACCGTCCGCACCGAACTCCTATAGCAACCATGGAGACATGTGCCCGCATACGCGCCCAACACTCCCCCCAGCCCCTGTACGTCCTACACGTACCCCCCGTGTATGTATACCCCCACCCGTCTAGGTACACCCCAGTACGTTCAAGTCGTACCCCCACCCCAGTACGTGTCGTACCACCGTCTATGTACACCCCAGTACGTTCGAGCCCCACCCCCACCCCTGTACGTGTCGCACCACCGTGTACCTACACCCCAGTACGTTCCAGTCGTACCCCCACCCCAGTACGTGTCATACCCCGTCTATGTACACCCCAGTACGTTCCAGTCGTACCCCCACCCCAGTACGTGTCGTACCACCCTCTATGTACACCCCAGTACGTTCCAGTCGTACCCCCACCCCAGTACGTGTCATACCCCCGTGTACCTACACCCCAGTACGTTCCAGTCGTACCCCCACCCCAGTACGTGTCGTACCACCGTCTATGTACACCCCAGTACGTTCGAGCCCCACCCCCACCCCAGTACGTGTCATACCCCCCGTGTACCTACACCCCAGTACGTTCCAGTCATTCCCCCACCCCAGTACCTGTCGTACCACCGTCTATGTACACCCCAGTACGTTCCAGTCGTACCCCCACCCCAGTACGTGTCATACCCCCGTGTACCTACACCCCAGTACGTTCCAGTCGTACCCCCACCCCAGTACGTGTCGTACCACCGTCTATGTACACCCCAGTACGTTCGAGCCCCACCCCCACCCCAGTACGTGTCATACCCCCGTGTACCTACACCCCAGTACGTTCCAGTCGTACCCCCACCCCAGTACGTGTCGTACCACCGTCTATGTACACCCCAGTACGTTCCAGTCGTACCCCCACCCCAGTACGTGTCGAACCACCCCCTATGTACACCCCAGTACGTTCCAGTCGTACCCCCACCCCAGTACGTGTCATACCCCCGTGTACCTACACCCCAGTACGTTCCAGTCGTACCCCCACCCCAGTACGTGTCGTACCACCCCCTATGTACACCCCAGTACGTTCCAGTCGTACCCCCACCCCAGTACGTGTCATACCCCCGTGTACCTACACCCCAGTACGTTCCAGTCGTACCCCCACCCCAGTACGTGTCATACCCCCGTGTACCTACACCCCAGTACGTTCCAGTCGTACCCCCACCCCAGTACGTGTCATACCCCCGTGTACCTACACCCCAGTACGTTCCAGTCGTACCCCCACCCCAGTACGTGTCGTACCACCGTCTATGTACACCCCAGTACGTTCCAGTCGTACCCCCACCCCAGTACGTGTCATACCCCCGTGTACCTACACCCCAGTACGTTCCAGTCGTACCCCCACCCCAGTACGTGTCGTACCACCGTCTATGTACACCCCAGTACGTTCCAGTCGTACCCCCACCCCAGTACGTGTCGTACCACCCCCTATGTACACCCCAGTACGTTCCAGTCGTACCCCCACCCCAGTACGTGTCATACCCCCGTGTACCTACACCCCAGTACGTTCCAGTCGTACCCCCACCCCAGTACGTGTCATACCCCCGTGTACCTACACCCCAGTACGTTCCAGTCATACCCCCACCCCAGTACGTGTCATACCCCCGTGTACCTACACCCCAGTACGTTCCAGTCGTACCCCCACCCCAGTACGTGTCGTACCACCGTCTATGTACACCCTAGTACGTTCCAGTCGTACCCCCACCCCAGTACGTGTCGTACCACCCCCTATGTACACCCCAGTATGTTCCAGTCGTACCCCCACCCCAGTACGTGTCATACCCCCGTGTACCTACACCCCAGTACGTTCCAGTCGTACCCCCACCCCAGTACGTGTCATACCCCCGTGTACCTACACCCCAGTACGTTCCAGTCGTACCCCCACCCCAGTACGTGTCATACCACCGTCTATGTACACCCCAGTACGTTCGAGCCCCACCCCCACCCCAGTACGTGTCATACCCCCGTGTACCTACACCCCAGTACGTTCCAGTCGTACCCCCACCCCAGTACGTGTCGTACCACCATCTATGTACACCCCAGTACGTTCCGGTCCTACCCCCAACACAACCTCCTAAGTACGGAGCGCACCCCAGGCCCCAACATCACAACCGCATGTACGAGTCGTACCAACCCACACACAAGGACAGCACCGTACAACCAAATGGCCCATCTACACACCGTACACACGCTCAAAACGCACGTACACAACCAGGACAAAACAAAACAACACAAGAAGACACTATTCGAATGGCACAAAGCCACTAAACATGGCCAACAAACACTACAAATACACCTTCACTGACCTGCAACTGCCAAAGACAAACAGAGGGCCAAAACACCACCACTACTTATAACACACCCACCCAAAATTCAAACACTGCCACACCCACCCATGGACCAATAAAAAGGGCCCACACACACAAACCATGAGCCTTTGCAACAGACTCACTGCTGCCAGACACCACAGAACCATACAACAAGCTACACCACACCTTACACTTGCACACCTTCACACAACCACCCTCACAAACACCCCCTCATCACATTCACACACACACACACACACAACCATCCACACCCCCCCCCAACATCCACACACCCCCCCCACCATCCCCACCCACACCCCTCACCATGCCCACTACCAAGAATCCAAAGTTCAGTAACCGAGAGTTGGAGGTCCTTGTTGATCAAATCCTCAGAGTCGAGCCACAGATCTTTGGAACATTGGTCAGAAACACCAGCCTGGCAGCAAAAACAGCCATGTGGCAGACCATCGTCGATGCTGTGAATGCTGTTGCGGACACCAGGAGGACCAGGCAGGAATGCCAGAACAGGTGGTACGATCTGCGGAGGAGGGTCATAGCCAAGAGGCAGGAGGAACACGACCAGGCCAACGCCACCGGGGGAGGGCCCTCCCGCAGACCCGTACAGTACCATCCCTGGGAGGAGAGGGTGATGGCCATACTGCCGGTGGAGGCAGTCGAAGGATTAGAAGGACTCCGAGACCCGGGTGAGTACACAAACAACGCACCTCACATGGGGGGAACGGCATCCACAACCAAAATCACTAACAGGCACGCAACCACCACAAGCCATCGCATTACTCAACCACACTCCATGAGCACGCACATGCCACTGCTGCCACCATGCCCCATGCACCCAGCTGGACAATGGCAAGTCACAGAAGACAACAACACATGACACGGTAACCCGGATGGCGGGAGGCTGGGCCCCAAAAATCACATAGTGCGACTCCGAAGCAGACAACAATGCACTCTGCCCATATGGCCTAGGTCACAGCCAGACAAACAGTGTGTCCCAACACAGGAATGACTTGCCAGCAAATGGCGGACGCCTTGCATCAACACATGGGGGTGAAGGCACTGTTTTGCACATGACAGCAGCTAATGAACAGCCAACATTGTGAAAGAGTGGCAGCACACACCACCACAGCAGCAGCGCACAGACACACATCACACCCAATGGGTGCCTGGAGATCAGAAACAAACTCACATCAACAAGCCAAGGGCCACTCAAAGATCTGCTAACAGTGTGTGCCCAGGAAGCTGGGCTGAGGTGACAGAGGGTGACACACAGAGGGAGGGAGAGGGGGACAGAGAGGGAGGGAGAGGGGGACAGAGAGGGAGGGAGAGGGGGACAGAGAGGGAGGGAGACACAGGGAGACGGACAGAGGGAGGAGGCTGACACACAGAGGGAGGGAGAGGGTGACAGAGAGGGAGGGAGAGGGGGACAGAGAGGGAGGGAGAGGGGGACAGAGAGGGAGGGAGACACAGGGAGAGCAAATCAGCCGTGTGGTGTGTGGGAATGTCTGCTCGTCAGCAGGTAGACTGCGTGCATGTAGCCAAGGGTGGCCCGTGCCAGAACCCCCCCTCTTCTCCATGGCAAAACACAGGGCCATGTCACAACCTGTGCACGAGCACAATGACAGCTACCTGCATCACATAAGTGTGTGGAACAAATCCATGTGCACATGTACAGTGCTACACGGAAGGCGCCAATGCATGGCTCGCAACACCTGCCCACTCCACTGCTGACTGCAGTCACACTTGACGCAGCAAGTAAGACTGTGCCACACATAGTTAAAGGTGCCAAAGTGGTGCCCAAGGGACACACCCATGCACAAGTGCACTGTGAGTGGAATGCAAGACAGATCCTAATTCCAAGAGGAAATGTGCCAACTTATGAAATGATGAAACATGGATGTTGCATGGACCAAAATTAACATTGTCTCTCTCACACACAGGTCAACGTCGTGGTGCACCCCCCAACACTGGGGGGGAACACTCACAGGACCCGGATATGCAGGAGCCCGATCCCACCGGCAGCGACCACTCTCACCACTCTGTGGACGACCCCGACCGACCTGGCCCCTCTGGTGTCCAACCGCCTGCAGCCCCTGCGTCAGGTACAACTGTGCCAACCACCACCCCCACTCCTGCCACATCCCAGGAGACACCCAGGATCCCTGCCCCAACACCACAATGCAGCCAGGCTGGCCAGGAGGGACACAGTGTCCCGGGCACCCAGGAGGAGGCAGGCGACAACGCCAATGCCACCCCTCAGGGGTCCCGGAGACCCGATGTGCCCGCAAGGGCAGGCCAGGCGCAAGTGGGCAGGGGTGGTGGGAGTGGAGGACGGCGGAGGCACGAGCCTGACCAGTTGGCTGGGGATCCGGTATTTTCCCATGTCCGTAACATCCTGGACTCATACCGGCAGGACACCACGGGCATGGCCCAGGTTGTGTCCACCCTCAATGAGATCAAGGGGAGCCTCGATGAGATAAAGACCCAGCAGGCCCAGCAACATGCGGAGCTACATGCCTGTCTACTGGTACACCAACGGAGGATGGAGGACAGACAGGCTGAGCAAGTGACGGCATTCCAGGGGATTCACGCTACACTCCGTCGGATGGCCGACAACATGGCCGACCCTCCCTGTGCCAGAAGGCGGAGAACATCACCACCCACAGGGAGGGATCAGGAGGAGGAGGAGGAAACATCCGACGGAGCATCCCAGATGTCGTCACGGCCTGCTGGTGAGGTTCCCCGCAGGAGGCCGGGTCGTCCACGGAAAGGACCGTGAGGGTCGGCGCTACATCACCATCTCCCAGGACACCTGGCCTGGCACCTGGCCCACTGGAGCAACAGCATCACAGCATCAAGAGACATTCTCTGCCACATGGCCCTGCTGGTCACTGGCTGACCAATGTTGACAAAGACTGTGGCATGAACTCTGAGGACATCCAATGGCAAGGACACCAACTCCCCTACTGAACTTTGGATTCAAACTTCCCGGAAAGACACTCACTTTGTTTCCCACCCCCCCTCCCCCCCCAATAATAAATCACACTATGAAGAGTAGATGCCTGCTGGTAGCATTATTACCTAACATGTGTCTTGTAAAGTCAAAACATGCCTGAGTCATCTTTTGTCTTCAACCACCCACACCCTGGGGCCTGAGTCTGGCACAGGACACATGGGTCACAGTGTATTAGGCAAGACAGACATGGAGCACCATACACACCCGTGATGGGCCCAACCAGCTGAGGGGGTTACCGAACAACCGTGCTGACAGACACATTGAGTACAGCAACAGTCATGCGCAGAGGTCAGGGATCCAGTCCAGTGTCCTGGGGGGCACCCAGGTATGTGTAGACAGGTGGCAGAAACATGTCCTGCAAGCTTGAGTCCGGTGGATGCAGAGAATGGGGGCCTGGCCAATGTTGGATGCATGGGGATGGCACATGTCACAATACCCACACAGTCATGGACATCATGCCCAATACACAGTCTCAGCCCACACACACAGCTTGCATCTTGCCACTCAACACATTGACACATAGCCACAATCAGGGAATACCATGCCAGACAAGCAGGATGCACCATGGCAACACACCAGCATTGACTGAGAAGAGGCACCTTGGAGGCATAGGGACACCTTTATTAGTCATGTATTCGGGATTGCAGAGGCAACTCGAAGTACACATGAACACATCATGTGGAGTAACATGTGGGTCCAACACTGGCACCCCCCTTCAGCAGCACACATGCGTGTTCGCCATGGAACTGGCACACAAGCGTCGGCTAACAGCTAAATACCCACAGCTGCACACGGAGAGCCTGCCATACACCATAGATCAGCGGATGTCGAAGTCCCACACCATGTCAAGCCAATGCTAACCGAATGTGTCCGAGGGCAGTGTCACACACATTGATGCCATCATCACAATCCCCTATCCCATCACTGATGACTGTCAACCAGGCAGACCATCTATTCAGGTGTACACAGCTGCATGTCGTGTCCCATGGGGATGCGACATGGCTGCAGAGGAACCAAACACCGACAGGGGCAGTGTGCACACATCGTGAACAACTGCCACACCCAATACACCCCAGATGCATCCCTTACCCCATGGAGACTTCCAAACGTGTCCGTGCCTGTAACGCTGAGTCAGCCCACGATGTCATGTCCATGAGGAATAGCAGTGCCACAACAATGCAACCAGCAGACGGCATGCGCAGGTACCTGGGGAAGAGAAACACACAAGAAGTCAGCCACAAAAAGCACAGCCACTTGCATGTGCATTTACTCGACACATGTATGGATGACAACATGCTAGGTCACAATTATGACTGCGGAAGTACAACCATCACTGGCACCATCACTCCAGTGACACACCCACACACACCTCTGACTCACGTGCCATACATGCAGGTGGAGACACATATCACAACGCATGCCACACGGGGACCAATGCGTGCACACTCAGACACTGGTACTCACCACTATGCAAAGAAGTCGCGTATGAGCCGAGTCCGGATGTCCTCTTGCGGCTCCACATCCTCCACATCACTAGCCCCATTGCCAAGCCCTTCGTCCTCCACGGGTGGATGGTCCTCGTCATGTTGATTCAGGATGAGTGGCACTGCTCTTTCAACTGCCATGTTGTGCAGCATGCAGCAGACCATGAAGATCTTGCAGACCTTCGCCGGGGCATATGGGAGTGCGCCGCCGGTCTTGTGGAGGCACCTGAATCGGCTCTTCAGCATGCCAAACGTCCTCTCTATCACTAGCCTTGTCCGGCCATGGGCGGTGTTGTAGCGGAGCTGGGCCGGCGTGATGTTGTTGCGGAGAGGTGTGAGCAGCCAAGGCATGTTGGGATAGCCAGCGTCCCCTACATGGAAAGCACATGGTCATCGTTAGAAGTGGTGAAGCGGTCGTGCTGGTAGGCTATACTGAATACAGGACAGACAGACTGTACCCACCAACAACACATGCACGTTCGTTGCGCAGCTGCATCATCATATCAGGCATCCCGCTACGCCTCATGATGTAGGCATCGTGTGCTGATCCTGGAAAACGAGCACAGACATGTGAAATCACCATGTTGGACAGACACACCACAAGGGCATTGATGGAGTGGTAGTGCTTCCGATTGCGGTACGCCACCTCCCGTGCGTGTGGTGGTACCAAAGCTACATGTGTCCCATCTATGGACCCAATGACATGGGGCATCCCTCCCAGGGCATAGAATCCACGCTTGACCTCAGTCATCTGTTCAGGGGTTGGGAACTTGATGAAGTCATCCAGGTGAATCAACATGGCCTCTAAGAAATCATGCAGCACACCACTGAACGTGCTCTGGGACATGCCACCAACATGAGCTATGGTATTTTGAAAGGTACCCGTGGCAAGAAAATGTAGGGCAGCCATTACCTTCAGCTGGGGTGTCAGTGCCGTGGGATACCTGTGCTGCGGTTGCAGGTGTTGTGCCAGTCTCGCCGTCAACTCCAGAATCAACGGTTGGGTGAAGCGGTAGAGCCGGATGCTGTCATTATCCTGCATGGCAGCCAAGTCTGGAATTCTTCGGGCAAGAGGCGGCGCTCTGCAGTAATTTGGAAGTGACAACGAAGAGTGAGTGCACTACGACAACAACTCATGTGTACTGAGCACATGTTAATCTGGCAATACACACATGCTACATAGGGAGTCAGGTATGTGCTACATGGCCAGGACACGTATGGATGCAAGGTGACACTCCTTCAAAGACCCAGCTACACACGGAGATTGAGAACCTCCCCATGCCACACCATGGGAATAGCTGTGTCCCAGTGCAAGTGAACAGCCAGACGCAACACAGGAGTGACATACGCCCACACATCAGCAGCAGTAGGATGCCGATTGCAGAGATTGGTAGCGGAACACTGGAGCCACAGGTCACATGACATTACACTAGGCCAGCCCACACACCTTGCCATGAAGGTGCACATGTCATGACTCACCACACATACCTTGTGAGGATGCTGACATGTCCTTGTCACGCTACTCCGTGTCCCATGCATACATGTGCACCTCACATCCGATACCACATGTGGCATGGTGTGCGGAACAGTGTGCAATGACAATCTACACACAGACACATGTTTGTTGCTGCAACGGCTGCAGCTTTTGAGGGTGCTCCAACATCAACCTGATGGGAAGCCCCCACACATACATGACATAGTCACATTGTGCACCGTGGGTAGTGACAAGTCAGGTGTCATAACCCCTGTACCGGGCATCAGGGGACACTTCCGTGTGTTGGTGTCCGTGCCATGCCAGTGACGCTCACCCCAAGTGCGCAGTACGACATACACACATGTCAAAGGAGTCAAGGGCATGCCTGGCACACATCGCACCATCACACAGTACATCTGTACACATCTCATCATACATCTGGTGCCTTCTCGACTCAGGAGTAATGTTCCACATCACAGGCCTTTCACACCTGTGCCCCACACATGTAGTGATGCACAGACGATGCCTCAATGTCAATTAATGGACAAGTATGTCCATCCATGGACAAGTATGTCCGCCCTATCCCTACCTGTGTGCCGCCTGTCACCACTGTGATGTGTGAATACCGCTGTACTGCTGCAAAGAGGGCCTGTGTACGTTCCCATATCACTATGGGAGTGCTGCCGTATGTGTACCCATCGTGATGGTGAGCGTACAGGCATGTGTACGGCCTGTACCACTACGAGTACGCATACGCGAGGCCACACATACTGATAGGGAGCGTACACACGCCTGTACGCGCCCTATCAGTATGTTTGGCCTCGCGTATGCGTACTCGTAGTGGTACGGGCCGTACACACGCCTGTACGCTCCCTATCAGTATGTGTGGCCTCGCGTATGCGTACTCGTAGTGGTACGGGCCGTACACACGCCTGTACGCTCCCTATCAGTATGGGTGGGCTCGCGTATGCGTACTCGTAGTGATAGGGAGCGTACAGGCGTGTGTACGGCCCGTACCACTACGAGTACGCATACGCGAGGCCACACATACTGATAGGGAGCGTACACACGCCTGTATGCTCCCTATCACTACGAGTACGCATACGCGAACCACACATACTGATAGGGAGCGTACACACGCCTGTACGCGCCCTATCAGTATGTGTGGCCTCGCGTATGCATACTCGTAGTGGTACGGGCCGTACACACGCCTGTACGCTCCCTATCAGTATGGGTGGGCTTGCGTATGTGTACTCGTAGTGATAGGGAGCGTACAGGCGTGTGTACGGCCCGTACCACTACGAGTACGCATACGCGAGGCCACACATACTGATAGGGAGCGTACACACGCCTGTATGCTCCCTATCACTACGAGTACGCATACGCGAACCACACATACTGATAGGGAGCGTAGTCACGCGTGTACGGCCGTTGCAATGCATTTGGGGTGCCCTAGGGCCCCGGAACGCACCGTACCTGTGTGTGGAGCTCAGAATTACATAGGGGACACATGAGGGACAAGTATTAAGGCCTACATGCATGCTGGTTGTCATGGAGACCAAGTTCAAAATTCGAATTTCTTCTGGAAGGTGAACAGCAGAAGTCAGTTGGAATAAAAATACTTTGTTGCAATGTGTTTGTGGAGCTGACATCATGCAGGAGAATGAAACCGATAGAGTACACACAGACTGCTAGGTTTGAAGGGATTGGTGGAAACATAGGATGCAAATGTGAGTGACCAATCACTCTGTACTCCTGTGCATGAGACAGGGCAGAAAGGCACATATAAGGCAGCCAGGTCCCATGAGGGAGTACTTGCCTGCACATCTTTGAATTCGTCGACCCAGCTGCTGCTACTGATTCCCTGGAACCATGTCAAGGGCTGTGGAGAGGTCACAGCCATTCACCCTGGAGGAGAACATGGCATTGCTGGATGTGATCCTCCCACAGTACCCCATGCTGTATGGGCGACCAGGGTATCAGGTGAGTGCATAGGCCACTGGCACAGACTGTCCCTATGTTGTGACTGTGACTTCTGCCATTGTGTCCTGGTGTGACACACATGCCATGTACTGTTGGGGGGGTCCCAGGGGGGGAGATGCCTCATGTCTCCCAGCAGTGCCCTGAGACAGGAGGGGTGTGTGCCTATCACTAACAGCAGTGCCCTGAGACAGGAGGGGTGTGTGCCTATCACTAACAGCAGTGCCCTGAGACAGGAGGGGTGGGTACAGAGTGCTCCCAGCAGTGCCCTGAGACAGGAGGGGTGGGTACAGAGTGCTCCCAGCAGTGCCCTGAGACAGGAGGGGTGGGTACAGAGTGCTCCCAGCAGTGCCCTGAGACAGGAGGGGTGGGTACAGAGTGCTCCCAGCAGTGCTCTGAGACAGGAGGGGTGTGTGCCTATCACTAACAGCAGTGCCCTGAGACAGGAGGGGTGTGTGCCTATCACGAACAGCAGTGCCCTGAGACAGGAGGGGTGTGTGCCTATCACTAACAGCAGTGCCCTGAGACAGGAGGAGTGTGTGCCTATCACTAACAGCAGTGCCCTGAGACAGGAGGGGTGGGTGTGATGCACAGTGTGAGCCTTGATCATTGATTGTGACATTGCCATCATTCCACCTGTGTACCCACTATGGCACGTACTGCTTTTTCCCTCACCAGAGGATCATGTCCCTATGACAAAGGTGCAATGCGTTGGCTGCATGACATGCCTTGTTGTTACCAGCTAATTTGTTATCAAATGTCTCTCTGTGACATGTGGCTGGTGTATTGATGTGGTGTCACTTGTTCTTCCTCACAGGTAGGCGCCACTGCCAAGGAGCAGATCTGGCTGACCGCCGTCAGTGCCGTGAGGGGTGTGGATGGTCGGAGGCGGAGCCTGTCCCAGGTGAGGAAACGCTGGCAGGATATCCGGTGCTGGACGCGGAGGATTGCACGGGTCCTGCTGGAGGACTCACCTGAGAGCCACAAGAACCGCGGGCGCCGCCGTCTGAGCCACCTCCACAGGCGTGTGCTGCCGGTGGTCTTTCCAGACTTGGATCGGCGCTTACAGGCGAAGCAGCAGCCGAAAGGGGGTAGGTACATGTGTGTGTTGTGTGTCACCGGCATTTGTAAGGGCACAGTAGCATGAATTCACTGCCAGGGTTTAAAGGTGCTGTGCAGATCCATTTTGCCCCAGTATAGCGCTGCGCCCCTGCCACCCTTCCCCTCCTTGCAATGTGTTCCCTGGTCTGTGTGTAGCCACTCCTTCACAAGGTAATGTAGGCTGGCGCTTTGTCCACGAGAACTATGCCTGTAGCATCATGTGTGGGGGTGGTGGGTAACAGGTTTTGGGACCTTGGCTGTGCCCTGTCAAGTTCACTGCATGTGGGTTCCATGTCAGTTGGCACTGATGCTGACTCCAGACATGGGAGTTGGTCTCTCATGTGTCATGCCTTACAGTGCGCATGTCCTATGTAGTGGCCTGTGACATGATGTGCATGAGTGTGCGATACGCATACTGCAGGGATGGTGGCGTGGGTTGCAGTCATTACCATTCAGGAGCATGGAGTTGCGTGGCCACTACTGTCCCCTGGGGCACCTTTTCATCGGTGTTGTATGTGTCATCATAAACGTGGACACTCTCAGTGTCTACAGCGTAGGTTGTGCTCTGTGCCATTGTCCCCTGGCACCATGTATATAGACGTGCTATTTTGTACAGGTGTCCACTGTGCAGCCTGACCTGAATGTCCTTCTTCATACTCACAGTTGCTAGTGCCTGTGTGTCTTGTTATACTCATCTGAGGATGGGCACTGGTACCTCATTATTTGTACAGGCGCACCTTGGCTGTTTGGCGTCCAATCTTGCATTTTGCCTGCCCCTGTGTTTATCACCCAGACTATGAGATGTTGGTGCCACCTGTGTCTCAACTATTTGCCTCGTGTAGGGGGTGGTTGGGGCGGGCAAAGCCTATATGTCAAATCCAGATTTCTACTTGCTGGGTCTGGGCAGTGTGTGATGTTTGTCTGGACACACACGCAAGGTGCAGTGACCGAGTCATGTTGTGCATGTTTTCTGCATTACCTATGCAGCATGTGTCTCAAGTTCATGGATATGGTCCCTGGTCATCGGTATTTTCGCCAACGCTGTGTGGTGCAGATGCAGTGCTGGATTGTCCCCAGGGCCTGGGTGCTATGTCAGACTCCGTTTCCTGTCTTTAGCTATTGTCTCATGCTCTCCATGGTATTTCAGTGGCATGGTGGCTCAACCAACTGTGTGTTTCATGCCCTACATCGGTACCTTGTTTAGTAGATGTTAGGGATCTTCCTTTTCAGGCTATGCAATGTTACCTATGTAGATTGGACTCATGTGACAGATGTGTACAGGTGTCTGATTAATTTCTGTCTCTCCACCCTGCCCACAGCATCGTCGGGGGACACAGAGGGAGACATGGACACAGACCAGGCGGAGGGACCGAGCACCAGTGCCAGCCGTGACATCGGGGCTGGCACATCGAGTGGGACAGAGGCGGAGGAGAGTGTGGCCGAGGACCTGTCGACTGGCACATCAGAATACGAAGCTGACAGGTCCGAGGAGGATGTCTCCGAGTGGGCGGAGGCTGCACCAGCAGCTGACAGCGGAACAACACCTCGCACCGCCCCCTCAGTTCCCATCAGCCGCCTCCCACTTGCTCGTGTCCCTTCCCAGCGTGCCCGGTCACCGCATGTCTCCTTCATGCCAGGCACTGCACCCCCTGCCCCTGTCTCCACTGCTGCCGCCAATGCTGAGTCTGTGGACATCCAGCGGCAACTGCAGGTTGGTCAGGCTGCGATCCTTAATGTCCTCCATGCCCACGGGCAAACACTCAACAACATCGAGGCATACTTGGAGGGCATTCATTCATCGCAGGCTGACCAACGCAACTTGCTGAGGTCCATAGACTCCACACTGACTGCAGCAGTGGGTCTCCTGCAGCGCGACCTCCCCCCACCTACCCCTGCCCCATCCACACTTCCCACTCCCATGCCTGTTCCACGTACACCCAGACGTCGGCATGCACCCACATCAACAGACACAGGCACCACACCAGCAGGGAAGGTCCACCGCACTCCTCCTGACACGCACACATAGGGTGAGGTAGGCACACCCACTGGGTCGGGGGGCAAACGTGTGACACGCAGCCATAGTGGGAGTCCGCATTCCACCCAGTCCACTCCCTCCAAATCCCCTCCCCTCAGCTCTCCTGGTCACATCTCCCCCAAGGACTCCTTCATGGCCGCTCTGTCCCTGAGCCCCACAGTGACACCACCCCGCAAGCGGTCAAGGAAGTCCTCGGTCACGGTGGTTGATTCTCCCCCCCTGTCTACGCCCTCCCCCGGTGGTGCTGCGACCCATCCCTCTGACCCCCCCCCCCTCCTTGGGGCCTGTGGATCCTTCGGGTGCAGGGGACTCCCTGGAGGACCTTGCAAAGGTGTGTAGTGCCATCCTGGCCTCCGCCTTTGGCCCTGCCCCACCCCCTGTGGTGGAGTCCTCCATCCCTGCACCCACAACGCCTCCCCTTTGCCCTGATGTCCCTGCGGTGCCTGGTGCTTCCCCCCCCCTGATGGCCTCACCCCTGTGGAAGACGACGGCATGTAACTGTGCAGGCAAGCTAGGGGACACGCATCCCACTGTGTCCCCCATCCAGCTGAGACTTATTGACTGCCCTATGGGCTTTGTGAATATTTAACTGCCTGCAATCCACGGACACTGTGATCATGCTGAATAAAGCTTTATTTTTTTTTTCATTCTGACACTACTGCTATGCTGGTATTGGTGTTGGTTGCGCTGCTACATGGTTTTGGGTGGTGTTTATGTGTTGGGTGTGTGGGAAATGTAGTAGTGGGCTGCTCATTGGGGGGACCCTGGAATCTGTGTGCCATCACAAGGTGTTAGCTAACTTTCTTTGTTCATGTAAGCAGTTACTGCATGGTGCAATTGTCCCAGGGTGTATTCCTCCCTCTGTGTACCCTGATATCTTCCCTGCAGGGTGTTCCCAATCTTTAGCGCAGAGCTGTGTCTACATGAGCTGTGTGTGTGACGGAGCCCTTCTACTTTGGCCATGCATGCAGGGCCATGTCTCCACCTGCAACATTCGTGGCATCCTTGGTGATCACTGTACTTGTGTGTGGAGTCTGTTGACATGAGTTCATGGGGACATGTTCCCTTGTAGGCAGTATGCATGTGGGTACTTCCAGCCTCACACACATGTGTTGCACACCTCCTGTCTCTGGGCACTGCTGGGAGTGATAGGCACCCACCCCTCCTGTCTCTGGGCACTGCTGGGAGGACTCTGCACCCACCCCTCCTGTCTCAGGGCACTGCTGGGAGTGTTAGGCACCCACCCCTCCTGTCTCTGGGCACTGCTGGGAGGACTCTGCACCCACCCCTCCTGTCTCAGGGCACTGCTGGGAGTGTTAGGCACCCACCCCTCCTGTCTCAGGGCACTGCTGGGAGGACTCTGCACCCACCCCTCCTGTCTCAGGGCACTGCTGGGAGTGTTAGGCACCCACCCCTCCTGTCTCAGGGCACTGCTGGGAGTGTTAGGCACCCACCCCTCCTGTCTCAGGGCACTGCTGGGAGGACTCCACACCCACCCCTCCTGTCTCAGGGCACTGCTGGGAGGACTCTGCACACACACCTCCTATTTCTGGATATGTACGCTTGGAACATACACGGTGGGGGTACGCTCCATGCATACGAGGGTGATGGTACGGGTCGTACTTACACTGTTGGGGTGGGTGTACGGTACGTACATACGCGGTTGGGGGTACGCTCCATGCATACGCGGGTGAGGGTACGGGTCGTACTTACACTGTTGGGGTGGGGGTACGCTCAATGCATACGAGGGTGAGGGTATGGGTCGTACTTACACTGTTGGGGTGGGGGTACGGTACGTACATACGCGGTTGGGGTGGGGGTACGCTCCATGCATACACGGGTGAGGGTACGGGTCGTACTTACACTGTTGGGGTGGGGGTACGGTACGTACATACGCGGTTGGGGTGGGGGTACGCTCCATGCATACGCGGGTGAGGGTACGGGTCGTACTTACACTGTTTGGGTGGGGGTACGCTCCATGCATACGCGGGTGAGGGTACGGTACGTACATATGCGGTTGGGGTGGGGGTACGCTCCATGCATACACGGGTGAGGGTACGGGTCGTACTTACACTGTTGGGGTGGGGGTACGCTCCATGCATACGCGGGTGAGGGTACGGTACGTACATACGCGGTTGGGGTGGGGGTACGCTCCATGCATACGCGGGTGAGGGTACGGGTCGTACTTACACTGTTGGGGTGGGGGTACGCTCCATGCATACGAGGGTGAGGGTACGGGTCGTACTTACACTGTTGGGGTGGGGGTACGCTCCATGCATACGAGGGTGAGGGTACGGGTCGTACTTACACTGTTGGGGTGGGGGTACGGTACGTACATACGCGGTTGGGGTGGGGGTACGCTCCATGCATACGCGGGTGAGGGTACGGGTCGTACTTACACTGTTGGGGTGGGGGTACACTCCATGCATACGCGGGTGAGGGTACGGTACGTACATACGCGGTTGGGGTGTGGGTTCGCTCCATGCATACGAGGGTGAGGGTACGGGTCGTACTTACACTGTTGGGGTGGGGGTACGGTACGTACATACGCGGTTGGGGTGGGGGTACGCTCCATGCATACGCAGGTGAGGGTACGGGTCGTACTTACACTGTTGGGGTGGGGGTACGCTCCATGCATACGCGGGTGAGGGTACGGTACGTACATACGCGGTTGGGGTGGGGGTACGCTCCATGCATACGCGGGTGAGGGTACGGGTCGTACTTACACTGTTGGGGTGGGGGTACGCTCCATGCATACGAGGGTGAGGGTACGGGTCGTACTTACACTGTTGGGGTGGGGGTACGCTCCATGCATACGAGGGTGAGGGTACGGGTCGTACTTACACTGTTGGGGTGGGGGTACGGTACGTACATACGCGGTTGGGGTGGGGGTACGCTCCATGCATACGCGGGTGAGGGTACGGGTCGTACTTACACTGTTGGGGTGGGGGTACGCTCCATGCATACGCGGGTGAGGGTACGGTACGTACATACGCGGTTGGGGTGGGGGTATGCTCCATGCATACGCGGGTGAGGGTACGGGTCGTACTTACACTGTTGGGGTGGGGGTACGCTCCATGCATACGAGGGTGAGGGTACGGGTCGTACTTACACTGTTGGGGTGGGGGTACGGTACGTACATACGCGGTTGGGGTGGGGGTACGCTCCATGCATACGCGGGTGAGGGTACGGGTCGTACTCACACTGTTGGGGTGGGGGTACGTTCCATGCTTAGGGGGGTGGGGGTAGGGTCCGTACATCTCTATCCCCACGCTATGTGATGCTTGTGCGGGCCGTACCCATGCCTTTGCCACGTGGGTACGATCCGTCCCGCCATTGTTGGGGTGACGTGGGTGTGGGCGTGGTACGTCTCGTACCCACGCTCTTGAGGCGTGGGTACGGGACGTACCGGTCTGGTTGTGTTGCCGGTTCGCGTGGTGACGGACTTCCGTTGTGGCGGTCGCTGGCTTAGCTGGACACGCCCCCACCCCCTCGTAGTGACCAGGGCATGGGTGTCAGGTATGTCCTGGGCATGTGTGGTGTGTGACTTTGGTGGGGGTTTTGTGGCCTGCCCTGGTCCTGCCACCCCCACCCCCCCCTTTCCCCCCTCCCTTAGTTGTTCTGACCTTCTGCGGCGTCTGCGTCGTAACCTGTAGAGGAGGTGGACTGCTATGAGGGCCGGGATGACCCGTAGGTTCGGGTCCATGTCTGTCCGTCGCGTACGGGTCCTCCTTGTTCGCGTCGTCCTGTGTGTCCGTCGCGTACTGGTGGTCCTTGTTCGCGTCGTCCTGATTTCCCGGCAGTTTTTGGCAGCCGGAAAATATTCACCGTGCGGGATGACGTCGGTGCGAATCGTGATTCCTGGTTCGTGAATGGCAGGCTGCGAGCGTCCCGACGTCAGGTCGGCCCTTTCCCGGATCGCATTGGTAGGTTTATTTTGTTCGGTCGGGCTTTTTTTACGAATCGTACGGAAATGGTGTTCCGTGCGAATCGTAATTCCTTGTTTGTAAATTTTGACGACCGGGTACGCGTCGGACGGAGAATATGCTCCGTCCGACGGTTCGTACCCGGTTTTTACCGGATCGTGATCGGCACCACAGTGTGATTCTAGATGAGCAACACTATCTCTAGGAGTTTACCAAAACTCATTCACTACTGTGGAAGGGGTAAGGGTACTGTGCACAACCTACATATTTCAGTACTACACTTTACTGTCAATGCCTGTCTCATTTTATCAATGCATAAGCAATGACTGGCTTCTAATGCAACTAAAACTTAACAACATGACAGGTTTTAAAACAGTTATCTGTCAGCAAATACATGATGTTCCCAAATGCTTCTCTCACAGTGGTTCCCAAATGCACACAGACTCACAGTGTGATTCTAGACAAGCAACACTATCCCTAGGAGTTTACCAAAACTCATTCACTACTGTGCAAAGAGTAAAGGGACTGCACACAATCTACATATTTCATGACTCCAGTTTAGTGTCAAAGCCTAACTCATTTTATCAAAGCATAAGCAAAGACTGGCTTCTAATGCTACTAAAACTTGACAACATGGCAGGTTTTAAAACAGTTATCTGTCAGCAAGTACATGATGTTCCCAAATGCTTCTCTCACAGTGGTTCCCAAATGCACACAGACTCACAGTATGATTCTAGACAAGCAACACTATCCCTAGGAGTTTACCAAAACTCATTCACTACTGTGAAAGGGGTAAGGGGACTGCACATAATCTACATATTTAAGTACTGCACTTTAGTGTCAAAGCCTAACTCATTTTATCAAAGCATAAGCAAAGACTGGCTTTTAATGCTACTAAAACTTGACAACAATACAGGTTTTAAAACAGTTATATGTCAGCAAATACACGATGTTACCAAATCCTTGTCTCACAATCCTTACCCAAATGCACACAGACTCACAGTGTGATTTTAGGCAAGCAACACTATCATAGGAGATTACCAAAACACATTCAGTAGGGTAGAAAGCGTAAGAGTACTGTACACAATCTAAATATTTAAGTACTGCACTTTAGTGTCAAAGCCTGACTCATTTTATCAATCCATAAGCAAACACTGGCTTCTAATGCTACTAAAATTTGACAACATGGCAGGTTTTAAAACAGTTATCTGTTCGCAAATACATGATGTTCCCAAATGCTTCTCACACAGCGGTTTCCAAATGCACACAGACTCACAGTGTGATTCTATACAAGCAACACTATCCCTAGGAGTTTACCAAAACTCATTCACTACTATGGAAAGGGTAAGGGACTACACGCAATCTACATATTTAAGTACTGCACTTTAGTGTCAAAGCCTAACTCATTTTATCAAAGCATAAGCAAAGACTAGCTTCTAATGCTACTAAAATTTGACAACATGGCAGGTTTTAAAACAGTTACCTGTTCGCAAATACATGATGTTCCCAAATGCTTCTTTCACAGCGGTTTCCAAATGCACACAGACTCACAGTGTGATTCTATACAAGCAACACTATCCCTAGGAGTTTACCAAAGCTCATTCACTACTATGGAAAGGGTGAGGGGACTGCACACAATCTACATATTTCAGGACTCCACTTTAGTGTCAATGCCTGACTCATTTAATCAAAGCATAGGCCATGACTGGCTTCTAATGCTACTAAAACTTGACAAGATTACTGGTTTTAAAACACTTATTTGTCAGCAAATACATAATGTTAGCAAATGCTTCTCTCACAATCCTTACCCAAATGCACACAGACTCACAGTGTGATTTTAGACAAGCAACACAATCCTGGGAGTTTACCAAAACTCATTCACTAGTCTAGAAGAGGTAAGGGTACTGCACACAATCTACATATTTAAGTACTGCACTTTAGTATCAAAGCCTGACTCATTTTATCAATGCATATGCAAAGACTGGCTTCTAATGCTACTAAAACTTGACAACATGACAGGTTTTAAAACAGTTATCTCTCAGCAACTACTTAATGTTACCAAATGCTTCTCTCACAGTGCTTCCCAAATGCACACAGACTCACAGTGTGATTCTAGACAAACAACACTATCCCTAGGAGTTTACCAAAACACATTTCTTAATCTACGAGTACTACACTTTAGTGTTCAAACATGACTCATTTTGCAAATTCATAAACAATGACTGATTTCTAATTGTACCAAAATATAAAAATAGCACAGTTATCTGTCTGGAAACACATGAAAAACACAAATGCTTATCACAGAATGGTTTCTACATGCACACACACTGTCAATAAGATTGTAGACAAAAAAAGTACTCCCTACACTTTAGCAGGAGAAATACATTAGTCTGATTAAAATCAAAATAGTCTACATACATCCCCTCACAATTAAATAACTCACCTTTCAATTTGTTTTGTAGATTAAGAAGTATATCAGTCACACACCAGATATCAGTCACACACCAGATTTTCTTATACAGAATCTCTGCACTGTGCACCTCTCAGCAAAACCAAAGAATGGCAAAGTTTCCCTCTCATTTTCAATACATATACATGTAAACATCAAATCACATTCCTTCCCACATAAATTCAAAAGCAAACACACATTTCTATTGGTTAAACATTTCAACCCTTTCCAAATGACATAAATTTGAACCCTACCCCCAATCTGCCTTCTGCCTGTTACCATAGCAACAGGTCATGGAACACTGAACTGAGCACACAGGTCACAAGTTCAGCACACAATGTTGCTAATCAAAACAGCAAGTGTGCTTGACTTTTCAACATATCAGCTTATTATATATAATGTTCCTTTCACACACTTTTTGTTAACCAATAAGAATCATGCATTTAAAAAACAGAAACATGCACCCTACCTTTCAGTGTAGAAGGTTGTCAAACAACCAATGATTTCTTGTCTTTTTTCAAAACTGCATCTTAGCCACCATTTTAGAAAAATCTTACTTTTCAAACTGCCATTTCATTTACAGAGACCATCTGAGTGCATCCAGACCTCCCTTCAAGATGCTTAGAGTGTGGATTGTGGGACACAGCTATATTTTCTGGAGCCAAAGGTATGCAGAAAACAAAGGCATTCACAAAGACCTAGGTTTGACAAATGTAGATATTAAATGGATTGGACAGAGAGGGTTAAAGTGGCACCAATTGATGCCATTGGAAAAAACCTTTATGCATATCCAACACCCTGACCTCATAATAGTGCACTGTGGTGGCAATGACCTAGGCACTTTGACTGGGGTAGGTCTGGAAATGCTTATGAAGGACACCTTTGCAGAATTGTTTTCACTTTTTGCCAAACCTGCCTTTGTGTATTCTAACATATGCCAAAGGCAGAAGTGGAACTGGTCCAAACATTTTTGTCCACAGATTAAGAAAGCTAGGAAACATGTGAATAAATCTGTTTCTGCTTTTCTCCGAGACTATAGAATGGGGTCCATTTACAATAAAAATCTGCGCTTTCATATGCAAGAGATGTATAGCAGAGATGGAGTACACTTTACTGATGAAGGAAACAGAGTCTTCCTCAACAACTTTAGACTCTGTATAGGTACTTACTTATAAGTACCAAAAACTCTCAATGAACACAACGGCTCTTTTTAGAGCCACTCAAGAACAAAACACTTAAGCTAGATGTTTATCTCCCAAAAATTTCTGTTTTTTTTCCTTGGATACGCGCACCCAGCGCGTTAGGAACCGCGCACCTAACGCGAGAGGAACCGTGCACCCAACGCGTTACCGTAAAAAAATAAATAGCCCCTATCACTAATTTTTATTATCCCCGGGGACCCCATCCCCCGGGGCTTATAAAAAGAACTTTGGAGACCGTGGGGGGAGCCCCAACGCCCCCACGGTCCCAGCCGGCTCCCCGCATCCTTCGGGAGCCGGCATTGCTTTTCCACATGGGGAGCTGCTGCCATGCAGCTCCCCGTGTGGAAAAGCAATATCGTTTGGATTTTGAAAGAGAGAGCAGGACCTGCTTTCTCTTTCAAAATCCTAAGGAAGTTTGCTATGGGAGGGCGGGAGACTCCCGCTCTCATAGCAAACAACAGTGTCCTGGGGGTGGGCACCCCAGGACAATGTAGGAGCCGGCCCTGGGGGGTGGCGGTCCCCAGGGCCCTCGAGGGCTCCAGGAGGGGGGCCACGCAGCCCCCCTCCCCTATTAATATATAAACATTTTGCCCCCGGGATTTGGCCCACCCGGGGGCTAATTATTAACGAAGCGCGGAAGCCCACGCTTCGGGTTTTTGTTTTTTTTTCATCCGGATCCGCGCACCCTGCGCGCATTTCGCCGATTCTTTTTTTTTTAAAAAGGGGGCCCCAGGGGGTCCTTCTGGGACCCCCTGAGCAACACTAGAGGGTCAGAGAATTTCTACCCTGCCCCTTCATATGTTTTAAACACTTATTCCCCTTACTTCTTCAGCCTCGCTTCTACTGAGGCACAAAATGGCTGCCAACAGTTCCTGGTTTCGAATGTAGACAGACACTCGACAGCCAATTAGCATTCAGTGCGTGATCGGGAGGGTGCGTGCTCGGTTTGGGGAGGGTGCGCTTAGGGTGCGCTTAGGGTGCGCGGATCCTCCGAGGCCATAGATATATATGTACTTTTAACTCTAATTTTCTCAGGAACTACTGAACGGATTTACACCATTTATGCAAAAGGCAAGAGTCTGAACTGAGGACTACCTCTTTGCCAAATTTGGTGTAATTCTGTTCAGCAGTTCGGGCTGTAGCTGCGTCAACAGGTCCTATGGGAAATTGCATGGGGAAAACGCGTTTTGGGGCCCCCTTTTTTCTCGGCCCCCGCTTAACGAATCACCACGAAACTTTCAGGATAGGAGCGGACCGGAGCTGGCCAAAAGTTTGGAAAATTTCGCGAAGATTCGTCAACCGGCGCCAGACTTATTGGGAATAGAATGTTGCGGATTTCCTATGGAAAATAGGTCCTAACTATAACTACCTACCCTCCGGGGCTACAAAATAAATGGGTGGGGGGCTCAACGGCCCCCGCAAGCCCCGGGGACCACCATCCCCCTGGGGCTTTATTTATTGAGGGAGGGGGACTGTTCCCATGAGGCACAGGGTCAGACTGATTTGCATATGGCCATGTCTGAACTGGGGTGGCAGAGTGGGCTAAAGAACGGTGATGGATCAAACCCAGATCTGTTGACTGGGTGTGAGTGTTTGATTGGTTCTGATGCTCCGTCCATCACCACCCCCTTTTGTACCGCTTTGTTCGCCATAAGTTGGCAGGGTATGCTCAGACGTGAGTCCCTTGCTCACTTTGCCACTGGATTCAAGCAAGCCCGGCTGAAGACGGCTGAAATGCCAGAAACTGGTCCTAGGAAGCTTGTTTCCTGTCCAGGGAAGGCATGGCTTGGCAGTTTGGGCTGGACTGTTCCCATGAGGCACAGGGTCAGTCTGATTTGCATATGGCCATGTCTGAACTGGGGTGGCAGAGTGGGCTAACGAACGGTGATGGATCAAACCCAGATCTGTTGACTGGGTGTGAGTGTTTGATTGGTTCTGATGCTCCGTCCATCACCACCCCCTTTTGTACCGCTTTGTTTGCCATAAGTTGGCAGGGTATGCTCAGACGTGAGTCCCTTGCTCACTTTGCCACTGGATTCAAGCAAGCCTGGCTGAAGACGGCTGAAATGCCAGAAACTGGTCCTAGGAAGCTTGTTTCCTGTCCAGGGAAGGCATGGCTTGGCAGTTTGGGCTGGACTGTTCCCATGAGGCACAGGGTCAGACTGATTTGCATATGGCCATGTCTGAACTGGGGTGGCAGAGTGGGCTAAAGAACGGTGATGGATCAAACCCAGATCTGTTGACTGGGTGTGAGTGTTTGATTGGTTCTGATGCTTCGTCCATCACCACCCCCTTTTGTACCGCTTTGTTCGCCATAAGTTGGCAGGGTATGCTCAGACGTGAGTCCCTTGCTCACTTTGCCACTGGATTCAAGCAAGCCTGGCTGAAGACGGCTGAAATGCCAGATACCGGTCCTAGGAAGCTTGTTTCCTGTCCAGGGAAGGCATGGCTTGGCAGTTCGGGCTGGACTGTTCCCATGAGGCACAGGGTCAGACTGATTTGCAAATGGCCATGTCTGAACTGGGGTGGCAGAGTGAGCTAAAGAATGGTGGTGGATCAAACCCAGACCTGTTGACTGGGTGTGAGTGTTTGATTGGTTCTGATGCTCCGTCCATCACCACCCCCTTTTGTACCGCTTTGTTCGCCGTAAGTTGGCAGGGTATGCTCAGACGTGAGTCCCTTGCTCACTTTGCCACTGGATTCAAGCAAGCCTGGCTGAAGACGGCTGAAATGCCAGAAACCGGTCCTAGGAAGCTTGTTTCCTGTCCAGGGAAGGCATGGCTTGGCAGTTCGGGCTGGACTGTTCCCATGAGGCACAGGGTCAGACTGATTTGCATATGGCCGTGTCTGAACTGGGGTGGCAGAGTGGGCTAAAGAACGGTGATGGATCAAACCCAGATCTGTTGACTGAGTGTGAGTGTTTGATTGGTTCTGATGCTCCGTCCATCACCACCCCCTTTTGTACCGCTTTGTTCGCCATAAGTTGGCAGGGTATGCTCAGACGTGAGTCCCTTGCTCACTTTGCCACTGGATTCAAGCAAGCCTGGCTGAAGACGGCTGAAATGCCAGAAACCGGTCCTAGGAAGCTTGTTTCCTGTCCAGGGAAGGCATGGCTTGGCAGTTTGGGCTGGACTGTTCCCATGAGGCACAGGGTCAGACTGATTTGCATATGGCCATGTCTGAACTGGGGTGGCAGAGTGGGCTAAAGAACGGTGATGGATCAAACCCAGATCTGTTGACTGGGTGTGAGTGTTTGATTGGTTCTGATGCTCCGTCCATCACCACCCCCTTTTGTACCGCTTTGTTCGCCATAAGTTGGCAGGGTATGCTCAGACGTGAGTCCCTTGCTCACTTTGCCACTGGATTCAAGCAAGCCTGGCTGAAGACGGCTGAAATGCCAGAAACCGGTCCTAGGAAGCTTGTTTCCTGTCCAGGGAAGGCATGGCTTGGCCGTTCGGGCTGGACTGTTCCCATGAGGCACAGGGTCAGACTGATTTGCATATGGCCATGTCTGAACTGGAATGGCAGAGTGGGCTAAAGAACGGTGATGGATCAAACCCAGAACTGTTGACTGGGTGTGAGTGTTTGATTGGTTCTGATGCTCCGTCCATCACCACCCCCTTTTGTACCGCTTTGTTCGCCATAAGTTGGCAGGGTATGCTCAGACGTGAGTCCCTTGCTCACATTGCCACTGGATTCAAGCAAGCCTGGCTGAAGACGGCTGAAATGCCAGAAACCGGTCCTAGGAAGCTTGTTTCCTGTCCAGGAAAGGCATGGCTTGGCAGTTCGGGCTGGACTGTTCCCATGAGGCACAGGGTCAGACTGATTTGCATATGGCCATGTCTGAACTGGGGTGGCAGAGTGGGCTAAAGAACGGTGATGGATCAAACCCAGATCTGTTGACAGGGTGTGAGTGTTTGATTGGTTCTGATGCTCCGTCCATCACCACCCCCTTTTGTACCGCTTTGTTCGCCATAAGTTGGCAGGGTATGCTCAGACGTGAGTCCCTTGCTCACTTTGCCACTGGATTCAAGCAAGCCTGGCTGAAGACGGCTGAAATGCCAGAAACCGGTCCTAGGAAGCTTGTTTCCTGTCCAGGGAAGGCATGGCCTGGCAGTTCGGGCTGGACTGTTCCCATGAGGCACAGGGTCAGACTGATTTGCATATAGCCATGTCTGAACTGGGGTGGCAGAGTGGGCTAAAGAACGGTGATGGATCAAACCCAGATCTGTTGACTGGGTGTGAGTGTTTGATTGGTTCTGATGCTCCGTCCATCACCACCCCCTTTTGTACCGCTTTGTTCGCCATAAGTTGGCAGGGTATGCTCAAACGTGAGTCCCTTGCTCACTTTGCCACTGGATTCAAGCAAGCCTGGCTGAAGACGGCTGAAATGCCAGAAACCGGTCCTAGGAAGCTTGTTTCCTGTCCAGGGAAGGCATGGCTTGGCAGTTCGGGCTGGACTGTTCCCATGAGGCACAGGGTCAGACTGATTTGCATATGGCCATGTCTGAACTGGGGTGGCAGAGTGGGCTAAAGAACGGTGATGGATCAAACCCAGATCTGTTGACTGGGTGTGAGTGTTTGATTGGTTCTGATGCTCTGTCCATCACCACCCCCTTTTGTACCGCTTTGTTCGCCATAAGTTGGCAGGGTATGCTCAGACGTGAGTCCCTTGCTCACTTTGCCACTGGATTCAAGCAAGCCTGGCTGAAGACGGCTGAAATGCCAGAAACCGGTCCTAGGAAGCTTGTTTCCTGTCCAGGGAAGGCATGGCTTGGCAGTTCGGGCTGGACTGTTCCCATGAGGCACAGGGTCAGACTGATTTGCATATGGCCATGTCTGAACTGGGGTGGCAGAGTGGGCTAAAGAACGGTGATGGATCAAACCCAGATCTGTTGACTGGGTGTGAGTGTTTGATTGGTTCTGATGCTCCGTCCATCACCATCCCCTTTTGTACCGCTTTGTTCGCCATAAGTTGGCAGGGTATGCTCAGACGTGAGTCCCTTGCTCACTTTGCCACTGGATTCAAGCAAGCCTGGCTGAAGACGGCTGAAATGCCAGAAACCGGTCCTAGGAAGCTTGTTTCCTGTCCAGGGAAGGCATGGCTTGGCAGTTTGGGCTGGACTGTTCCCATGAGGCACAGGGTCAGACTGATTTGCATATGGCCATGTCTGAACTGGGGTGGCAGAGTGGGCTAAAGAACGGTGATGGATCAAACCCAGATCTGTTGACTGGGTGTGAGTGTTTGATTGGTTCTGATGCTCCGTCCATCACCACCCCCTTTTGTACCGCTTTGTTCGCCATAAGTTGGCAGGGTATGCTCAGACGTGAGTCCCTTGCTCACTTTGCCACTGGATTCAAGCAAGCCTGGCTGAAGACGGCTGAAATGCCAGAAACCGGTCCTAGGAAGCTTGTTTCCTGTCCAGGGAAGGCATGGCTTGGCAGTTCGGGCTGGACTGTTCCCATGAGGCACAGGGTCAGACTGATTTGCATATGGCCATGTCTGAACTGGGGTGGCAGAGTGGGCTAAAGAACGGTGATGGATCAAAACCAGATCTGTTGACTGGGTGTGAGTGTTTGATTGGTTCTGATGCTCCGTCCATCACCACCCCCTTTTGTACCGCTTTGTTCGCCATAAGTTGGCAGGGTATGCTCAGACGTAAGTCCCTTGCTCACTTTGCCACTGGATTCAAGCAAGCCTGGCTGAAGACGGCTGAAATGGCAGAAACCGGACCTAGGAAGCTTGTTTCCTGTCCAGGGAAGGCATGGCTTGGCAGTTCGGGCTGGACTGTTCCCATGAGGCACAGGGTCAGACTGATTTGCATATGGCAATGTCTGAACTGGGGTGGCAGAGTGGGCTAAAGAACGGTGATGGATCAAACCCAGATCTGTTGACTGGGTGTGAGTGTTTGATTGGTTCTGATGCTCCGTCCGTCACCACCCCCTTTTGTGCCGCTTTGTTCGCCATAAGTTAGCAGGGTATGCTCAGACGTGAGTCCCTTGCTCACTTTGCCACTGGATTCAAGCAAGCCTGGCTGAAGATGGCTGAAATGCCAGAAACCGGTCCTAGGAAGCTTGTTTCCTGTCCAGGGAAGGCATGGCTTGGCAGTTCGGGCTGGACTGTTCCCATGAGGCACAGGGTCAGACTGATTTGCATATGGCCATGTCTGAACTGGGGTGGCAGAGTGGGCTAAAGAACGGTGATGGATCAAACCCAGATCTGTTGACTGGGTGTGAGTGTTTGATTGGTTCTAATGCTCCATCCATCACCACCCCCTTTTGTACCGCTTTGTTCGCCATAAGTTGGCAGGGTATGCTCAGACGTGAGTCCCTTGCTCACTTTGCCACTGGATTCAAGCAAGCCTGGCTGAAGACGGCTGAAATGCCAGAAACCGGTCCTAGGAAGCTTGTTTCCTGTCAAGGGAAGGCATGGCTTGGCAGTTCGGGCTGGACTGTTCCCATGAGGCACAGGGTCAGACTGATTTGCATATGGCCATGTCTGAACTGGGGTGGCAGAGTGGGCTAAAGAACGGTGATGGATCAAACCCAGATCTGTTGACTGGGTGTGAGTGTTTGATTGGTTCAGATGCTCCGTCCATCACCACCCCCTTTTGTACCGCTTTGTTCGCCATAAGTTGGCAGGGTATGCTCAGACGTGAGTCCCTTGCTCACTTTGCCACTGGATTCAAGCAAGCCTGGCTGAAGACGGCTGAAATGCCAGAAACCGGTCCTAGGAAGCTTGTTTCCTGTCCAGGGAAGACATGGCTTGGCAGTTCGGGCTGGAATGTTCCCATGAGGCACAGGGTCAGACTGATTTGCATATGGCCATGTCTGAACTGGGGTGGCAGAGTGGGCTAAAGAACGGTGATGGATCAAACCCAGATCTGTTGACTGGGTGTGAGTGTTTGATTGGTTCTGATGCTCCGTCCATCACCACCCCCTTTTGTACCGCTTTGTTCGCCATAAGTTAGCAGGGTATGCTCAGACGTGAGTCCCTTGCTCACTTTGCCACTGGATTCAAGAAAGCCTGGCTGAAGATGGCTGAAATGCCAGAAACCGGTCCTAGGAAGCTTGTTTCCTGTCCAGGGAAGGCATGGCTTGGCAGTTCGGGCTGGACTGTTCCCATGAGGCACAGGGTCAGACTGATTTGCATATGGCCATGTCTGAACTGGGGTGGCAGAGTGGGCTAAAGAACGGTGATGGATCAAACCCAGATCTGTTGACTGGGTGTGAGTGTTTGATTGGTTCTGATGCTCCGTCCATCACCACCCCCTTTTGTACCGCTTTGTTCGCCATAAGTTGGCAGGGTATGCTCAGACGTGAGTCCCTTGCTCACTTTGCCACTGGATTCAAGCAAGCTTGGCTGAAGACGGCTGAAATGCCAGAAACCGGTCCTAGGAAGCTTGTTTCCTGTCCAGGGAAGGCATGGCTTGGCAGTTCGGGCTGGACTGTTCCCATGAGGCACAGGGTCAGACTGATTTGCATATGGCCATGTCTGAACTGGGGTGGCAGAGTGGGCTAAAGAACGGTGATGGATCAAACCCAGATCTGTTGACTGGGTGTGAGTGTTTGATTGGTTCTAATGCTCCGTCCATCACCACCCCCTTTTGTACCGCTTTGTTCGCCATAAGTTGGCAGGGTATGCTCAGACGTGAGTCCCTTGCTCACTTTGCCACTGGATTCAAGCAAGCCTGGCTGAAGACGGCTGAAATGCCAGAAACTGGTCCTAGGAAGCTTGTTTCCTGTCAAGGGAAGGCATGGCTTGGCAATTCGGGCTGGACTGTTCCCATGAGGCACAGGGTCAGACTGATTTGCATATGGCCATGTCTGAACTGGGGTGGCAGAGTGGGCTAAAGAACGGTGATGGATCAAACCCAGATCTGTTGACTCGGTGTGAGTGTTTGATTGGTTCTGATGCTCCGTCCATCACCACCCCCTTTTGTACCGCTTTATTCTCCATAAGTTGGCAGGGTATGCTCAGACGTGAGTCCCTTGCTCACTTTGCCACTGGATTCAAGCAAGCCTGGCTGAAGATGGCTGAAATGCCAGAAACCGGTCCTAGGAAGCTTGTTTCCTGTCCAGGGAAGGCATGGCTTGGCAGTTTGGGCTGGACTGTTCCCATGAGGCACAGGGTCATACTGATTTGCATATGGCCATGTCTGAACTGGGGTGGCAGAGTGGGCTAAAGAACGGTGATGGATCAAACCCAGATCTGTTGACTGGGTGTGAGTGTTTGATTGGTTCTGATGCTCCGTCCATCACCACCCCCTTTTGTACCGCTTTGTTCGCCATAAGTTGGCAGTGTATGCTCAGACGTGAGTCCCTTGCTCACTTTGCCACTGGATTCAAGCAAGCCTGGCTGAAGACGGCTGAAATGCCAGAAACCGGTCCTAGGAAGCTTGTTTCCTGTCGAGGGAAGGCATGGCTTGGCAGTTCGGGCTGGACTGTTCCCATGAGGCACAGGGTCAGACTGATTTGCATATAGCAATGTCTGAACTGGGGTGGCAGAGTGGGCTAAAGAACGGTGATGGATCAAACCCAGATCTGTTGACTGGGTGTGAGTGTTTGATTGGTTCTGATGCTCCGTCCATCACCACCCCCTTTTGTACCGCTTTGTTCGCCATAAGTTGGCAGTGTATGCTCAGACGTGAGTCCCTTGCTCACTTTGCCACTGGATTCAAGCAAGCCTGGCTGAAGACGGCTGAAATGCCAGAAACCGGTCCTAGGAAGCTTGTTTCCTGTCCAGGGAAGGCATGGCTTGGCAGTTCGGGCTGGACTGTTCCCATGAGGCACAGGGTCAGACTGATTTGCATATGGCAATGTCTGAACTGGGGTGGCAGAGTGGGCTAAAGAACGGTGATGGATCAAACCCAGATCTGTTGACTGGGTTTGAGTGTTTGATTGGTTCTGATGCTCCGTCCATCACCACCCCCTTTTGTACCGCTTTGTTCGCCATAAGTTGGCAGGGTATGCTCAGACGTGAGTCCCTTGCTCACTTTGCCACTGGATTCAAGCAAGCCTGGCTGAAGATGGCTGAAATGCCAGAAACCGGTCCTAGGAAGCTTGTTTCCTGTCCAGGGAAGGCATGGCTTGGCAGTTTGGGCTGGACTGTTCCCATGAGGCACAGGGTCATACTGATTTGCATATGGCCATGTCTGAACTGGGGTGGCAGAGTGGGCTAAAGAACGGTGATGGATCAAACCCAGATCTGTTGACTGGGTGTGAGTGTTTGATTGGTTCTGATGCTCCGTCCATCACCACCCCCTTTTGTACCGCTTTGTTCGCCATAAGTTGGCAGTGTATGCTCAGACGTGAGTCCCTTGCTCACTTTGCCACTGGATTCAAGCAAGCCTGGCTGAAGACGGCTGAAATGCCAGAAACCGGTCCTAGGAAGCTTGTTTCCTGTCGAGGGAAGGCATGGCTTGGCAGTTCGGGCTGGACTGTTCCCATGAGGCACAGGGTCAGACTGATTTGCATATGGCAATGTCTGAACTGGGGTGGCAGAGTGGGCTAAAGAACGGTGATGGATCAAACCCAGATCTGTTGACTGGGTGTGAGTGTTTGATTGGTTCTGATGCTCCGTCCATCACCACCCCCTTTTGTACCGCTTTGTTCGCCATAAGTTGGCAGTGTATGCTCAGACGTGAGTCCCTTGCTCACTTTGCCACTGGATTCAAGCAAGCCTGGCTGAAGACGGCTGAAATGCCAGAAACCGGTCCTAGGAAGCTTGTTTCCTGTCCAGGGAAGGCATGGCTTGGCAGTTCGGGCTGGACTGTTCCCATGAGGCACAGGGTCAGACTGATTTGCATATGGCAATGTCTGAACTGGGGTGGCAGAGTGGGCTAAAGAACGGTGATGGATCAAACCCAGATCTGTTGACTGGGTTTGAGTGTTTGATTGGTTCTGATGCTCCGTCCATCACCACCCCCTTTTGTACCGCTTTGTTCGCCATAAGTTGGCAGGGTATGCTCAGACGTGAGTCCCTTGCTCACTTTGCCACTGGATTCAAGCAAGCCTGGCTGAAGACGGCTGAAATGCCAGAAACCGGTCCTAGGAAGCTTGTTTCCTGTCCAGGGAAGGCATGGCTTGGCAGTTCGGGCTGGACTGTTCCCATGAGGCACAGGGTCAGACTGATTTGCATATGGCCATGTCTGAACTGGGGTGGCAGAGTGGGCTAAAGAACGGTGATGGATCAAACCCAGATCTGTTGACTGGGTGTGAGTGTTTGATTGGTTCTGATGCTCCGTCCATCACCACCCCCTTTTGTACCGCTTTGTTCGCCATAAGTTAGCAGGGTATGCTCAGACGTGAGTCCCTTGCTCACTTTGCCACTGGATTCAAGCAAGCCTGGCTGAAGATGGCTGAAATGCCAGAAACCGGTCCAAGGAAGCTTGTTTCCTGTCCAGGGAAGGCATGGCTTGGCAGTTCGGGCTGGACTGTTCCCATGAGGCACAGGGTCAGACTGATTTGCATATGGCCATGTCTGAACTGGGGTGGGAGAGTGGGCTAAAGAACGGTGATGGATCAAACCCAGATCTGTTGACTGGGTGTGAGTGTTTGATTGGTTCTGATGCTCCATCCATCACCACCCCCTTTTGTACCGCTTTGTTCGCCATAAGTTGGCAGGGTATGCTCAGACGTGAGTCCCTTGCTCACTTTGCCACTGGATTCAAGCAAGCCTGGCTGAAGACGGCTGAAATGCCAGAAACTGGTCCTAGGAAGCTTGTTTCCTGTCCAGGGAAGGCATGGCTTGGCAGTTCGGGCTGGACTGTTCCCATGAGGCACAGGGTCAGACTGATTTGCATATGGCCATGTCTGAACTGGGGTGGCAGAGTGGGCTAAATAACGGTGATGGATCAAACCCAGATCTGTTGACTGGGTGTGAGTGTTTGATTGGTTCTGATGCTCCGTCCATCACCACCCCCTTTTGTACCGCTTTGTTCACCATAAGTTGGCAGGGTATGCTCAGACGTGAGTCCCTTGCTCACTTTGCCACTGGATTCAAGCAAGCCTGGCTGAAGACGGCTGAAATGCCAGAAACCGGTCCTAGGAAGCTTGTTTCCTGTCCAGGGAAGGCATGGCTTGGCAGTTCGGGCTGGACTGTTCCCATGAGGCACAGGGTCAGACTGATTTGCATATGGCCATGTCTGAACTGGGGTGGCAGAGTGGGCTAAAGAATGGTGGTGGATCAAACCCAGATCTGTTGACTGGGTGTGAGTGTTTGATTGGTTTTGATGCTCCGTCCATCACCACCCCCTTTTGTACCGCTTTGTTCGCCATAAGTTGGCAGGGTATGCTCAGACGTGAGTCCCTTGCTCACTTTGCCACTGGATTCAAGCAAGCCTGGCTGAAGACGGCTGAAATGCCAGAAACCGGTCCTAGGAAGCTTGTTTCCTGTCCAGGGAAGGCATGGCTTGGCAGTTCGGGCTGGATTGTTCCCATGAGGCACAGGGTCAGACTGATTTGCATATGGCCGTGTCTGAACTGGGGTGGCAGAGTGGGCTAAAGAACGGTGATGGATCAAACCCAGATCTGTTGACTGAGTGTGAGTGTTTGATTGGTTCTGATGCTCCGTCCATCACCACCCCCTTTTGTACCGCTTTGTTCGCCATAAGTTGGCAGGGTATGCTCAGACGTGAGTCCCTTGCTCACTTTGCCACTGGATTCAAGCAAGCCTGGCTGAAGACGGCTGAAATGCCAGAAACCGGTCCTAGGAAGCTTGTTTCCTGTCCAGGGAAGGCATGGCTTGGCAGTTCGGGCTGGACTGTTCCCATGAGGCACAGGGTCAGACTGATTTGCATATGGCCATGTCTGAACTGGGGTGGCAGAGTAGGCTAAAGAACGGTGATGGATCAAACCCAGATCTGTTGACTGGCTGTGAGTGTTTGATTGGTTCTGATGCTCCGTCCATCACCACCCCCTTTTGTACCGCTTTGTTCGCCATAAGTTGGCAGGGTATGCTCAGACGTGAGTCCCTTGCTCACTTTGCCACTGGATTCAAGCAAGCCTGGCTGAAGACGGCTGAAATGCCAGAAACCAGTCCTAGGAAGCTTGTTTCCTGTCCAGGGAAGGCATGGCTTGGCAGTTCGGGCTGGACTGTTCCCATGAGGCACAGGGTCAGACTGATTTGCATATGGCCATGTCTGAAGTGGGGTGGCAGAGTGGGCTAAAGAACGGTGATGGATCAAACCCAGATCTGTTGACTGGGTGTGAGTGTTTGATTGGTTCTGATGCTCCGTCCATCACCACCCCCTTTTGTACCGCTTTGTTCGCCATAAGTTGGCAGGGTATGCTCAGACGTGAGTCCCTTGCTCACTTTGCCACTGGATTCAAGCAAGCCTGGCTGAAGACGCCTGAAATGCCAGAAACCGGTCCTAGGAAGCTTGTTTCCTGTCCAGGGAAGGCATGGCTTGGCAGTTCGGGCTGGACTGTTCCCATGAGGCACAGGGTCAGACTGATTTGCATATGGCCATGTCTGAACGGGGGTGGCAGAGTGGGCTAAAGAACGGTGATGGATCAAACCCAGATCTATTGACTGGATGTGAGTGTTTGATTGGTTCTGATGCTCCGTCCATCACCACCCCCTTTTGTACCGCTTTGTTCGCCATAAGTTGGCAGGGTATGCTCAGACGTGAGTCCCTTGCTCACTTTGCCACTGGATTCAAGCAAGCCTGGCTGAAGACGGCTGAAATGCCAGAAACCGGTCCTAGGAAGCTTGTTTCCTGTCCAGGGAAGGCATGGCTTGGCAGTTCGGGCTGGACTGTTCCCATGAGGCACAGGGTCAGACTGATTTGCATATGGCCATGTCTGAACTGGGGTGGCAGAGTGGGCTAAAGAACGGTGATGGATCAAACCCAGATCTGTTGACTGGGTGTGAGTGTTTGATTGGTTCTGATGCTCCGTCCATCACCACCCCCTTTTGTACCGCTTTGTTCGCCATAAGTTAGCAGGGTATGCTCAGACGTGAGTCCCTTGCTCACTTTGCCACTGGATTCAAGCAAGCCTGGCTGAAGATGGCTGAAATGCCAGAAACCGGTCCTAGGAAGCTTGTTTCCTGTCCAGGGAAGGCATGGCTTGGCAGTTCGGGCTGGACTGTTCCCATGAGGCACAGGGTCAGACTGATTTGCATATGGCCATGTCTGAACTGGGGTGGCAGAGTGGGCTAAAGAACGGTGATGGATCAAACCCAGATCTGTTGACTGGGTGTGAGTGTTTGATTGGTTCTGATGCTCCATCCATCACCACCCCCTTTTGTACCGCTTTGTTCGCCATAAGTTGGCAGGGTATGCTCAGACGTGAGTCCCTTGCTCACTTTGCCACTGGATTCAAGCAAGCCTGGCTGAAGACGGCTGAAATGCCAGAAACTGGTCCTAGGAAGCTTGTTTCCTGTCCAGGGAAGGCATGGCTTGGCAGTTCGGGCTGGACTGTTCCCATGAGGCACAGGGTCAGACTGATTTGCATATGGCCATGTCGGAACTGGGGTGGCAGAGTGGGCTAAATAACGGTGATGGATCAAACCCAGATCTGTTGACTGGGTGTGAGTGTTTGATTGGTTCTGATGCTCCGTCCATCACCACCCCCTTTTGTACCGCTTTGTTCGCCATAAGTTGGCAGGGTATGCTCAGATGTGAGTCCCTTGCTCACTTTGCCACTGGATTCAAGCAAGCCTGGCTGAAGACGGCTGAAATGCCAGAAACCGGTCCTAGGAAGCTTGTTTCCTGTCCAGGGAAGGCATGGCTTGGCAGTTCGGGCTGGACTGTTCCCATGAGGCACAGGGTCAGACTGATTTGCATATGGCCATGTCTGAACTGGGGTGGCAGAGTGGGCTAAAGAATGGTGGTGGATCAAACCCAGATCTGTTGACTGGGTGTGAGTGTTTGATTGGTTCTGATGCTCCGTCCATCACCACCCCCTTTTGTACCGCTTTGTTCGCCATAAGTTGGCAGGGTATGCTCAGACGTGAGTCCCTTGCTCACTTTGCCACTGGATTCAAGCAAGCCTGGCTGAAGACGGCTGAAATGCCAGAAACCGGTCCTAGGAAGCTTGTTTCCTGTCCAGGGAAGGCATGGCTTGGCAGTTTGGGCTGGACTGTTCCCATGAGGCACAGGGTCAGACTGATTTGCATATGGCCGTGTCTGAACTGGGGTGGCAGAGTGGGCTAAAGAACGGTGATGGATCAAACCCAGATCTGTTGACTGAGTGTGAGTGTTTGATTGGTTCTGATGCTCCGTCCATCACCACCCCCTTTTGTACCGCTTTGTTCGCCATAAGTTGGCAGGGTATGCTCAGACGTGAGTCCCTTGCTCACTTTGCCACTGGATTCAAGCAAGCCTGGCTGAAGACGGCTGAAATGCCAGAAACCGGTCCTAGGAAGCTTGTTTCCTGTCCAGGGAAGGCATGGCTTGGCAGTTCGGGCTGGACTGTTCCCATGAGGCACAGGGTCAGACTGATTTGCATATGGCCATGTCTGAACTGGGGTGGCAGAGTAGGCTAAAGAACGGTGATGGATCAAACCCAGATCTGTTGACTGGCTGTGAGTGTTTGATTGGTTCTGATGCTCCGTCCATCACCACCCCCTTTTGTACCGCTTTGTTCGCCATAAGTTGGCAGGGTATGCTCAGACGTGAGTCCCTTGCTCACTTTGCCACTGGATTCAAGCAAGCCTGGCTGTAGACGGCTGAAATGCCAGAAACCGGTCCTAGGAAGCTTGTTTCCTGTCCAGGGAAGGCATGGCTTGGCAGTTCGGGCTGGACTGTTCCCATGAGGCACAGGGTCAGACTGATTTGCATATGGCCATGTCTGAAGTGGGGTGGCAGAGTGGGCTAAAGAACGGTGATGGATCAAACCCAGATCTGTTGACTGGGTGTGAGTGTTTGATTGGTTCTGATGCTCCGTCCATCACCACCACCTTTTGTACCGCTTTGTTCGCCATAAGTTGGCAGGGTATGCTCAGACGTGAGTCCCTTGCTCACTTTGCCACTGGATTCAAGCAAGCCTGGCTGAAGACGCCTGAAATGCCAGAAACCGGTCCTAGGAAGCTTGTTTCCTGTCCAGGGAAGGCATGGCTTGGCAGTTCGGGCTGGACTGTTCCCATGAGGCACAGGGTCAGACTGATTTGCATATGGCCATGTCTGAACTGGGGTGGCAGAGTGGGCTAAAGAACGGTGATGGATCAAACCCAGATCTGTTGACTGGATGTGAGTGTTTGATTGGTTCTGATGCTCCGTCCATCACCACCCCCTTTTGTACCGCTTTGTTCGCCATAAGTTGGCAGGGTATGCTCAGACGTGAGTCCCTTGCTCACTTTGCCACTGGATTCAAGCAAGCCTGGCTGAAGACGGCTGAAATGCCAGAAACCGGTCCTAGGAAGCTTGTTTCCTGTCCAGGGAAGGCATGGCTTGGCAGTTCGGACTGGACTGTTCCCATGAGGAACAGGGTCAGACTGATTTGCATAAGGCCATGTCTGAACTGGGGTGGCAGAGTAGGCTAAAGAACGGTGATGGATCAAACCCAGATCTGTTGACTGGCTGTGAGTGTTTGATTGGTTCTGATGCTCCGTCCATCACCACCCCCTTTTGTACCGCTTTGTTCGCCATAAGTTGGCAGGGTATGCTCAGACGTGAGTCCCTTGCTCACTTTGCCACTGGATTCAAGCAAGCCTGGCTGAAGACGGCTGAAATGCCAGAAACCGGTCCTAGGAAGCTTGTTTCCTGTCCAGGGAAGGCATGGCTTGGCAGTTCGGGCTGGACTGTTCCCATGAGGCACAGGGTCAGACTGATTTGCATGTGGCCATGTCTGAACTGGGGTGGCAGAGTGGGCTAAAGAACGGTGATGGATCAAACCCAGATCTGTTGACTGGGTGTGAGTGTTTGATTGGTTCTGATGCTCCGTCCATCACCACCCCCTTTTGTACCGCTTTGTTCGCCATAAGTTAGCAGGGTATGCTCAGACGTGAGTCCCTTGCTCACTTTGCCACTGGATTCAAGCAAGCCTGGCTGAAGATGGCTGAAATGCCAGAAACCGGTCCTAGGAAGCTTGTTTCCTGTCCAGGGAAGGCATGGCTTGGCAGTTCGGGCTGGACTGTTCCCATGAGGCACAGGGTCAGACTGATTTGCATATGGCCATGTCTGAACTGGGGTGGCAGAGTGGGCTAAAGAACGGTGATGGATCAAACCCAGATCTGTTGACTGGGTGTGAGTGTTTGATTGGTTCTGATGCTCCATCCATCACCACCCCCTTTTGTACCGCTTTGTTCGCCATAAGTTGGCAGGGTATGCTCAGACGTGAGTCCCTTGCTCACTTTGCCACTGGATTCAAGCAAGCCTGCCTGAAGACGGCTGAAATGCCAGAAACTGGTCCTAGGAAGCTTATTTCCTGTCCAGTGAAGGCATGGCTTGGCAGTTCGGGCTGGACTGTTCCCATGAGGCACAGGGTCAGACTGATTTGCATATGGCCATGTCTGAACTGGGGTGGCAGAGTGGGCTAAATAACGGTGATGGATCAAACCCAGATCTGTTGACTGGGTGTGAGTGTTTGATTGGTTCTGATGCTCCGTCCATCACCACCCCCTTTTGTACCGCTTTGTTCGCCATAAGTTGGCAGGGTATGCTCAGACGTGAGTCCCTTGCTCACTTTGCCACTGGATTCAAGCAAGCCTGGCTGAAGACGGCTGAAATGCCAGAAACCGGTCCTAGGAAGCTTGTTTCCTGTCCAGGGAAGGCATGGCTTGGCAGTTCGGGCTGGACTGTTCCCATGAGGCACAGGGTCAGACTGATTTGCATATGGCCATGTCTGAACTGGGGTGGCAGAGTGGGCTAAAGAATGGTGGTGGATCAAACCCAGATCTGTTGACTGGGTGTGAGTGTTTGATTGGTTCTGATGCTCCGTCCATCACCACCCCCTTTTGTACCGCTTTGTTCGCCATAAGTTGGCAGGGTATGCTCAGACGTGAGTCCCTTGCTCACTTTGCCACTGGATTCAAGCAAGCCTGGCTGAAGACGGCTGAAATGCCAGAAACCGGTCCTAGGAAGCTTGTTTCCTGTCAAGGGAAGGCATGGCTTGGCAGTTCGGGCTGGACTGTTCCCATGAGGCACAGGGTCAGACTGATATGCATATGGCCGTGTCTGAACTGGGGTGGCAGAGTGGGCTAAAGAACGGTGATGGATCAAACCCAGATCTGTTGACTGAGTGTGAGTGTTTGATTGGTTCTGATGCTCCGTCCATCACCACCCCCTTTTGTACCGCTTTGTTCGCCATAAGTTGGCAGGGTATGCTCAGACGTGAGTCCCTTGCTCACTTTGCCACTGGATTCAAGCAAGCCTGGCTGAAGACGGCTGAAATGCCGGAAACCGGTCCTAGGAAGCTTGTTTCCTGTCCAGGGAAGGCATGGCTTGGCAGTTCGGGCTGGACTGTTCCCATGAGGCACAGGGTCAGACTGATTTGCATATGGCCATGTCTGAACTGGGGTGGCAGAGTAGGCTAAAGAACGGTGATGGATCCAACCCAGATCTGTTGACTGGCTGTGAGTGTTTGATTGGTTCTGATGCTCCGTCCATCACCACCCCCTTTTGTACCGCTTTGTTCGCCATAAGTTGGCAGGGTATGCTCAGACGTGAGTCCCTTGCTCACTTTGCCACTGGATTCAAGCAAGCCTGGCTGAAGACGGCTGAAATGCCAGAAACCGGTCCTAGGAAGCTTGTTTCCTGTCCAGGGAAGGCATGGCTTGGCAGTTCGGGCTGGACTGTTCCCATGAGGCACAGGGTCAGACTGATTTGCATATGGCCATGTCTGAAGTGGGGTGGCAGAGTGGGCTAAAGAACGGTGATGGATCAAACCCAGATCTGTTGACTGGGTGTGAGTGTTTGATTGGTTCTGATGCTCCGTCCATCACCACCCCCTTTTGTACCGCTTTGTTCGCCATAAGTTGGCAGGGTATGCTCAGACGTGAGTCCCTTGCTCACTTTGCCACTGGATTCAAGCAAGCCTGGCTGAAGACGCCTGAAATGCCAGAAACCGGTCCTAGGAAGCTTGTTTCCTGTCCAGGGAAGGCATGGCTTGGCAGTTCGGGCTGGACTGTTCCCATGAGGCACAGGGTCAGACTGATTTGCATATGGCCATGTCTGACCTGGGGTGGCAGAGTGGGCTAAAGAACGGTGATGGATCAAACCCAGATCTGTTGACTGGATGTGAGTGTTTGATTGGTTCTGATGCTCCGTCCATCACCACCCCCTTTTGTACCGCTTTGTTCGCCATAAGTTGGCAGGGTATGCTCAGACGTGAGTCCCTTGCTCACTTTGCCACTGGATTCAAGCAAGCCTGGCTGAAGACGGCTGAAATGCCAGAAACCGGTCCTAGGAAGCTTGTTTTCTGTCCAGGGAAGGCATGGCTTGGCAGTTCGGACTGGACTGTTCCCATGAGGAACAGGGTCAGACTGATTTGCATAAGGCCATGTCTGAACTGGGGTGGCAGAGTAGGCTAAAGAACGGTGATGGATCAAACCCAGATCTGTTGACTGGCTGTGAGTGTTTGATTGGTTCTGATGCTCCGTCCATCACCACCCCCTTTTGTACCGCTTTGTTCGCCATAAGTTGGCAGGGTATGCTCAGACGTGAGTCCCTTGCTCACTTTGCCACTGGATTCAAGCAAGCCTGGCTGAAGATGGCTGAAATGCCAGAAACCGGTCCTAGGAAGCTTGTTTCCTGTCCAGGGAAGGCATGGCTTGGCAGTTCGGGCTGGACTGTTCCCATGAGGCACAGGTTCAGACTGATTTGCATATGGCCATGTCTGAACTGGGGTGGCAGAGTGGGCTAAAGAACGGTGCTGGATCAAACCCAGATCTGTTGACTGGGTGTGAGTGTTTGATTGGTTCTGATGCTCCGTCCATCACCACCCCCTTTTGTACCGCTTTGTTCGCCATAAGTTGGCAGGGTATGCTCAGACGTGAGTCCCTTGCTCACTTTGCCACTGGATTCAAGCAAGCCTGGCTGAAGACGGCTGAAAGGCCAGAAACTGGTCCTAGGAAGCTTGTTTCCTGTCCAGGGAAGGCATGGCTTGGCAGTTCGGGCTGGACTGTTCCCATGAGGCACAGGGTCAGACTGATTTGATATGGCCATGTCTGAACTGGGGTGGCAGAGTGGGCTAAAGAACGGTGATGGATCAAACCCAGATCTGTTGACTGGGTGTGAGTGTTTGATTGGTTCTGATGCTCCGTCCATCACCACCCCCTTTTGTACCGCTTTGTTCGCCATAAGTTGGCAGGGTATGCTCAGACGTGAGTCCCTTGCTCACTTTGCCACTGGATTCAAGCAAGCCTGGCTGAAGACGGCTGAAATGCCAGAAACCGGTCCTAGGAAGCTTGTTTCCTGTCCAGGGAAGGCATGGCTTGGCAGTTCGGGCTGGACTGTTCCCATGAGGCACAGGGTCAGACTGATTTGCATATGGCCCTGTCTGAACTGGGGTGGCAGAGTGGGCTAAAGAACGGTGATGGATCAAACCCAGATCTGTTGACTGGGTGTGAGTGTTTGATTGGTTCTGATGCTCCGTCCATCACCACCCCCTTTTGTACCGCTGTGTTCGCCATAAGTTGGCAGGGTATGCTCAGACGTGAGTCCCTTGCTCACTTTGACACTGGATTCAAGCAAGCCTGGCTGAAGACGGCTGAAATGCCAGAAACCGGTCCTAGGAAGCTTGTTTCCTGTCCAGGAAAGGCATGGCTTGGCAGTTCGGGCTGGACTGTTCCCATGAGGCACAGGGTCAGACTGATTTGCATATGGCCATGTCTGAACTGGGGTGGCAGAGTGGGCTAAAGAACGGTGATGGATCAAACCCAGATCTGTTGACTGGGTGTGAGTGTTTGATTGGTTCCGATGCTCCATCCATCACCACCCCCTTTTGTACCGCTTTGTTCGCCATAAGTTGGCAGGGTATGCTCAGACGTGAGTCCCTTGCTCACTTTGCCACTGGATTCAAGCAAGCCTGGCTGAAGACGGCTGAAATGCCAGAAACCGGTCCTAGGAAGCTTGTTTCCTGTCCAGGGAAGGCATGGCTTGGCAGTTCGGGCTGGACTGTTCCCATGAGGCACAGGGTCAGACTGATTTGCATATGGCCATGTCTGTAGTGGGGTGGAAGAGTGGGCTAAAGAACGGTGATGGATCAAACCCAGATCTGTTGACTGGGTGTGAGTGTTTGATTGGTTCTGATGCTCCGTCCATCACCACCCCCTTTTGTACCGCTTTGTTCGCCATAAGTTGGCAGGGTATGCTCAGACGTGAGTCCCTTGCTCACTTTGCCACTGGATTCAAGCAAGCCTGGCTGAAGACGGCTGAAATGCCAGAAACCGGTCCTAGGAAGCTTGTTTCCTGTCCAGGGAAGGCATGGCTTGGCAGTTCGGGCTGGACTGTTCCCATGAGGCACAGGGTCAGACTGATTTGCATATGGCCATGTCTGAACTGGGGTGGCAGAGTGGGCTAAAGAACGGTGATGGATCAAACCCAGATCTGTTGACTGGGTGTGAGTGTTTGATTGGTTCTGATGCTCCGTCCATCACCATCCCCTTTTGTACCGCTTTGTTCGCCATAAGTTGGCAGGGTATGCTCAGACATGAGTCCCTTGCTCACTTTGCCACTGGATTCAAGCAAGCCTGGCTGAAGACGGCTGAAATGCCAGAAACCGGTCCTAGGAAGCTTGTTTCCTGTCCAGGGAAGGCATGGCTTGGCAGTTTGGGCTGGACTGTTCCCATGAGGCACAGGGTCATACTGATTTGCATATGGCCATGTCTGAAGTGGGGTGGCAGAGTGGGCTAAAGAACGGTGATGGATCAAACCCAGATCTGTTGACTGGGTGTGAGTGTTTGATTGGTTCTGATGCTCCGTCCATCACCACCCCCTTTTGTACCGCTTTGTTCGCCATATGTTGGCAGGGTATGCTCAGACGTGAGTCCCTTGCTCACTTTGCCACTGGATTCAAGCAAGCCTGGCTGAAGACGGCTGAAATGCCAGAAACCGGTCCTAGGAAGCTTGTTTCCTGTCCAGGGAAGGCATGGCTTGGCAGTTCGGGCTGGACTGTTCCCATGAGGCACAGGGTCAGACTGATTTGCATATGGCAATGTCTGAACTGGGGTGGCAGAGTGGGCTAAAGAACGGTGATGGATCAAACCCAGATCTGTTGACTGGGTGTGAGTGTTTGATTGGTTCAGATGCTCCGTCCATCACCACCCCCTTTTGTACCGCTTTGTTCGCCATAAGTTGGCAGGGTATGCTCAGACGTGAGTCCCTTGCTCACTTTGCCACTGGTTTCAAGCAAGCCTGGCTGAAGACGGCTGAAATGCCAGAAACTGGTCCTAGGAAGCTTGTTTCCTGTCCAGGGAAGGCATGGCTTGGCAGTTCGGGCTGGACTGTTCCCATGAGGCACAGGGTCAGACTGATTTGCATATGGCCATGTCTGAACTGGGGTGGCAGAGTGGGCTAAAGAACGGTGATGGATCAAACCCAGATCTGTTGACTGGGTGTGAGTGTTTGATTGGTTCTGATGCTCCGTCCATCACCACCCCCTTTTGTACCGCTTTGTTCGCCATAAGTTAGCAGGGTATGCTCAGACGCGAGTCCCTTGCTCACTTTGCCACTTGATTCAAGCAAGCCTGGCTGAAGATGGTTGAAATGCCAGAAACCGGTCGTAGGAAGCTTGTTTCCTGTCCAGGGAAGGCATGGCTTGGCAGTTCGGGCTGGACTGTTCCCATGAGGCACAGGGTCAGACTGATTTGCATATGGCCATGTCTGAACTGGGGTGGCAGAGTGGGCTAAAGAACGGTGATGGATCAAACCCAGATCTGTTGACTGGGTGTGAGTGTTTGATTGGTTCTGATGCTCCGTCCATCACCACCCCCTTTTGTACCGCTTTGTTCGCCATAAGTTGGCAGGGTATGCTCAGACGTGAGTCCCTTGCTCACTTTGCCACTGGATTCAAGCAAGCCTGCCTGAAGACGGCTGAAATGCCAGAAACTGGTCCTAGGAAGCTTGTTTCCTGTCCAGGGAAGGCATGGCTTGGCAGTTCGGGCTGGACTGTTCCCATGAGGCACAGGGTCAGACTGATTTGCATATGGCCATGTCTGAACTGGGGTGGCAGAGTGGGCTAAATAACGGTGATGGATCAAACCCAGATCTGTTGACTGGGTGTGAGTGTTTGATTGGTTCTGATGCTCCGTCCATCACCACCCCCTTTTGTACCGCTTTGTTCGCCATAAGTTGGCAGGGTATGCTCAGACGTGAGTCCCTTGCTCACTTTGCCACTGGATTCAAGCAAGCCTGGCTGAAGACGGCTGAAATGCCAGAAACCGGTCCTAGGAAGCTTGTTTCCTGTCCAGGGAAGGCATGGCTTGGCAGTTCGGGCTGGACTGTTCCCATGAGGCACAGGGTCAGACTGATTTGCATATGGCCATGTCTGAACTGGGGTGGCAGAGTGGGCTAAAGAATGGTGGTGGATCAAACCCAGATCTGTTGACTGGGTGTGAGTGTTTGATTGGTTCTGATGCTCCGTCCATCACCACCCCCTTTTGTACCGCTTTGTTCGCCATAAGTTGGCAGGGTATGCTCAGACGTGAGTCCCTTGCTCACTTTGCCACTGGATTCAAGCAAGCCTGGCTGAAGACGGCTGAAATGCCAGAAACCGGTCCTAGGAAGCTTGTTTCCTGTCCAGGGAAGGCATGGCTTGGCAGTTCGGGCTGGACTGTTCCCATGAGGCACAGGGTCAGACTGATATGCATATGGCCGTGTCTGAACTGGGGTGGCAGAGTGGGCTAAAGAACGGTGATGGATCAAACCCAGATCTGTTGACTGAGTGTGAGTGTTTGATTGGTTCTGATGCTCCGTCCATCACCACCCCCTTTTGTACCGCTTTGTTCGCCATAAGTTGGCAGGGTATGCTCAGACGTGAGTCCCTTGCTCACTTTGCCACTGGATTCAAGCAAGCCTGGCTGAAGACGGCTGAAATGCCAGAAACCGGTCCTAGGAAGCTTGTTTCCTGTCCAGGGAAGGCATGGCTTGGCAGTTCGGGCTGGACTGTTCCCATGAGGCACAGGGTCAGACTGATTTGCATATGGCCATGTCTGAACTGGGGTGGCAGAGTAGGCTAAAGAACGGTGATGGATCCAACCCAGATCTGTTGACTGGCTGTGAGTGTTTGATTGGTTCTGATGCTCCGTCCATCACCACCCCCTTTTGTACCGCTTTGTTCGCCATAAGTTGGCAGGGTATGCTCAGACGTGAGTCCCTTGCTCACTTTGCCACTGGATTCAAGCAAGCCTGGCTGAAGACGGCTGAAATGCCAGAAACCGGTCCTAGGAAGCTTGTTTCCTGTCCAGGGAAGGCATGGCTTGGCAGTTCGGGCTGGACTGTTCCCATGAGGCACAGGGTCAGACTGATTTGCATATGGCCATGTCTGAAGTGGGGTGGCAGAGTGGGCTAAAGAACGGTGATGGATCAAACCCAGATCTGTTGACTGGGTGTGAGTGTTTGATTGGTTCTGATGCTCCGTCCATCACCACCCCCTTTTGTACCGCTTTGTTCGCCATAAGTTGGCAGGGTATGCTCAGACGTGAGTCCCTTGCTCACTTTGCCACTGGATTCAAGCAAGCCTGGCTGAAGACGCCTGAAATGCCAGAAACCGGTCCTAGGAAGCTTGTTTCATGTCCAGGGAAGGCATGGCTTGGCAGTTCGGGCTGGACTGTTCCCATGAGGCACAGGGTCAGACTCATTTGCATATGGCCATGTCTGAACTGGGGTGGCAGAGTGGGCTAAAGAACGGTGATGGATCAAACCCAGATCTGTTGACTGGATGTGAGTGTTTGATTGGTTCTGATGCTCCGTCCATCACCACCCCCTTTTGTACCGCTTTGTTCGCCATAAGTTGGCAGGGTATGCTCAGACGTGAGTCCCTTGCTCACTTTGCCACTGGATTCAAGCAAGCCTGGCTGAAGACGGCTGAAATGCCAGAAACCGGTCCTAGGAAGCTTGTTTTCTGTCCAGGGAAGGCATGGCTTGGCAGTTCGGACTGGACTGTTCCCATGAGGAACAGGGTCAGACTGATTTGCATAAGGCCATGTCTGAACTGGGGTGGCAGAGTAGGCTAAAGAACGGTGATGGATCAAACCCAGATCTGTTGACTGGCTGTGAGTGTTTGACTGGTTCTGATGCTCCGTCCATCACCACCCCCTTTTGTACCGCTTTGTTCGCCATAAGTTGGCAGGGTATGCTCAGACGTGAGTCCCTTGCTCACTTTGCCACTGGATTCAAGCAAGCCTGGCTGAAGACGGCTGAAATGCCAGAAACCGGTCCTAGGAAGCTTGTTTCCTGTCCAGGGAAGGCATGGCTTGGCAGTTCGGGCTGGACTGTTCCCATGAGGCACAGGTTCAGACTGATTTGCATATGGCCATGTCTGAACTGGGGTGGCAGAGTGGGCTAAAGAACGGTGCTGGATCAAACCCAGATCTGTTGACTGGGTGTGAGTGTTTGATTGGTTCTGATGCTCCGTCCATCACCACCCCCTTTTGTACCGCTTTGTTCGCCATAAGTTGGCAGGGTATGCTCAGACGTGAGTCCCTTGCTCACTTTGCCACTGGATTCAAGCAAGCCTGGCTGAAGACGGCTGAAAGGCCAGAAACTGGTCCTAGGAAGCTTGTTTCCTGTCCAGGGAAGGCATGGCTTGGCAGTTCGGGCTGGACTGTTCCCATGAGGCACAGGGTCAGACTGATTTGATATGGCCATGTCTGAACTGGGGTGGCAGAGTGGGCTAAAGAACGGTGATGGATCAAACCCAGATCTGTTGACTGGGTGTGAGTGTTTGATTGGTTCTGATGCTCCGTCCATCACCACCCCCTTTTGTACCGCTTTGTTCGCCATAAATTGGCAGGGTATGCTCAGACGTGAGTCCCTTGCTCACTTTGCCACTGGATTCAAGCAAGCCTGGCTGAAGACGGCTGAAATGCCAGAAACCGGTCCTAGGAAGCTTGTTTCCTGTCCAGGGAAGGCATGGCTTGGCAGTTCGGGCTGGACTGTTCCCATGAGGCACAGGGTCAGACTGATTTGCATATGGCCCTGTCTGAACTGGGGTGGCAGAGTGGGCTAAAGAACGGTGATGGATCAAACCCAGATCTGTTGACTGGGTGTGAGTGTTTGATTGGTTCTGATGCTCCGTCCATCACCACCCCCTTTTGTACCGCTTTGTTCGCCATAAGTTGGCAGGGTATGCTCAGACGTGAGTCCCTTGCTCACTTTGACACTGGATTCAAGCAAGCCTGGCTGAAGACGGCTGAAATGCCAGAAACCGGTCCTAGGAAGCTTGTTTCCTGTCCAGGAAAGGCATGGCTTGGCAGTTCGGGCTGGACTGTTCCCATGAGGCACAGGGTCAGACTGATTTGCATATGGCCATGTCTGAACTGGGGTGGCAGAGTGGGCTAAAGAACGGTGATGGATCAAACCCAGATCTGTGGACAGGGTGTGAGTGTTTGATTGGTTCTGATGCTCCGTCCATCACCACCCCCTTTTGTACCACTTTGTTCGCCATAAGTTGGCAGGGTATGCTCAGACGTGAGTCCCTTGCTCACTTTGCCACTGGATTCAAGCAAGCCTGGCTGAAGACGGCTGAAATGCCAGAAACCGGTCCTAGGAAGCTTGTTTCCTGTCCAGGGAAGGCATGGCCTGGCAGTTCGGGCTGGACTGTTCCCATGAGGCACAGGGTCAGACTGATTTGCATATAGCCATGTCTGAACTGGGGTGGCAGAGTGGGCTAAAGAACGGTGATGGATCAAACCCAGATCTGTTGACTGGGTGTGAGTGTTTGATTGGTTCCGATGCTCCATCCATCACCACCCCCTTTTGTACCGCTTTGTTCGCCATAAGTTGGCAGGGTATGCTCAGACGTGAGTCCCTTGCTCACTTTGCCACTGGATTCAAGCAAGCCTGGCTGAAGACGGCTGAAATGCCAGAAACCGGTCCTAGGAAGCTTGTTTCCTGTCCAGGGAAGGCATGGCTTGGCAGTTCGGGCTGGACTGTTCCCATGAGGCACAGGGTCAGACTGATTTGCATATGGCCATGTCTGTAGTGGGGTGGAAGAGTGGGCTAAAGAACGGTGATGGATCAAACCCAGATCTGTTGACTGGGTGTGAGTGTTTGATTGGTTCTGATGCTCCGTCCATCACCACCCCCTTTTGTACCGCTTTGTTCGCCATAAGTTGGCAGGGTATGCTCAGACGTGAGTCCCTTGCTCACTTTGCCACTGGATTCAAGCAAGCCTGGCTGAAGACGGCTGAAATGCCAGAAACCGGTCCTAGGAAGCTTGTTTCCTGTCCAGGGAAGGCATGGCTTGGCAGTTCGGGCTGGACTGTTCCCATGAGGCACAGGGTCAGACTGATTTGCATATGGCCATGTCTGAACTGGGGTGGCAGAGTGGGCTAAAGAACGGTGATGGATCAAACCCAGATCTGTTGACTGGGTGTGAGTGTTTGATTGGTTCTGATGCTCCGTCCATCACCATCCCCTTTTGTACCGCTTTGTTCGCCATAAGTTGGCTGGGTATGCTCAGACGTGAGTCCCTTGCTCACTTTGCCACTGGATTCAAGCAAGCCTGGCTGAAGACGGCTGAAATGCCAGAAACCGGTCCTAGGAAGCTTGTTTCCTGTCCAGGGAAGGCATGGCTTGGCAGTTTGGGCTGGACTGTTCCCATGAGGCACAGGGTCATACTGATTTGCATATGGCCATGTCTGAAGTGGGGTGGCAGAGTGGGCTAAAGAACGGTGATGGATCAAACCCAGATCTGTTGACTGGGTGTGAGTGTTTGATTGGTTCTGATGCTCCGTCCATCACCACCCCCTTTTGTACCGCTTTGTTCGCCATATGTTGGCAGGGTATGCTCAGACGTGAGTCCCTTGCTCACTTTGCCACTGGATTCAAGCAAGCCTGGCTGAAGACGGCTGAAATGCCAGAAACCGGTCCTAGGAAGCTTGTTTCCTGTCCAGGGAAGGCATGGCTTGGCAGTTCGGGCTGGACTGTTCCCATGAGGCACAGGGTCAGACTGATTTGCATATGGCAATGTCTGAACTGGGGTGGCAGAGTGGGCTAAAGAACGGTGATGGATCAAACCCAGATCTGTTGACTGGGTGTGAGTGTTTGATTGGTTCAGATGCTCCGTCCATCACCACCCCCTTTTGTACCGCTTTGTTCGCCATAAGTTGGCAGGGTATGCTCAGACGTGAGTCCCTTGCTCACTTTGCCACTGGATTCAAGCAAGCCAGGCTGAAGACGGCTGAAATGCCAGAAACTGGTCCTAGGAAGCTTGTTTCCTGTCCAGGGAAGGCATGGCTTGGCAGTTCGGGCTGGACTGTTCCCATGAGGCACAGGGTCAGACTGATTTGCATATGGCCATGTCTGAACTGGGGTGGCAGAGTGGGCTAAAGAACGGTGATGGATCAAACCCAGATCTGTTGACTGGGTGTGAGTGTTTGATTGGTTCTGATGCTCCGTCCATCACCACCCCCTTTTGTACCGCTTTGTTCGCCATAAGTTAGCAGGGTATGCTCAGACGCGAGTCCCTTGCTCACTTTGCCACTTGATTCAAGCAAGCCTGGCTGAAGATGGTTGAAATGCCAGAAACCGGTCGTAGGAAGCTTGTTTCCTGTCCAGGGAAGGCATGGCTTGGCAGTTCGGGCTGGACTGTTCCCATGAGGCACAGGGTCAGACTGATTTGCATATGGCCATGTCTGAACTGGGGTGGCAGAGTGGGCTAAAGAACGGTGATGGATCAAACCCAGATCTGTTGACTGGGTGTGAGTGTTTGATTGGTTCTGATGCTCCGTCCATCACCACCCCCTTTTGTACCGCTTTGTTCGCCATAAGTTGGCAGGGTATGCTCAGACGTGAGTCCCTTGCTCACTTTGCCACTGGATTCAAGCAAGCCTGGCTCAGACGGCTGAAATGCCAGAAACCGGTCCTAGGAAGCTTGTTTCCTGTCCAGGGAAGGCATGGCTTGGCAGTTCGGGCTGGACTGTTCCCATGAGGCACAGGGTCAGACTGATTTGCATATGGCCATGTCTGAACTGGGGTGGCAGAGTGGGCTAAAGAACGGTGATGGATCAAACCCAGATCTGTTGACTGGGTGTGAGTGTTTGATTGGTTCTGATGCTCCGTCCATCACCACCCCCTTTTGTACCGCTTTGTTCGCCATAAGTTGGCAGGGTATGCTCAGACGTGAGTCCCTTGCTCACTTTGCCACTGGATTCAAGCAAGCCTGGCTGAAGACGCCTGAAATGCCAGAAACCGGTCCTAGGAAGCTTGTTTCCTGTCCAGGGAAGGCATGGCTTGGCAGTTCGGGCTGGACTGTTCCCATGAGGCACAGGGTCAGACTGATTTGCATATGGCCATGTATGAACTGGGGTGGCAGAGTGGGCTAAAGAACGGTGATGGATCAAACCCAGATCTGTTGACTGGGTGAGAGTGTTTGATTGGTTCTGATGCTCCGTCCATCACCACCCCCTTTTGTACCGCTTTGTTCGCCATAAGTTGGCAGGGTATGCTCAGACGTAAGTCCCTTGCTCACTTTGCCACTGGATTCAAGAAAACCTGGCTGAAGACGGCTGAAATGGCAGAAACCGGTCCTAGGAAGCTTGTTTCCTGTCCAGGGAAGGCATGGCTTGGCAGTTCAGGCTGGACTGTTCCCATGAGGCACAGGGTCAGACTGATTTGCATATGGCCATGTCTGAACTGGGGTGGCAGAGTGGGCTAAAGAACGGTGATGGATCAAACCCAGATCTGTTGACTGGGTGTGAGTGTTTGATTGGTTCTGATGCTCCGTCCATCACCACCCCCTTTTGTACCGCTTTGTTCGCCATAAGTTGGCAGGGTATGCTCAGACGTGAGTCCCTTGCTCACTTTGCCACTGGATTCAAGCAAGCCTGGCTGAAGACGGCTGAAATGCCAGAAACCGGTCCTAGGAAGCTTATTTCCTGTCCAGGGAAGGCATGGCTTGGCAGTTCGGGCTGGACTGTTCCCATGAGGCACAGGGTCAGACTGATTTGCATATGGCAATGTCTGAACTGGGGTGGCAGAGTGGGCTAAAGAACGGTGATGGATCAAACCCAGATCTGTTGACTGGGTGTGAGTGTTTGATTGGTTCAGATGCTCCGTCCAACACCACCCCCTTTTGTACCGCTTTGTTCGCCATAAGTTGGCAGGGTATGCTCAGACGTGAGTCCCTTGCTCACTTTGCCACTGGATTCAAGCAAGCCTGGCTGAAGATGGCTGAAATGCCAGAAACCGTTCCTAGGAAGCTTGTTTCCTGTCCAGGGAAGGCATGGCTTGGCAGTTCGGGCTGGACTGTTCCCATGAGGCACAGGGTCAGACTGATTTGCATATGGCCATGTCTGAACTGGGGTGGCAGAGTGGGCTAAAGAACGTTGATGGATCAAACCCAGATCTGTTGACTGGGTGTGAGTGTTTGATTGGTTCTGATGCTCCGTCCATCACCACCCCCTTTTGTACCGCTTTGTTCGCCATAAGTTGGCAGGGTATGCTCAGACGTGAGTCCCTTGCTCACTTTGCCACTGGATTCAAGCAAGCCTGGCTGAAGACGGCTGAAATGCCAGAAACCGGTGCTAGGAAGCTTGTTTTCTGTCCAGGGAAGGCAGGGCTTGGCAGTTCGGGCTGGACTGTTCCCATGAGGCACAGGGTCAGACTGATTTGCATATGGCCATGTCTGAACTGGGGTGGCAGAGTGGGCTAAAGAACGGTGATGGATCAAACCCAGATCTGTTGACTGGGTGTGAGTGTTTGATTGGTTCTGATGCTCCGTCCATCACCACCCCCTTTTGTACCGCTTTGTTCGCCATAAGTTGGCAGGGTATGCTCAGACGTGAGTCCCTTGCTCACTTTGCCACTGGATTCAAGCAAGCCTGGCTGAAGACGCCTGAAATGCCAGAAACCGGTCCTAGGAAGCTTGTTTCCTGTCCAGGGAAGGCATGGCTTGGCAGTTCGGGCTGGACTGTTCCCATGAGGCACAGGGTCAGACTGATTTGCATATGGCCATGTATGAACTGGGGTGGCAGAGTGGGCTAAAGAACGGTGATGGATCAAACCCAGATCTGTTGACTGGGTGTGAGTGTTTGATTGGTTCTGATGCTCCGTCCATCACCACCCCCTTTTGTACCGCTTTGTTCGCCATAAGTTGGCAGGGTATGCTCAGACGTAAGTCCCTTGCTCACTTTGCCACTGGATTCAAGCAAGCCTGGCTGAAGACGGCTGAAATGGCAGAAACGGGTCCTAGGAAGCTTGTTTCCTGTCCAGGGAAGGTATGGCTTGGCAGTTCGGGCTGGACTGTTCCCATGAGGCACAGGGTCAGACTGATTTGCATATGGCCATGTCTGAACTGGGGTGGCAGAGTGGGCTAAAGAACGGTGATGGATCAAACCCAGATCTGTTGACTGGGTGTGAGTGTTTGATTGGTTCTGATGCTCCGTCCATCACCACCCCCTTTTGTACCGCTTTGTTTGCCATAAGTTGGCAGGGTATGCTCAGACGTGAGTCCCTTGCTCACTTTGCCACTGGATTCAAGCAAGCCTGGCTGAAGACGGCTGAAATGCCAGAAACCGGTCCTAGGAAGCTTGTTTTCTGTCCAGGGAAGGCATGGCTTGGCAGTTCGGACTGGACTGTTCCCATGAGGAACAGGGTCAGACTGATTTGCATAAGGCCATGTCTGAACTGGGGTGGCAGAGTAGGCTAAAGAACGGTGATGGATCAAACCCAGATCTGTTGACTGGCTGTGAGTGTTTGATTGGTTCTGATGCTCCGTCCATCACCACCCCCTTTTGTACCGCTTTGTTCGCCATAAGTTGGCAGGGTATGCTCAGACGTGAGTCCCTTGCTCACTTTGCCACTGGATTCAAGCAAGCCTGGCTGAAGACGGCTGAAATGCCAGAAACCGGTCCTAGGAAGCTTGTTTCCTGTCCAGGGAAGGCATGGCTTGGCAGTTCGGGCTGGACTGTTCCCATGAGGCACAGGTTCAGACTGATTTGCATATGGCCATGTCTGAACTGGGGTGGCAGAGTGGGCTAAAGAACGGTGCTGGATCAAACCCAGATCTGTTGACTGGGTGTGAGTGTTTGATTGGTTCTGATGCTCCGTCCATCACCACCCCCTTTTGTACCGCTTTGTTCGCCATAAGTTGGCAGGGTATGCTCAGACGTGAGTCCCTTGCTCACTTTGCCACTGGATTCAAGCTAGCCTGGCTGAAGACGGCTGAAAGGCCAGAAACTGGTCCTAGGAAGCTTGTTTCCTGTCCAGGGAAGGCATGGCTTGGCAGTTCGGGCTGGACTGTTCCCATGAGGCACAGGTTCAGACTGATTTGCATATGGCCATGTCTGAACTGGGGTGGCAGAGTGGGCTAAAGAACGGTGCTGGATCAAACCCAGATCTGTTGACTGGGTGTGAGTGTTTGATTGGTTCTGATGCTCCGTCCATCACCACCCCCTTTTGTACCGCTTTGTTCGCCATAAGTTGGCAGGGTATGCTCAGACGTGAGTCCCTTGCTCACTTTGCCACTGGATTCAAGCTAGCCTGGCTGAAGACGGCTGAAAGGCCAGAAACTGGTCCTAGGAAGCTTGTTTCCTGTCCAGGGAAGGCATGGCTTGGCAGTTCGGGCTGGACTGTTCCCATGAGGCACAGGGTCAGACTGATTTGATATGGCCATGTCTGAACTGGGGTGGCAGAGTGGGCTAAAGAACGGTGATGGATCAAACCCAGATCTGTTGACTGGGTGTGAGTGTTTGATTGGTTCTGATGCTCCGTCCATCACCACCCCCTTTTGTACCGCTTTGTTCGCCATAAGTTGGCAGGGTATGCTCAGACGTGAGTCCCTTGCTCACTTTGCCACTGGATTCAAGCAAGCCTGGCTGAAGACGGCTGAAATGCCAGAAACCGGTCCTAGGAAGCTTGTTTCCTGTCCAGGGAAGGCATGGCTTGGCAGTTCGGGCTGGACTGTTCCCATGAGGCACAGGGTCAGACTGATTTGCATATGGCCCTGTCTGAACTGGGGTGGCAGAGTGGGCTAAAGAACGGTGATGGATCAAACCCAGATCTGTTGACTGGGTGTGAGTGTTTGATTGGTTCTGATGCTCCGTCCATCACCACCCCCTTTTGTACCGCTTTGTTCGCCATAAGTTGGCAGGGTATGCTCAGACGTGAGTCCCTTGCTCACTTTGACACTGGATTCAAGCAAGCCTGGCTGAAGACGGCTGAAATGCCAGAAACCGGTCCTAGGAAGCTTGTTTCCTGTCCAGGAAAGGCATGGCTTGGCAGTTCGGGCTGGACTGTTCCCATGAGGCACAGGGTCAGACTGATTTGCATATGGCCATGTCTGAACTGGGGTGGCAGAGTGGGCTAAAGAACGGTGATGGATCAAACCCAGATCTGTTGACAGGGTGTGAGTGTTTGATTGGTTCTGATGCTCCGTCCATCACCACCCCCTTTTGTACCGCTTTGTTCGCCATAAGTTGGCAGGGTATGCTCAGACGTGAGTCCCTTGCTCACTTTGCCACTGGATTCAAGCAAGCCTGGCTGAAGACGGCTGAAATGCCAGAAACCGGTCCTAGGAAGCTTGTTTCCTGTCCAGGGAAGGCATGGCCTGGCAGTTCGGGCTGGACTGTTCCCATGAGGCCCAGGGTCAGACTGATTTGCATATAGCCATGTCTGAACTGGGGTGGCAGAGTGGGCTAAAGAACGGTGATGGATCAAACCCAGATCTGTTGACTGGGTGTGAGTGTTTGATTGGTTCCGATGCTCCATCCATCACCACCCCCTTTTGTACCGCTTTGTTCGCCATAAGTTGGCAGGGTATGCTCAGACGTGAGTCCCTTGCTCACTTTGCCACTGGATTCAAGCAAGCCTGGCTGAAGACGGCTGAAATGCCAGAAACCGGTCCTAGGAAGCTTGTTTCCTGTCCAGGGAAGGCATGGCTTGGCAGTTCGGGCTGGACTGTTCCCATGAGGCACAGGGTCAGACTGATTTGCATATGGCCATGTCTGTAGTGGGGTGGAAGAGTGGGCTAAAGAACGGTGATGGATCAAACCCAGATCTGTTGACTGGGTGTGAGTGTTTGATTGGTTCTGATGCTCCGTCCATCACCACCCCCTTTTGTACCGCTTTGTTCGCCATAAGTTGGCAGGGTATGCTCAGACGTGAGTCCCTTGCTCACTTTGCCACTGGATTCAAGCAAGCCTGGCTGAAGACGGCTGAAATGCCAGAAACCGGTCCTAGGAAGCTTGTTTCCTGTCCAGGGAAGGCATGGCTTGGCAGTTCGGGCTGGACTGTTCCCATGAGGCACAGGGTCAGACTGATTTGCATATGGCCATGTCTGAACTGGGGTGGCAGAGTGGGCTAAAGAACGGTGATGGATCAAACCCAGATCTGTTGACTGGGTGTGAGTGTTTGATTGGTTCTGATGCTCCGTCCATCACCATCCCCTTTTGTACCGCTTTGTTCGCCATAAGTTGGCAGGGTATGCTCAGACGTGAGTCCCTTGCTCACTTTGCCACTGGATTCAAGCAAGCCTGGCTGAAGACGGCTGAAATGCCAGAAACCGGTCCTAGGAAGCTTGTTTCCTGTCCAGGGAAGGCATGGCTTGGCAGTTTGGGCTGGACTGTTCCCATGAGGCACAGGGTCATACTGATTTGCATATGGCCATGTCTGAAGTGGGGTGGCAGAGTGGGCTAAAGAACGGTGATGGATCAAACCCAGATCTGTTGACTGGGTGTGAGTGTTTGATTGGTTCTGATGCTCCGTCCATCACCACCCCCTTTTGTACCGCTTTGTTCGCCATATGTTGGCAGGGTATGCTCAGACGTGAGTCCCTTGCTCACTTTGCCACTGGATTCAAGCAAGCCTGGCTGAAGACGGCTGAAATGCCAGAAACCGGTCCTAGGAAGCTTGTTTCCTGTCCAGGGAAGGCATGGCTTGGCAGTTCGGGCTGGACTGTTCCCATGAGGCACAGGGTCAGACTGATTTGCATATGGCAATGTCTGAACTGGGGTGGCAGAGTGGGCTAAAGAACGGTGATGGATCAAACCCAGATCTGTTGACTGGGTGTGAGTGTTTGATTGGTTCAGATGCTCCGTCCATCACCACCCCCTTTTGTACCGCTTTGTTCGCCATAAGTTGGCAGGGTATGCTCAGACGTGAGTCCCTTGCTCACTTTGCCACTGGATTCAAGCAAGCCTGGCTGAAGACGGCTGAAATGCCAGAAACTGGTCCTAGGAAGCTTGTTTCCTGTCCAGGGAAGGCATGGCTTGGCAGTTCGGGCTGGACTGTTCCCATGAGGCACAGGGTCAGACTGATTTGCATATGGCCATGTCTGAACTGGGGTGGCAGAGTGGGCTAAAGAACGGTGATGGATCAAACCCAGATCTGTTGACTGGGTGTGAGTGTTTGATTGGTTCTGATGCTCCGTCCATCACCACCCCCTTTTGTACCGCTTTGTTCGCCATAAGTTAGCAGGGTATGCTCAGACGCGAGTCCCTTGCTCACTTTGCCACTTGATTCAAGCAAGCCTGGCTGAAGATGGTTGAAATGCCAGAAACCGGTCGTAGGAAGCTTGTTTCCTGTTCAGGGAAGGCATGGCTTGGCAGTTCGGGCTGGACTGTTCCCATGAGGCACAGGGTCAGACTGATTTGCATATGGCCATGTCTGAACTGGGGTGGCAGAGTGGGCTAAAGAACGGTGATGGATCAAACCCAGATCTGCTGATTGGGTGTGAGTGTTTGATTGGTTCTGATGCTCCATCCATCACCACCCCCTTTTGTACCGCTTTGTTCGCCATAAGTTGGCAGGGTATGCTCAGACGTGAGTCCCTTGCTCACTTTGCCACTGGATTCAAGCAAGCCTGGCTCAGACGGCTGAAATGCCAGAAACCGGTCCTAGGAAGCTTGTTTCCTGTCCAGGGAAGGCATGGCTTGGCAGTTCGGGCTGGACTGTTCCCATGAGGCACAGGGTCAGACTGATTTGCATATGGCCATGTCTGAACTGGGGTGGCAGAGTGGGCTAAAGAACGGTGATGGATCAAACCCAGATCTGTTGACTGGGTGTGAGTGTTTGATTGGTTCTGATGCTCCGTCCATCACCACCCCCTTTTGTACCGCTTTGTTCGCCATAAGTTGGCAGGGTATGCTCAGACGTGAGTCCCTTGCTCACTTTGCCACTGGATTCAAGCAAGCCTGGCTGAAGACGCCTGAAATGCCAGAAACCGGTCCTAGGAAGCTTGTTTCCTGTCCAGGGAAGGCATGGCTTGGCAGTTCGGGCTGGACTGTTCCCATGAGGCACAGGGTCAGACTGATTTGCATATGGCCATGTATGAACTGGGGTGGCAGAGTGGGCTAAAGAACGGTGATGGATCAAACCCAGATCTGTTGACTGGGTGAGAGTGTTTGATTGGTTCTGATGCTCCGTCCATCACTACCCCCTTTTGTACCGCTTTGTTCGCCATAAGTTGGCAGGGTATGCTCAGACGTAAGTCCCTTGCTCACTTTGCCACTGGATTCAAGAAAACCTGGCTGAAGACGGCTGAAATGGCAGAAACCGGTCCTAGGAAGCTTGTTTCCTGTCCAGGGAAGGCATGGCTTGGCAGTTCAGGCTGGACTGTTCCCATGAGGCACAGGGTCAGACTGATTTGCATATGGCCATGTCTGAACTGGGGTGGCAGAGTGGGCTAAAGAACGGTGATGGATCAAACCCAGATCTGTTGACTGGGTGTGAGTGTTTGATTGGTTCTGATGCTCCGTCCATCACCACCCCCTTTTGTACCGCTTTGTTCGCCATAAGTTGGCAGGGTATGCTCAGACGTGAGTCCCTTGCTCACTTTGCCACTGGATTCAAGCAAGCCTGGCTGAAGACGGCTGAAATGCCAGAAACCGGTCCTAGGAAGCTTATTTCCTGTCCAGGGAAGGCATGGCTTGGCAGTTCGGGCTGGACTGTTCCCATGAGGCACAGGGTCAGACTGATTTGCATATGGCAATGTCTGAACTGGGGAGGCAGAGTGGGCTAAAGAACGGTGATGGATCAAACCCAGATCTGTTGACTGGGTGTGAGTGTTTGATTGGTTCAGATGCTCCGTCCAACACCACCCCCTTTTGTACCGCTTTGTTCGCCATAAGTTGGCAGGGCATGCTCAGACGTGAGTCCCTTGCTCACCTTGCCACTGGATTCAAGCAAGCCTGGCTGAAGACGGGTGAAATGCCAGAAACCGGTCCTAGGAAGCTTGTTTCCTGTCCAGTGAAGGCATGGCTTGGCAGTTCGGGCTGGACTGTTCCCATGAGGCACAGGGTCAGACTGATTTGCATATGGCCATGTCTGAACTGGGGTGGCAGAGTGGGCTAAAGAACGGTGATGGATCAAACCCAGATCTGTTGACTGGGTGTGAGTGTTTGATTGGTTCTGATGCTCCGTCCATCACCACCCCCTTTTGTACCGCTTTGTTCGCCATAAGTTAGCAGGGTATGCTCAGACGTGAGTCCCTTGCTCACTTTGCCACTGGATTCAAGCAAGCCTGGCTGAAGATGGCTGAAATGCCAGAAACCGGTCCTAGGAAGCTTGTTTCCTGTCCAGGGAAGGCATGGCTTGGCAGTTCGGGCTGGACTGTTCCCATGAGGCACAGGGTCAGACTGATTTGCATATGGCCATGTCTGAACTGGGGTGGCAGAGTGGGCTAAAGAACGTTGATGGATCAAACCCAGATCTGTTGACTGGGTGTGAGTGTTTGATTGGTTCTGATGCTCCGTCCATCACCACCCCCTTTTGTACCGCTTTGTTCGCCATAAGTTGGCAGGGTATGCTCAGACGTGAGTCCCTTGCTCACTTTGCCACTGGATTCAAGCAAGCCTGGCTGAAGACGGCTGAAATGCCAGAAACCGGTGCTAGGAAGCTTGTTTTCTGTCCAGGGAAGGCATGGCTTGGCAGTTCGGGCTGGACTGTTCCCATGAGGCACAGGGTCAGACTGATTTGCATATGGCCATGTCTGAACTGGGGTGGCAGAGTGGGCTAAAGAACGGTGATGGATCAAACCCAGATCTGTTGACTGAGTGTGAGTGTTTGATTGGTTCTGATGCTCCGTCCATCACCACCCCCTTTTGTACCGCTTTGTTCGCCATAAGTTGGCAGGGTATGCTCAGACGTGAGTCCCTTGCTCACTTTGCCACTGGATTCAAGCAAGCCTGGCTGAAGACGCCTGAAATGCCAGAAACCGGTCCTAGGAAGCTTGTTTCCTGTCCAGGGAAGGCATGGCTTGGCAGTTCGGGCTGGACTGTTCCCATGAGGCACAGGGTCAGACTGATTTGCATATGGCCATGTATGAACTGGGGTGGCAGAGTGGGCTAAAGAACGGTGATGGATCAAACCCAGATCTGTTGACTGGGTGTGAGTGTTTGATTGGTTCTGATGCTCCGTCCATCACCACCCCCTTTTGTACCGCTTTGTTCGCCATAAGTTGGCAGGGTATGCTCAGACGTAAGTCCCTTGCTCACTTTGCCACTGGATTCAAGCAAGCCTGGCTGAAGACGGCTGAAATGGCAGAAACGGGTCCTAGGAAGCTTGTTTCCTGTCCAGGGAAGGCATGGCTTGGCAGTTCGGGCTGGACTGTTCCCATGAGGCACAGGGTCAGACTGATTTGCATATGGCCATGTCTGAACTGGGGTGGCAGAGTGGGCTAAAGAACGGTGATGGATCAAACCCAGATCTGTTGACTGGGTGTGAGTGTTTGATTGGTTCTGATGCTCCGTCCATCACCACCCCCTTTTGTACCGCTTTGTTCGCCATAAGTTGGCAGGGTATGCTCAGACGTGAGTCCCTTGCTCACTTTGCCACTGGATTCAAGCAAGCCTGGCTGAAGACGGCTGAAATGCCAGAAACCGGTCCTAGGAAGCTTATTTCCTGTCCAGGGAAGGCATGGCTTGGCAGTTCGGGCTGGACTGTTCCCATGAGGCACAGGGTCAGACTGATTTGCATATGGCCATGTCTGAACTGGGGTGGCAGAGTGGGCTAAAGAACGGTGATGGATCAAACCCAGATCTGTTGACTGGGTGTGAGTGTTTGATTGGTTCTGATGCTCCGTCCATCACCACCCCCTTTTGTACCGCTTTGTTCGCCATAAGTTAGCAGGGTATGCTCAGACGTGAGTCCCTTGCTCACTTTGCCACTGGATTCAAGCAAGCCTGGCTGAAGACGGCTGAAATGCCAGAAACCGGTCCTAGGAAGCTTGTTTCCTGTCCAGGGAAGGCATGGCTTGGCAGTTCGGGCTGGACTGTTCCCATGAGGCACAGGGTCAGACTGATTTGCATATGGCCATGTCTGAACTGGGGTGGCAGAGTGGGCTAAAGAACGGTGATGGATCAAACCCAGATCTGTTGACTGGGTGTGAGTGTTTGATTGGTTCTGATGCTCCGTCCATCACCACCCCCTTTTGTACCGCTTTGTTTGCCATAAGTTGGCAGGGTATGCTCAGACGTGAGTCCCTTGCTCACTTTGCCACTGGATTCAAGCAAGCCTGGCTGAAGACGGCTGAAATGCCAGAAACCGGTCCTAGGAAGCTTGTTTCCTGTCCAGGGAAGGCATGGCTTGGCAGTTCGGGCTGGACTGTTCCCATGAGGCACAGGGTCAGACTGATTTGCATATGGCCATGTCTGAACTGGGGTGGCAGAGTGGGCTAAAGAACGGTGATGGATCAAACCCAGATCTGTTGACTGGGTGTGAGTGTTTGATTGGTTCTGATGCTCCGTCCATCACCACCCCCTTTTGTACCGCTTTGTTCGCCATAAGTTGGCAGGGTATGCTCAGATGTGAGTCCCTTGCTCACTTTGCCACTGGATTCATGCAAGCCTGGCTGAAGACGGCTGAAATGCCAGAAACCGGTCCTAGGAAGCTTGTTTCCTGTCCAGGGAAGACATGGCTTGGCAGTTCGGGCTGGACTGTTCCCATGAGGCACAGGGTCAGACTGATTTGCATATGGCCATGTCTGAACTGGGGTGGCAGAGTGGGCTAAAGAACGGTGATGGATCAAACCCAGATCTGTTGACTGGGTGTGAGTGTTTGATTGGTTCTAATGCTCCGTCCATCACCACCCCCTTTTGTACCGCTTTGTTCGCCATAAGTTGGCAGGGTATGCTCAGACGTGAGTCCCTTGCTCACTTTGCCACTGGTTTCAAGCAAGCCTGGCTGAAGACGGCTGAAATGCCAGAAACCGGTCCTAGGAAGCTTGTTTCCTGTCAAGGGAAGGCATGGCTTGGCAGTTCGGGCTGGACTGTTCCCATGAGGCACAGGGTCAGACTGATTTGCATATGGCCATGTCTGAACTGGGGTGGCAGAGTGGGCTAAAGAACGGTGATGGATCAAACCCAGATCTGTTGACTGGGTGTGAGTGTTTGATTGGTTCTGATGCTCCGTCCATCACCACCCCCTTTTGTACCGCTTTGTTCTCCATAAGTTGGCAGGGTATGCTCAGACGTGAGTCCCTTGCTCACTTTGCCACTGGATTCAAGCACGCCTGGCTGAAGATGGCTGAAATGCCAGAAACCGGTCCTAGGAAGCTTGTTTCCTGACCAGGGAAGCCATGGCTTGGCAGTTTGGGCTGGACTGTTCCCATGAGGCACAGGGTCATACTGATTTGCATATGGCCATGTCTGAACTGGGGTGACAGAGTGGGCTAAAGAACGGTGATGGATCAAACCCAGATCTGTTGACTGGGTGTGAGTGTTTGATTGGTTCTGATGCTCCGTCCATCACCACCCCCTTTTGTACCGCTTTGTTCGCCATAAGTTGGCAGGGTATGCTCAGACGTGAGTCCCTTGCTCACTTTGCCACTGGATTCAAGCAAGCCTGGCTGAAGACGGCTGAAATGCCAGAAACCGGTCCTAGGAAGCTTGTTTCCTGTCCAGGGAAGGCATGGCTTGGCAGTTCGGGCTGGACTGTTCCCATGAGGCACAGGGTCAGACTGATTTGCATATGGCAATGTCTGAACTGGGGTGGCAGAGTGGGCTAAAGAACGGTGATGGATCAAACCCAGATCTGTTGACTGGGTGTGAGTGTTTGATTGGTTCAGATGCTCCGTCCATCACCACCCCCTTTTGTACCGCTTTGTTCGCCATAAGTTGGCAGGGTATGCTCAGACGTGAGTCCCTTGCTCACTTTGCCACTGGATTCAAGCAAGCCTGGCTGAAGACGGCTGAAATGCCAGAAACTGGTCCTAGGAAGCTTGTTTCCTGTCCAGGGAAGGCATGGCTTGGCAGTTCGGGCTGGACTGTTCCCATGAGGCACAGGGTCAGACTGATTTGCATATGGCCTTGTCTGAACTGGGGTGGCAGAGTGGGCTAAAGAACGGTGATGGATCAAACCCAGATCTGTTGACTGGGTGTGAGTGTTTGATTGGTTCTGATGCTCCGTCCATCACCACCCCCTTTTGTACCGCTTTGTTCGCCATAAGTTAGCAGGGTATGCTCAGACGCACGCCCCTTGCTCACTTTGCCACTTGATTCAAGCAAGCCTGGCTGAAGATGGTTGAAATGCCAGAAACCGGTCCTAGGAAGCTTGTTTCCTGTCCAGGGAAGGCATGGCTTGGCAGTTCGGGCTGGACTGTTCCCATGAGGCACAGGGTCAGACTGATTTGCATATGGCCATGTCTGAACTGGGGTGGCAGAGTGGGCTAAAGAACGGTGATGGATCAAACCCAGATCTGTTGACTGGGTGTGAGTGTTTGATTGGTTCTGATGCTCCGTCCATCACCACCCCCTTTTGTACCGCTTTGTTCGCCATAAGTTGGCAGGGTATGCTCAGACGTGAGTCCCTTGCTCACTTTGCCACTGGATTCAAGCAAGCCTGGATGAAGACGGCTGAAATGCCAGAAACCGGTCCTAGGAAGCTTGTTTCCTGTCAAGGGAAGGCATGGCTTGGCAGTTCGGGCTGGACTGTTCCCATGAGGCACAGGGTCAGACTGATTTGCATATGGCCATGTCTGAACTGGGGTGGCAGAGTGGGCTAAAGAACGGTGATGGATCAAACCCAGATCTGTTGACTGGGTGTGAGTGTTTGATTGGTTCTGATGCTCCGTCCATCACCACCCCCTTTTGTACCGCTTTGTTCTCCATAAGTTGGCAGGGTATGCTCAGATGTGAGTCCCTTGCTCACTTTGCCACTGGATTCAAGCACGCCTGGCTGAAGATGGCTGAAATGCCAGAAACCGTTCCTAGGAAGCTTGTTTCCTGACCAGGGAAGGCATGGCTTGGCAGTTTGGGCTGGACTGTTCCCATGAGGCACAGGGTCATACTGATTTGCATATGGCCATGTCTGAACTGGGGTGACAGAGTGGGCTAAAGAACGGTGATGGATCAAACCCAGATCTGTTGACTGGGTGTGAGTGTTTGATTGGTTCTGATGCTCCGTCCATCACCACCCCCTTTTGTACCGCTTTGTTCGCCATAAGTTGGCAGGGTATGCTCAGACGTGAGCCCCTTGCTCACTTTGCCACTGGATTCAAGCAAGCCTGGCTGAAGACGGCTGAAATGCCAGAAACCGGTCCTAGGAAGCTTGTTTCCTGTCCAGGGAAGGCATGGCTTGGCAGTTCGGGCTGGACTGTTCCCATGAGGCACAGGGTCAGACTGATTTGCATATGGCAATGTCTGAACTGGGGTGGCAGAGTGGGCTAAAGAACGGTGATGGATCAAACCCAGATCTGTTGACTGGGTGTGAGTGTTTGATTGGTTCAGATGCTCCGTCCATCACCACCCCCTTTTGTACCGCTTTGTTTGCCATAAGTTGGCAGGGTATGCTCAGACGTGAGTCCCTTGCTCACTTTGCCACTGGATTCAAGCAAGCCTGGCTGAAGACAGCTGAAATGCCAGAAACTGGTCCTAGGAAGCTTGTTTCCTGTCCAGGGAAGGCATGGCTTGGCAGTTCGGGCTGGACTGTTCCCATGAGGCACAGGGTCAGACTGATTTGCATATGGCCATGTCTGAACTGGGGTGGCAGAGTGGGCTAAAGAACGGTGATGGATCAAACCCAGATCTGTTGACTGGGTGTGAGTGTTTGATTGGTTCTGATGCTCCGTCCATCACCACCCCCTTTTGTACCGCTTTGTTCGCCATAAGTTAGCAGGGTATGCTCAGACGCGAGCCCCTTGCTCACTTTGCCACTTGATTCAAGCAAGCCTGGCTGAAGATGGTTGAAATGCCAGAAACCGGTCCTAGGAAGCTTGTTTCCTGTCCAGGGAAGGCATGGCTTGGCAGTTCGGGCTGGACTGTTCCCATGAGGCACAGGGTCAGACTGATTTGCATATGGCCATGTCTGAACTGGGGTGGCAGAGTGGGCTAAAGAACGGTGATGGATCAAACCCAGATCTGTTGACTGGGTGTGAGTGTTTGATTGGTTCTGATGCTCCGTCCATCACCACCCCCTTTTGTACCGCTTTGTTCGCCATAAGTTGGCAGGGTATGCTCAGACGTGAGTCCCTTGCTCACTTTGCCACTGGATTCAAGCAAGCCTGGCTGAAGACGGCTGAAATGCCAGAAACCGGTCCTAGGAAGCTTATTTCCTGTCCAGGGAAGGCATGGCTTGGCAGTTCGGGCTGGACTGTTCTCATGAGGCACAGGGTCAGACTGATTTGCATATGGCCATGTCTGAACTGGGGTGGCAGAGTGGGCTAAAGAACAGTGATGGATCAAACCCAGATCTGTTGACTGGGTGTGAGTGTTTGATTGGTTCTGATGCTCCGTCCATCACCACCCCCTTTTGTACCGCTTTGTTCGCCATAAGTTGGCAGGGTATGCTCAGACGTGAGTCCCTTGCTCACTTTGCCACTGGATTCAAGCAAGCCTGGCTGAAGACGGCTGAAATGCCAGAAACCGGTCCTAGGAAGCTTGTTTCCTGTCCAGGGAAGGCATGGCTTGGCAGTTCGGGCTGGACTGTTCCCATGAGGCACAGGGTCAGACTGATTTGCATATGGCAATGTCTGAACTGGGGTGGCAGAGTGGGCTAAAGAACGGTGATGGATCAAACCCAGATCTGTTGACTGGGTGTGAGTGTTTGATTGGTTCAGATGCTCCGTCCAACACCACCCCCTTTTGTACCGCTTTGTTCGCCATAAGTTGGCAGGGTATGCTCAGACGTGAGTCCCTTGCTCACCTTGCCACTGGATTCAAGCAAGCCTGGCTGAAGACGGGTGAAATGCCAGAAACCGGTCCTAGGAAGCTTGTTTCCTGTCCAGTGAAGGCATGGCTTGGCAGTTCGGGCTGGACTGTTCCCATGAGGCACAGGGTCAGACTGATTTGCATATGGCCATGTCTGAACTGGGGTGGCAGAGTGGGCTAAAGAACGGTGATGGATCAAACCCAGATCTGTTGACTGGGTGTGAGTGTTTGATTGGTTCTGATGCTCCGTCCATCACCACCCCCTTTTGTACCGCTTTGTTCGCTATAAGTTAGCAGGGTATGCTCAGACGTGAGTCCCTTGCTCACTTTGCCACTGGATTCAAGCAAGCCTGGCTGAAGACGGCTGAAATGCCAGAAACCGGTCCTAGGAAGCTTGTTTCCTGTCCAGGGAAGGCATGGCTTGGCAGTTCGGGCTGGACTGTTCCCATGAGGCACAGGGTCAGACTGATTTGCATATGGCCATGTCTGAACTGGGGTGGCAGAGTGGGCTAAAGAACGGTGATGGATCAAACCCAGATCTGTTGACTGGGTGTGAGTGTTTGATTGGTTCTGATGCTCCATCCATCACCACCCCCTTTTGTACCGCTTTGTTTGCCATAAGTTGGCAGGGTATGCTCAGACGTGAGTCCCTTGCTCACTTTGCCACTGGATTCAAGCAAGCCTGGCTGAAGACGGCTGAAATGCCAGAAACCGGTCCTAGGAAGCTTGTTTCCTGTCCAGGGAAGGCATGGCTTGGCAGTTCGGGCTTGACTGTTCCCATGAGGCACAGGGTCAGACTGATTTGCATATGGCCATGTCTGAACTGGGGTGGCAGAGTGGGCTAAAGAACGGTGATGGATCAAACCCAGATCTGTTGACTGGGTGTGAGTGTTTGATTGGTTCTGATGCTCCGTCCATCACCACCCCCTTTTGTACCGCTTTGTTCGCCATAAGTTGGCAGGGTATGCTCAGATGTGAGTCCCTTGCTCACTTTGCCACTGGATTCAAGCAAGCCTGGCTGAAGACGGCTGAAATGCCAGAAACCGGTCCTAGGAAGCTTGTTTCCTGTCCAGGGAAGGCATGGCTTGGCAGTTCGGGCTGGACTGTTCCCATGAGGCACAGGGTCAGACTGATTTGCATATGGCCATGTCTGAACTGGGGTGGCAGAGTGGGCTAAAGAACTGTGATGGATCAAACCCAGATCTGTTGACTGGGTGTGAGTGTTTGATTGGTTCTAATGCTCCGTCCATCACCACCCCCTTTTGTACCGCTTTGTTCGCCATAAGTTGGCAGGGTATGCTCAGACGTGAGTCCCTTGCTCACTTTGCCACTGGTTTCAAGCAAGCCTGGCTGAAGACGGCTGAAATGCCAGAAACCGGTCCTAGGAAGCTTGTTTCCTGTCAAGGGAAGGCATGGCTTGGCAGTTCGGGCTGGACTGTTCCCATGAGGCACAGGGTCAGACTGATTTGCATATGGCCATGTCTGAACTGGGGTGGCAGAGTGGGCTAAAGAACGGTGATGGATCAAACCCAGATCTGTTGACTGGGTGTGAGTGTTTGATTGGTTCTGATGCTCCGTCCATCACCACCCCCTTTTGTACCGCTTTGTTCTCCATAAGTTGGCAGGGTATGCTCAGACGTGAGTCCCTTGCTCACTTTGCCACTGGATTCAAGCACGCCTGGCTGAAGATGGCTGAAATGCCAGAAACCGGTCCTAGGAAGCTTGTTTCCTGACCAGGGAAGGCATGGCTTGGCAGTTCGGGCTGGACTGTTCCCATGAGGCACAGGGTCAGACTGATTTGCATATGGCCATGTCTGAACTGGGGTGGCAGAGTGGGCTAAAGAACGGTGATGGATCAAACCCAGATCTGTTGACTGGGTGTGAGTGTTTGATTGGTTCTGATGCTCCGTCCATCACCATCCCCTTTTGTACCGTTTGTTCGCCATAAGTTGGCAGGGTATGCTCAGACGTGAGTCCCTTGCTCACTTTGCCACTGGATTCAAGCAAGCCTGGCTGAAGACGGCTGAAATGCCAGAAACCGGTCCTAGGAAGCTTGTTTCCTGTCCAGGGAAGGCATGGCTTGGCAGTTCGGGCTGGACTGTTCCCATGAGGCACAGGGTCAGACTGATTTGCATATGGCCATGTCTGAACTGGGGTGGCAGAGTGGGCTAAAGAACGGTGATGGATCAAACCCAGATCTGTTGACTGGGTGTGAGTGTTTGATTGGTTCTGATGCTCCATCCATCACCACCCCCTTTTGTACCGCTTTGTTTGCCATAAGTTGGCAGGGTATGCTCAGACGTGAGTCCCTTGCTCACTTTGCCACTGGATTCAAGCAAGCCTGGCTGAAGACGGCTGAAATGCCAGAAACCGGTCCTAGGAAGCTTGTTTCCTGTCCAGGGAAGGCATGGCTTGGCAGTTCGGGCTGGACTGTTCCCATGAGGCACAGGGTCAGAGTGATTTGCATATGGCCATGTCTGAACTGGGGTGGCAGAGTGGGCTAAAGAACGGTGATGGATCAAACCCAGATCTGTTGACTGGGTGTGAGTGTTTGATTGGTTCTGATGCTCCGTCCATCACCACCCCCTTTTGTACCGCTTTGTTCGCCATAAGTTGGCAGGGTATGCTCAGATGTGAGTCCCTTGCTCACTTTGCCACTGGATTCAAGCAAGCCTGGCTGAAGACGGCTGAAATGCCAGAAACCTGTCCTAGGAAGCTTGTTTCCTGTCCAGGGAAGGCATGGCTTGGCAGTTCGGGCTGGACTGTTCCCATGAGGCACAGGGTCAGACTGATTTGCATATGGCCATGTCTGAACTGGGGTGGCAGAGTGGGCTAAAGAACTGTGATGGATCAAACCCAGATCTGTTGACTGGGTGTGAGTGTTTGATTGGTTCTAATGCTCCGTCCATCACCACCCCCTTTTGTACCGCTTTGTTCGCCATAAGTTGGCAGGGTATGCTCAGACGTGAGTCCCTTGCTCACTTTGCCACTGGTTTCAAGCAAGCCTGGCTGAAGACGGCTGAAATACCAGAAACCGGTCCTAGGAAGCTTGTTTCCTGTCAAGGGAAGGCATGGCTTGGCAGTTCGGGCTGGACTGTTCCCATGAGGCACAGGGTCAGACTGATTTTCATATGGCCATGTCTGAACTGGGGTGGCAGAGTGGGCTAAAGAACGGTGATGGATCAAACCCAGATCTGTTGACTGGGTGTGAGTGTTTGATTGGTTCTGATGCTCCGTCCATCACCACCCCCTTTTGTACCGCTTTGTTCGCCATAAGTTGGCAGTGTATGCTCAGACGTGAGTCCCTTGCTCACTTTGCCACTGGATTCAAGCAAGCCTGGCTGAAGACGGCTGAAATGCCAGAAACCGGTCCTAGGAAGCTTGTTTCCTGTCCAGGGAAGGCATGGCTTGGCAGTTCGGGCTGGACTGTTCCCATGAGGCACAGGGTCAGACTGATTTGCATATGGCAATGTCTGAACTGGGGTGGCAGAGTGGGCTAAAGAACGGTGATGGATCAAACCCAGATCTGTTGACTGGGTGTGAGTGTTTGATTGGTTCTGATGCTTCGTCCATCACCACCCCCTTTTGTACCGCTTTGTTCGCCATAAGTTGGCAGGGTATGCTCAGACGTGAGTCCCTTGCTCACTTTGCCACTGGATTCAAGCAAGCCTGGCTGAAGACGGCTGAAATGCCAGAAACCGGTCCTAGGAAGCTTGTTTCCTGTCCAGGGAAGGCATGGCTTGGCAGTTCGGGCTGGACTGTTCCCATGAGGCACAGGGTCAGACTGATTTGCATATGGCCATGTCTGAACTGGGGTGGCAGAGTGGGCTAAAGAACGGTGATGGATCAAACCCAGATCTGTTGACTGGGTGTGAGTGTTTGATTGGTTCTGATGCTCCGTCCATCACCATCCCCTTTTGTACCGCTTTGTTCGCCATAAGTTGGCAGGGTATGCTCAGACGTGAGTCCCTTGCTCACTTTGCCACTGGATTCAAGCAAGCCTGGCTGAAGACGGCTGAAATGCCAGAAACCGGTCCTAGGAAGCTTGTTTCCTGTCCAGGGAAGGCATGGCTTGGCAGTTTGGGCTGGACTGTTCCCATGAGGCACAGGGTCATACTGATTTGCATATGGCCATGTCTGAAGTGGGGTGGCAGAGTGGGCTAAAGAACGGTGATGGATCAAACCCAGATCTGTTGACTGGGTGTGAGTGTTTGATTGGTTCTGATGCTCCGTCCATCACCACCCCCTTTTGTACCGCTTTGTTCACCATAAGTTGGCAGGGTATGCTCAGACGTGAGTCCCTTGCTCACTTTGCCACTGGATTCAAGCAAGCCTGGCTGAAGACGGCTGAAATGCCAGAAACCGGTCCTAGGAAGCTTGTTTCCTGTCCAGGGAAGGCATGGCTTGGCAGTTCGGGCTGGACTGTTCCCATGAGGCACAGGGTCAGACTGATTTGCATATGGCAATGTCTGAACTGGGGTGGCAGAGTGGGCTAAAGAACGGTGATGGATCAAACCCAGATCTGTTGACTGGGTGTGAGTGTTTGATTGGTTCAGATGCTCCGTCCATCACCACCCCCTTTTGTACCGCTTTGTTCGCCATAAGTTGGCAGGGTATGCTCAGACGTGAGTCCCTTGCTCACTTATCCACTGGATTCAAGCAAGCCTGGCTGAAGACGGCTGAAATGCCAGAAACTGGTCCTAGGAAGCTTGTTTCCTGTCCAGGGAAGGCATGGCTTGGCAGTTCGGGCTGGACTGTTCCCATGAGGCACAGGGTCAGACTGATTTGCATATGGCCATGTCTGAACTGGGGTGGCAGAGTGGGCTAAAGAACGGTGATGGATCAAACCCAGATCTGTTGACTGGGTGTGAGTGTTTGATTGGTTCTGATGCTCCGTCCATCACCACCCCCTTTTGTACCGCTTTGTTCGCCATAAGTTAGCAGGGTATGCTCAGACGCGAGTCCCTTGCTCACTTTGCCACTTGATTCAAGCAAGCCTGGCTGAAGATGGTTGAAATGCCAGAAACCGGTCCTAGGAAGCTTGTTTCCTGTCCAGGGAAGGCATGGCTTGGCAGTTCGGGCTGGACTGTTCCCATGAGGCACAGGGTCAGACTGATTTGCATATGGCCATGTCTGAACTGGGGTGGCAGAGTGGGCTAAAGAACGGTGATGGATCAAACCCAGATCTGTTGACTGGGTGTGAGTGTTTGATTGGTTCTGATGCTCCGTCCATCACCACCCCCTTTTGAACCGCTTTGTTCGCCATAAGTTGGCAGGGTATGCTCAGACGTGAGTCCCTTGCTCACTTTGCCACTGGATTCAAGCAAGCCTGGCTGAAGACGGCTGAAATGCCAGAAACCGGTCCTAGGAAGCTTGTTTCCTGTCCAGGGAAGGCATGGCTTGGCAGTTCGGGCTGGACTGTTTCCATGAGGCACAGGGTCAGACTGATTTGCATATGGCCATGTCTGAACTGGGGTGGCAGAGTGGGCTAAAGAACGGTGATGGATCAAACCCAGATCTGTTGACTGAGTGTGAGTGTTTGATTGGTTCTGATGCTCCGTCCATCACCACCCCCTTTTGTACCGCTTTGTTCGCCATAAGTTGGCAGGGTATGCTCAGACGTGAGTCCCTTGCTCACTTTGCCACTGGATTCAAGCAAGCCTGGCTGAAGACGCCTGAAATGCCAGAAACCGGTCCTAGGAAGCTTGTTTCCTGTCCAGGGAAGGCATGGCTTGGCAGTTCGGGCTGGACTGTTCCCATGAGGCACAGGGTCAGACTGATTTGCATATGGCCATGTATGAACTGGGGTGGCAGAGTGGGCTAAAGAACGGTGATGGATCAAACCCAGATCTGTTGACTGGGTGTGAGTGTTTGATTGGTTCTGATGCTCCGTCCATCACCACCCCCTTTTGTACCGCTTTGTTCGCCATAAGTTGGCAGGGTATGCTCAGACGTAAGTCCCTTGCTCACTTTGCCACTGGATTCAAGCAAGCCTGGCTGAAGACGGCTGAAATGCCAGAAACCGGTCCTAGGAAGCTTGTTTCCTGTCCAGGGAAGGCATGGCATGGCTTAGCAGTTTGGGCTGGACTGTTCCCATGAGGCACAGGGTCATACTGATTTGCATATGGCCATGTCTGAAGTGGGGTGGCAGAGTGGGCTAAAGAACGGTGATGGATCAAACCCAGATCTGTTGACTGGGTGTGAGTGTTTGATTGGTTCTGATGCTCCGTCCATCACCACCCCCTTTTGTACCGCTTTGTTCGCCATAAGTTGGCAGGGTATGCTCAGACGTGAGTCCCTTGCTCACTTTGCCACTGGATTCAAGCAAGCCTGGCTGAAGACGGCTGAAATGCCAGAAACCGGTCCTAGGAAGCTTGTTTCCTGTCCAGGGAAGGCATGGCTTGGCAGTTCGGGCTGGACTGTTCCCATGAGGCACAGGGTCAGACTGATTTGCATATGGCAATGTCTGAACTGGGGTGGCAGAGTGGGCTAAAGAACGGTGATGGATCAAACCCAGATCTGTTGACTGGGTGTGAGTGTTTGATTGGTTCAGATGCTCCGTCCATCACCACCCCCTTTTGTACCGCTTTGTTCGCCATAAGTTGGCAGGGTATGCTCAGACGTGAGTCCCTTGCTCACTTTGCCACTGGATTCAAGCAAGCCTGGCTGAAGACGGCTGAAATGCCAGAAACTGGTCCTAGGAAGCTTGTTTCCTGTCCAGGGAAGGCATGGCTTGGCAGTTCGGGCTGGACTGTTCCCATGAGGCACAGGGTCGGACTGATTTGCATATGGCCATGTCTGAAGTGGGGTGGCAGAGTGGGCTAAAGAACGGTGATGGATCAAACCCAGATCTGTTGACTGGGTGTGAGTGTTTGATTGATTCTGATGCTCCGTCCATCACCACCCCCTTTTGTACCGCTTTGTTCGCCATAAGTTGGCAGGGTATGCTCAGACGTGAGTCCCTTGCTCACTTTGCCACTGGATTCAAGCAAGCCTGGCTGAAGACGGCTGAAATGCCAGAAACCGGTCCTAGGAAGCTTGTTTCCTGTCCAGGGAAGGCATGGCTTGGCAGTTCGGGCTGGACTGTTCCCATGAGGCACAGGGTCAGACTGATTTGCATATGGCAATGTCTGAACTGGGGTGGCAGAGTGGGCTAAAGAACGGTGATGGATCAAACCCAGATCTGTTGACTGGGTGTGAGTGTTTGATTGGTTCAGATGCTCCGTCCATCACCACCCCCTTTTGTACCGCATTGTTCGCCATAAGTTGGCAGGGTATGCTCAGACGTGAGTCCCTTGCTCACTTTGCCACTGGATTCAAGCAAGCCTGGCTGAAGACGGCTGAAATGCCAGAAACCGGTCCTAGGAAGCTTGTTTCCTGTCCAGGGAAGGCATGGCTTGGCAGTTCGGGCTGGACTGTTCCCATGAGGCACAGGGTCAGACTGATTTGCATATGGCCATGTCTGAACTGGGGTGGCAGAGTGGGCTAAAGAACGGTGATGGATCAAACCCAGATCTGTTGACTGGGTGTGAGTGTTTGATTGGTTCTGATGCTCCGTCCATCACCACCCCCTTTTGTACCGCTTTGTTCGCCATAAGTTGGCAGGGTATGCTCAGACGTGAGTCCCTTGCTCACTTTGCCACTGGATTCAAGCAAGCCTGGCTGAAGACGCCTGAAATGCCAGAAACCGGTCCTAGGAAGCTTGTTTCCTGTCCAGGGAAGGCATGGCTTGGCAGTTCGGGCTGGACTGTTCCCATGAGGCACAGGGTCAGACTGATTTGCATATGGCCATGTATGAACTGGGGTGGCAGAGTGGGCTAAAGAACGGTGATGGATCAAACCCAGATCTGTTGACTGGGTGTGAGTGTTTGATTGGTTCTGATGCTCCGTCCATCACCACCCCCTTTTGTCCCGCTTTGTTCGCCATAAGTTGGCAGGGTATGCTCAGACGTAAGTCCCTTGCTCACTTTGCCACTGGATTCAAGCAAGCCTGGCTGAAGACGGCTGAAATGGCAGAAACTGGTCCTAGGAAGCTTGTTTCCTGTCCAGGGAAGGCATGGCTTGGCAGTTCGGGCTGGACTGTTCCCATGAGGCACAGGGTCAGACTGATTTGCATATGGCCATGTCTGAACTGGGGTGGCAGAGTGGGCTAAAGAACGGTGATGGATCAAACCCAGATCTGTTGACTGGGTGTGAGTGTTTGATTGGTTCTGATGCTCCGTCCATCACCACCCCCTTTTGTACCGCTTTGTTCGCCATAAGTTGGCAGGGTATGCTCAGACGTGAGTCCCTTGCTCACTTTGCCACTGGATTCAAGCAAGCCTGGCTGAAGACGGCTGAAATGCCAGAAACCGGTCCTAGGAAGCTTATTTCCTGTCCAGGGAAGGCATGGCTTGGCAGTTCGGGCTGGACTGTTCCCATGAGGCACAGGGTCAGACTGATTTGCATATGGCCATGTCTGAACTGGGGTGGCAGAGTGGGCTAAAGAACGGTGATGGATCAAACCCAGATCTGTTGACTGGGTGTGAGTGTTTGATTGGTTCTGATGCTCCGTCCATCACCACCCCCTTTTGTACCGCTTTGTTCGCCATAAGTTGGCAGGGTATGCTCAGACGTGAGTCCCTTGCTCACTTTGCCACTGGATTCAAGCAAGCCTGGCTGAAGACGGCTGAAATGCCAGAAACCGGTCCTAGGAAGCTTGTTTCCTGTCCAGGGAAGGCATGGCTTGGCAGTTCGGGCTGGACTGTTCCCATGAGGCACAGGGTCAGACTGATTTGCATATGGCCATGTCTGAACTGGGGTGGCAGAGTGGGCTAAAGAACGGTGATGGATCAAACCCAGATCTGTTGACTGGGTGTGAGTGTTTGATTGGTTCTGATGCTCCGTCCATCACCACCCCCTTTTGTACCGCTTTGTTCGCCATAAGTTGGCAGGGTATGCTCAGACGTGAGTCCCTTGCTCACTTTGCCACTGGATTCAAGCAAGCCTGGCTGAAGACGCCTGAAATGCCAGAAACCGGTCCTAGGAAGCTTGTTTCCTGTCCAGGGAAGGCATGGCTTGGCAGTTCGGGCTGGACTGTTCCCATGAGGCACAGGGTCAGACTGATTTGCATATGGCCATGTATGAACTGGGGTGGCAGAGTGGGCTAAACAACGGTGATGGATCAAACCCAGATCTGTTGACTGGGTGTGAGTGTTTGATTGGTTCTGATGCTCCGTCCATCACCACCCCCTTTTGTACCGCTTTGTTCGCCATAAGTTGGCAGGGTATGCTCAGACGTAAGTCCCTTGCTCACTTTGCCACTGGATTCAAGCAAGCCTGGCTGAAGACGGCTGAAATGCCAGAAACCGGTCCTAGGAAGCTTGTTTCCTGTCCAGGGAAGGCATGGCTTGGCAGTTCGGGCTGGACTGTTCCCATGAGGCACAGGGTCAGACTGATTTGCATATGGCCATGTCTGAAGTGGGGTGGCAGAGTGGGCTAAAGAACGGTGATGGATCAAACCCAGATCTGTTGACTGGGTGTGAGTGTTTGATTGGTTCTGATGCTCCGTCCATCACCACCCCCTTTTGTACCGCTTTGTTCGCCATAAGTTGGCAGGGTATGCTCAGACGTGAGTCCCTTGCTCACTTTGCCACTGGATTCAAGCAAGCCTGGCTGAAGACGGCTGAAATGCCAGAAACCGGTCCTAGGAAGCTTGTTTCCTGTCCAGGGAAGGCATGGCTTGGCAGTTCGGGCTGGACTGTTCCCATGAGGCACAGGGTCAGACTGATTTGCATATGGCAATGTCTGAACTGGGGTGGCAGAGTGGGCTAAAGAACGGTGATGGATCAAACCCAGATCTGTTGACTGGGTGTGAGTGTTTGATTGGTTCAGATGCTCTGTCCAACACCACCCCCTTTTGTACCGCTTTGTTCGCCATAAGTTGGCAGGGTATGCTCAGACGTGAGTCCCTTGCTCACCTTGCCACTGGATTCAAGCAAGCCTGGCTGAAGACGGGTGAAATGCCAGAAACCGGTCCTAGGAAGCTTGTTTCCTGTCCAGTGAAGGCATGGCTTGGCAGTTCGGGCTGGACTGTTCCCATGAGGCACAGGGTCAGACTGATTTGCATATGGCCATGTATGAACTGGGGTGGCAGAGTGGGCTAAAGAACGGTGATGGATCAAACCCAGATCTGTTGACTGGGTGTGAGTGTTTGATTGGTTCTGATGCTCCGTCCATCACCACCCCCTTTTGTACCGCTTTGTTCGCCATAAGTTGGCAGGGTATGCTCAGACGTAAGTCCCTTGCTCACTTTGCCACTGGATTCAAGCAAGCCTGGCTGAAGACGGCTGAAATGCCAGAAACCGGTCCTAGGAAGCTTGTTTCCTGTCCAGGGAAGGCATGGCTTGGCAGTTTGGGCTGGACTGTTCCCATGAGGCACAGGGTCATACTGATTTGCATATGGCCATGTCTGAAGTGGGGTGGCAGAGTGGGCTAAAGAACGGTGATGGATCAAACCCAGATCTGTTGACTGGGTGTGAGTGTTTGATTGGTTCTGATGCTCCGTCCATCACCACCCCCTTTTGTACCGCTTTGTTCGCCATAAGTTGGCAGGGTATGCTCAGACGTGAGTCCCTTGCTCACTTTGCCACTGGATTCAAGCAAGCCTGGCTGAAGACGGCTGAAATGCCAGAAACCGGTCCTAGGAAGCTTGTTTCCTGTCCAGGGAAGGCATGGCTTGGCAGTTCGGGCTGGACTGTTCCCATGAGGCACAGGGTCAGACTGATTTGCATATGGCAATGTCTGAACTGGGGTGGCAGAGTGGGCTAAAGAACGGTGATGGATCAAACCCAGATCTGTTGACTGGGTGTGAGTGTTTGATTGGTTCAGATGCTCCGTCCATCACCACCCCCTTTTGTACCGCTTTGTTCGCCATAAGTTGGCAGGGTATGCTCAGACGTGAGTCCCTTGCTCACTTTGCCACTGGATTCAAGCAAGCCTGGCTGAAGACGGCTGAAATGCCAGAAACTGGTCCTAGGAAGCTTGTTTCCTGTCCAGGGAAGGCATGGCTTGGCAGTTCGGGCTGGACTGTTCCCATGAGGCACAGGGTCAGACTGATTTGCATATGGCCATGTCTGAACTGGGGTGGCAGAGTGGGCTAAAGAACGGTGATGGATCAAACCCAGATCTGTTGACTGGGTGTGAGTGTTTGATTGGTTCTGATGCTCCGTCCATCACCACCCCCTTTTGTACCGCTTTGTTCGCCATAAGTTAGCAGGGTATGCTCAGACGCGAGTCCCTTGCTCACTTTGCCACTTGATTCAAGCAAGCCTGGCTGAAGATGGTTGAAATGCCAGAAACCGGTCCTAGGAAGCTTGTTTCCTGTCCAGGGAAGGCATGGCTTGGCAGTTCGGGCTGGACTGTTCCCATGAGGCACAGGGTCAGACTGATTTGCATATGGCCATGTCTGAACTGGGGTGGCAGAGTGGGCTAAAGAACGGTGATGGATCAAACCCAGATCTGTTGACTGGGTGTGAGTGTTTGATTGGTTCTGATGCTCCGTCCATCACCACCCCCTTTTGTACCGCTTTGTTCGCCATAAGTTGGCAGGGTATGCTCAGACGTGAGTCCCTTGCTCACTTTGCCACTGGATTCAAGCAAGCCTGGCTGAAGACGGCTGAAATGCCAGAAACCGGTCCTAGGAAGCTTGTTTCCTGTCCAGGGAAGGCATGGCTTGGCAGTTCGGGCTGGACTGTTCCCATGAGGCACAGGGTCAGACTGATTTGCATATGGCCATGTCTGAACTGGGGTGGCAGAGTGGGCTAAAGAACGGTGATGGATCAAACCCAGATCTGTTGACTGGGTGTGAGTGTTTGATTGGTTCTGATGCTCCGTCCATCACCACCCCCTTTTGTACCGATTTGTTCGCCATAAGTTGGCAGGGTATGCTCAGACGTGAGTCCCTTGCTCACTTTGCCACTGGATTCAAGCAAGCCTGGCTGAAGACGCCTGAAATGCCAGAAACCGGTCCTAGGAAGCTTGTTTCCTGTCCAGGGAAGGCATGGCTTGGCAGTTCGGGCTGGACTGTTCCCATGAGGCACAGGGTCAGACTGATTTGCATATGGCCATGTATGAACTGGGGTGGCAGAGTGGGCTAAAGAACGGTGATGGATCAAACCCAGATCTGTTGACTGGGTGTGAGTGTTTGATTGGTTCTGATGCTCCGTCCATCACCACCCCCTTTTGTACCGCTTTGTTCGCCATAAGTTGGCAGGGTATGCTCAGACGTAAGTCCCTTGCTCACTTTGCCACTGGATTCAAGCAAGCCTGGCTGAAGACGGCTGAAATGGCAGAAACCGGTCTTAGGAAGCTTGTTTCCTGTCCAGGGAAGGCATGGCTTGGCAGTTCGGGCTGGACTGTTCCCATGAGGCACAGGGTCAGACTGATTTGCATATGGCCATGTCTGAAGTGGGGTGGCAGAGTGGGCTAAAGAACGGTGATGGATCAAACCCAGATCTGTTGACTGGGTGTGAGTGTTTGATTGGTTCTGATGCTCCGTCCATCACCACCCCCTTTTGTACCGCTTTGTTCGCCATAAGTTGGCAGGGTATGCTCAGACGTGAGTCCCTTGCTCACTTTGCCACTGGATTCAAGCAAGCCTGGCTGAAGACGGCTGAAATGCCAGAAACCGGTCCTAGGAAGCTTGTTTCCTGTCCAGGGAAGGCATGGCTTGGCAGTTCGGGCTGGACTGTTCCCATGAGGCACAGGGTCAGACTGATTTGCATATGGCAATGTCTGAACTGGGGTGGCAGAGTGGGCTAAAGAACGGTGATGGATCAAACCCAGATCTGTTGACTGGGTGTGAGTGTTTGATTGGTTCAGATGCTCCGTCCAACACCACCCCCTTTTGTACCGCTTTGTTCGCCATAAGTTGGCAGGGTATGCTCAGACGTGAGTCCCTTGCTCACCTTGCCACTGGATTCAAGCAAGCCTGGCTGAAGACGGGTGAAATGCCAGAAACCAGTCCTAGGAAGCTTGTTTCCTGTCCAGTGAAGGCATGGCTTGGCAGTTCGGGCTGGACTGTTCCCATGAGGCACAGGGTCAGACTGATTTGCATATGGCCATGTCTGAACTGGGGTGGCAGAGTGGGCTAAAGAACGGTGATGGATCAAACCCAGATCTGTTGACTGGGTGTGAGTGTTTGATTGGTTCTGATGCTCCGTCCATCACCACCCCCTTTTGTACCGCTTTGTTCGCCATAAGTTAGCAGGGTATGCTCAGACGTGAGTCCCTTGCTCACTTTGCCACTGGATTCAAGCAAGCCTGGCTGAAGATGGCTGAAATGCCAGAAACCGGTCCTAGGAAGCTTGTTTCCTGTCCAGGGAAGGCATGGCTTGGCAGTTCGGGCTGGACTGTTCCCATGAGGCACAGGGTCAGACTGATTTGCATATGGCCATGTCTGAACTGGGGTGGCAGAGTGGGCTAAAGAACGGTGATGGATCAAACCCAGATCTGTTGACTGGGTGTGAGTGTTTGATTGGTTCTGATGCTCCGTCCATCACCACCCCCTTTTGTACCGCTTTGTTCGCCATAAGTTGGCAGGGTATGCTCAGACGTGAGTCCCTTGCTCACTTTGCCACTGGATTCAAGCAAGCCTGGCTGAAGACGCCTGAAATGCCAGAAACCGGTCCTAGGAAGCTTGTTTCCTGTCCAGGGAAGGCATGGCTTGGCAGTTCGGGCTGGACTGTTCCCATGAGGCACAGGGTCAGACTGATTTGCATATGGCCATGTATGAACTGGGGTGGCAGAGTGGGCTAAAGAACGGTGATGGATCAAACCCAGATCTGTTGACTGGGTGTGAGTGTTTGATTGGTTCTGATGCTCCGTCCATCACCACCCCCTTTTGTCCCGCTTTGTTCGCCATAAGTTGGCAGGGTATGCTCAGACGTAAGTCCCTTGCTCACTTTGCCACTGGATTCAAGCAAGCCTGGCTGAAGACGGCTGAAATGGCAGAAACCGGTCCTAGGAAGCTTGTTTCCTGTCCAGGGAAGGCATGGCTTGGCAGTTCGGGCTGGACTGTTCCCATGAGGCACAGGGTCAGACTGATTTGCATATGGCCATGTCTGAACTGGGGTGGCAGAGTGGGCTAAAGAACGGTGATGGATCAAACCCAGATCTGTTGACTGGGTGTGAGTGTTTGATTGGTTCTGATGCTCCGTCCATCACCACCCCCTTTTGTACCGCTTTGTTCGCCATAAGTTGGCAGGGTATGCTCAGACGTGAGTCCCTTGCTCACTTTGCCACTGGATTCAAGCAAGCCTGGCTGAAGACGGCTGAAATGCCAGATACCGGTCCTAGGAAGCTTATTTCCTGTCCAGGGAAGGCATGGCTTGGCAGTTCGGGCTGGACTGTTCCCATGAGGCACAGGGTCAGACTGATTTGCATATGGCCATGTCTGAACTGGGGTGGCAGAGTGGGCTAAAGAACGGTGATGGATCAAACCCAGATCTGTTGACTGGGTGTGAGTGTTTGATTGGTTTTGATGCTCCGTCCATCACCACCCCCTTTTGTACCGCTTTGTTCGCCATAAGTTGGCAGGGTATGCTCAGACGTGAGTCCCTTGCTCACTTTGCCACTGGATTCAAGCAAGCCTGGCTGAAGACGGCTGAAATGCCAGAAACCGGTCCTAGGAAGCTTGTTTCCTGTCCAGGGAAGGCATGGCTTGGCAGTTCGGGCTGGACTGTTCCCATGAGGCACAGGGTCAGACTGATTTGCATATGGCCATGTCTGAACTGGGGTGGCAGAGTGGGCTAAAGAACGGTGATGGATCAAACCCAGATCTGTTGACTGGGTGTGAGTGTTTGATTGGTTCTGATGCTCCGTCCATCACCACCCCCTTTTGTACCGCTTTGTTCGCCATAAGTTGGCAGGGTATGCTCAGACGTGAGTCCCTTGCTCACTTTGCCACTGGATTCAAGCAAGCCTGGCTGAAGACGCCTGAAATGCCAGAAACCGGTCCTAGGAAGCTTGTTTCCTGTCCAGGGAAGGCATGGCTTGGCAGTTCGGGCTGGACTGTTCCCATGAGGCACAGGGTCAGACTGATTTGCATATGGCCATGTATGAACTGGGGTGGCAGAGTGGGCTAAAGAACGGTGATGGATCAAACCCAGATCTGTTGACTGGGTGTGAGTGTTTGATTGGTTCTGATGCTCCGTCCATCACCACCCCCTTTTGTACCGCTTTGTTCGCCATAAGTTGGCAGGGTATGCTCAGACGTAAGTCCCTTGCTCACTTTGCCACTGGATTCAAGCAAGCCTGGCTGAAGACGGCTGAAATGCCAGAAACCGGTCCTAGGAAGCTTGTTTCCTGTCCAGGGAAGGCATGGCTTGGCAGTTCGGGCTGGACTGTTCCCATGAGGCACAGGGTCAGACTGATTTGCATATGGCCATGTCTGAAGTGGGGTGGCAGAGTGGGCTAAAGAACGGTGATGGATCAAACCCAGATCTGTTGACTGGGTGTGAGTGTTTGATTGGTTCTGATGCTCCGTCCATCACCACCCCCTTTTGTACCGCTTTGTTCGCCATAAGTTGGCAGGGTATGCTCAGACGTGAGTCCCTTGCTCACTTTGCCACTGGATTCAAGCAAGCCTGGCTGAAGACGGCTGAAATGCCAGAAACCGGTCCTAGGAAGCTTGTTTCCTGTCCAGGGAAGGCATGGCTTGGCAGTTCGGGCTGGACTGTTCCCATGAGGCACAGGGTCAGACTGATTTGCATATGGCAATGTCTGAACTGGGGTGGCAGAGTGGGCTAAAGAACGGTGATGGATCAAACCCAGATCTGTTGACTGGGTGTGAGTGTTTGATTGGTTCAGATGCTCCGTCCAACACCACCCCCTTTTGTACCGCTTTGTTCGCCATAAGTTGGCAGGGTATGCTCAGACGTGAGTCCCTTGCTCACCTTGCCACTGGATTCAAGCAAGCCTGGCTGAAGACGGGTGAAATGCCAGAAACCGGTCCTAGGAAGCTTGTTTCCTGTCCAGTGAAGGCATGGCTTGGCAGTTCGGGCTGGACTGTTCCCATGAGGCACAGGGTCAGACTGATTTGCATATGGCCATGTCTGAACTGGGGTGGCAGAGTGGGCTAAAGAACGGTGATGGATCAAACCCAGATCTGTTGACTGGGTGTGAGTGTTTGATTGGTTCTGATGCTCTGTCCATCACCACCCCCTTTTGTACCGCTTTGTTCGCCATAAGTTAGCAGGGTATGCTCAGACGTGAGTCCCTTGCTCACTTTGCCACTGGATTCAAGCAAGCCTGGCTGAAGATGGCTGAAATGCCAGAAACCGGTCCTAGGAAGCTTGTTTCCTGTCCAGGGAAGGCATGGCTTGGCAGTTCGGGCTGGACTGTTCCCATGAGGCACAGGGTCAGACTGATTTGCATATGGCCATGTCTGAACTGGGGTGGCAGAGTGGGCTAAAGAACGGTGATGGATCAAACCCAGATCTGTTGACTGGGTGTGAGTGTTTGATTGGTTCTGATGCTCCGTCCATCACCACCCCCTTTTGTACCGCTTTGTTCGCCATAAGTTGGCAGGGTATGCTCAGACGTGAGTCCCTTGCTCACTTTGCCACTGGATTCAAGCAAGCCTGGCTGAAGACGGCTGAAATGCCAGAAACCGGTCCTAGCAAGCTTGTTTCCTGTCCAGGGAAGGCATGGCTTGGCAGTTCGGGCTGGACTGTTCCCATGAGGCACAGGGTCAGACTGATTTGCATATGGCCATGTCTGAACTGGGGTGGCAGAGTGGGCTAAAGAACGGTGATGGATCAAACCCAGATCTGTTGACTGGGTGTGAGTGTTTGATTGGTTCTGATGCTCCGTCCATCACCACCCCCTTTTGTACCGCTTTGTTCGCCATTAGCTGGCAGGGTATGCTCAGACGTGAGTCCCTTGCTCACTTTGCCACTGGATTCAAGCAAGCCTGGCTGAAGACGCCTGAAATGCCAGAAACCGGTCCTAGGAAGCTTGTTTCCTGTCCAGGGAAGGCATGGCTTGGCAGTTCGGGCTGGACTGTTCCCATGAGGCACAGGGTCAGACTGATTTGCATATGGCCATGTATGAACTGGGGTGGCAGAGTGGGCTAAAGAACGGTGATGGATCAAACCCAGATCTGTTGACTGGGTGTGAGTGTTTGATTGGTTCTGATGCTCCGTCCATCACCACCCCCTTTTGTCCCGCTTTGTTCGCCATAAGTTGGCAGGGTATGCTCAGACGTAAGTCCCTTGCTCACTTTGCCACTGGATTCAAGCAAGCCTGGCTGAAGACGGCTGAAATGGCAGAAACCGGTCCTAGGAAGCTTGTTTCCTGTCCAGGGAAGGCATGGCTTGGCAGTTCGGGCTGGACTGTTCCCATGAGGCACAGGGTCAGACTGATTTGCATATGGCCATGTCTGAACTGGGGTGGCAGAGTGGGCTAAAGAACGGTGATGGATCAAACCCAGATCTGTTGACTGGGTGTGAGTGTTTGATTGGTTCTGATGCTCCGTCCATCACCACCCCCTTTTGTACCGCTTTGTTCGCCATAAGTTGGCAGGGTATGCTCAGACGTGAGTCCCTTGCTCACTTTGCCACTGGATTCAAGCAAGCCTGGCTGAAGACGGCTGAAATGCCAGAAACCGGTCCTAGGAAGCTTATTTCCTGTCCAGGGAAGGCATGGCTTGGCAGTTCGGGCTGGACTGTTCCCATGAGGCACAGGGTCAGACTGATTTGCATATGGCCATGTCTGAACTGGGGTGGCAGAGTGGGCTAAAGAACGGTGATGGATCAAACCCAGATCTGTTGACTGGGTGTGAGTGTTTGATTGGTTCTGATGCTCCGTCCATCACCACCCCCTTTTGTACCGCTTTGTTCGCCATAAGTTGGCAGGGTATGCTCAGACGTGAGTCCCTTGCTCACTTTGCCACTGGATTCAAGCAAGCCTGGCTGAAGACGGCTGAAATGCCAGAAACCGGTCCTAGGAAGCTTGTTTCCTGTCCAGGGAAGGCATGGCTTGGCAGTTCGGGCTGGACTGTTCCCATGAGGCACAGGGTCAGACTGATTTGCATATGGCAATGTCTGAACTGGGGTGGCAGAGTGGGCTAAAGAACGGTGATGGATCAAACCCAGATCTGTTGACTGGGTGTGAGTGTTTGATTGGTTCAGATGCTCCGTCCAACACCACCCCCTTTTGTACCGCTTTGTTCGCCATAAGTTGGCAGGGTATGCTCAGACGTGAGTCCCTTGCTCACCTTGCCACTGGATTCAAGCAAGCCTGGCTGAAGACGGGTGAAATGCCAGAAACCGGTCCTAGGAAGCTTGTTTCCTGTCCAGTGAAGGCATGGCTTGGCAGTTCGGGCTGGACTGTTCCCATGAGGCATAGGGTCAGACTGATTTGCATATGGCCATGTCTGAACTGGGGTGGCAGAGTGGGCTAAAGAACGGTGATGGATCAAACCCAGATCTGTTGACTGGGTGTGAGTGTTTGATTGGTTCTGATGCTCCATCCATCACCACCCCCTTTTGTACCGCTTTGTTCGCCATAAGTTAGCAGGGTATGCTCAGACGTGAGTCCCTTGCTCACTTTGCCACTGGATTCAAGCAAGCCTGGCTGAAGACGGCTGTAATGCCAGAAACCGGTCCTAGGAAGCTTGTTTCCTGTCCAGGGAAGGCATGGCTTGGCAGTTCGGGCTGGACTGTTCCCATGAGGCACAGGGTCAGACTGATTTGCATATGGCCATGTCTGAACTGGGGTGGCAGAGTGGGCTAAAGAACGGTGATGGATCAAACCCAGATCTGTTGACTGGGTGTGAGTGTTTGATTGGTTCTGATGCTCCGTCCATCACCACCCCCTTTTGTACCGCTTTGTTCGCCATAAGTTGGCAGGGTATGCTCAGACGTGAGTCCCTTGCTCACTTTGCCACTGGATTCAAGCAAGCCTGGCTGAAGACGGCTGAAATGCCAGAAACCGGTCCTAGGAAGCTTGTTTCCTGTCCAGGGAAGGCATGGCTTGGCAGTTCTGGCTGGACTGTTCCCATGAGGCACAGGGTCAGACTGATTTGCATATGGCCATGTCTGAACTGGGGTGGCAGAGTGGGCTAAAGAACGGTGATGGATCAAACCCAGATCTGTTGACTGGGTGTGAGTGTTTGATTGGTTCTAATGCTCCGTCCATCACCACCCCCTTTTGTACCGCTTTGTTCGCCATAAGTTGGCAGGGTATGCTCAGACGTGAGTCCCTTGCTCACTTTGCCACTGGTTTCAAGCAAGCCTGGCTGAAGACGGCTGAAATGCCAGAAACCGGTCCTAGGAAGCTTGTTTCCTGTCAAGGGAAGGCATGGCTTGGCAGTTCGGGCTGGACTGTTCCCATGAGGCACAGGGTCAGACTGATTTGCATATGGCCATGTCTGAACTGGGGTGGCAGAGTGGGCTAAAGAACGGTGATGGATCAAACCCAGATCTGTTGACTGGGTGTGAGTGTTTGATTGGTTCTGATGCTCCGTCCATCACCACCCCCTTTTGTACCGCTTTGTTCTCCATAAGTTGGCAGGGTATGCTCAGACGTGAGTCCCTTGCTCACTTTGCCACTGGATTCAAGCAAGCCTGGCTGAAGATGGCTGAAATGCCAGAAATCGGTCCTAGGAAGCTTGTTTCCTGACCAGGGAAGGCATGGCTTGGCAGTTTGGGCTGGACTGTTCCCATGAGGCACAGGGTCATACTGATTTGCATATGGCCATGTCTGAACTGGGGTGGCAGAGTGGGCTAAAGAACGGTGATGGATCAAACCCAGATCTGTTGACTGGGTGTGAGTGTTTGATTGGTTCTGATGCTCCGTCCATCACCACCCCCTTTTGTACCGCTTTGTTCGCCATAAGTTGGCAGTGTATGCTCAGACGTGAGTCCCTTGCTCACTTTGCCACTGGATTCAAGCAAGCCTGGCTGAAGACGGCTGAAATGCCAGAAACCGGTCCTAGGAAGCTTGTTTCCTGTCCAGGGAAGGCATGGCTTGGCAGTTCGGGCTGGACTGTTCCCATGAGGCACAGGGTCAGACTGATTTGCATATGGCAATGTCTGAACTGGGGTGGCAGAGTGGGCTAAAGAACGGTGATGGATCAAACCCAGATCTGTTGACTGGGTGTGAGTGTTTGATTGGTTCTGATGCTCCGTCCATCACCACCCCCTTTTGTACCGCTTTGTTCGCCATAAGTTGGCAGGGTATGCTCAGACGTGAGTCCCTTGCTCACTTTGCCACTGGATTCAAGCAAGCCTGGCTGAAGACGGCTGAAATGCCAGAAACCGGTCCTAGGAAGCTTGTTTCCTGTCCAGGGAAGGCATGGCTTGGCAGTTCGGGCTGGACTGTTCCCATGAGGCACAGGGTCAGACTGATTTGCATATGGCCATGTCTGAACTGGGGTGGCAGAGTGGGCTAAAGAACGGTGATGGATCAAACCCAGATCTGTTGACTGGGTGTGAGTGTTTGATTGGTTCTGATGCTCCGTCCATCACCATCCCCTTTTGTACCGCTTTGTTCGCCATAAGTTGGCAGGGTATGCTCAGACGTGAGTCCCTTGCTCACTTTGCCACTGGATTCAAGCAAGCCTGGCTGAAGACGGCTGAAATGCCAGAAACCGGTCCTAGGAAGCTTGTTTCCTGTCCAGGGAAGGCATAGCTTGGCAGTTTGGGCTGGACTGTTCCCATGAGGCACAGGGTCATACTGATTTGCATATGGCCATGTCTGAAGTGGGGTGGTAGAGTGGGCTAAAGAACGGTGATGGATCAAACCCAGATCTGTTGACTGGGTGTGAGTGTTTGATTGGTTCTGATGCTCCGTCCATCACCACCCCCTTTTGTACCGCTTTGTTCGCCATAAGTTGGCAGGGTATGCTCAGACGTGAGTCCCTTGCTCACTTTGCCACTGGATTCAAGCAAGCCTGGCTGAAGACGGCTGAAATGCCAGAAACCGGTCCTAGGAAGCTTGTTTCCTGTCCAGGGAAGGCATGGCTTGGCAGTTCGGGCTGGACTGTTCCCATGAGGCACAGGGTCAGACTGATTTGCATATGGCAATGTCTGAACTGGGTTGGCAGAGTGGGCTAAAGAACGGTGATGGATCAAACCCAGATCTGTTGACTGGGTGTGAGTGTTTGATTGGTTCAGATGCTCCGTCCATCACCACCCCCTTTTGTACCGCTTTGTTCGCCATAAGTTGGCAGGGTATGCTCAGACGTGAGTCCCTTGCTCACTTTGCCACTGGATTCAAGCAAGCCTGGCTGAAGACGGCTGAAATGCCAGAAACTGGTCCTAGGAAGCTTGTTTCCTGTCCAGGGAAGGCATGGCTTGGCAGTTCGGGCTGGACTGTTCCCATAAGGCACAGGGTCAGACTGATTTGCATATGGCCATGTCTGAACTGGGGTGGCAGAGTGGGCTAAAGAACGGTGATGGATCAAACCCAGATCTGTTGACTGGGTGTGAGTGTTTGATTGGTTCTGATGCTCCGTCCATCACCACCCCCTTTTGTACCGCTTTGTTCGCCATAAGTTAGCAGGGTATGCTCAGACGCGAGTCCCTTGCTCACTTTGCCACTTGATTCAAGCAAGCCTGGCTGAAGATGGTTGAAATGCCAGAAACCGGTCCTAGGAAGCTTGTTTCCTGTCCAGGGAAGGCATGGCTTGGCAGTTCGGGCTGGACTGTTCCCATGAGGCACAGGGTCAGACTGATTTGCATATGGCCATGTCTGAACTGGGGTGGCAGAGTGGGCTAAAGAACGGTGATGGATCAAACCCAGATCTGTTGACTGGGTGTGAGTGTTTGATTGGTTCTGATGCTCCGTCCATCACCACCCCCTTTTGTACCGCTTTGTTCGCCATAAGTTGGCAGGGTATGCTCAGACGTGAGTCCCTTGCTCACTTTGCCACTGGATTCAAGCAAGCCTGGCTGAAGACGGCTGAAATGCCAGAAACCGGTCCTAGGAAGCTTGTTTCCTGTCCAGGGAAGGCATGGCTTGGCAGTTCGGGCTGGACTGTTCCCATGAGGCACAGGGTCAGACTGATTTGCATATGGCCATGTCTGAACTGGGGTGGCAGAGTGGGCTAAAGAACGGTGATGGATCAAACCCAGATCTGTTGACTGGGTGTGAGTGTTTGATTGGTTCTGATGCTCCGTCCATCACCACCCCCTTTTGTACCGCTTTGTTCGCCATAAGTTGGCAGGGTATGCTCAGACGTGAGTCCCTTGCTCACTTTGCCACTGGATTCAAGCAAGCCTGGCTGAAGACGCCTGAAATGCCAGAAACCGGTCCTAGGAAGCTTGTTTCCTGTCCAGGGAAGGCATGGCTTGGCAGTTCGGGCTGGACTGTTCCCATGAGGCACAGGGTCAGACTGATTTGCATATGGCCATGTATGAACTGGGGTGGCAGAGTGGGCTAAAGAACGGTGATGGATCAAACCCAGATCTGTTGACTGGGTGTGAGTGTTTGATTGGTTCTGATGCTCCGTCCATCACCACCCCCTTTTGTACCACTTTGTTCGCCATAAGTTGGCAGGGTATGCTCAGACGAAAGTCCCTTGCTCACTTTGCCACTGGATTCAAGCAAGCCTGGCTGAAGAAGGCTGAAATGGCAGAAACCGGTCCTAGGAAGCTTGTTTCCTGTCCAGGGAAGGCATGGCTTGGCAGTTTGGGCTGGACTGTTCCCATGAGGCACAGGGTCAGACTGATTTGCATATGGCCATGTCTGAACTGGGGTGGCAGAGTGGGCTAAAGAACGGTGATGGATCAAACCCAGATCTGTTGACTGGGTGTGAGTGTTTGATTGGTTCTGATGCTCCGTCCATCACCACCCCCTTTTGTACCGCTTTGTTCGCCATAAGTTGGCAGGGTATGCTCAGACGTGAGTCCCTTGCTCACTTTGCCACTGGATTCAAGCAAGCCTGGCTGAAGACGGCTGAAATGCCAGAAACCGGTCCTAGGAAGCTTGTTTCCTGTCCAGGGAAGGCATGGCTTGGCAGTTCGGGCTGGACTGTTCCCATGAGGCACAGGGTCAGACTGATTTGCATATGGCAATGTCTGAACTGGGGTGGCAGAGTGGGCTAAAGAACGGTGATGGATCAAACCCAGATCTGTTGACTGGGTGTGAGTGTTTGATTGGTTCAGATGCTCCGTCCAACACCACCCCCTTTTGTACCGCTTTGTTCGCCATAAGTTGGCAGGGTATGCTCAGACGTGAGTCCCTTGCTCACCTTGCCACTGGATTCAAGCAAGCCTGGCTGAAGACGGCTGAAATGCCAGAAACCGGTCCTAGGAAGCTTGTTTCCTGTCCAGTGAAGGCATGGCTTGGCAGTTCGGGCTGGACTGTTCCCATGAGGCACAGGGTCAGACTGATTTGCATATGGCCATGTCTGAACTGGGGTGGCAGAGTGGGCTAAAGAACGGTGATGGATCAAACCCAGATCTGTTGACTGGGTGTGAGTGTTTGATTGGTTCTGATTCTCCGTCCATCACCACCCCCTTTTGTACCGCTTTGTTCGCCATAAGTTAGCAGGGTATGCTCAGACGTGAGTCCCTTGCTCACTTTGCCACTGGATTCAAGCAAGCCTGGCTGAAGATGGCTGAAATGCCAGAAACCGGTCCTAGGAAGCTTGTTTCCTGTCCAGGGAAGGCATGGCTTGGCAGTTCGGGCTGGACTGTTCCCATGAGGCACAGGGTCAGACTGATTTGCGTATGGCCATGTCTGAACTGGGGTGGCAGAGTGGGCTAAAGAACGGTGATGGATCAAACCCAGATCTGTTGACTGGGTGTGAGTGTTTGATTGGTTCTGATGCTCCGTCCATCACCACCCCCTTTTGTACCGCTTTGTTCGCCATAAGTTGGCAGGGTATGCTCAGACGTGAGTCCCTTGCTCACTTTGCCACTGGATTCAAGCAAGCCTGGCTGAAGACGGCTGAAATGCCAGAAACCGGTCCTAGGAAGCTTGTTTCCTGTCCAGGGAAGGCATGGCTTGGCAGTTCGGGCTGGACTGTTCCCATGAGGCACAGGGTCAGACTGATTTGCATATGGCCATGTCTGAACTGGGGTGGCAGAGTGGGCTAAAGAACGGTGATGGATCAAACCCAGATCTGTTGACTGGGTGTGAGTGTTTGATTGGTTCTGATGCTCCGTCCATCACCACACCCTTTTGTACCGCTTTGTTCGCCATAAGTTGGCAGGGTATGCTCAGACGTGAGTCCCTTGCTCACTTTGCCACTGGATTCAAGCAAGCCTGGCTGAAGACGGCTGAAATGCCAGAAACCGGTCCTAGGAAGCTTGTTTCCTGTCCAGGGAAGGCATGGCTTGGCAGTTCGGGCTGGACTGTTCCCATGAGGCACAGGGTCAGACTGATTTGCATATGGCCATGTCTGAACTGGGGTGGCAGAGTGGGCTAAAGAACGGTGATGGATCAAACCCAGATCTGTTGACTGGGTGTGAGTGTTTGATTGGTTCTAATGCTCCGTCCATCACCACCCCCTTTTGTACCGCTTTGTTCGCCATAAGTTGGCAGGGTATGCTCAGACGTGAGTCCCTTGCTCACTTTGCCACTGGTTTCAAGCAAGCCTGGCTGAAGACGGCTGAAATGCCAGAAACCGGTTCTAGGAAGCTTGTTTCCTGTCAAGGGAAGGCATGGCTTGGCAGTTCGGGCTGGACTGTTCCCATGAGGCACATGGTCAGACTGATTTGCATATGGCCATGTCTGAACTGGGGTGGCAGAGTGGGCTAAAGAACGGTGATGGATCAAACCCAGATCTGTTGACTGGGTGTGAGTGTTTGATTGGTTCTGATGCTCCGTCCATCACCACCCCCTTTTGTACCGCTTTGTTCGCCATAAGTTAGCAGGGTATGCTCAGACGTGAGTCCCTTGCTCACTTTGCCACTGGATTCAAGCAAGCCTGGCTGAAGACGGCTGAAATGCCAGAAACCGGTCCTAGGAAGCTTGTTTCCTGTCCAGGGAAGGCATGGCTTGGCAGTTCGGGCTGGACTGTTCCCATGAGGCACAGGGTCAGACTGATTTGCATATGGCCATGTCTGAACTGGGGTGGCAGAGTGGGCTAAAGAACGGTGATGGATCAAACCCAGATCTGTTGACTGGGTGTGAGTGTTTGATTGGTTCTGATGCTCCGTCCATCACCACCCCCTTTTGTACCGCTTTGTTCGCCATAAGTTGGCAGGGTATGCTCAGACGTGAGTCCCTTGCTCACTTTGCCACTGGATTCAAGCAAGCCTGGCTGAAGATGGCTGAAATGCCAGAAACCGGTCCTAGGAAGCTTGTTTCCTGACGAGGGAAGGCATGGCTTGGCAGTTTGGGCTGGACTGTTCCCATGAGGCACAGGGTCATACTGATTTGCATATGGCCATGTCTGAACTGGGGTGGCAGAGTGGGCTAAAGAACGGTGATGGATCAAACCCAGATCTGTTGACTGGGTGTGAGTGTTTGATTGGTTCTGATGCTCCGTCCATCACCACCCCCTTTTGTACCGCTTTGTTCGCCATAAGTTGGCAGTGTATGCTCAGACGTGAGTCCCTTGCTCACTTTGCCACTGGATTCAAGCAAGCCTGGCTGAAGACGGCTGAAATGCCAGAAACCGGTCCTAGGAAGCTTGTTTCCTGTCCAGGGAAGGCATGGCTTGGCAGTTCGGGCTGGACTGTTCCCATGAGGCACAGGGTCAGACTGATTTGCATATGGCAATGTCTGAACTGGGGTGGCAGAGTGGGCTAAAGAACGGTGATGGATCAAACCCAGATCTGTTGACTGGGTGTGAGTGTTTGATTGGTTCTGATGCTCCGTCCATCACCACCCCCTTTTGTACCGCTTTGTTCGCCATAAGTTGGCAGGGTATGCTCAGACGTGAGTCCCTTGCTCACTTTGCCACTGGATTCAAGCAAGCCTGGCTGAAGACGCCTGAAATGCCAGAAACCGGTCCTAGGAAGCTTGTTTCCTGTCCAGGGAAGGCATGGCTTGGCAGTTCGGGCTGGACTGTTCCCATGAGGCACAGGGTCAGACTGATTTGCATATGGCCATGTCTGAACTGGGGTGGCAGAGTGGGCTAAAGAACGGTGATGGATCAAACCCAGATCTGTTGACTGGGTGTGAGTGTTTGATTGGTTCTGATGCTCCGTCCATCACCACCCCCTTTTGTACCGCTTTGTTCGCCATAAGTTGGCAGGGTATGCTCAGACGTGAGTCCCTTGCTCACTTTGCCACTGGATTCAAGCAAGCCTGGCTGAAGACGGCTGAAATGCCAGAAACCGGTCCTAGGAAGCTTGTTTCCTGTCCAGGGAAGGCATGGCTTGGCAGTTCGGGCTGGACTGTTCCCATTAGGCACAGGGTCAGACTGATTTGCATATGGCCATGTCTGAACTAGGGTGGCAGAGTGGGCTAAAGAACGGTGATGGATCAAACCCAGTTCTGTTGACTGGGTGTGAGTGTTTGATTGGTTCTGATGCTCCGTCCATCACCACCCCCTTTTGTACCGCTTTGTTCGCCATAAGTTGGCAGGGTATGCTCAGACGTGAGTCCCTTGCTCACTTTGCCACTGGATTCAAGCAAGCCTGGCTGAAGACGGCTGAAATGCCAGAAACCGGTCCTAGGAAGCTTGTTTCCTGTCCAGGGAAGGCATGGCTTGGCAGTTCGGGCTGGACTGTTCCCATGAGGCACAGGGTCAGACTGATTTGCATATGGGCACGTCTGAACTGGGGTGGCAGAGTGGGCTAAAGAACGGTGATGGATCAAACCCAGATCTGTTGACTGGGTGTGAGTGTTTGATTGGTTCTGATGCTCCGTCCATCACCACCCCCTTTTGTACTGCTTTGTTCGCCATAAGTTGGCAGGGTATGCTCAGACGTGAGTCCCTTGCTCACTTTGCCACTGGATTCAAGCAAGCCTGGCTGAAGACGGCTGAAATGCCAGAAACCGGTCCTAGGAAGCTTGTTTCCTGTCCAGGGAAGGCATGGCTTGGCAGTTCGGGCTGGACTGTTCCCATGAGGCACAGGGTCAGACTGATTTGCATATGTCCATGTCTGAACTGGGGTGGCAGAGTGGGCTAAAGAACGGTGATGGATCAAACCCAGATCTGTTGACTGGGTGTGAGTGTTTGATTGGTTCTGATGCTCCGTCCATCACCACCCCCTTTTGTACCGCTTTGTTCGCCATAAGTTGGCAGGGTATGCTCAGACGTGAGTCCCTTGCTCACTTTGCCACTGGATTCAAGCAAGCCTGGCTGAAGACGGCTGAAATGCCAGAAACCGGTCCTAGGAAGCTTGTTTCCTGTCCAGGGAAGGCATGGCTTGGCAGTTCGGGCTGGACTGTTCCCATGAGGCACAGGGTCAGACTGATTTGCATATGGGCACGTCTGAACTGGGGTGGCAGAGTGGGCTAAAGAACGGTGATGGATCAAACCCAGATCTGTTGACTGGGTGTGAGTGTTTGATTGGTTCTGATGCTCCGTCCATCACCACCCCCTTTAGTACCGCTAATCCATTCACTGCGCCAAAACCCAAACCCTTAAAAGATTCACCCAGGCACTCTCCTTGCAGTACTCTAATGATTCAGTCAGTACCCAGGTAGTCATGCAGTGACCCAGGCCTTAGCCCATGGACTGTTTCAAACGTCTATCCACTATGCATGCAGGCCTCTAACCACCTAAACACTTGTCTTTCACACCTTCAATACCCCAGACAGTATTCATACAGTTCCTGCAAACACCCTGTTACTCCCCTTACACTCCTCCAGTGACTCATTCAGCACCATGTAGTAATCCATTTACTGCGCCAAAACCCAAACACTTATAAATTCACCCAGGCACTCTCCTTGCAATACTCTAAACATTCAGTTAGTATCCAAGTACTAATGGAGTGAGGCAGGCCTTAGCACATGGATTGATTCAAACGCCTATCCACTATGCATGCAGGCCTCTAACCACCTACACACTTGTCTTTCACACCATCAATACCCCAGTCAGTATCCATACAGTTCTTGCAAACACCCTGTCACTCCCCTTGTACTCCTCCAGTGATTTATTCAGCACCATGTAGTAATCCATTAACTGTGCCAAAAAACAAACTCTTATAAATTCATCCAGGCACTCTCCTTGCAATACTCTAAACATTCAGTCAGTACCCAAGTACTAATGGAGTGAGGCAGGCCTTAGCACATGGATTAATTAAAATGCCTATCCACTATGCATGGAGGCCTCTAACCACCTACACAATTGTCTTTCACTCCTTCAATTGACTAGTCAGTATCTATATACTTCTAAAAAACACCCTGTCACTCACCTTGTACACCTCCAGTGACTCATCCAGCACCATGTACTAATCTATTCACTGCGCCAAAACCGAAAAACTTAAAAGTTTCACCCAGGCACTCTCCTAGCAGAACTCTAATGATTCAGTCAGTTCCCAGGTACTCATGCAGTGAACCATGCGTTAGCACATGGACTGCTTCAAATGTCTATCCACTATGAATGCAGGCCTCTAACCTACTACACACTTGTCTTTAACACCTTGAATTCCTCAGTCAGTATCCATACACTTTCAGAAAACACCCTGTCACTCCCCTTGCACTCCTCAGTGATTTATTCAGCACCATGTAGTAATCAATTTACTGTGCCAAAAAACAAACACTTATAAATTCACCCAGGCACTCTCCCTGCAATACCCTAAACATTCAGTTAGCATCCAAGTACTAATGGAGTGAGGCAGGCCTTAGCACATGGATTGATTCAAACACCTATCCACTAAACATGTAGGCCTCTAACCACCTACACACTTGTTTTTCACACCATCAATACCCCAGTCAGTATCTATACAGTTCTTGCAAACACCCTGTCACTCCCCTTGCACTCCTCCAGCGATTTATTCAGCACCATGTAGTAATCCATTAACTGTGCCAAAAAACAAACACTTATAAATTCATTCAGGCACTCTCCTTGCAATACTCTAAACATTCAGTCAGTACCCAAGTACTAATGGAGTGAGGCAGGCCTTAGCACATGGTTTAATTCAAACGCATATCCACTATGCATGGAGGCCTCTAACCACCTACACAAGTGTCTTTCACTCCTTCAATTGACTAGTCAGTATCTATATACTTCAATAAACACCCTGTCACTCACCTTGCACACCTCCAGTGACTCATCGGGCACCATGTACTAATCTATTCACTGCGCCAAAACTGAAAAACTTAAAAGTTTCACCCAGGCACTCTCCTAGCAGTACTCTAATAATTCAGTCAGTACCCAGGTACTCATGTAGTGAACCATGCGTTAGCACATGGACTGCTTCAAACCCCTATCCACTATGCATGCAGTCTTCTAACCACCTACACAGTTGCCTTTCACACCTTCAATTCTCCAGTCTGTATCCATGCACTCCAGCAAACACCCTATGCACTCCTCCAGTGACCCATTCAACATCATGGACTGATCCATTGACTGCACCAAAACCCAACCACTTATAAATTCACCGAGGCACTCTCCTTGTAGTACTCTAATGATTCAGTCAGTACCCAGGTACTTATGTAGTGAACCCAGCCTTAGCACATGGAGTACTTCAAACGTCTATCCACTATGCATGCAAGCCTCTAACCATCTACACAATTGTCTTTCACACCTTCAATTGCCTAGTCAGTATCTATAAACTCCAATAAACACCCTGTCACTCCCCTTGCACACATCCAGTGACTCATCCGGCACCATGTACTAATCTATTCACTGCGCAAAAACCCAAACCCTTAAAAGATTCATTCAGGCACTCTCCTTGCATTACTCTAATGTTTCAGTCAGTACCCAGGTACTCATGCAGTGAACCATGCCTTTTCACAAGGAATGCATGTAGTGGTCTAACCAGTTTCACACTTGTGCTTCAGGCCTACATTTCCACAGTCACTATGCATACACTCCAGCAAACACACTGTGACTGCTGTTGCAAACCCAAGGTGAGTCTTTCAGTACCATGTAGTAATCTACTCAGTAAAGTAAAACTCAAACAACTGTGAATTCACCCAGTGTCTCTCCTTATAGTACTGTAATCATTCAGTCAGTAAGCATGTACTCTTTCAGTGAGGCAGGCTTTAGGGCATGAACTGCTTCAAAGTAGTATGCACTATGCATGTAGTGGTCTAACCACCTTCACACTTGTGCTTCAGGCCTATAATTTCTTAGTCAGTATTTATATAAAATGTGTTTGTATAGTAATAGAAAAGTATAATTTATAAAGATATTAATATACATTAATTTGCGATTAATTTTTACAGATACTGTTTATTACCATCAAAATAGAGAAATCATGCCGGACAAAGCAAGAAAAAGAAAAGAACAGAAAAAGAACAGTTACTTGAAGAAAAATCAACCACAAGTATTGAATGAACAACATAATGTGGCTAAAAAGAAAAAATCTTCTGGTAAGATCACAAAGCAATTTATTAAAAATGTTTGTAGGACCAGACAGAATGTACAGAATGCTGAAACCTCTGAGAATGCTTCAACTAGAAAAAAAATATTCAAACTAATAGGAAAAGCAAAAAAGCAAATGGACAGTCAAAGGAGACAAAGCATGGTAAAAGAAGACAAAATCAGTATAAAGAAATACGCAAAAAATTATTTTTCAAGAGAGTAGTACATAATTTGCTGAAAGATACGAAGAAATATAAAAAGAGAGCTCTATTTTATAAAAAAGAAGCATATTGAAACCATTGTTGAAAAGGCTTTTGAAGTAAAAGGGAAACTATTCATTTTAGTATTAAACAGAATTCGATCACTAGATAAACCAATCCATTTAATGACGGCCAAAAGTAAGAGGAAAAGAGTATTTAACAGAACACATTTTTGTGATTTTTTTTGGGTGAATGGAAACATAGTTCAAGTTCAGAGCCTTTCTTTAATGAAGAGAGTTATTTACAGAGCAATAATTTATTGCATGCAGTTGACACCAGTGGTCGAGGTTATGAGGTTAGAAATGGTTGGCCAATTGACAAAGAGAAAATGGTTCAAAGAAATGCAGAAGAAGTGATAGCTGATGAAGTTCTAGGGAGACGTCCTAAAGACCCTGTGTACACTTGGGATTTCAGCAGTATTTGTAGTGTACGACAATAATCTATTGATAAATTATGCAGTTTCTTAAGAGCATATAGTAAAAAAAGTGTTAAACAAAAGATTAAGGTGTTGCAAGGACTAGACCCTTGCAGAGTGAGAAAAAATACTGGTTTGCAAGGTCATTCTCTGGCTTGTCTTTCTAGGAAAGTTTGTCAAAGTGTTTTTGACCATTTCAGGATGTTGGCAGTACATCATACTCAAATGCGGATGTTAGTGAGAAGATTGTATTATGCAAAAAGTCGAGCACTAAAGTTAAATGAGTTGAACAGTGCTCTTTTGCGTGAGTCAGTATCAGATGTGAAGAAGGTTTGTGATGATATTGAGTTTTGTTACTTTGGTCCTCAGCAAGAGAGTGCAGAAACTGACACATGAATAGAACAAAATGTTGAAGACAATGTAGAACCCATGATTACAAAACATTTTGAAGATCAAATCACAAAGTTTAAGGTGATTTCAGGTGAAAGACCAAATGTTTCTTGTATTTGTTATCGGTGAATTCACTATAAAAATCAGACTAGGAGTGTCAATCTGTATTTCAAAAGTGAAACAGAAAATAATGATAAGTGGAAGGAATTTGCAACTTATTTGTTGGTAGAGGATTGTTTTGGTTTGGGTTCTGACCAGCGTATTTGCAAATATTCTTATAACAAATTAGATGAGACTAAAATGCCTGCTGGAGCTGTTCATAATAATCTAGAGTTGGTTGCTATTCCTTCTGAGCTGATTGATTTAAATACCTGTGTCCATTCTCATTCAATGTGTGCACCCGTTTCAGGCTGTTGTTCGTATGGAGCCTAAAACAGGTAAATTGCCTCCATCAGATTTACAAAGAGGATTGAAAGGAAGAGTTGTGTATTTACCGTTAGATTTAAAGAAAAACATTGAAACTATTGGTGTAGACCGTGTAGAAAATGAACCACTAGTTATTCTAGCTAATGGTGTTCCTACTAAGAATAAGAAAATCTGGCAAGAGTTAGTGGATGTTAAAAAAGTGCAAAAGGCAACATTGTATCTGATAAAAAATAATGAGTACTATAGAAATGTGTTTGTAGGAGAAGAAGAAATAGATTTAGCAGAAGATAGTGAAACATCAAGTGGACAAATTGAAAAAGTGGATATGACCAGATGTGAAGAAATCTATGAATATTACAGTGTACATCCACTTCATTCCAAAGAAGTGTTGGGGAATACGATTGGGTTGTTTCAAATGAAAAAAGCAAAAGGAAGTCCCATGAGTGTATGGGAAGAGAGCATGGAAGCTCATTGTTTCCAGCAGTTGTTTCCAACAGGAAAGGGTGAACGATATGATGAACGTCCTGTGCAGATTCCTGCATCTGAATATCGGACAACAAGATTATATGCAGAAGATCCAAGATTTCGACAATGTATCCCTTATATATTTCATCTTCTGTTTGACTTGTGACTTGTCTGGACTTTCATATGCAGTAAATCACATTTTAAAAACTGGAATGCATCTGCAAAATATAACTGCAAAGGATTTTATGGATAAAGTGCATCAAAGAGATGATCATTTAGAAAATCAGTTGATTAATCTGATGGCATGTCAGCGTGGGACTAATGAATATTGGTACCGTCGTCATGGACAACTGAAATGTATGCTACGGAACTTAGGAACTCCTACATGGTTCCTTACACTAAGCTGTGCTGAGTACGCTTGGGATGATTTACTTGAATTTCTTCGAGAGGCAAATTCCAATATAAAAAATATTGAATACAAGACACCTGGAGAATTGTGCTCTTTGGATCCTGTTAATGTATGCAGATATTTCAATCATAGATTTGACGCTATGATGTCTTTCATCTGCAATAAAAAGAATCCTTCTCTTGGAGTAGTTGTGGATTTCCTTTGGAGATAGGAGTATCAAGCAAGAGGTGTTCCTCATATGCATATGTTGTTATGGATCAAGGACGCCCCCAAATTTGGAACAGATTCAGATGATACTGTTTTGTCTTTCATTGAAGAATATGCCACATGTGCTGTACCCAATAGCAGAGAAGATAAAAACTTTAAACAACAAGTCTTACGATTCCAAAGCCATAGATGTGGAAAATACAGTCGACGAAAGTGCAACTCAAAGGATACGTTCTATACCAAATGTCGTTTTGCATTTCCAAGTCCTGTATTATCCAAAGGAAGAGTGAACAGTTTTATGTCGGCTATGCGACATACCATCACAAGAAAGTCTCCGAAAAATACCTACAACTTAAGAAAAAGCGAAGAGTCAAAATACATAAATGACTACAATCCAGTTATTTTATCCATGTGGAACGCTAACATGGATATTCAGTATGTTACGGACAATTCCATTGCTGTTGCTCGATATGTAACTTCCTACATTACTAAATCAGAAAAGACAGAATTGAAAGAAATGTGGGAAGACATTTCTCATGAGAAGACTCTAAGTAAGAAATTATACAGTTTCAGTTTGAAGATGTTATCGCATCGAGAAATTGGAGCATATGAATGCTCAGATCGGTTATCATCTGCAAGTCTATACTCCAAAAGTAGAAGAATCATTTGGGTGAGTCTAGGTCTTGCAGCAATGCGAAATCGGGTACTGAAATCTGTTCAAGAAATTGAATATTTAGCAGAAAAAGAACCAGAAAGTACAGATATTTTTAAAACGAATATGTTGGACACACATTACCCAAACAGAAGTCATCATCTTGAGAACATGTGTCTCTATGAAGGGGTGCAAAACTACACTTCTAAACGGAATACTACAGAGAACATTAATGATGGAAAATATGAAGTCATTGGTTCTGAAGGATGTTTGGTGAAACAAAGGAAAAGAAACTTGATTAACCACAGGAAGCTGAGTTGCGACACTGCTGATAAAAGGGAATTTTACTATTTAGCCCTTTTGCAAATGTTCAAACCATGGCGTTCAGAACTGGATTTTCAGAGCTATGAAGATTCATTTAATGCTTGTAAAGATAGCATATAATGCAGTGCTTTTGCAAATTATGTGAAAATGTTGAATGATGAAATTGATCAAGAAGCTACAATTGCAGCTGAGATTGCTAGGGACAGTTCTCAAGACAGTCAAAGTTCTGCTGCACTGAGTCAAGATCCACTAGGACAACCAATTGTTGAAAATGAAGCAGCAATTGCCATGAATGAGGTGGAAACATGCAATGCATCAAGCTCAAGACGATGTAATGGAGTTAGGAAACTTGGAAGAACAACTAAATGTTGAACAGAAACAAATACATCAGCAAGTGAAAGAACAGATATACCATGGATTACTTCATGAAAAGAAAGAGTGCTCATGCTACATAATTTCAACCTATCCGAATTTATGTGAGTGGTCAAGCTGGAACAGGAAAAAGTTTCTTAATTAAAGTAATTACAAGTTATCTGCAGAAAACAACTGAGTCGCATTTGTCTTGTGTTGTCACTCCTCCAACTGGGTTGGCAGCACATAACATTAAAGGAATTACTTTACATCATTTACTAATGCTACCAGTAGAGCATGAGAACAAATTGGAATACCACAAGCTATCTGGAGAAGCTTGTTGTGAATTTTCAAGTGTCCTGAAGAAAATGAAACTTCTCATTATTGATGAGGTAAGCATGGTCTCAAACTTAATGCTTACCTTTGTGCATTTAAGAATGCAGCAAATTCTTAAAACAGAGTATGACGTGTTATTTGGAGGAAAACACGTCATCGTTTTTGGAGATCTACTGCAACTGACTCCTGTAAAAGTACAACCAGTATTTAAAACACTTGCGCATGAAGACACCAGAAAGTCTCTGGGTAGTGTTGGAAACGTGAACATTTGGTCATATTTTGAATACAAAGAACTGACGAAAAATATGCTACAGGCAAATGATGCTGAATATGGAAGTATTCTTCAAGATATAAGAATTGGACTTCTGACAGAACATGGCAAACAAGCTTTGCAGAGTCTGTTACTTTCCAATTTGTTTCCAAATGAAAATGTTGTTCCTGAGAAAATATACATGAAAATTGCAGAAAATAAATCTGTAATCTGCTTAATGCCAACACTGCGCGAGTGTTCTATATTCAACGAAGAACTATTGAAACTGGAAAATGAAGAAATTATAAAAATGGAAGCCATTGATAAAATAGAGCATGAAGGAATCACTATTATTTTGACGGGAAAATTGAAAACAAAACTGTATTCTTTAGAAAAAAGATATCTAAAACGGCTCGTTTAGAAAACAATCTATATACATCTATAAACTGTCGGGTAATTTTAAGGCGTAATTTGGATGTAGAAAAAGGTTTAGTTAATGGAGCAATGGGTAAAGTTGTGGATTTTGTTAATTATAAGAAAAAAGATGGAATTGAATTTTTAAAAATTAAATTTGATCAGATTGAAGAAGTTAAAGAAATTGGTCGTTGATCAGTTTGTTTTTTGCTTGTTAAAGATTTATATGTCCGTAGGAAACAATTTCCAATTTTCTCTGGCATACGCAGTGACTATTCATAAATCTCAAGGATTAAGTGTAGACAGTGCATTGGTGAATATTGGATCTACTGTGTTTAAAGAGGGTATGGCATATTTTGCTTTGCCGCGAGTCAGAAAATTATCTGGTTTGTTTTTGATTGATTTTGATGACACAAACGTTACTGCAGTTGCAAACTGTGTAAAAGAGTATAATAGGTTAAGAAGAGCATATGCTCCCAATTTAGGTCAATATCCTGGTTGGTCGAAAAAGAAGGTATGAGAATATCTGTACTGAAGGTGTAGAGAAGGGAAAAAACAAGATAATGTTGTCATTGCAAGCAAAAAGAAAAAGGACACTGTCGAAGAGATTGTTGGTTATCAGTTTGAAAATAGTTCAGGTGTTAACTGCTATGCTAATGTAGTGGTCAATGTTGTTTTTTATCTTGAAGGTTTGCAACAACAAATTATGCAGAATTGGGAAAAAAGATTTTGTTACTTGTTGCATTCTGTTTATGAAAAATTGAGAACTGATACAAGTAAAATACAAACTGTTTCTGATGTTCGTAATCTTTTGGATGTATGTTTTGGTTCTACACAATTTACGCAAAATATCCAACAAGATGCTCAGGAATTTTTAATGTGTATGCTTACCGTGTTTGAAAATGAAGGTGTAGAAATAGAAAATATTTTTGGCCTTTGTTACAAATGGGAACATCATTTTGAAAATTGTATGTATACATCTAGCACTAATGTAGACACTGAAAGATTTCTATATTTAACATTACCGGACTGTAAATCAGTGTCTTTCAATGTAAATCAGAAATGTTATCAACATTATTTTAAAAACAAATATGGACAATATATAATTTTAATGATGCAACGTTGTACAGCTGATGGAAGAAAATTGGACAGTTCAATAAAGCATTTTGTAGCAACACAACTATCAATATCAGAAAGGACTTTTGTAGCAATTGCAATAATTTTCCATGATGGTCCTTCCACAACATCTGGACATTATACTGCCTATCTAAAATGTGACAAAGGCTGGACACTTTGTAATGATGCCCAGTTGGTTTTCCAACAACGTTTGCCTAGTGAATTAGCAAATTCCTACCTAATATTTTTAAAGCCAAAGTTTTAGGAAGGTAATTCAGTCTCTGAGGAATTTATTATTATAATTTAATAGGATTACCATTGGACAATTTACATAAAAAACAGTGCAAAAATACCATTTGGCCTCAAGGAAAGGTATATGTTTGAATTATGGACTTTTTCTTACTCACTGACTCTTATTTTAAAGCGACAACATTTACATTTTTTATAAATTTAAGTTATAGGGCCCGATTCACAGAACTAACTTAAGACAAAATCCTAAACTTACTACCATTTTGGTATTCACAGAAGGCACTTACTCATTTTGGTATTCACAGAAGGCACTTACTCATTTCGGTATTCACAGAAGTTAGGAGTCCTAACTTTAGGACTCCTAAAGGCCTTCTGTGAATACCGAAAGTCTTAAAATTAGGATTTTTCTCAATTTAGTAGTCCTAAATCTAAATTTAGGACTACTAAATTGAGAAAAATCCTAATTTTAAGACTTTCGGTATTCACGGAAGGCATTTAGGAGTCCTAAAGTTAGGAGTCCTAACTATACTACTACTAAACTGAGAAAAATCCTAATTTTAAGGCTTTCGGTATTCACAGAAGGCATTTAGGAGTCCTAAAGTTAGGAGTCCTAAACTTAGGACTACTAAATTGAGAAAAATCCTAATTTTAAGACTTTCGGTATTCACAGAAGGCATTTAGGAGTCCTAAAGTTAGGAGTCCTAACTATACTACTACTAAACTGAGAAAAATCCTAATTTTAAGACTTTCGGTATTCACAGAAGGCATTTAGGAGTCCTAAAGTTAGGACTCCTAACTTCTGTGAATACCGAAATGAGTATGTGCCTTCTGTGAATACCGAAATGAGTAAGTGCCTTCTGTGAATACCAAAATGGTAGTAAGTTTAGGATTTTGTCTTAAGTTAGTTCTGTGAATCGGGCCCATAAAATTTTGTTAGCAGTAAGCATTTTATATATGTGTGATTTGTATTTTCTGGTATTTTACTGAGAATAGATTGTTGTTTTTTTTTAAACAATCTTTTTGATTGTTTTTTTTTGCCCACTGTTATGTGATGAGTACGATTCAAATCACTATTTCTAGTGAAATTCAATATATTCTGAGAACAGCAAAAAAGGCAAACAAATTACATTGTTTAAATTATGCTGTGTTGTTAAAAATGTATTATTTCATGTTATAACTATTTTTTCTTTTCTTTCACAGATCCTAATTCTAAAATAAGCAATTTACCCCAACTTACATTACAAAAAACATCTGAAAAAAATGTGTACCATTTTTTATTTCTATTACTGTGAAGGTAAGTTTAACTAAGTATTGATATGCACAGTGGGCAGATCTGCAAGAAGCTACAAAGTTTAAATACGTTTTTCAAAACACTCTGTTTATCCCTATGTAGTTTTGGAAACTACCTGTCATCGGATATAATGTGACCTGCAAAAAAACAGATTTGAGTGGTTCATAATATTTCCCATTGTACCTATTGAAGGACCGCAATCATTTCAATCATTCTTCTTTGAGCATCTTTGCAGACAAAACCTACCTTACCTCCTATTATTCACAAGCAATTTTCCAAACAGAAATATGTCACTTTTTATAACATAATTATAGTGCAAAACACTCTTTCATTTTTACAAAGAGAGGAAAAGGCACTCTGTGTATCTTTTCTTCTCCATGTAAATACGACCTCATCATACACACCACTTTGCGTTGAAAGGGCGTTCTATAAGTGTTGCTGTGATCCCGTGACCCGTGAGGCTACGCAACGCAACATTACGTGAGGAAGAGGACGAGAGACGCGAGGAGTAGAATCCAGCACCCGGTGTCCGAGGCAGGAAGAGACGCCGTGAAGCCGCGACGCCGCCTCAGCAACTAACTCCGCACGAAGCTGGATTATCTCGGGGGAAGGCGCAAGGTGTGAGGTGCTGGTAGCATCTACCTCCCTTACCCGACATTACTTGACCCTCGGTCCCAAACTGCTGGTGAAGTAAGGGACAGGGTTGCAGGAAGGCGCGGTGAGTGTGCGGTGCAGACGCCGAAGAGGGTGTCTTTTTTCAAAGTGCTGTAAGTAAAATTACGCAGCAATTAAACCAGCAAATAACTGTGTATGCTCCCTTGGGAGGCATAATAATAATTAATTAAATTAGTTCCTCAGTAAATCTCGCTACAGCAAAAAAAAAAAAGTGAGTTAAGCAGCAAGAGGAACTCCGTCCTCAAGAAGGGTCCCCCAAAGAGTTAGTGGGGAAGGGCACGGGCGCAGGTATACACATAAAGCACAAGAGAGGTAAGTGGAAAAAGGGAGTCCCCTCTTTTTCTTCTCCCTTTTCTTTTTTCTTTTAATAGTATTACTGCCACCCCTGTCCTGAGGATTGAGTTTGGACACAAGGGGTAGTGCCAGGTAGGGCACAGTGAAGTTAATATATATAACTCGAAGAGATTAAGAGATGGCTCCAAGGAGGAATAAAAACGCTCCGGGACAGACTCAGAAGCAAAAAGACTTCTCTATAAATCAAAAAGCTGTGGGGACTTAAGGCAAGAGGAGGAAGATGGTTCAGTCTTGGACGGAAGCTCGAAGGGAGTAGAAAGACATGAAGCGTATGGGGATCAGAATACAGCGTCCAAGGGCAGTAATGACTGTAATTAATCCTTACAGTTTAACTTGGAAACTTCGGGAACACCTGCTTCTTCAATGCTGGAATTGATGTTAATGCTGCAAAAATCACTCCAGGGGCTCCTGGAAGTTACAATGTTAAATCATGACACTTTAAAAACACAGACTTGACACCTTTCTAAGATTCATGGGGAGATACAAGGAATCAGGGGCCATATGCCATCAATGTTAAGATCTGTCCCTGACCCCGAGCCTCCTGCCCTGGTTGTGGGGGGGGAGGAGGCCGGGATTACAGAACCCCCAATTGCCAATAACGAAGTTTATATTTCAAAATGGCCAATGCTGGTAAAAAGAAGGGGCTGTTATACCAGACATGGCTTACTAAAATGGGGGAGATCCGTAAGAAGAGGCGTTCAAAGAAAGGCTATAGCTAGAGCGGTGGGAAAAGGGCGAGAGATTGAGGAATTGTCAGGATTAGCTGAACAAGAGCCAAAATTAAAACCTTTTAAAAACACGAGAGAAAGAGTGAGTAGAATTCGAACAGAAAGTTTTAAGGAACCAGTAAAGATACTAGCGAAAAAGGGTATCTGCAGCAGCAAACAAAATTACCAGGAGAAGTTGACAAGATATATAAAATATGTACCTAGAATACCTGGTATTACTACCTCCCCTAAAAAGAGGACTTATTTGGGTAATACATTAGATGAAGTGGCTAAAAATAATATACAACAGCCACACAGGGAGCCAATATTGGTAGGAATGGAGGATAAAGGGAATAGGTGGCTGTATTTTGAACAAGTGAAAATGGGAAGGGGCGGGAAAAAAACGAAGAAGAGGTCGTATCTGAATAGGTCCTTTCTCCTTAACTCATTTGCTCATTGCCCCAACTTGAAAGGAATAGGTTCAAAAGACCTCCGTCAGGTGGGCTTTCAATCAACCATTGATGGAAAAGAGTTTAAAAGGGTACAAGTGTATTCCGAACTGGTAAAAATTGCCATAGTGAAGGCAGAGGGTGAGATACTAAAAGCAGGGATTCAGTTAGTACCTAATGAAGAAGTAGGGGCAGAATACAATGTCCAGCAAGAGAAAGCTTTCCTAAAATACCACGCAGGGTTAGGAAAGAGGCAAGTGAGACTGCTGGAAAGAGAGGTAGGTTTAGGCTTGGGAAATCTAAATATAGTAATAAATAACTCTGCTCTGGAGAATTCCTGGATGAATTGGAGTTATAGTACAAGTCCCTCAGGGCCTTCGCAGCGTCACTTAGAGGAAACCAATGGGTATGGGCTCCTTAGTGACATAGAATAGGCAATGGGGTTGCCACATGGCTTAAAATTGGTCTCTTGGAATATAAATGGATTAGGAAATCAAATAAAGCATGAACGGTTAAAAGAATTGGCAAAAAATAATGAGATCATTTGTATCCAAGAGACCTGGCTATGTGGCAAGACCCCTGTAGTCGATGGGTTTCGCCAATTCTACCGTCCGGCAATAAAATCTAGGTCCGGCCGCCCCGCAGGTGGCTTATTGATATTATTATTCACAAAACTAGTGAAAAATGTATTTCAGCTCACTGTAACATGCAAATGGCTGCTTGGCTGTAGAATAACCATAATTGCTGCTGATAAAAAGAAGGAAAATGTGTTGCTTTTAAATGTATATATGCAATGGGGTTCTCAGGAGGAATATGGTGTTGAAATGGGACATTTTAAGAATGATATAGATCTATTGTGTGAAAAATATGATTCAGATATGATCATGTTGGTGGGAGATTTTAATCATAAATTAAACCCAAAGCAGTTAGATCTTTTGTATTTAGAAATCTTGGAGTCCTATGATATAAATCAAGCAAAGTTTCCTGAAAGCGTTTGTTCAATGCAAGATGCAGAGCTGGGAAATTAACTAGCGACAAAAAGTCTTTTTTGTTTGAACGGTAGGCTATACCAAGATTGCCCAGCAAAGAAAACCTTTAAACAAGGTACACAAAATTGCCCCATAGACTATATTTTTATGCCAGCATGGAATTTTGCTTTAAAAAAGGGCTTCAGGATTTGCCCTATAGAAGGCAGTGACCACAATATCCTAGAATTAGAGCTGGTAAACTTCCAGCAGATTGTCTGTGAGAAAGTAATTATACAACAGATGGACTACCCAAGGCGCATAACAACACGGTTAACAGAAGAATATATTGAAAGGTTAACCAGGCTCCAACAAAACATTGATCTAGGATGTGTGGCTTGGTATATTGAAAAAAAAAATCAAGTGGTACAAAGTATCAAGGTAGAACTTAGAACAGACGCAAGGGCTACTAGGAGTAAACCAAATATATTGGTTAGACAAGAAAATTGGTTCAACTTAGACTGTCTAAACAAGAAAAGAGAACTAAGGAGAGAAGAGCGTAGCCTGCGCAAAAAATTTGATAAGACTAGGGCTGAGATTCTCGTCAAATTAAAGAAAGAATATACCATGCTTTTCTATAGTACCAAAAGAGCCCACAAGGAAACCTGTTGGGGAAAATTGCTGGAGGCCATTGAATCTAAGAACTTACGGCATTTCTGGAAGTTGGTACAATCAGCAACAGAACCTTCAGCTGCCTCAATGAATTGTGTGGTAGAAGAGGGTGCCTGGGAGGACTACCTGAAGGAATTATATACCCCGGGGAGAGAAACAGGAGAGGAAGTATTAGGCGATTGGAGCGGCCTGGTAGATGACCTAAAAATAGATTTTTCAGTAGATAATGTGTCTAATACGATAAAGTCTTGAACTTAACAAGAGCTGCAGGCCCAGATAACTTGCCAGCTCTGATAATAAAATCAAGCCCGTCCTGGTGGGCAGAATTTTTCTCCCTAATGTTCTCAGTAATTTTAGAATCGGGGACGATTCCGTCTGATTGGAAGGGTGCTATAATCAGGCCGATCCATAAAAAAGGGGATGTTTATGCACCAAAGAATTATAGATGAATTAACTTACTTGATATTGGTGAAAAGATCTTTGCTAAAATAATTTTAGGTAAGTTAAAAGTCTGGGCATAACGGGGATCAATTATTCCAGTTGAACAGGGTGGATTTAAAGAAGGCCATTCTATAATAGATCATTGTTTTGCCCTATGGGCACTGGCCCGGAAATCGATAGAGCAAAATGGGAAGCTGCACTGTTGCTTTGTCGATTTTTCGGCAGCCTTCGACTCTGTGGACCGTAATAGCCTCTGGGAAGACAAGATAAAATATGGAATACCGGAGGGTATATTGATGATTTTAAAAGAGCTACATAGAGGGAATTGGGCTCAGGTCATTAGAGACACACAGGGGTCATTAACTCATAAGATATCTGTAGGGAACGGCCTTAGACAGGGGTGTAGTATTAGAAGTAGAAAGAAGCGCAAGGCCCGGGATGAAGGTGTCCAGACACCCAGCAGGGGGTGGAGCCAGCGCCTGGGGGAGCTGGAGGCGATCGGCACCTGGCGGGGAAAGAGCTCTTGACACTTCGTTCTCCCATTGACCTGCCAAGTGGTCCGCTCACCTCCTGGGCGGATGGTGGTGCCGGGATGTCGGGGCCGGCCAGGCACGGGGTTAGGGTCGGGGCGAGGCCACGCGGCCTCGTGGTGCAGGGCCCAAGATGGCGGCTTGAACCGGCCGGGGGAGCCCCGTGATGAGTAGAGGTCCGAGGGCAGAAGATCCGTCGGGAGACGGGGTACAGGTGCTTTTCGTGGGTTATGCCTGGTGGTCCGGAGCTCGGGCCCTGTCGTGCGGGGAGGGAGCAAGCCCTTCGTGTGGCCTGTCCAACATGCGTCCCCCCCAGCTGAAGGCGGGGAGAGTCACCCATCTCCTTGGGGACTCTCTTCGTCGAGGCGGAAAAAGCGGGACAGGCCATCCGCGTTGGCGTGGTCTTGGCCTGGTCGGTGCTCCACAGTGAAGTCCATTCCCTGCAGGGAAATGGACCAGCGCAAGAGTTTTGGGTTCTCCCCCCGCATCTGCATCAGCCACTGCAGGGGTCGATGGTCGGTTTGTACCCGGAAGTGGGTACCGAAGAGATAGGGCCGGAGCTTTTTGAGGGCCCACACCACTGCGAAGGCCTCCCTCTCGATGGTGCTCCAGCGCTGTTCTCGGGACAGGAGACGTCGACTGATGAAGGCCACCGGCTGGTCATGACCTTCTGGGTTTAACTGAGAAAGGACGGCTCCGATGCCGTGGTCGGAGGCGTCGGTCTGTACCACGAATTCCCGACTGTAATCGGGGGCCTGGAGCACAGGGGCGGTGCACAGGGCGGCCTTCAGCTTCTCGAAGGCCCCTTGACAATCGGGGGTCCAGTTAATCCGCTTCGGTTGGTTCTTGGACGTGAGACCCGTGAGGGGCCCCACGATGCTGCCGTAGTCCTTCACGAACCGCCGGTAGTAGCCGGTGAGCCCCAAGAAGGCTCGGACCTCGGTCTGGGTGACGGGGGGCTGCCAGGACTGGATGGCAGCAATCTTAAGTTGTAGCGGGGCCACCAGCCCGCTTCCCACTTGGTGCCCAAGGTAGGTCACAGACCCTTGGCCAATTTGGCACTTGCCGGCCTTAATTGTGAGGCCGGCCCGCTGGAGGGCCTGTAGGACCTCTTGGAGGTGACGGAGGTGGTCGGGCCAGTGGCGGCTGTATACAGCGATATCGTCCAGGTAGGCAGCGCTGAACTCTTCGAGCCCCGCCAAGACCTGGTTCACGAGGCGTTGAAACGTGGCGGGGGCATTCTTCATGCCGAAGGGCATGACCTTGAATTGGTAGTGGCCATCGGGGGTAGAGAAGGCTGACCGTTCCTGAGCCCTGGGTGTGAGGCCGATCTGCCAGTAGCCCGCTGTTAGGTCGAAGATACTGAGGTAGCGGGCGGCCCCCAGCCGGTCGATCAGCTCGTCTGCTCGGGGGATCGGATGAGCGTCGGTCCGGGTGACAGCGTTCAAGCCCCGGTAGTCGACGTAGAATCTCAGTTCAGGTGCGGTGCCGGGGGCAGCGGCTTTGGGAACCAATACAACCGGACTGGCCCAGGGACTGTCCGAGGGCTCGATGACCCCGATTGTGAGCATCTTGGCCACTTCCTCCTGTATGCAGGCCCGTACCCGATCTGGTACGCGGTAGGCCCGGTGTCGGACAGGGGGACTGTCCCCGGTGTCCACGTCGTGCAAACACCAAGGGGTGACCCCGGGGGTGAGGGAGAACAGGGTAGCGAACTGCAGCAGGAGGTTCCGGCAGCCCTGGCGTTGCTCCAAAGTGAGGGCGTCAGAGAGCCGGACCCCGTCCACGGAGCCGTCATTCTCCTGAGTCTTCAGAAGATCCGGGAGGGGTTCGGAGTCTTCCTCTGCCCCACTGTCCGTAGCCATCAGGAGGCTGAGTTCTGAGCGCACAAAGTGTGGTTTGAGTCGGTTGGTGTGGAGGACCCGAAGGGGGTTCCGGGAGGTCCCCAGGTCGATGAGGTAAGTGACGGGGCTTTTGCGCTCGACCACTTTGAAGGGCCCCGTCCACTTATCTTGCAAGGCACATGGTTCGGTGGGGGACATCACCCATACTTGTTGTCCAGGCTCGAACTCAACGGAGGAGGCATTGTGATCATACCACCTCTTCATGTCCTCCTGGCTGGCCTCGAGGTTCGCCTTGGCCATCTCTCTGAAGCGCCGGGTCTGATTGCGTAGGGCCAGGATGTATTTGAAGACGTCTGGAGGGGTCTTTAGGGGGGCCATCTCCCAACCTTCTTTTACTAGGCTGAGGGGCCCTCGCACAGGGTGCCCGTACAGGAGTTCGAAAGGGCTAAAACCGAGGGACTTCTGGGGAACTTCTCGGTAGGCGAAGAGGAGGCACGGGAGTAGTACATCCCACTGGCGACGGAGGGGCTCTTCCAATCCCCCAATCATCCCCTTGAGAGTGCGGTTAAAACGCTCCACTAGTCCGTTCCCTTGGGGGTGATAGGGGGTCGTGAATCTGTAGGTGACCCCGCATTGTTGCCAGAGGGACTTCATGTATTTGGATATAAAGTTCGTGCCTCGGTCGCTGACGACTTCTCGGGGGAAGCCTACCCGGGAGAAGATCCCCATTAGGGCCCGGCCAACCACCGGAGCTGTCACGGTCCGTAGGGGCACCGCCTCGGGGTAGCGGGTGGCATGGTCCACCAGTACTAAGATGAACCTGTGTCCTTGTGCCGTGCGGGGGTCCAGAGGCCCCACAATGTCTATCCCCACCCTCTCGAACGGGGTGGTGACCACAGGGAAGGGTTGCAGAGGGGCTTTCAGCTTCCGACCACTCTTCCCGCTGGCTTGGCATGTGGGGCAAGATCGGCAGTGGTTCAGGACGTCGTTCCTCATTTTCGGCCAGGAAAAGTGGGTCACTAGGCGGCTGTACGTTTTGTCCTGGCCCAGGTGTCCAGCCAGGGGGACATCGTGGGCCAGGTTGAGCAGAAAGTCTCTGAAGCGGAGAGGTACCACCAGTACTCGACCGGCCCCCAGCTCGGCGATTCTTTGCTCGCTGTATAGCAGGTCGTTATCCCAGTAGACCCAGTGAGTTCCGGTGGAGTCCCCTGCGTTCTGGGCGCTGGCTTGTTGGCGGAGTCCCTCGAGGGAGGGACAGGTCTTTTGTTCCTGGCGGAACTGTTCTTGGGTGGGCCCCCCTTCTTGACGCCACTGAGCCAGGTCAGGAAGGTCCTGGGGTTGCGCGTCCCCTTCGGTCGTCGGGTCTGGGAGGCTGGCCTCGTCGTTGTCTTCTACTGGGGCGACCGGGGGCGGAGGTGCTGGCCATTCCGGTTCTTCTGATCGGGGGACGGCACGGGCGGCCATGGACCGGGTGGTTATGCAGGCCCAGTCCGGGAGGCCCAGCATCCCCAGGTGCTCTCTTCTCTCAACGGTGGCCCACGGGGAACTCTCGAGGTCATTCCCCAGGAGGCAGTCCACGGGGGCATCGTCCCGGACCGTCACCTTCAACAGGCCGGAGACCCCTCCCCACTCGAATGGGACGCAGGCCATTTGACACATACTCTCAGAGTTGTCTGCCGAGCGGACGGGGCAGAGAATGTTCGGCAGGATCTGCTCGGGCTTCACCAGGTGACAGCGGACGGCCGTCACACTGGCGCCTGTGTCACGCAAGGCCTCGGCTCGCTGTCCATTAATGGTCACCCACTGACCGTATTTCCTGGTGTTAGCGGGTAGGGGAGCCCGCGGGACCATGTCTCTTCCCCCTAAGCACGCCAGGACCATGGCGGCCGGTTCCCACTCTTGCTGGGCCGGCTCATACTCTTCTGGTTCCTCCGATAATCGCTCTTCCCCCAGGGCGGCGGCAGCTACCTGGCGGGGCTTGGGTGTTTGGTTCTGCGGGCAGCTCGGGTCATTGGCGTAGTGGCCGACTCGCTGGCATCGGTGGCACGTGACGTTGGCTCGGAACCCAGGACGCCACGGGGGGTTGCCCCGGCCGGCCGGAGGCGGGGTGCTGGCCACGGGTGTTGCTGGCAAGGCGTCTCTCCCTCGCCCCTGGCCCCCTCCTCCTCCCCGAGGACGGTGCTGGCCTTGGTTGCTTCTGTTCTGTTCGTGTGGCCCCCTCCGGCCCACTCGGGTGCTTTCCCATCGGTCAGCTTCGGCGGCGAGCTGCCGGGGGTCAGTCAGCTTACTGTCGAGGAGGTGCTGCCTGAGCTCGACGAAACAGTTGTTCGACAGGTGCTCCCATACCATAAGGTTAAAGAGTTGTTCGTAGGTGGTGACATGGCTCCCCTTGATCCAACCCTCGAAGGCACGGCTGAAATAGTTCACGTATTCTACCCAAGTTGTACCTGGGATCCGGGTGCAATCTCTGAACCTCTGGCGGTACATCTCGGGTGTGAGGCCGTAGCGGGTGAGGAGGGCAGCCTTCATGTGGTCGTAGGACGACATTTGGTGATCTGGGAGCTGCAGTAGGGCATCGCGACCCTCGTTGATAAACCTCCCCCAAAGTCCGGCTCCCCAATCACTACGGTCGATCCGGTGGGAGGTCATGGCGATCTCGTAGGCTTTAAACCACTGTTGTATGTCGTCTTCTCGGACATACTCGCGGACAACATCCTTGGGGATGTGGACTTTTTTCTCGATTGGCCCCTGGGTGTGTGGTCGCTCAGGCACCCCCAGTTCTTTATTCTGTTTCCGAAGTTCTATCTCCGCTAGTTGGCGCTCGTGCTCGAGCGTTATTTTTTTCTCCTCCAGCTCTCTCTGTCTCTGCTTCTCTTCTCGTTCTTCTCGGAGCCGCATATGCTCGAGGTTGAGTTTCTGTTCAGCTAACTTGAGTTCCCCATCCATCTTGAGTCGTGCCATTTCCAACTCGTGCAATCTGGTTCTTTCTCTTTCTCGGATCTCCTCCTGCGAGAGGCCCGTTCCCCGCTCCTCGGGAGCCGTGGCGTTCCCCTCTGGTGTGATGCTGCTTTGGTCGGAGGGTCCGTCGACCCCAGTTTCTGTCCACGACTCTAGGGCGTGCTTTAGATCATCCTTGGTACTCAGGCCGGTGGTAGCAATGCCAAGTTCTATGCAGAATTGTCTCAGTTCGCGGTGGTTGTATTCTTCTAACTTATCCATTTGGAATTTCTCGGTGGAGCTGCTATCTTTGGCTGACATCGTGTTTTTGTCGTGGGGTGAGCTACTCTCTGTACGATTACGCGTTGATTCGGATCGCGCCGCTGGCCACCAATGTTAGAAAGGGTAGACGGACCGGGAGGGTCGGCCGGGGTCAGGAGGAGAGGTCTCCGGGGAGAGCCGTCTCCAGCGATCGTACAGACAAGTAACTTCCCCCCCCCCACAGACAGATACCACACACGGATAAGGTTCAATGTTCTTTATAAGCACTTCTTAAGGTACGGTTGAATGGTACAAGGAGGTCTGGACTCAGGGGTCCCCTCGATTCAAGTCTCTCAATGCAGGGTAAGGGGTAGCGGGGCAGTCTGTTTACCAGTCAGGTAGTTCGGATGAGATGATGACTAGCTCACAATCCTCGAGCTTGGTGGTTTAGTTGGTATGGGCCGCGGCAGCGCCAGCAGGTCCCGGTCGAGATGGTCGGTACACGGTCCGCGGCAGCGCCAGCAGGTCCCGGAAAGATGGTCGATGTACGGTCCACGGCAGCGCCAGCAGGTCCCGGTGAGGATGGTCGTTACAACGGGCCGCGGCAGCGCCAGCAGGTCCCGACGAGGATGGATGTTGCAGAAGGCCGCGGCAGCGCCAGCAGGCAGGACGATGGTTCACAAGAGCGGGCTACGGCAGCGCCAGTAGTCCGTCAAGGCTGAGTTCTCTCGGGGTCTCTCGACTCCAGGATACAACTGCCTTCCTGCTCCGGAGTTGCCCCAGTTATAGGGCAGGCGCCCTTTGATGTCCGGACCCTCGCACTTGGAGGTCGGAGGGCCCGGGATGAAGGTGTCCAGACACCCAGCAGGGGGTGGAGCCAGCGCCTGGGGGAGCTGGAGGCGATCGGCACCTGGCGGGGAAAGAGCTCTTGACACTTCGTTCTCCCATTGACCTACCAAGTGGTCCGCTCACCTCCTGGGCGGATGGTGGTGCCGGGATGTCGGGGCCGGCCAGGCCCGGGGTTAGGGTCGGGGCGAGGCCACGCGGCCTCGTGGTGCAGGGCCCAAGATGCCGGCTTGAACCGGCCGGGGGAGCCGGTGGGGCTGGGCCCCGTGATGAGTAGAGGTCCGAGGGCAGAAGATCCGTCGGGAGACGGGGTACAGGTGCTTTTCGTGGGTTATGCCTGGTGGTCCGGAGCTCGGGCCCTGTCGTGCGGGGAGGGAGCAAGCCCTTCGTGTGGCCTGTCCAACAGTACCCGTAGTGGTACGGACCGTACACTCGCATGTACGCTCACTATCACTATGGGTCTGCACGCGTATGCGTACCCGTAGTGGTACGGACCGTACACACGCATGTACGCTCACTATCACTATGGGTCTGCACGCGTATGCGTACCCGTAGTGGTACGGACCGTACACTCGCATGTACGCTCACTATCACTATGGGTCTGCACGCGTATGCGTACCCGTAGTGGTACGGACCGTACACACGCATCTACGCTCACTATCACTATGGGTCGGCACGCGTATGCGTACTCGTAGTGATAGTGAGCGTAGATGCGTGTGTACGGTCCGTACCACTACGGGTACGCATACGCGTGCAGACCCATAGTGATAGTGAGCGTACATGCGTGTGTACGGTCCGTACCACTACGGGTACGCATACGCGTGCAGACCCATAGTGATAGTGAGCGTAGATGCGTGTGTACGGTCCGTACCACTACGGGTACGCATACGCGTGCAGACCCATAGTGATAGTGAGCGTACATGCGTGTGTACGGTCCGTACCACTACGAGTACGCATACGCGTGCAGACCCATAGTGATAGTGAACGTAGGCATGCATGTACGGGCCGTTGCCATGCATTTGGGGTGCCCTAGGGCCCCGAAACGCACCGTACCTGTGTGTGATGCTCCAAATTACATAGGGGACAAGTATTAAGGCCTACATGCATGCTGGTTGTCATGGAGACCAAGTTCAAATTTCAAAATTGTTCTGGAAGGTGCACAGCAGAAGTCAGTTGGAATTCTTCTACTTTGTTGCAATGTGTTTGTGGGGCTGACATCATGCAGGAGAATGAAACCGATAGAGAACCCACAGACTGCTAGGTTTGAAGGGATTGGTGGAAACATAGGATGCAAATGTGAGTGACCAATCACTCTGTACTCCTGTGCATGAGACTGGGCAGAAGGGCACATATAAGGCAGCCAGGTCCCATGAGGGAGCACTTGCCTGCACATCTTTGCATTCGTCGACCCAGCTGCTGCTACTGATTCCCTGGAACCATGTCAAGGGCTGTGGAGAGGACACAGCCATTCACCCTGGAGGAGAACATAGCTCTGCTGGATGTGATCCTCCCACAGTACTCCATGCTGTATGGGCGACCAGGGTATCAGGTGAGTGCATAGGCCACTGCCACAGACTGTCCCTATGTTGTGACTGTGACTTCTGCCATTGCGTCCAGGTGTAACACACATGCCATGTACTGTCGGGGGGGTCCCAGGGGGGGGTGCCTGATGTCTCCCAGCAGTGCCCTGAGACAGGAGGGGTGTGTGCAGAGTCCTCCCAGCAGTGCCCTGAGACAGGAGGGGTGGGGGCCTATCACTCACAGCAGTGCCCTGAGACAGGAGGGGTGGGGGCCTATCACTCACAGCAGTGCCCTGAGACAGGAGGGGTGGGTGTGATGCACAGTGTGAGCCTTGATCATTGATTGTGACATTGCCATCATTCCACCTGTGTACCCACTGTGGCACGTACTGCTTTTGCCCTCACCAGGGGATGATGTCCCTATGACAAAGGTGCAATGCGTTGGCTGCATGACATGCCTTGTTGTAACCAGCTAATTTGTACCCATATGTCTCTCTGTGACATGTGGCTGGTGTATTGATGTGGTGTCACTTGTTCCTCCTCACAGGTAGGCGCCACTGCCAAGGAGCAGATCTGGCTGACCGCCGTCAGTGCCGTGAGGGGTGTGGATGGTCGGAGGCGGAGCCTGCCCCAGGTGAGAAAACGCTGGCAGGATATCCGGTGCTGGACGCGGAGGATTGCACGGCTCCTGCTGGGGGACTCACCTGAGAGCCACAAGAACCGCGGCCGCCGCCGTCTGAGCCACCTCCACAGGCGTGTGCTGCCGGTGGTCTTTCCAGACCTGGAGAGGCGCTTACAGGCGATGCAGCAGCCGGAAGGGGGTAGGTACATGTGTGTTTGTTGTGTGTCACCGGCATTTGTAAGGGCACAGTAGCATGAATTCACTGGCAGGGTTTAAAGGTGCTGTGCAGATCCTGTTTGCCCCAGTATAGCGCTGTGCCCCTGCCACCCTTCCCCTCCTTGCAATGTGTTCCCTGGTCTGTGTGTAGTCACTCCTTCACAAGGTAATGTAGGCTGGCGCTTTGTCCACGAGAACAATGACTGTAGCATCATGTGTGGGGGTGGTGTGTAACAGGTTGTGGGACCTTGCCTGTGCACTGTCAAGTTCACTGCATGTGGGTTCCATGTCAGTTGCCACTGATGCTGACTCCAGACATGGGAGTTGGTCTCTCATGTGTCATGCCTTACAGCGCGCATGTCCTATGTAGTGGCCTGTGACATGATGTGCATGAGTGTGCGATACACATAGTGCAGGGATGGTGACGTGTGTTGCAGTCATTACCATTCAGTAGCATGTAGTTGCGTGCTCACTACTGTCCCCTGGGGCACCTTTTCCTCAGTGGTGTATGTGTCATCATAAACGTGGCCAATCTCAGTGTCTACAGCGTAGGTTGTGCTCTGTGCCATTGTCCCCTGTCACCATGTATATAGACGTGCTATTTTGTACAGGTGTCCACTGTGCAGCCTGACCTGATTGTCCTTCTTCATACTCACAGTTGCCAGTGCCTGTGTGTCTTTTTATACTCATCTGAGGATGGGCACTGGTACCTCATTATTTGTACAGGCGCACCTTGGCTGTTTGGCATCCAATCTTGCTTTTTGCCTGCCCCTGTGTGTATCACCCAGACTATGAGATGTTGGTGCCACCTGTGTCTCAACAATTTGCCTCGTGTAGGGTCTTGTTGGGGCGGGCAATGCCTATGTGTTAACTCCTGATTTCCACTTGCTGGGTCTGGGCAGTGTGTGATGTGTCTGGACACACACGCAAGGTGCAGTGACCGAGTCATGTTGTGCATGTTTTCAGCATTACCTATGCAGCATGTGTCTCAAGTTCATGGATATGCTCCCTGGTCATCGGTATTTTCGCCAACGCTGTGTGGTGCAGATGCAGTGCTGGATTGTCCCCAGGGCCTGGGTGCTATGTCAGACTCCGTTTCCTGTGTTTAGCTATTGTCTCATGCTCTCCATGGTATTTCAGTGGCATGGTGGCTCAACCAACTGTGTGTTTCATGCCCTACATCGGTACCCTGTTCAGTAGATGTTAGGGATCTTCCTTTTCAGGCCATGCAATGTTACCTATGTAGATTGGACTCATGTGACAGATGTGTACAGGTGTCTGATTAATTTCTGTCTCTCCACCCTGCCCACAGCATCGTCGGGGGACACAGAGGGAGACATGGACACAGACCAGGCGGAGGGACCGAGCACCAGTGCCAGCCGTGACATCGGGTCTGGCACATCGAGTGGGACAGAGGCGGAGGAGAGTGTGGCCGAGGACCTGTCGACTGGCACATCAGACTACGAAGCTGACAGGTCCGAGGAGGATGTCTCCGAGTGGGCGGAGGCTGCACCAGCAGCTGACAGCGGAACAACACCTCGCACCGCCCCCTCAGTTTCCACCAGCCGCCTCCCACTTGCTCGTGTCCCTTCCCAGCGTGCCCGGTCACAGCATGTCTCCTTCCTGCCAGGCACCGCACCCCCTGCCCCTGTCTCCACTGCTGCCGCCAATGCAGAGTCTGTGGACATCCAGCGGCAACTGCAGGTTGGTCAGGCTACGATCCTTAATGTCCTCCATGCCCACGGCAAAACCCTCACCAACATCGAGGCTTTCTTGGAGGGCATTCATTCATCGCAGGCTGACCAACGCAACTTGCTGAGGTCCATAGACTCCACACTGACTGCAGCAGTGGGTCTCCTGCAGCGCGACCTCCCCCCACCTACCCCTGCCCCATCCACACTTCCCACTCCCAAGCCTGTCCCACGTACACCCAGACGTCGGCATGCACCCACATCAACGGACACGGGCACCACACCAGCAGGGAAGGTCCACCGCACTCCTCCTGACACGCACACACAGGGTGAGGTAGGCACACCCACTGGGTCGGGGGGCAAACGTGTGACACGCAGCCATAGTGGGAGTCCGCATTCCACCCAGTCCACTCCCTCCAAATCCCCTCCCCTCAGCTCTCCTGGCCACATCTCCCCCAAGGACTCCTTCATGGCCGCTCTGTCCCTGAGCCCCACAGTTACACCACCACGCAAGCGGTCAAGGAGGTCCCCGGTCAGGGTGGTTGAGTCTCCCCCCCTGTCTCCACCCTCCCCCGGTGGCGCTGCGACCCATCCCTCTGACCCCCCCCCTCCTTGGGGCCTGAGGTCCCTTCGGGTGCAGGGGACTCCCTGGAGGACCTTGCAAAGGTGTGTAGTGCCATCCTGGCCTCCGCATTTGGCACTGACCCACCCCCTGTGGTGGAGTCCTCCATCCCTGCACCCACAACGCCGCCCCTTTGCCCTGATGTCCCTGCGGTGCCTGTTGCTTCCCCCCCCTGATGCCCTCACCAGTGTGGAAGACGATGCCATTTGACTGTGCAGGCAAGGTAGGGGACACGCATCCCACTGTGTCCCCCATCCAGCTGAGAATCATTGACTGCCCTATGGGCTTTGTGAAGATTGTACTGCCTGCGATCCACGGACATTGTGCTCATGCTGAATAAAGCTTAATTTTGTTTTCATTATCACACTACTGCTATGCTGGTATTGGTGTTGGTGGGGCTGCTACATGGTTTTGGGTGGTGTGTAAGGGTTTGGGTGTGTGAGATATGTAGTAGTGTACTGCTCATTGGTGGGACCCTGTGATCTGTGTGCCATCACAAGGTGTTGGCTAACTTTCTTTGTTCATGTAAGCAGTTACTGCATGGTGCACTTGTCCCAGGGTGTATTCCTTCCTCTGTGGACCCAGCTTTCTTCCCTGCAGGGTGTTCCCAATGTTTAGCGCAGAGCTGTGTCTACATGAGCTGTGTGTGTGACGGAGCCCTTCTACTTTGGCCATGCATGCAGGGCCATGTCTCCACCTGCAACAATCGTGGCATCCTTGGTGATCACTGTACTTGTGTGTGGAGTCTGTTGACATGAGTTCATGGGGACATGTTCCCTTGTAGCCAGTATGCATGTGGATAATTCTGGCCTCACACACATGTGTTACACCCCTCCTGTCTCAGGGCACTGCTGGGAGGACTCTGCACACACCCCTCCTGTCTCAGGGCACTGCTGGGAGGACTCTGCACACACCCCTCCTGTCTCAGGGCACTGCTGGGAGTGATAGGCCCCCACCCCTCCTGTCTCAGGGCACTGCTGGGAGGACTCTGCACCCACCCCTCCTGTCTCAGGGCACTGCTGGGAGTGATAGGCCCCCACCCCTCCTGTCTCAGGGCACTGCTGGGAGGACTCTGCACCCACCCCTCCTGTCTCAGGGCACTGCTGGGAGGACTCTGCACACACCCCTCCTGTCTCAGGGCACTGCTGGGAGTGATAGGCACCCACCCCTCCTGTCTCAGGGCACTGCTGGGAGGACTCCACACCCACCCCTCCTGTCTCAGGGCACTGCTGGGAGGACTCCACACCCACCCCTCCTGTCTCAGGGCACTGCTGTGAGTGATAGGCCCCCACCCCTCCTGTCTCAGGGCACTGCTGGGAGGACTCTGCACCCACCCCTCCTGTCTCAGGGCACTGCTGGGAGGACTCTGCACCCACCCCTCCTGTCTCAGGGCACTGCTGGGAGGACTCTGCACACACCCCTCCTGTCTCAGGGCAATGCTGGGAGTGATAGGCACCCACCCCTCCTGTCTCAGGGCACTGCTGGGTGGACTCTGCACACACACCTCCGATTTCAGGATATGTACGCTTGGAACATACACGGTGGGGGTACGCTCAATGCATTCGAGGTGAGGGTACGAGTCTACTTACACTGGTGTGGTGGGGGTACGCTCCATGCATACGCGGGTGAGGGTACGGGTCGAACTTACACTGTTGGGCCGGGGGGTACGCTCCTTGCATACGCGGGTGGGGGTACGGGTCGTACTTACACTGTTGGGCTGGGGGGTACGCTCCTTGCATACGCGTGTGGGGGTACGGGTCGTACTTACACTGTTGGGCTGGGGGGTACGCTCCATGCATACGCGGGTGGGGGTACGGGTCGTACTTACACTGTTGGGCTGGGGGGTACGCTCCTTGCATACGCGGGTGGGGGTACGGGTCGTACTTACACTGTTGGGGTGGGGGGTACGCTCCATGCATACGCGGGTGGGGGTACGGGTCGTACTTACACTGTTGGCATGGGGTGTGCGCTCCATGCATACGCGGGTGGGGGTACGGGTCGTACTTTCACTGTTGGGGTGGGGGGTACGCTCCTTGCATACGCGGGTGAGGGTTCGAGTCGTACTTACACTGTTGGCATGGGGGGTGCGCTCCATGCATACGCGGGCGGGGGTACGGGTCGTACTTACACTGTTGGGCTGGGGGGTACGCTCCATGCATACGCGGGTGGGGGTACGGGTCGTACTTACACTGTTGGGCTGGGGGGTACGCTCCTTGCATACGCGGGTGGGGGTACGGGTCGTACTTACACTGTTGGGGTGGGGGGTACGCTCCATGCATACGCGGGTTGGGGTACGGGTCGTACTTACACTGTTGGCATGGGGTGTGCGCTCCATGCATACGCGGGTGGGGGTACGGGTCGTACTTTCACTGTTGGGGTGGGGGGTACGCTCCTTGCATACGCGGGTGAGGGTTCGAGTCGTACTTACACTGTTGGCATGGGGGGTGCGCTCCATGCATACGCGGGTGGGGGTACGGGTCGTACTTTCACTGTTGGGGTGGGGGGTACGCTCCTTGCATACGGGGTGGGGGTAGGGTCCGTACATATCCGTCCCCACGCTATGTGATGTTTGTGCGGCCCGTACCCAGGCCTTTGCCACGTGGGTGCGATCCGTCCCGCCATTGTTGGGGTGACGTGTGTGGGCGTGGTCCGACTCGTACCCACGCTCTTCAGGCGTGGGTACGGGACGTACCTGTCTGGTTGTGTTGCCGGTTCGCGTGGTGACGGACTTCCGTTGTGGCGGTCGCTGGCTTATCAGGACACGCCCCCACCCCCTCGTGGTGACCAGGGCATGGGAGTCAGGTATGTCCAGGCCATGTGTGGTGTGTGACTTATGTGGTTGTTTTGTGGCCTGCCCTGGTCCTGCCACCCCCACCCCACCCCACTTTCCCCCCTCCCTTAGTTATTCTGACCTTCTGCGGCGTCTGCGTCGATACCTGTAGAGGAGGTGGACTGCTATGAGGGCAGGGATGACTCGTAGGTTCGGGTCCATGTCTGTCCGTCGCGTACTGGTACTCCTTGCTCGCGTCGTCCTGTCGCGTACGGGTCCTCCTTGATCGCGTCGTCCTGTCGCGTACGGGTCCTCCTTGGTGGCGTCGTCCTGTGTGTCCGTCACGTACTGGTCCTCCTTGTTCGCGTCGTCGTCTGTCCGTCGCGTACTGGTGGTCCTTGTTTGCGTCGTCCTGATTTCCCGGCAGTTTTTGGCTGCCGCAAAATATTCACCGTGCGGGGTGACGTCGGTGCGAATCGTGATTCCTGGGTCGTGAATGGCTGGCTGCGAGCGTCCCGACGTCAGGTCGGCGCTTTCCCGGATCGCATTGGTAGGTGTTTTTTTGTTCGGTCGGGCTTTTTTACGATTCGTACGGTAATGGTGTACCCGTGCGAATCGTGATTCCTTGTTTGTAAAAATTGACGACCGGGTACGCGTCGGACGGAGATTATGCTCCGTCCGACGGTTCGTACCCGGTTTTTACCGGATCGTGATCGGCACCTAAGTGTAGAATATGCCACAAACATAACTTTTGCACATCAAATAAAACTTCTAACAGCCCTAGCTTATGTACCAACCACAGATGTTGCAGAACATTACAATCTTTTATTAGAAAGTCCATTCTACAAACAAAATGAAGTAAAGTTATCTCCCCTCTTAGATTATTTTGAGGATACCTGGGTGGGGAGACTACACAGATCAGGCCATAGACGTCAGCCCAAGTTCCAAATACCTTGGTGGAATGTATATGTAAGTACACTCAACTAACAAGCCAAAACTAACTACGCAGTCGAGGGCTGGCATAATGCATTCCTAACTTCTACTGGGAGAACAACTCCAACACTACAAAAACTACTAATTGCCATAAAAAAGGAACAAAGATTCTAAGAATTAAGAATGCAACAATCTGTCCTACAATTAAAACCAAAACAATCTAGACAAACTACTCAAATGTATAATTACCTACAACAACAGGTACAGCTATACCCATCCACAAGAGGACTTGAGTACTTAAATATAATAGCTCAAACTCTCTTCTAAACCCTTTCAAAAATATTAACCCACAATTCTACTAAAACAACTATCACAACATAAAGAAACCACTTTATTATATCACATATTTAATTATGTGGTCTAAAATATATAAATAATTTATATCTACATATATTTAGACAACATAATTAAACAAAACAAGTACACAACAACAATATTAAATATATAAGATTTGCCCACCCACAATTAAAATATTTAAATGAACTTACCTGTCTAGTTGCTCCAATAGGATAATAACATTCCTTCCAAATAAATCCAGGTAGTTCAAAATCCATAGGTATCAAAAATGAATCCAAATAAAATGGAAAAATACAACTGTTTTTCGAAAAAAACATCTACGCCAAAAAACGACAATCCATTAACCATAAAAATCCCGAAAAATATTAAGAAGATAAATAACCGCTCCTGGAAACCCGAACAATAAAGGAAGTGTAAAATAAATATTAGTAAACACAACTAATACACACTTCCTTAAAAAAAAAAACGGTGTTTGAAAGAGACGAAAATATCTTCTCCGTGAAACCTACAAAAGAGAAACAAACATTCCCACCCACACACAAACACACATAATGCACCTAAAAACATCACTACAAACATTATTCAAAGACTATAAAACTTTAACACACCTAAATAACAAAACACTAACGAAGCCGGAAACACGAAACACAACGTAAATTATAAAACCGTATACAAACTATTACTAACACCCTAACTTCTAAAACATCAATCCATACACACTTATTACAACATTACTACTTCCACAAAACACTTAAAACTATTTAATAATAAAGAAAATAACTCTTACCTTCTCAAACGCGAAACAGCTCCCGACCGCGACCTGGATTCTACCAAAATACCCCAAAACAACAGCGAGCGGTTACAAAATAAAAGACCCACACAAACATAACAACTAAAAAAATACCAATAAATGCCCTAACTATTTATTTAACATTACACATTACTTTAAAAATTAGTAAAACATTAGAATAAAATACTCAAAAATAATACCTATTTTTTTATATAAGTGAAAATTATTTAACTTATAATAATAAATATAATAAAAAAAATATATTTACTAATATACTAATAAAAATGTATATATTACCAAAAAAATGTATGAACATGATATAATTAATATATTGTATCTACAACATACCAAAAATAAAAATAAAAAGAACTATTCTAAAATGTAAACATTTTCAATATTAATTATCTAATATTAATATTAATAATTAAAATATATTAATCATTTTTTTCAAAACATACAATTTCTTATAAATTCAAATAAAGTCTAAAAATATTGAGAGTACACAATATTAAATTAAAAATATTAAACAGCTATAAAAATCAGAAAAAAAATATTTTAATTATTTTGTCTGTTCATATATTGATGTCCAAAATATACATTACAAAAATATATATCCATTATAAAAAAATTATTACAATAATACAAATGTTAAATATTAATTATTTTATTACATGTTTATTTCAATGATTTAATTATTATAATATGCGTAATAATAAACAATATTTTCTCTGTAAATAATATACATTCCAACAACTATAAAACAAATCTTATTTTCCTTTCTACTATTTTATACAAAAATTTGCAATTTGCATTCTGATATAACTTCTATATTTTATCCAACCAAAACTAAAATCTACAGATTTATTGTAAATTAAAACAAAGTAATTTAACTGTTCCTATTCAACTCTATATTTAATTATAATAATTGCTATTTAACAAACTTAATTAATGTACTACTCCCACTACAGACTGAACTTAATTAATTTACTATTCTCACTCCAAAATATATTTAATTAGGGTAGGTGCTGGACACTGAACTTAATTAATTTACTATTCTCACTCCAACCTATAATAAATTAGAGTAGGTGCTGGACACTGAACTTAATTAATTTACTATTCTCACTCCAACCTATATTTAATTAGAGTAGGTGCTGGACACAGAACTTAATTAATTTACTATTCCCTCTCCAGTCTATATTTAATTAAGATAAGTGCTGGACACTGAACTTAATTAAATTACTATTCTCACTCCAACCTATATTAAATTAGAGTAGGTGTTGGACACTGAACTTAATTAATTTACTATTCCCACTCCAGTCTATATTTAATTAAGATAAGTGCTGGACACTGAACTTAATTAATTTACTATTCTCACTCCAACCTATATTTAATTAGAGTATGTGCTGGACACTGAACTTAATTAATTTACTATTCTCACTCCAACCTATATTTAATTAGAGTATGTGCTGGACACTGAACATAATTAATTTACTATTCCCACTCCAGTCTATATTTAATTAAGATAAGTGCTGGACACTGAACTTAATTAATTTACTATTCTCACTCCAACCTATATTTAATTAGAGTATGTGCTGGACACTGAACTTAATTAATTTACTATTCTCACTCCAACCTATATTTAATTAGAGTATGTGCTGGACACTGAACTTAATTAATTTACTATTCCCACTCCAGTCTATATTTAATTAAGATAAGTGCTGGACACTGAACTTAATAAATTTACTATTCTCACTCCAACCTATATTTAATTAGAGTAGGTGCTGGACACAGAACTTAATTAATTTACTATTCCCACTCCAGTCTATATTTAATTAAGATAAGTGCTGGACACTGAACTTAATTAATTTACTATTCTCACTCCAACCTATATTAAATTAGAGTAGGTGCTGGACACTGAACTTAATTAATTTACTATTCCCACTCCAGTCTATATTTAATTAAGATAAGTGCTGGACACTGAACTTAATTAATTTACTATTCTCACTCCAACCTATATTTAATTAGAGTATGTGCTGGACACTGAACTTAATTAATTTACTATTCCCACTCCAGTCTATATTTAATTAAGATAAGTGCTGGACACTGAACTTAATTAATTTACTATTCTCACTCCAATCTATATTTAATTAGGGTAGGTGCTGGACACTGAACTTAATTAATTTACTATTCCCACTCCAGTCTATATTTAATTAAGATAAGTGCTGGACACTGAACTTAATAAATTTACTATTCTCACTCCAACCTATATTTAATTAGAGTAGGTGCTGGACACTAAACTTAATTAATTTACTATTCCCACTCCAGTCTATATTTAATTAAGATAAGTGCTGGACACTGAACTTAATTAATGTACTATTGTCACTCCAACCTATATTTAATTAGAGTAGGAGCTGGACACTGAACTTAATTATTTTACTATTCCCACTCCAGTCTATATTTAATTAAAATAAGTGCTGGACACTGAACTTAATTAATTTACTATTCTCACTCCAGTTTATATTAATTTAGATAAGTGCTGGACACAGAACTTAATAAATTTACTATTCTCACTCCAATCTATATTTAATTAGGGTATGTGCTGGACACTGAACTTAATTAATTTACTATTCCCACTCCAGTCTATATTTAATTAAAATAAGTGCTGGACACTGAACTGAATTAATTTACTATTCCCACTCCAAAATATATTTAATTAGGGTAGGTGCTGGACACTGAACTTAATTAATTTACTACTCTCACTCCAATCTATATTTAATTAGGGTAGGTGCTGGACACTCAACTTAATTAATTTACTATTCCCACTCCAGTCTATATTTAATTAAAATAAGTGCTGGACAATGAACTTAATAAATTTACTATTCTCACTCCAATCTATATTTAATTAGGGCAGGTGCTTGACACTGAACTTAATAAATTTACTATTCTCACTCCAATCTATATTGAATTACAGTAGGTGCTGGACACTGAACTGAATATATTTACTATTCCCACTTCAAAATATATGTAATTAGGGTAGGTGCTGGACACTGAACTGAATAAATTTACTATTCTCACTCCAATCTATATTTAATTAGGATAGATGCTAGACACTGAACTTTATCAAATTACTATTCCCACTCCAGTCTATATTTTACTAAGATAAGTGCTGGACACCGAACTTAATTAATTTACTATTCTCACTCCAATTTATATTTAATTAGAGTAGGTGCTGGACACTGAACTGAATGAATTTACTATTCTCACTCCAATCTATATTTAATTAGAGTAGGTGCTGGACACTGAACTGAATTAATTTACTATTCTCACTCCAGTCTATATTTAATTATAGTAGGTGCTGGACACTAAACTGAATTAATTTACTATTCTCACTCCAGTTTATATTAATTTAGATAAGTGCTGGACACAGAACTTAATAAATTTACTATTCTCACTCCAATCTACATTTAATTAGGGTATGTGCTGGACACTGAACTTAATTAATTTACTATTCCCACTCCAGTCTATATTTAATTAAAATAAGTGCTGGACACTGAACCGAATTAATTTACTATTCCCACTCCAAAATATATTTAATTAGGGTAGGTGCTGGACACTGAACTTAATAAATTTACTATTCTCACTCAAATCTATATTTAATTATGGTAGGTGCAAAACACTAAACTTCATTAATTTAGTATTCCCACTCATAAATATATTTAATTACACTAGATCATGTATACTGATCTTAATAAATTTTATATTCCCACTCCAATATGTTTTTAATTACAGTAATTGCAATACAAATATATAAATATTAATATATAAAAAAAAATATGTTTTAATCATTATTAAAATTTTTACATAAAACAATACCCACACTTATCCTCTACAAATCCAACTCCCCAATCTAAAATTTATCCCAAAATATTATATTATAATATATATTTTTTTAATATAAATTACTCAATATTACTAATTTACAATAAATTTTTAAAACACTCCCCACCCTTATCCCCTATAAGCCAACATCCCACTCCCAAAAGTTTTTTTAAATTGTACAATCTAAATCAAAATTTATAAATACTTTTTATACAATATTACCAACAGTTTACACATTTTTATAAAACTCCACACCCTTATCCCCATAACACAACATCCCACTCCTAAAATTAAATATAACATTCGAAATTTTATTCTAAATTTCTAAATTTTTATACAAATTATTCCTACATAAATCAAAATTTTTAAAACACTCCCCACCCTCATCCCCTATAACCCAACATCCCACTAATTTTATTCCAAATTTCAAATTAAATTTATTAAATATTCCAAATTAAATTTTTTTTTTTTACAACACTTCCCACCCTTATCCCCTGTAACCCAACATCCCACTCCGAAAATTAAATATAAAATTCTAAATTACATTTAAAAATTATTAAAAAAAATTGAAAAACATTCTAAAATATATAAACATTTTTAAAACACTTCCCACCCTTATCCCCTATAACCCAACATCCCGCTACTAAAATTAATTCTAAAATTCTAAATTAAATTTAAAATTTCTAAATAAATTTTTATAAAAATTCTAAAATATATAAACATTTTTTAAACACTTCCCACCCTTATCCCCTATAAGCCAACATCCTGCTCCTAAAATTTATTTTAAATTTCTGAATTAAATTTAAAATTTCTATATAATTTTTTTTTTAAATTCTAAAATATATAAACATTTTTAAAACACTTCCCACCCTTATCCCCTATAACCCAACATCCCAATCCTAAAATTAATTTTAAAATTCTAAATTAAATTTAAAATTTCTAAATAATTATTTTTAAATATTCTAAAATATATAAACATTTTTAAAACACTTCCCACCCTTATCCCCTGTGACCCAACATCCCGCTCCTAAAATTAAATATACATTTCAAATTTGAAATAAAATTTACTAATTAAATTTTACAATATATTACAAGAAAATTTAACTTTTTAAAAACACTCCCCACCCTTATCCCCTGTAACATCCCGCCCCTAAAAGAATATAAATATTTCTCATATTATATACATTTTAACTATTTATACAAACAACTTCAAAATATTTACTAAACATACAATAACGATATTTTAACATGTCGATATTATTACTAACGATATAACTTACATCGACATATAATTAAAAAAAAAAACGATATTTTTCACATCGATATTATCTATTTCGATATTTTGTACTTTAGATATTTTTGACTCGATATTTATGTCCCTCGATATTACAAAGTCGGTATATAGACTGCTCACCCATATATACGTTTTTGTGCAGGCTACTCATGAGTTACGATGCCCTAGTGGTTAAGGTCTCAGATTCTTGAGTCAAAGTTATGTGTTCAAATCCTGGTGTTTCAATGTTTGTGGTTTCTGAGGTAAAATTAAAGGCAATGATACTTTCTCTGGTAAATGTTGGATAATATTTTTCATTTCTCCTTGTTTGAATAGCTCTCTTTACAAGTATGTCTTATCCCAAAGAATGCAAATCTTCTCTCTCCCACTGTCTCGCTTTCTTTTTCTCTCCCTCTCTCTCTTTCCTTCCATTCAACACCGTCAGTGATGTCAACATAGGTGAACTCTAACCTATGGCACAGCATACACTTGAGTGTTTGATTTGAATGTCATATATACATTTTCATAAAAACTACTCATGAGGCAATGTGGCCTAGTGGTAAGAGTCTCTGCTTTCTTACTCCACAGGTTATGCATTCAAATCCTGGTACTTCAATGGTTGTGGTTTCCAAGGTAAAATTGCAGGTAATGGTACTTTCTCTGCTAAATGTTGGAAAATATTTGTAATTTCTCCTTGTTAGAATATCTCTCTTTACAAGTATGTCTTACCCCAAAGAATACAAATCTTCTCTCTCCCTCTGCCTAGCTTTCTTTTTCTCTCTCTCTCCCTCTTTCCTTCCATTCAACATTGTCAATGATGTCAACAAAGGGGAATTCTAACCAACGGCACTGCATACACTGGAGTGTTTGATGTAAATATCATATATACGTTTTGTGCAGACCACTCTTGAGTCACCATGGCCTATTAGTTAAGATTGCAGACTCTTACTCCAAAGGTTATGTGTTTAGATCATTTTGTTTCACTGGTTGTGAGTTCTCAACAAAAAATAATGGTAATGTTACTTTCTTCGATAATTTTTTTTCTTTTCGCCTTGTTTGAATATCTCTCTTTATGAGTTCATCTTACCCCAAAGAACACAAATGGTCTCTCTCCCTCTTGCTTGCTTTCTTTTTCTTTCTCTCTCCCTCTTTCTTTCCATTCAACACTGTCAATGATGTCAACATAGGTGAACTCTAACGAATGCGTGATTCAAATGTCTATATAAGCTTTCATGCAAAGAGCGCATGAGTTACTATGGCCTCGTGGTTAATGTCTCTGATTCTTACTCCAACGTTTATGTGTTCAATTCCTGGTGTTTTAATGGTTGTGGTTTCTGTGTTAAAATTGTAGGTCAATGGTACTTTCTCTGGTGAATGTTTAAGAGTATTTTTAATTTCTCCTTGTTTCAATAGCTCTATTTACAAGTATGTCTTACCCCAAATAACACAAATCTTCTCTCTTCTTCTGTATCACTTTCTTTTTCTGTCCCTCTCTTTTTTTCCTTCCATTCAACACTGTCAATGATGTCAACATAGGTGAACTCTAACCATGGCACTGCATACACTGGAGTGTTTTATTTGAATGTCATATATATGTTTTTGTGCAGACAACTCATGAGTCAACATGGCCTTGTGGTTAAGGTCCCAGACGCTTTCCCCAAAGGTTAAGTGTTCAAATCCTGGTATTTCCCTGATTGTGAGTTCTCTGGCACAAATAAAAGTAATCTTTCTTTAATAAATGTTTTTCTTTTCTCCTTGTTTGAATATCTCTCTTTATAAGTATATCTTACCCCAAAGAATGCAATTCTTTTCTCTCCCTCTGTCTCGCTTTCTTTTTCTCTCTCTCTCCCTCATCCCTTCCATTCAACACTGTCAATGATGTTAAGATAGGTGAACTCTAACCTATGGCACTGCATATACTGGAGGGTGTGATTCGAATGTCAGATCTACGTTTTTGTCACTGTGGCCTAGTGGTTAAGGTCTATGACTCTTAAACCTAAAGGTTATGGTGCCGATCACGATCCTGTAAAAACCGGGTACGAACCGTCGGACGGAGCATATTCTCCGTCCGACGCGTACCCGGTCGTCAAAATATACAAACATGGAATTACGATTCGCACGGAAACACCATTTCCGTACGAATCGTACAAAACCCCGACCGACGAAAATAAACATACAAATGCGATCCGGGAAAGCGCCGACGTGACGTCGGGACGCACGCAGCCTGCCATGCATGAACCAGGAATTACGATTCGCACCGACGTCATCCCGCACGGTGAATATTTTCCGGCTGCCAAAAACTGCCGGGAAATCAGGACGACGCGAACAAGGAGGACCTATACGCGACGGAAAGACATGGACACGAACCTACGTGTCATCCCGGCCCTCATAGCAGTCGACCTCCTCTACAGGTTACGACGCAGATGCCGCAGAAGGTCAGAACAACTAAGGGAGGGGGGGAAAGGGGGGGAAAGGGGGGGGGCAGGACCAGGGGCAGGCCACAAAATCACCACGAATGTCACACAGCACACATGCCCTGGACATACCTGACCCCCAATGCCCTGGTCACCACGAGGGGGTGGGGGCGTGTCCAGCAAAGCCAGCGTCCGCCACAAAGGAAGTGCCTCACGACGCGAACCGGCAACACAACTATACAGGTATGTCCCGTACCCACGCCTTAAGAGCATGGGTACGAGTCGTACCACGCCCACACCTACGTCACCCCAACAATGGCGGGTCGGCTGTACCCACGTGGCAAAGGCCTGGGTACGGGTCGCACAAGCATCACATAGCGTGGTTACGGATATGTACGTACCGTACCCCCACCACCGTATGCATGGAGCGTACCCCCAACCCCAACAGTGTAAGTACGACCCGTACCCTCACCCGCATACGTATGGAGCGTACCCCCACCCCAACAGTGTAAGTACGACCCGTACCCTCACCCGCGTACGTATGGAGCGTACCCCCACCCCAACAGTGTAAGTACGACCCGTACCCTCACCCGCGTACGTTTAGAGCGTACCCCCCACCCCAACAGTGTAAGTACGACCCGTACCCTCACCCGCGTACGTATGGAGTGTACCCCCACCCCAACAGTGTAAGTACGACCCGTAACCTCACCCGCGTACGTATGGAGCGTACCTCCACCCCAACAGTGTAAGTACGACCCGTACCCTCACCCGCGTACGTTTGGAGCGTACCCCCCACCCCAACAGTGTAAGTACGACCCGTACCCTCACCCGCGTACGTATGGAGCGTACCCCCACCCCAACAGTGTAAGTACAACCCGTACCCTCACACGCGTACGTATGGAGCATACCCCCACCCCAACAGTGTAAGTATGACCCGTACCCTCACCCGCGTACGTATGGAGCGTACCCCCACCCCAACAGTGTAAGTACGACCCGTACCCTCACCCACGTACGTTTGGAGCGTACCCCCCACCCCAACAGTGTAAGTACGACCCGTACCCACACCCGCGTACGTATGGAGCGTACCTCCACCCCAACAGTGTAAGTACGACCCGTACCCTCACCCGCGTACGTATGGAGCATACCCCCACCCCAACAGTGTAAGTACGACCCGTACCCTCACCCGCGTACGTATGGAGCGTACCTCCCACCCCAACAGTGTAAGTACGACCCGTACCACCATGGAGCGAACCCACACACATGTATGGACTAAGCGTACAAATTGTTAAATAGGAGGGGTGTGTGCCTATCACTCCCAGCAGTGCCCAGACACAGGAGGTGTGTGTGCCTATCACTCCCAGCAGTGCCCAGAGTCAGGAGGGGTGTGTGCCCATCACTCCCAGCAGTGCCCAGACACAGGAGGGGTGGGTGCCTATCACTCCCAGCAGTGCCCAGAGACAGGAGGGGTGTGTGCAGAGTCCTCCCAGCAGTGCCCAGAGACAGGAGGGGTGGGTGCCTATCACTCCCAGCAGTGCCCAGAGACAGGAGGGGTGGGTGCAGAGTCCTCCCAGCAGTGCCCAGACATGAGAGGGGTGTGTGCAGAGTCCTCCCAGCAGTGCCCAGACGCAGGAGGGGTGTGTGTAGAGTCCTCCCAGCAGTGCCCAGAGACAGGAGGGGTGTGTGCAGAGTCCTCCCAGCAGTGCCCAGAGGCAGGAGGGGTGGGTGCCTATCACTCCCAGCAGTGCCCAGAGACAGGAGGGGTGGGTGCCTATCACTCCCAGCAGTGCCCAGAGACAGGAGGGGTGGGTGCCTATCACTCCCAGCAGTGCCCAGAGACAGGAGGGGTGTGTGCAGAGTCCTCCCAGCAGTGCCCAGAGGCAGGAGGGGTGTGTGCAGAGTCCCCCCAGCAGTGCGCAGAGACAGGAGGGGTGTGTGCAGAGTCTTCCCAGCAGTGCCCAGTCACAAGAGTGGTGTGTGCAGAGTCCTCCCAGCAGTGCCCAGACACAGGAGGGGTGGGTGCCTATCACTCCCAGCAGTGCCCAGAGACAGGAGGGGTGTGTGCAGAGTCCTCCCAGCAGTGCCCAGAGACAGGAGGGGTGGGTGCCTATCACTCCCAGCAGTGCCCCGAGACAGGAGGGGTGGGTGCAGAGTCCTCCCAGCAGTGCCCAGACATGAGAGGGGTGTGTGCAGAGTCCTCCCAGCAGTGCCCAGACGCAGGAGGGGTGTGTGCAGAGTCCTCCCAGCGGGGAACAACCTTTACAACGCAACTTTTACAACGCACTACCATTACAACGAAACTGTTACAACACCAGTGCATTGACAACGCAGGACATTACAACGCAAGTCTTTACATCGACTTGCACTAGATGGCGTGCTAACATTAAAAATAGTGTAGTTTACTATCCCAACACCTTCCCTACTGTTACGTGGACTGGAGTTGGAATAGTAAATTACACCTTTTTAATGTTAGTACGCCATCTAGTGCAAGTCGATGTAAAGACTTGCGTTGTAATGTCCTGCGTTGTCAATGCACTCGCGTTGTAAAACTTTCGTTGTAACAGCATGCGTTGTAACAGCATGCGTTGTAACGTCATACATCCCCTCCCAGCAGTGCCCAGAGACAGGAGGGGTGTGTGCAGAGTCCTCCCAGCAGTGCCCAGAGGCAGGAGGGGTGGGTGCCTATCACTCCCAGCAGTTCCCAGCGACAGGAGGGGTGGGTGCCTATCACTCCCAGCAGTGCCCAGAGACAGGAGGGGTGGGTGCCTATCACTCCGAGCAGTGCCCAGAGACAGGAGGGGTGTGTGCAGAGTCCTCCCAGCAGTGCCCAGAGACAGGAGGGTTGTGTGCAGAGTCCTCCCAGCAGTGCCCAGAGGCAGGAGGGGTGGGTGCAGAGTCCTCCCAGCAGTGCCCAGACACAGGAGGGGTGGGTGCAGAGTCCTCCCAGCAGTGCCCAGACATAGGAGGGGTGGGTGCCTATCACTCCCAGCAGTGCCCAGAGACAGGAGGGGTGTGTGCAGAGTCCTCCCAGCAGTGCCCAGAGACAGGAGGGGTGGGTGCCTATCACTCCCAGCAGTGCCCAGAGACAGGAGGGGTGTGCAGAGTCCTCCCAGCAGTGCCCAGACGCAGGAGGGGTGTGTGCAGAGTCCTCCCAGCAGTGCCCAGAGACAGGAGGGGTGTGTGCAGAGTCCTCCCAGCAGTGCCCAGAGGCAGGAGGGGTGGGTGCCTATCACTCCCAGCAGTGCCCAGAGACAGGAGGGGTGGGTGCCTATCACTCCCAGCAGTGCCCAGAGACAGGAGGGGTGGGTGCCTATCACTCCCAGCAGTGCCCAGAGACAGGAGGGGTGTGTGCAGAGTCCTCCCAGCAGTGCCCAGAGACAGGAGGGGTGTGTGCAGAGTCCTCCCAGCAGTGCCCAGAGGCAGGAGGGGTGGGTGCAGAGTCCTCCCAGCAGTGCCCAGACACAGGAGGGGTGGGTGCAGAGTCCTCCCAGCAGTGCCCAGACATAGGAGGGGTGGGTGCCTATCACTCCCAGCAGTGCCCAGAGACAGGAGGGGTGTGTGCAGAGTCCTCCCAGCAGTGCCCAGAGACAGGAGGGTGGGTGCCTATCACTCCCAGCAGTGCCCAGAGACAGGAGGGGTGGGTGCAGAGTCCTCCCAGCAGTGCCCAGACATGAGAGGGGTGTGTGCAGAGTCCTCCCAGCACTGCCCAGACGCAGGAGGGGTGTGTGCAGAGTCCTCCCAGCAGTGCCCAGAGACAGGAGGGGTGTTTGCAGAGTCCTCCCAGCAGTGCCCAGAGGCAGGAGGGGTGGGTGCCTATCACTCCCAGCAGTGCCCAGAGACAGGAGGGGTGGGTGCCTATCACTCCCAGCAGTGCCCAGAGACAGGAGGGGTGGGTGCCTATCACTCCCAGCAGTGCCCAGAGACAGGAGGGGTGGGTGCAGAGTCCTCCCAGCAGTGCCCAGAGACAGGAGGGGTGTGTGCAGAGTCCTCCCAGCAGTGCCCAGAGGCAGGAGGGGTGGGTGCAGAGTCCTCCCAGCAGTGCCCAGAGGCAGGAGGGGTGTGTGCAGAGTCCTCCCAGCAGTGCCCAGAGGCAGGAGGGGTGGGTGCTGAGTCCTCCCAGCAGTGCCCAGAGGCAGGAGGGGTGTGTGCAGAGTCCTCCCAGCAGTGCCCAGAGACAGGAGGTGTGTGTGCAGAGTCCTCCCAGCAGTGCCCAGTCACAAGAGTGGTGTGTGCAGAGTCCTCCCAGCAGTGCCCAGACACAGGAGGGGTGGGTGCCTATCACTCCCAGCAGTGCCCAGAGACAGGAGGGGTGTGTGCAGAGTCCTCCCAGCAGTGCCCAGAGACAGGAGGGGTGGGTGCCTATCACTCCCAGCAGTGCCCAGAGACAGGAGGGGTGGGTGCAGAGTCCTCCCAGCAGTGCCCAGTCACAAGAGTGGTGTGTGCAGAGTCCTCCCAGCAGTGCCCAGACACAGGAGGGGTGGGTGCCTATCACTCCCAGCAGTGCCCAGAGACAGGAGGGGTGGGTGCAGAGTCCTCACAGCAGTGCCCAGACATGAGAGGGGTGTGTGCAGAGTCCTCCCAGCAGTGCCCAGACGCAGGAGGGTTGTGTGCAGAGTCCTCCCAGCAGTGCCCAGAGACAGGAGGGGTGTGTGCAGAGTCCTCCCAGCAGTGCCCAGTCACAAGAGTGGTGTGTGCAGAGTCCTCCCAGCAGTGCCCAGAGGCAGGAGGGGTGGGTGCAGAGTCCTCCCAGCAGTGCCCAGAGGCAGGAGGGGTGTGTGCAGAGTCCTCCCAGAAGTGCCCAGAGGCAGGAGGGGTGGGTGCAGAGTCCTCCCAGCAGTGCCCAGAGGCAGGAGGGGTTTGTGCAGAGTCCTCCCAGCAGTGCCCAGAGACAGGAGGGGTGTGTGCAGAGTCCTCCCAGCAGTGCCCAGTCACAAGAGTGGTGTGTGCAGAGTCCTCCCAGCAGTGCCCAGACACAGGAGGGGTGGGTGCCTATCACTCCCAGCAGTGCCCAGAGACAGGAGGGGTGTGTGCAGGGTCCTCCCAGCAGTGCCCAGAGACAGGAGGGGTGGGTGCCTATCACTCCCAGCACTGCCCAGAGAAAGGAGGGGTGGGTGCAGAGTCCTCCCAGCAGTGCCCAGACATGAGAGGGGTGTGTGCAGAGTCCTCCCAGCAGTGCCCAGACGCAGGAGGGGTGTGTGCAGAGTCCTCCCAGCAGTGCCCAGAGACAGGAGGGGTGGGTGCCTATCACTCCCAGCAGTGCCCAGAGACAGGAGGAGTGGGTGCAGAGTCCTCCCAGCAGTGCCCAGACATGAGAGGGGTGTGTGCAGAGTCCTCCCAGCGGTGCCCAGACGCAGGAGGGGTGTGTGCAGAGTCCTCCCAGCAGTGCCCAGAGACAGGAGGGGTGTGTGCAGAGTCGTCCCAGCAGTGCCCAGTTACAAGAATGGTGTGTGCAGAGTCCTTCCAGCAGTGCCCAGAGGCAGGAGGGGTGGGTGCAGAGTCCTCCCATCAGTGCCCAGAGGCAGGAGGGGTGTGTGCAGAATCCTCCCAGCAGTGCCCAGAGGCAGGAGGGGTGGGTGCAGAGTCCTCCCAGCAGTGCCCAGAGGCAGGAGGGGTGTGTGCAGAGTCCTCCCAGCAGTGCCCAGAGACAGGAGGGGTGTGTGCAGAGTCCTCCCAGCAGTGCCCAGTCACAAGAGTGGTGTGTGCAGAGTCCTCCCAGCAGTGCCCAAACACAGGAGGGGTGGGTGCCTATCACTCCCAGCAGTGCCCAGAGACAGAAGGGGTGTGTGCAGAGTCCTCCCAGCAGTGCCCAGAGACAGGAGGGGTGGGTGCCTATCACTCCCAGCAGTGCCCAGAGACAGGAGGGGTGGGTGCAGAGTCCTCCCAGCAGTGCCCAGACATGAGAGGGGTGTGTGCAGAGTCCTCCCAGCAGTGCCCAGAGACAGGAGGGGTGTGTGCAGAGTCCTCCCAGCAGTGCCCAGTCACAAGAGTGGTGTGTGCAGAGTCCTCCCAGCAGTGCCCAGACACAGGAGGGGTGGGTGCCTATCACTCCCAGCAGTGCCCAGAGACAGGAGGGGTGTGTGCAGAGTCCTCCCAGCAGTGCCCAGAGACAGGAGGGGTGGGTGCCTATCACTCCCAGCAGTGCCCAGAGACAGGAGGGGTGGGTGCAGAGTCCTCCCAGCAGTGCCCAGAGACAGGAGGGGTGTGTGCAGAGTCCTCCCAGCAGTGCCCAGACGCAGGAGGGGTGTGTGCAGAGTCCTCCCAGCAGTGCCCAGACACAGGAGGGGTGGGTGCCTAACACTTACAGCAGTTCCCATGTAACGCAAAGGGTGGAGTAGCCACAGATACCATGCCCACAAATGTCAGTCAGGTGCACAAAGACACTGCAGTACATGTACCACATGTGTGCGAGGCTGGGAGTATACGCATGCATAGCGCAGAAAAAAAAACAGGTCCACATGAAGTCATGTCAATAGTCCACATACACAAGTACAATGACTATCAAGAATGCCACGAATGATGCAGGTGGAGACATCGCTCAGCATGCATGTGCAAAGTAGAAGGAGTCCGTCACTCAGCCAGCTAATGTACACACAGCTCTGCGCTAAATATTGGGAACACCCTGCAGGGAAGATGTCAGGGTACACAGAGGAAGGAATACACCTTTGGACAATTTCACCATGCAGCAACTGCTTACATGAACACAGAAACCTAGCTAACACCGTGTGATGGCACACAGATCCCAGGGTCCCCCCTATGACCAGCACACTACTACATTTCCCACACAACCAACACATGATCACCACCCAAAATCATGTAGCAGCCCCACCAACAGCAATATCAGAAAAGCAGTAGTGTTCAAAGGAAACAAAAATGGCTTTAATCAGCATGATCAAAAAATGTATGTTCGTATAAAGTTCAATATTTACAAAGCCCATTGGGCAGTCCAGAAGTCACAGCTGGATGGGGACACAGTGGGATGCGTGTCCCCTAGCTTGCCTGCACAGTTACATTCCGTCGTCTTCCACAGGGGCATCATGTGGGGGGGAAGAAACAGGCACCGCAGGGACAGGAGGGTGAAGGGTAGGCGTCGTAGGTGCAGGGATGGAGGACTCCACCACAGGGGGTGGGGCAGGGCCAAAGGCGGAGGCCAGGATCTCGCTGCACACCTTAGCAAGGTCCTCCAGGGAATCCCCTGCACCCGAAGGAACCACAGGCCCCAAGGAGGGGGGGGGGGTCAGAGGGATGGGTCGCTGCGCCACTGGGGGAGGGTGTAGACAGGGGAGGGGAATCAACCACCCTGACCGAGGACTTCCTTGACCGCTTGCGTGGTGGCGTCACTGTGGGGCTCAGGGACAGAGCGGCCATGAAGGAGTCTTTGGGGGAGATGTGGCCAGGAGAGCTGAGGGGAGGGGATTTGGAGGGAGTGGATTGGGTGGAATGCGGACCCCCACTCTGGCTGCGTGTCACACGTTTGCCCCCGACCCAGTGGGTGTGCCTACTTCACCCTGTGTGTGCGTGTCAGGAGGTGTGCGGTGGACCTTTCCTGCTGGTGTGGTGCCTGTGTGTGTTGTGGTGGGTGCATGCTGACGTCTGGGTGTACGTGGGACAGGCATGGGAGTGGGAAGTGTGGATGGGGCAGGGGTAGGGGGTGGGACGTAGCGCTGCAGGAGACCCACTGCTGCAGTCAGTGTCGAGTCTGTCGACCTCAGCAAGCTGCGTTGGTCAGCCTGCGATGAATGAATGCCCTCCAAGTATGCCTCCATGTTGTGCAGCACTTGGCTGTGGCCATGGAGGACATTAAGGATCGCAGCCTGACCAACCTGCAACTGCCGCTGGATGTCCACAGACTCGGCATTGGCGGCAGCAGTGGAGACAGGGGCAGGGGGTGCGGTGCCTGGCAGGAAGGAGACATGTGGTGACCGGGCACGTTGGGAAGGGACACGAGCAAGTGGGAGGCGGCTGATGGCAATGGAGGGGGCGGGGCGAGATGTAGTGCCGCTGTCAGCTGCTGGTGCAGCTGCCACCCACTCGGAGAGATCATCCTCGGACCCGTCAGCTTCATACTCTGTTGTGCCAGTCGACAGGTCCCCGGCTTCACTCTCCTCCACCTCAGTCCCACTTGATGTGCCAGCCCCGATGTCACCGCTGGCACTGGTGCTCGGTCCCTCTGCTCCGTCTGTGCCCATGTCTCCCTCCGTGTCCCCTGACAATGCTGTGGGCAGGGTGAAGAGACAGAAATTAATCATACACCTGTATACATATGTCACATGAGTCCAATCTACATAGGTCACAGTGCATAGCCTGAAACAAAAGAAGAGTTACATCTACAAAACAAGGTACCTATGTAGGGCATGCAAGACACAGTTGTTTGACCCACCATGCCACCTAAAAACTATGGAGAGCATGACACAATAGCAAATGAGATGGAATGGAATTTTGACTGAGGAGCAAGGCCCTGGGGACAATCCAGCACTGCATCTGCACCACACAGCGTGGCAGGAAATAGGGATGAGCTGGGACCATATCCAGGAACAAGAGGCACATGCAGCATAGGTTATACTGAAAACATGCCCACCATGACTGGCCCACTGCACCTTGAGTGCATGTCCAGACAAACATTACACACTGGCCAGTCCTAGCAAGGAGATATCAGGTTGTGACATGAAGGCCATGCCCGCACCACCCACCCCCTACATGAGACTATTATTTGGAGACACAGGAAGCACTTACATCCCTTAGTCTGGGTGAAATACACATGGGATGCAACAAATCAAGGTTGCACACAAAATACCCAAGGTGCGCCTGTCCAAATAATCATGTACAAATGGGCATCATCAGATGATTGTAACAAGACACACAGGCAATGTCCACCGTGAGTATGAACAAGGAAAATCAGGTCAGGCTGTACAGTGGACACTTGTACCACATTTCACGTCAATATACATTTGGCAGGGGACAATGGCACAGAGCACAACCTATGCTGTAGACACAGAGATTGTCAACATATTCGGATTACACACATGGTACCTAGGAAAATATGCCCCTGGGGACAGTAGTGGCCACACAACTCCATGCTCCTGAATGGGAATGACTGCAACACACGCTACCATCCCCGCACTATGCGTACCGCACACTCATGCACATCATGTCACAGGCCACCACATAGGACATGCGTGCTGTAAGGCCTCACACTTGAGAGACTAACTCCCATGTCTGGACTCATCATTAGTGCCAACTGACATGGAACCCACAAGATCAGAACTGGACAGGGCACAGGCAAGGTCCCAAAACCTGTTACACACCACCCCCACACATGATGCTGCAGGCATTGTACACGTGGAGAAGGTGCCAGGCTACATAACCTTGTGACGGAGTGACTTCACACAGACCAGGGAACCCATTGCAAGGAGGGGAAGGGAGGCAGGAGAGCACTGCAATACTGTGGGTAACAGGATCTGCACAGCACCAATAAACCCTGGCAGTGCATCCATGGAACAGTGCACTTACAAATGCTGGTGAAACACAACAAACACACATGTACCTACCCCCTTCCTGCTGCTGCATCTCCTGTAAGCGCCTCTCCAAGTCTGGAAAGACCACCGGCAGCACACGCTTGTGGATGTGGCTCAGTCGGCGGCGCCCGCGGTTCTTATGGCTCTCAGGTGAGTCCCCCAGCAGGACCCGTGCGATCCTCCGCGTCCAGCACCGGATATCCTGCCAGCGTTTCCTCACCTGGGACAGGCGCCGCTTGCGACCATCCGCACTCCTCACGGCACTGACGGCGGTCAGCCAGATCTGCTCCTTGGCAGAGGCGCCTACCTGTGAGGATGAACAAGTGACACTACATCAATACACCTGCAACATGTCACAGATACACATATGAGAACAAATTAGCTGGTTACAACAAGGCATGTCATGCAGCCAACGCATTGCACCTTTGCCATAGGGACATACTCCTCTGGGGAAGGGCAAAAGCAGTACGTGCCAGTGAAAGTACACAGGTGGAATGAGGGCAAAGACACAATCAATTATAAAGGCTCACACTGTGCATCACACCCACCCCTCCTGTCTCTGGGCACTGCTGGGAGTGATAGGCACCCACCCCTCCTGTCTCTGGGCACTGCTGGGAGGTCTCTGCACCCACCCCTCCTAAGTCTGGGCACTGCTGGGAGTGATAGGCACCCACCCCTCCTGTCTCTGGGCACTGCTGGGAGTGATAGGCACCCACCCCTCCTGTCTCTGGGCACTGCTGGGAGGACTCTGCACCCACCCCCCCTGTCTCTGGGCACTGCTGGGAGTGAAAGCACCCACCCCTCCTGTCTTTGGGCACTGCTGGGAGACATCAGGCATTCCCCCCCCTGGGACCCCCCCTACAGTACATAGCATGTGTGTCACACCTGGACACAATGACAGAAGTCACAGTCACAAAACAGGGACACAGTCTGTGCTAGTAGCTCTGCACTCACCTGATACCCTGGTCGCCCATACAGCATGGGGTACTGTGGGAGGATCACATCCAGCAGAGCCATGTTCTCCTCCAGGGTGAAGGGCTGTGACCTCTCCACAGACCTTGACATGGTTCCAGGGAATCACGAGCAGCAGCAGTGTGGTAGAATCGAAATATGTGCAGGCAAGTGCTCCCTCATGGGACCTGGCTGTCTTATATCTGCCTTGCTGGCCTGTTTCATGCACAGGAGTACAGAGTGATTGGTCACTCACCTTTGCATCCTATGTTTCCTCCAATCCCTTCAAACCTAGCACAGTCAGTGGGTTCTTATTGTGTTTTTTTCTTCAGCATGATGTCAACCCCACAAACACATTGCAACAAAGTAGATTCATTCCAACTGACTTCTGCTGTGCACCTTCCAGAACAAATTCAAACTTAAAACTTGGTCTCCATGACAACCAGCATGCATGTAGGCCTTAATACTTGTCCCTCATGTGTCCCCTATGTAATTTTGAGCTTCACACACAGGTACGGTGCGTTCCGGGGCCCTAGGGCACCCCAAATGCATAGCAACGGCCCGTACAGGCGTGCGTACTTTCACTATCACCATGGGTGTCCTCGCGTATGCGTACTCGCAGTGGTACGGCCCGTACACACGCCTGTACGCTCACTATCACCATGGGTGTTCTCGCGTATGCGTACTCGTAGTGATAGTGAACGTACAGGCGTGTGTACGGTCCGTACCAGTACGAGTACGCATACGCGAGGACACCCATAGTGATAGTGAGCGTACAGGCGTGTGTACGGGCCGTACCACTACGAGTACGCATACGCGAGGACACCCATAGTGATAGTGAGCGTACAGGCGTGTGTACGGGCCGTACCACTACGAGTACGCATACGCGAGGACACCCATAGTGATAGTGAGCGTACAGGCGTGTGTACGGGCCGTACCACTACGAGTACGCATACGCGAGGACACCCATAGTGATAGTGAACGTACGCACGCGTGTACGGGCCGTACCACTATGGGTGTTCTTGCGTATGCGTACTTACTGACCGTACACATGCCTGTACGCTCACCATCACTATGGGTACACATACGGCAGCACTCCCATAGTGATATGGGAACGTACACAGGCCCTCTTAGCAGCAGTACGGTGGTATTCACACATCACAGTGGTGACAGGCAGCACACAGGAAGGAATAGGGCTGACATACTTGTCCATGGATGGACATCAAGGCATTGTCTGGGCAGTACTACATGTGTGGGGCACAGGTGTGACAGGCTGTGATGTGGCACATTACTCCTGAGTCGAGAAGGCACCAGATGTATGATGAGATCTGTACAGATGTAATGTGTGACGGTGCAATGTGTGCCAGGCACGCCCTTGACTCCTTTGACATGTGTGCATGTCGTACTGCACACTTGGGATGAGCGTCACTGGCATGGCACAGACACCAACACACGGAAGTGTCCCCTGATGCCCGGTACAGGGGTTACCACACCTGACATGTCACTACCCACGGTGCACGATGTGACTATGTCATGTATGTGTGGGGGGTTCCCATTAGGTTGATGTTGGAGCACCCTCAAAAGCTGCAGCTGTTGCAGCAACCAACATGTGTCTGTGTGTAGATTGACATTGCACACTGTTCCGCACACCATGCCACATGTGGTATCGGATGTGAGGTGCATATGTATGCATGGGACACGGAGTAGCATAACAAGGACATGTCTGCATCCTCTCTATGAATGTGTGGTGAGTCATGACATGTACACCTTCATGGCAAGGTGTGTCCTAGTGTAATGTCATGTGACCTGTGGCTCTAGTGTTCCGCTACCAGTCTCTGCAATCGACATCCTACTTCTGCTGATGTGTGGATGTATGTCACTCCTGTGTTGCGTCTGGCTGTTCACTTGCACTGGGACACAGCTAATCCCATGCCATGGCATGTGGAGGTTCAGAATCTCCGTGTGTAGCTGGGTCTTGGTAGGAGTGTCACCTGGCAGCCATACGTGTCCAGGGCATGTGGCACATACCTGACTCCGTATGTAGCATATGTGTATAGACAGATTAACATGTGCTCAGTACATATAAATTGTTGTTGTGGTGCACTCACTCTTCCTTGTCACTTCCAAATTACTGCAGAGCGCCGCCTCTTCCCCGAGCAATTCCGGATTTGGCTGCCATGCGGGAGAATGACTGTATCCGGTGCTACCGCTTCCCCCAACGGTTGATTCTGGATTTGACGACGAGACTGGCACCACACCTGCAACCGCTGCACAGGTATCCTACGGCACTGACACCCAAGCTGAAGGTAATGGCAGCCCTACATTTTCTAGCCACGGGTACCTTTCAAAATACCATAGCTCATGTTGGTGGCATGTCCCAGAGCATGTTCTGCCGTGTGCTGCATGATTTCTTAGAGGCCATGTTGATTCACCTGGATGACTTCATCCATTTTCCTACCCCTGAACAGTTGACTGTGGTCAAGCGTGGATTCTATGCCCTGGGAGGGATGCCCCATGTCATTGGGTCCATAGATGGGGCACATGTTGCTTTGGTACCACCACAGGCACAGGAGGTAGCGTACCGGAATCGCAAGCACTACCACTCCATCAATGCCCTTGTGGTGTGTCTGTCCAACATGGTGATTTCACATGTCTGTGCTCGTTTTCCAGGATCAGCACACGATGCCTACATCATGAGGCGTAGCAGGGTGCCTGAAATGATGACGCAGCTGCGCAACGAACGAGCATGTGTTGTTGGTGGGTACACTCTGGCAGTCCTGTATTTTGCTTACACTTCCAGCACGACCGCTTCTCCTGTCCTGCTTATGTCCATGTGCTTTCCATGTAGGGGACGCTGGCTATCCCAACATGCCATGGCTGATCACACCTCTCCGCAACCCCATCACGCCGGCCCAGCTCCGCTACAACACCGCCCATGGCCGGACAAGGCGAGTGATCGAGAGGACGTTTGGCCTCCTGAAGAGCCGATTCAGGTGCCTACACAAGACCGGCGGCACCCTCCCATATGCCCCGGCGAAGGTCTGCAAAATCTTCATGGTCTGCTGCATGCTGCACAACATGGCAGTTGAGAAAGCTGTGCCACTCATCCTGGATCAAGATGACGAGGACCATCCACCCGTGGAGGACGAAGGTCTTGGCAATGGGGCTAGTGATGTGGAGGATGTGGAGCCGCAAGAGGACATCCGGACTCGGCTCATACGCAACTTCTTTGCTTAGTGGTGAGTACCAGTGTCTGAGTGTGCACGCATTGGTCCCCGTGTGGCATGTGTTGTGATGTGTGTCTCCACATGCATGTATGGCACGTGAGTCAGAGGTGTGTGTGGGTGTGTCACTGGAGTGATGGTGCCAGTGATGGTTGTATTTCCCCAGTCATAATTGTGACCTAGCATGTTGTCATCCATACATGTGTCGAGTAAATGCACATGCAAGTGGCTGTGCTTTTTGTGGCTGACTTCTTGTGTGTCTCTCTTCCCCAGGTACTTGCGCATGCCGTCTGCTGCTTGCATTGTTGTGGCACTGCTATTCCTCATGGACACGTCATCGTGTGCTGACTCAGCGTTACAGGCACGGAAACGTTTGGAAGTCTCCTTAGGGTAAGGGATGCATCAGGGGTGTATTGGGTGTGGCAGTTGTTCACGATGTATGCACACTGCCCCTGTCGATGTTTGGTTCCTCTGCAGACATGTTGCATCACCATGGTACACATGACATGCAGCTGGGTACACCTGAATAGATGGTCAGACTAGTTGACAGTCATCTGTGATGGGATAGTGGATTGTGATGATGGCATCAATGTGTGTAACACTGCCCTCGGACACATACAGTTTGCATTGGCTTGACATGGTGTGGGACTTCCACAGCAAAGGATCAATGGTGTATGGCAGCCTCTCCGTGAGCAGCAGGGGGTGTTTAGCTGTTAGCCGACACTTGTGTGCCAGTTCCATGGCTATCACGCATTTGTGCTGCAGAAGGGGTGTGCCAGTGTTGGACCCACATGTTACTCCACATGACCTGTGTATGTGTACTCCGAGTTGCCTCTGCATTCCCGAATACATGACTAATAAAGGTGTCCCTATGCCTCCAAGGTGCCTCTTCTCAGTCAATGCTGGTGTGTTGCCACGGTGCATCCGGCATGTCTGGCATGGTTTTCCCTGATAGTGGCTATGTGTCTATGTGTCGAGTAGCAAGATGCAAGCTGTGTGTGTGGGATGAGACTGTGTATTGTGCATGATGTCCATGACTGTGTGGGTATTGTGACATGTGCCATCCCCATGCATCCAACGTTGGCCAGGCCCCCATTATCTGCATCCACCGGACTCAAGCTTGCAGGACATGGTTCTGCCACCTGTCTACACATACCTGGGTGCCCCCAAGGACACTGGACATGATCCCTGACCTCTGCGCATGACTATTGCTGTACTCAATATGTCTGTCGGCACGGTTGTGCGGCCACCCCCTCAGCTGGTTGGGCCCATCACGGGTTTGTATGGTGCTCCATGTCTGTCTTGCCTAATACACTGTGACCCGTGTGTCCTGTGCCAGACTCAGGCCCCAGGGTGTGGATGGTTGAAGTCAAAAGAGAACTCAGGCATGTTTAGACTTTACAAGACACATGTAAGGTAATAATGCAACCAGCCGGCATCTTCTCTTCATGGTGTGACTTTTTATTTTTGTGGGGGGGTGGGGGGGGGGGGGTATGACGTGAGGGGCTTTCAGGGAGTTTGGAATCCAAAGCTCAGTAGGGGAGTTGGTGTCCTTGCCATTGGAAATCCTCAGAGTCCATGCCACAGTCTTTGTCAACATTGGTCAGACAGTGACCAGCAATGCCATGTGGCAGAGAATGTCTTTTGATGCTGTGATGCTGTTGCTCCAGTGGGCCAGGTGCCAGGCCAGGTGTCCTGGGAGATGGTGATGTAGCGCCGACCCTCACGGTCTTTTCCGTGGACCACCCGCCCTCCTGCGGGGACCCTCAGAAGCAGGCCGTGACGATGTTTGGGATGCTCCATCAGATGTTTCCTCCTCCTCCTCCTGATCCCTCCCTGTGGGTGGTGATGTTCTACGCCTTCTGGCACAGAGAGAGTTGGCCATGTTGTCGGCCATCCGACGGAGTGTAGTGTGAATTCCCGTGAACACCGTCACAAGCTCAGCCTGTCTGTCCTCCATCCTCCGTTGGTGTTGCAGTAGACAGGCATGTTGCTCCGCATGTTGCTGGGCCTGCTGGGTCTTGATCTCATCGAGGGTCCCCTTCATATCATTGAGGGTGGACACAACCTGGGCCATGCCCATGGTGTCCTGCCGGTATGTGTCCAGGATGTTACGGACATGGGAATATACCGGATCCCCAGCCAACTGGTCAGGCTGGCGCCTCCGCTGTCCTCCACTCCCACCACCCCTGCCCACTTGCACCTGGCCTGCCCTTGTGGGCACATCGGGTCTCCGGGACCCCTGAGGGGTGGCATTGGCATTGTCGCCTGCCTCCTCCTGGGTGCCCGGGACACCGTGTCCCTCCTGGCCAGCCTGGCTGCTTTGCGGTGGTGGGGCAGGGATCCTGGGTGTCTCCTGGGATGTGGCAGGAGTGGGGGTGGTGGTTGGCCCCGTTGTACCTGACACAGGTGCTGCAGGTCGTTGGACACCAGAGGGGCCAGGTTGGTCGGGGTCGTCCACAGAGTGGTGAGAGTCGTCGCTGCCGGTGGGATCGGCCTCCCGCAGAGCCGGGTCCTGTGAGTCTTCCCCCCCAGTGTTGGGGGGTGAACCACGAGGTTGACCTGTGTGTGAGAGAGACAATGTTAAATTTTGTTCCATGCAACATCCATGTTTCATTAGTTTCAAAGTTGGAACATTTCCTCTGGGAATTTGGATCTGTCTTGCATTCCACTCTCAGTGCACTTGTGCATGGGTGTGTCCCTTGGGCACAGCTTTGGCGACTTTAACTATGTGTGGCACAGTCTTACTTGCTGCGTCAAGTGTGACTGCAGTCAGCAGTGGAATGGGCAGGTGTGGCGAGCCGTGCATTGGCGCCTTCCGTGTTGCACTGTACGTGGGCACATGAAGTTGTTCCACACACTTCAATGATGCAGGTAGCTGTCGTTGTGCTCGTGCACAGGTTGTGACATGGCCCTGTGTTTTGCCATAGAGAAGAGGGGGGGTTCTGGCACTGGCCACCCTTGTCCACATGCACGCAGTCCACCTGCTGACGAGCAGACATTCCCACACACCACAAGGCTGATTTGTTCTCCCTGTGTCTCCCTCCCTCTCTGTCCCCCTCTCCCTCCCTCTCTGTCCCCCTCTCCCTCCCTCTGTGTGTCAGCCTCCTCCCTCTGTCCGTCTCCCTGTGTCTCCCTCCCTCTCTGTCCCCCTCTCCCTCCCTCTCTGTCCCCCTCTCCCTCCCTCTGTGTGTCAGCCTCCTCCCTCTGTCCGTCTCCCTGTGTCTCCCTCCCTCTCTGTCCCCCTCTCCCTCCCTCTCTGTCCCCCTCTCCCTCCCTCTGTGTGTCAGCCTCCTCCCTCTGTTCGTCTCCCTGTGTCTCCCTCCCTCTCTGTCCCCCTCTCCCTCCCTCTCTGTCCCCCTCTCCCTCCCTCTGTGTGTCAGCCTCCTCCCTCTGTCCGTCTCCCTGTGTCTCCCTCCCTCTCTGTCCCCCTCTCCCTCCCTCTGTGTGTCACCCTCTGTCACCTCAGCCCAGCTTACTGTGCACACACTGTTAGCAGATCTTTGAATGGCCCTTGGATTGTTGATGTGAGTTTGTTTCTGATCTCCAGGCACCCATTGGGTGTAGTGTGTGTGTCTGCACTGCTGCTGTGGTGGTGTGTGCTGCCACTCTTTCACAGTGTTGGCTGTTCATTAGCTGCTGTCATGTGCAAAACAGTGCCGTCACCCCCATGTGTTGATGCAAGGCGTCCGCCATTTGCTGGCGAGTCTTTCCTGTGTGGGGACACACTGTTTGTCTGGCTGTGACCTAGGCCATATGGGCAGAGGGCATTGTTGTCTGCTTCTGAGTTGCACTATGTGATTTTTGGGGCCCACCCTCCCGCCATCCGGCTTACCGTGTCATGTGTTGGTGTCTTCTGTGGCCTGTGACTTGACATTGTCCAGCTGGGTGCATGGGGCATGGTGGCGCCAGTGGCATGTGCGTGTTCATGGAGTGTGGTTGAGTCATGCGATAGCTTGGGGTGGTTGCGTGCCTGTTTGTGAGTTTGGTTGTGGATGACGTTCCCCCCATGTGAGGTGCGTTCTTTGTGTACTCACCCGGGTCTCGGAGTCCTCCTAATCCTTCGACTGCCTCCACCGGCAGTATGGCAATCACCCTCTCCTCCCAGGGATGGTAGTGTATGGGTCTGCGGGACGGCCCTCCTCCAGTGACGTTGGCCTGGTTGTGTTCATCCGTCATCTTGGCTCGGACCCTCCTCCGCAGATCGTACCACCTGGCTTGGCATTCCTGCTTGTTCCTTCTGGTGTCCGCAACAGCATTCACAGCATCGACGATGGTCTGCCACATGGCTGATTTTGCTGAAATGCTGGTCTGTCTGACCAATGTTCCAAAGAGGTGTGGCTCGACTCTGAGGATTTCATCGACAAGGACCTCCAACTCTCGGTTACTTAACTTTGGATTCTTGTTAGTGGGCATGGTGAGGGGTGTGGGTGTGGAGGGGGGGGTGTGTGGATGGTTGTGGGTGTGTGGGTGTGGTTGTGCAGGTGTGTGTGTGTGTGAATGTGATGAGGGGGTGTTTGTGAAGGTGGTTGTGTGAAGGTGTGCAAGTGTAAGGTGTGGTAAAGCTTGTAGTATGGTGCTGTAGGTTGTCTGTGGGGTCTGGCATCAGTGAGTCTGTTGCAAAGGCTCATGGTTTGTGTGTGTGGGCCCTTTTTATTGGTCCATTGGTGGGTGTGGCTGTGTTTGAAGTTTGGGTGGGTGTGTTATAAGGAGTGGTGGTGTTTTGGGCCTCTGTTTGTTTTTGGCAGTTGCAGGTCAGTAAATGTGTTGTTTTAGTGGTTGTTGGACATGTTTAGTGGCTTTGTGACATTCGAATGGTGTATTCTTGTGTTGTTTTGGTTTGTCCTGGTTGTGTACGTGCGTTTTTAGCGTGTGTACGGGGTGTACATGGGCCATTTTGTTGTACAGTGCTGTCCTTGTGTGTGGCTTGGTACGACTCGTACATGCGGTTGTGATGTTGGGGCCTGGGGTGCGCTTCGTACTTAGGATGTTGTGGTGGCGGTACGGCTCTGACGTACACGGGTGTACATTCACGGGTGGGGGTACGACTCTAATGTACAGGGGTGTACATACACGGGGGGTTCGACACATACAGGGGTGTACATACACGGGGGGGTACGACACGTACACGGGTGTACATTCAGGGGGGGTGGGACACGTACACGGGTGTACATACACGAGGGGTTCGACACGTACACGGGTGTACATACACGGAGGGGTACGACACGTACACGGGTGTACATACAGGGGGGGTACAACATGTACACGGGTGTACATACACGGGGGTACGACACGTACAGGGGTGTACATACACGGGGGTAGGACACGTACACGGGTGTACATACACGGGGGGTACGACACGTACAGGGATGTACATACACGGGGGTATGACACGTACACGGGTGTACATACAGGGGGGGTGGGACACGTACACGGGTGTACATACACGGGGGGTTCGACACGTACACGGGTGTACATACACGGAGGGGTATGACACGTACACGGGTGTACATACACGGGGGGTACGACACGTACAGGGGTGTACATACACGGGGATACGACACGTACACGGGTGTACATACACGGGGGGTACGACACATACACGGGTGTACATACACGGGGGGTACGACACGTACAGGGGTGTACATACACGGGGGTTCGACACGCACAGGGGTGTACATACACGGGGGGTACGACACGTACACGGGTGTACATACACGGGTGGGGGTACGACTCTAATGTACACGGGTGTACATACACGGTTGGGGTGGGGGTACGGGTCGTACATACACGGGTGTACATACACGGGTGGGGTTCCGACTCGTACATAGGAGGGCTGGGGGGAGTGTTGTGCGCGTATGCGGACGCGTGTCTCCATGGTTGCTATGGGTGTTCGGTGCGGATGGTGTTTTTTCCATACGGTTGTAACATCGGACGCACGGGATGGATCGTGATTCCGCGGTCGGACTTCAGTTTTCACATTTGTACGGTAAATCGTCCGAGGACGTGTCGGACACATTTTCCGACCCGAGGATGTGTGGGGAATAATTCCCAATGCGAATCGTATGGTCTTTTTCCCATGCGAATCGTAATTGGCAGTTTGTATGGCACTTGTACGATTCGTACGGTAAAAAGACCGGATACGAGTCGTACGGGGAATTTTTTTGCCGGATCGTAATTGGCACCTATGTGTTAAAAATTCTGGTGTTTCAATGGTTGTGGTTTTTGAAGTAAAATTACAGTCAATGGTACTTTCTCTGATAAACGTTGGAAAACATTTTTCACTTCTCCTTGTTTGAATATCTCTCTTTATGAGTTCATCTTACCCCAAAGAATACAAATCTTCTCTCTCCCTCTGTCTCGCTTTCATTTTATATCTCTGTCCCTCTTTCCTTCCATTCAACGCTGTCAAGAATGCTCATTATGAAGATAATTTTATTTTTCCTCACAAATCAATCTATCATTCTTGGCTTCCTGTTGTAATCCATTAACTTTCCTTGTTATGTTTTTTGATGCATTAATGGATGATTTTTTTTATAATGCTCTTCTTCAACTAAATGTTTATTCATATGTAATTCATAATCATCTGTACTCATAGCAGTAATACTACCCTCTTTATCTGCTGGTTTCATTGGGATGTCCTCATATTCATAAAGGTTTTTTTCGGTGACAAGTTTTGTTATGAAGACAGATTATTATGACCCTAATAATGGTTCTTCACCATATCTTCCATTCCGTTCTTACAAACATATCTACCTCTTTCCCTAACATTCTTTTATTGTGATTACATGTGGCTACAGGTTTTAAACCTGTTCTGTTATGTTGGGGAGGGAATGTATTTCATGCCCGGAAAAAAAATTTGGATTTTCCTAAAAAATCATTCCAATTCAATTCAAACTTGTTTACTGATGCTGCTAGGCAAAACATAAACCTTTCTCTAAGGCTTCCTTTTCTTCCTTTGGAAATTGCCTACTTGAGGGATTTATAATAGGGGGTTCATAATTATTAGATTTTAATCCCAATTTTCTGGCTTTTTGTTAGCATGCACTCTTGCCTTTGTTGGCCCCATACTGATTTTGATACTGACCTCTCCAACTTCCATGATGTTCATTTGTTTGTCTGTCTTCTTTGGTAAGGCAGGTTGGAAATCCCTGCTTGTGGATGGCTGTATTTCTCTACTAACCCAACTGAATAGTTCCAGTCTATCTGTTCCACCTTCTTCAGATTCTGAAATGGTATCTGGCTTCTCAGTGAAGGGCACACATTTTATAGGTCTGAACCTTCTACCTCTGTTGTCCAACTATTTTCTTTAGTGTTCTTTCATAATATTCTTCTTTCAAGATCTCAAAAATGTACTTGTTGATATCCTTTCTTGGTTTTAATCATTTATGTTTAGTAGATAGTCTCCACAACCTTCAAAAAAGTGCTTAATGTATATAAAAAAAATAAGTACCAGTGCCCTCGACAGGAGACAATTGCAGCTTGTGACACCTATTGCCCTTGTCAGCGCTGTCAATGACAGTACCAATATAACTGCTAACCATCACACTGCTGCAAGTGTGACAATCCAGACTATTCCATTCCCCCAATGCTATAAGTATGGATTGGTCGACAGGTATTAGTAATTTTTAAGGTATATTGAATGAATAAACTACTGTTCTTGTCCTGATCTCTAAATGAGATATACAGCCCCACCATGTGACAGACTGTCAAAAAGCTCGGGTGCTAACAATTAAGTGCGGGTGCCGAGCACCAAAATCACTGGCTCAAATTAAGCACTGCTTCAAAATCTCTATCTGCCTCTGCTGATTTCATATTTGCCTCATGTAAGGCTGTAAGTTGTTTCTCCATAACTCCTCTTTTTTATCGATGATTATTAAGTTTTTGTGCTGTCTCAATTATTAGCAGTAGCCAATCTCTGCTACACCAATTAGGGGATAAGTGTCCAGGTTTGTTTAAATTTCTGGTTATCATGAAAGAAAGCTGGTTAATTTTTAACTTGTAGGCCCATCAGGATTGCACCTTTTTAGGTTTCGTCTGTACAGCGCTTGCACTATGCTTGTGATATATAGTGTATTAAAGATATCTTAAAAGGGACTTACCTTCACTTCTTATTGGTCCTTGTTCTTATTAATTTGCTTTTCCTTATTTCTATTGGTACTTCCTCATTTCTATTGTCTCAATTTTAAGAGTTTCAAGCAATGATCGTGAAAAAAAATAGAAACAAGAGCTACATCCTTGCTTTAAAGTTACAGCACCGCTCGAGTGCCGTGGGCTCAGCGCTCCTTTATGATCTCAGTGGAGATTGTCCTACGTGCTTTTTAATCATTCTTCCTGCTCCAGAAGAAGCATTCACTACCCAGCACCCCCAGGGGACAAGTAGGGACTTACTTGAGTGCTTTCTTCATCTTGTGGACTCCACCGTCCCCCCAGGATACAAGCAGGCATCCACTTCAGTACTTGTTTTTAAGCTTCTTTTTTCCTCACCAATGCCTGTATCACCTCCGCTACAGATGCCTTAAACTTCATACCTGTACTTTAAACTCATCCATGTGCTCCTTTGTCATGACAGCAGAGGTTTTACTAGTGCCTAGCCTGCATCTTTGTTCCTGCCTGTACATTATAATATATCGTACTAATATCGGTACACACTGTGACCATCATGTACACTATATCTGTGGGCACCCCTTTATGGTTTTGGTAACTCCACAGCGCTGTGTTTCTAATATTTTGATAAGAACCCACTCCAAGGCTGTGTAATTTTGTGGTGTCAGTCCACTACAGAGCTGTGTATATACATTTTCTTGTGAGTCCACACCAAGGCTATGTGTCGTGCATTGTCATCACCCCACTCTGAGCCTGGGTGGCTTGCCTATTAAGGTAAGCCCCTTCCAGGGTTGTGTCTTGTGTACGTTTGTCAGTCCACATTGTTGTTTCTTGAGGATTGTTGTTAGACCACCCTATAACTGTGTTGTTGTGAGTCCACTCGAGGGTGGTGTGCACTGTGTGGTGCTATCAGCCCACTCTGGACCTGGATTCCATGTGTGTTGCTGTCGGCACGGTTAAATAACAGCTATGTAAAGTGTTGAAATAATGAAGCAAAGAGTCAAATACAGAAATACGCAAAGCCTGGAGAGAGCAGCGGTAGAGATTGAATCACTTCAGCCAACTGCAGCCTGGCACACGATCACTGCAATAAAAGGGTAGGTAACTATTTTCTTTCCAATCTAGATGCAAATACCTTTGTCTTTTTATTTTATTTTTTTTATTTTTTTTGAGTTTACAGATGTTGTACAAAGGAAATCCACAAACAGTAAAAACTTATTTGTCCCTCACATGCCTTAAAGAACCTTTTACAGAAAGGAGAGAAAAATAGAAAAAGAAAGAGAAACATTATCCAATATTATTCTGCTAAAGATCTCTCCAGCTAGTTACTGGAGCCCAAATAGCTCTCCCCTTATCCCTTACTTTGATACTTTTTGATTCAAATAAACATGATTCTATATTATGTATCCCAAGCAACCGTGCCAGCCACATTTGGAATGTGGGAGGAGAAGGCTCCTTCCAGCCTGCGGATATAATGATGCGAAGTACAGCTGTACAAATAAAAACCAAAGCTTCCGCGGTGCTACCTAATTTCATGTTCCTATCGACTCCCGTTAACATCAGTGTAGAAGAGAAATCAATTCTGCATTTTAAGAGCCCCTCCAAAAAGACTGAAATTTCTTTCAAAATAATAGACAGCTTTTCACACTGATAAAACATGTGTATTAGATCCGCTGGGCTTTTATCACATCTAGGACAATTATCCTTCGGCACCAAACCCCAAGCCGCAAGCTTTGCCGGCGTAAAGTATAGATTAAAAAGGGTTTTATAATGCTGGGCCCTCAGATTAGATGAGCGGAGTAATTTCTTATTTAACAATAAAGCAAGATCTAAGTCCACATCAGGATCATCTGTTTTAACTGCTAGTGAAGACTCTACTTTCTCCAAATCATCCTGTATTCCCTCCAGCAGATAACTATATATAATTTTTATTTTATTACCCCCATTCCCTACATAGTCTATCACAGGAAGCCTTGTAGATATCAGAATTCTCGGTCTAAATGCCTTCAAAGTCTCTACTACCTGTCCATACAGAAACCAATAATTGGTAGAAATCCCAAATTTAGACTGGAATGCTCCAAAACTTAAAAATTCCTCCCCCTCAAAAAAATCGCCTACAGATCTAATTCCACTTTCACTCCAGAGAGGATTAATCATATTCTTGCCCAAAAAAGGAAATAGGCTAGAGTTCCAAAGAAGGAGGTACATGTTATACTTGGGGATTTCCAATAGCTTTTGGACTGCTTTCCAAGTCCCCCATATCCCATTCAGTATCTTCAGTCTAGGCTTCTTGTAAAATCTCCTATCAACCTCCCTTAGGAGCAGCCCTATAGCATTTTTCCCAAGAAGAAGCTCAAAAATGGAGGGAGGGGCCTGCATACTTCCCTGAATCATTACCAGGCTGGAATCATGATGAAAGAGAATTGACATATGTGCTAATAAACAAGAAAGATGATATAGCCGGAGATTTGGAAGAGCCATACCACCCCTGTCATACGGGAGTGACATAAGGTTCAATGACCGTCTGGTTTCCCCGTATTGCCATATGAACCTGTTAAAAAGATTTTCCAGATTTTTAAAAAAAATTTCCTCCAGTAATAAAGGGATAGCTCGAAACAAATAAAGAATCTTGGGAAAAAATGTCATCTTAAGTACGTTTATCCTTCCGACCAGGGAGAGGTGTAGAACATCCAGCCTTTTTAACTCTGCTTCCATCGCCACCATAAGGGGGCTGTAATTTTCCATAATAATCTTCTCAACATCCGAATTAACTCTGATCCCTAGATAGACTGCTGAATCCAAATATCTGCTGTCTAACTTAATAATGTTCTTAGTGCAGATAATCTGGGTCTTCTCTTCATTAAGCAAATATCCCGAGCTGCTACCAAATTCCTTGGCCAAATCCACTAGAGCAGACATTGCCTGATGTGGATCACTGGTAAAGATCGCCAGATCATCTGCATAAGCTAGCAATTTAGTTGTGTGCCAAATATGAATAACGGGACTAATCCTATTACAGCCCATTATTCTAAGGATCAGGGGGTCGATATATAGTGAGAAAAATATCGGGGAGCAGGGACAGCCCTGCCGTGTTCCTCTTTTAATCAAGATCTTCTCCGACTTCTCCCCCATTACTAACACCCTAGCCACGGGGTCTGAATACATAGCTCGGAGGGCTTTGATGATCTTGGGGCCAAAACCCTTTGCATCTTAAATACGCCATAAAAAATTCCATATTACGCGATCAAAAGCTTTCTCCGCGTCAAGGAGGATCATGGCCATCTCCCTCCCCCCAGCAGCATGGGCATCAAAAAGAGCAATGGCCCGGCGAGTATGATCCGTAGTGCCCCGTCCGGGCACAAACCCATGCTGCCAAGGGGAGACAAGGCCGCCAATGACCCTCCCCAGCCTTTTAGCCCAAATTTTTGAGTACACCTTGGTGTCTGCCTTAATAAGTGAGATTGGCCGATACGACCCTGGTTTCTCTTTGGGCTTGCCCTTTTTATGGAATATGATAATGTTGGTCTCCTTCCAGGAATCTGGTATAATGCCTGAACATAAAATGCCATTAAAAAGATCTAGCAAAATAGGAAGTAACTCGTTTTCCAGATTTTTATATACTTCCAAAGGGATTCCGTCGGGACCCACAGCTTTCCCAGCAGCCAGTTCTCGCAAGGCATCTTTAATCTCTGTAATCGATACATCCCTTTCCAGCTGCTCTCTTAAGGCTACATCAAGTAAGGGGCCTATATTGCCAATCTCTAAATTAGACAACTCTTGCTGTTGGCTCTGATGACTCTCATCATCATACAGATTTTGATAAAACTTTTCAAAGATCTTTAGTATGTCCTTAATCTCCGAATATGTCTTCCCCTCATCCTGAATACTCGTGATAACATTCTTTGATCTTTCCTGCCTAATACGTAAGGCCAAAATCCTGCCAGCCTGTTCCCCGGTCTCATACCTTTTCGCCTTTGATGCCTGATACTCCCCCACCGCTTTCTGAGTGACCAATTTTTGCAAATTGGCTTTAATAACCGCCATACTTCTAAAACTCTCCAGCCCGTCCAAACTCCTCCCTATTTCTTCACTATGAACCTTCTCTGCTATCGCAAGATCCTCCATAAGCTTATCAACCTTTGCCATGTCCTCCTTCCTTAGTCTAGCTGAACAGCTTATAGTTTCCCCCCTAAAAGCTGCTTTAAAAGCTTCCCAAACCCCATTCCTAGAGGCACTATATCTGTTTGCATCAAAAAACTCGCCAGTCCAGTTTTTGATATGTTCAAGAAACCTACAATCTGATAATAGTTTTCTTTCAAAAGTCCAATTGGTATGTTTTTTCTCTGAACAATAGACCCTATACGATAGAATAAGAGGATTGTGGTCAGAGATTACTCTGGGGAGTTTCTTAATAGTAGCCTTAGTAAGTTCAGATTGTGAAATAAAAAAGTAATCTAATCTGGAGTATTTTTGATATGGGTTCGAGAAGTATGTAAACCCCGGGTCCTGCGGTTCCTTTTCACCCCAGACATCTTTGAGTCCATGCGATCTTATAAGGGAGGACAGAGCACTGTACACCCTAGGTTTCCTTCCAAGATATTTAGACATATCCTGCCAGACTGCGGAAATATTTAGATCCCCACAGACTATCAGCGGCGTTGGCCACCCTGCCAACTCTGCTTCCAAATAGTCAGAGATGTCTGGATCATCGCAATTTGACCCATAAATAGAACAAATTGTAACTCCTAAACTTAATTCTGCAATGACCCAGCGACCTAACCTATCATTTTTAACCCTCTTCGCTCCCCCTAAAGAAGTTCTGGCCAATAATGCTACACCCCTATTCATGGATGTCTGTGAAGAACATACAATCAGCTCATAGCCTCTTATATTCAGCAAATTACGTTTAGCCCAGGGAAGATGGGTCTCTTATAAGCAAATTAAATCCAACCTATTATGTCTAACTAGGAAGTCCAGCCTTTGGCGCTTCTTCCAGTCATTTAGTCCCGAAACATTAATCGTACATATTGTAATACTCATACTGATATGGTTTTTTCTGAACAATCCTGCCATACCAATACCCAGCAAAAAACATAATTGCCTAAGCATGCTGTTAATATATCAGCAATAGAACACAATTCACAACTATATATCCTACTACAACACCTGATCAACTCCTTTTTATTTTTACACCCCCAAACCTGTGCCACACCCCATGAACCCCCCCACCCCGCTCCCCCAAACCACCCAACACCGTCCCCTATCCCCTTAAATGAGGCGCACAGACCTAGTCTGTGCATATGATGAGAGCAGTGGTCGCGTTAAGGAATAAAGACATAGAATACCACCTAGAAATCATAGAGATCTTAGAAAGCCCTGTGGTTGATCCTAGAGAAAGAGAACCTAGAACCATACCGACAAATGATTCCCCTAACTTTCCAGAGAATCTAGAAACTCCTTAGCCTTTATCTCCGAGGCAAAATAGAAAGCTTTCCCTTCCTTAATAATCTTTAGTTGAGCAGGGTTTATCAGAAACACTTGTAGTTTCTTCTCCTGGAATGGTTTAATAAGCTGGCGAAGTCTCCATCTCCTCTCCACCGTGGTGTGGCAAAAGTCCAGGCGGACAAAGAAAGATATTCCTTCAGCCGACCTCTTTGCATCAGGTCTTGCCTTCTCCGCAACTAGCTGTCTTAATGAAAAGTTGCCAAAAAAGATCAAAATTGCCCTCGGTTTGTCCCCCTCTCTCACATTTGTATGAACCCTAAAAGGAGTACGATGAGCCCTCTGAATCTCGGACTGCCAGTTCCAGTTGGAGAGCTCCGGGAATGCTTGAGCGAACAGTTTAAGAATAAAGGCTTTAGTATCTGACCCTTCAGCCCCCTCCGGGATCCCTAGGACCCTTAAATTATTCTGTCTTTGCCTATTTTCTAAATCCTCCAGTTTCCATTGGATATCAGACACCTGTGAGCACTGAGCGTCAACCTTGTTTACTGCCTCAGCAGCCTGTGACTCTGATGACACAATCCTCTCCTCCAAATTTGGTACTCTATCACCCAGTGAGGCACTAGCTTTTGAAAGCCTCCTCACAGCCCCCTGCATTTTCCTCATTGCAGCTTGCATCTTCTTACTATCTTGGCGTGTCTCCTCTCGGTGGGAAATGATTTCCTGGTGTATAGATTCCAGTAAAGCCAGCTCAGAGGGGCTCCCTTGCGAAGACGTGGCCAATGGATGAGTCCAATTGCTTTCAAAATCAGTCTGCCTTTTTGAAGTTACCTCTGACCTTACCGCGGTAACAGGAGGCTCCTGCTCTATATCGCTGTCCGTGCCATGCGTACTGCTTTCCATAGAGGGATAATGTTCGTCATCAGCGTCTGACCACTCCGAAACCGAAAAAAAGCACTCACTTGAAACTTTTTCCGTGACACTTGGCTGTAAATCCCTTGAGGCAGTTCCGACAGTCCCGATAGTTACTGAGGGGGGGTTACCTATCTCTCGAGAGACATCCTCCTCAAGCTGTACCCCCCCATGCCTCCCCTGCTAGGCGATGGGCTCATCTTGGAACTAACTACAGTCTTACAGACCTCTGCTTTACCTTCAGAAAGCCTTGCAGTCGGGGCAGCAACTGAGCTGACAGCCAGTACATTCCCTCCGTCAGAGGCAGCGGCGATTGAAGCCTCCCCCATCAGATCAAAACCTTCACTGCAATCTTTGGTAGAGAGGTGTTCTTGCTCCTGTTCACGTACTCCCACACCAGACTCCAAAGGGAGGTTTCTTTTAGCCCCTCTCTCCTTTCCGGAATTCAAAAACATGCTAGCAATAGGGGGGGCCGTGGTGGGGGCTGTGGTAGGGGCAGGAGCAGTGGTATTCTGACAAGTCTTACCGGCTAGCTGCTGTTTCTTATCGGCAAGGGATCGAGGCTCAGCCAATGTGTTTGTTGAAGTGCTTGCCTGCTCCTGTAACGCCATTGCACCTTCTGCTTCTCCTTTCTTTTTAGGCACAGCCGTTTTAACATTATTAATTTTCCGGGGGATGGCAGCCGTATTCGGCAGTCGAGTACCTCGTCTCGTCATGACGGGGACCTGACTGCCAGAGCTTTCCTCCTGAACACAGCCCCTTGCACCGAACTCCCACAACTCCCACAACTCCCACAATACCGCTCGATAGCAGCCTGCTCCGTTCCGCAGCCTCCGCTGAGTTCGCAGCTGCCACTGCCTCTGCCCACAGCCTGCCGAGCCTCTACGGAGATGAAAGAAACGATCAGCAGCGGCAGCAACCGGTGCGCGAAGTGTTTCGCCACCAAAAGCTACAGGAACAGCAAAACAGAGTATCATTACGTGAAACAGTACTCCTTCAATCCACAGGTAGGACAGCCAGGGTTTCACCACAATAATCCCGTAACTCCTACTTCAACCCCCTCGCGACCAACTGCTTGCGACCGCAACTACACGGCCGCCATCTTGCCTCCAACCTGGATGCAATTACCTTTGTCACTGCAAATACAGTGCATTCTTTTGCAGGTCCGGAGTGCAGCTGTGTTATGTGTCTGGCTTGATATACTATAATTATAACATTAGTTACAATAAGAATATGAATAACAAGAACTGGAATGAAAAAAATAAATCGTATTAAAAGTCTTTTTAATGTGTGAAGCTCTGTCGGTGTAGTTTTTGTTACTTTACACTAAATCAGCTCAGAACTTCAGAACTATTTATTTTGCAGGCTCAATATTTGAAACCAGGGGCCCTATTATGTAATGGGAGTACTTTACCGGTTTGCACCCAGCCCACCTTAAAACAGGTGCACCGGGCACAAACAGGGAAAGTGCGCCCCACTCCATGGAATGCACTGCCTCAATGTGAAAAATGAAGCAGCTGCTTTGAAGTCGCTCTGTGTTTTCACAGTGCAGGCACTAACCCACCTGCACTTTTAAAGGGGATGTCTGGGGAGTCCATGGACCCCCTTTTCCCTCTCCAAAGGGCTGCAATCAGGGGGCTTCTTAGCCTCTGCGCCTGCGTCTATAATACGGTACGGGCACAGGGATTCCCTCATTATCATGGGGCCACGCCCCCATGTAAATGAGGTAATGCCCTGTTGAGGAAGCGCTGGAGCTGTATGTGTGCCAGCGCTTTCAGTTTTACAGAAGGGGCAGCAAAATAATCTACGGCCCCTTCTGTAATACCAAAGTGCCCCGGGGTGGACAAAACAGGCACAAGTGCCCTTTTTGCCCCTGGGTACTTTGTTAATACGGCCCCAGATACACAAGTTTTGTGTTCTACTTTAGGAGTTATGTTTTTTCAATGATGTAACCCTGCACACTGTAGTATTTTCGACTTCTGCTGGCAAAAGTTATTGTAACATCACCTGAAATATAATACGTGGTATTACCACAAACATCAGGTGCAGGAATACAATTCCCAATGTGGGTCGGCTTTAATCAATAGTAATGCTTTCCCTATCTCATAAAACTATTTAGTGTGCGGTTTAAAGTCACATATAAGTAGCGCACACTAAGAACAAAACTACATCAGCTCTATTTATTGAAGTTTAATTGTTGTTGGAAAAAGAACAAGCATTGGCAAAGATATATAAAAAATAGGTTTTGTCTATGCTCAATATATTGGCTTCGTTAATGTTTTTAGCCTTGTTGCATAGTAGCAATGACTGCGTCTTAGCACTTTTTTGAACTTTCAGCCATGCTCCAACACGGCCGTGCTGCTGCAATCCATGGGTAAATTGACAAAGCCAGCAGCTCCCGCATTGGCAAGACATATTGACTTTGCCATAGCTTGTTTACAATATGTATTAATAAAATCGGGATGCAATTCAGTTCTTTTTAAATGTCCTTTTCATCAATTGGTCCCAATCCTCAGTCTTAATCAGTATCACTGTTACTGTATACCACCCTTACAATTCCCATTCACAATTTTATTAAATTGGTCTTCGTCATGCAAAATGTTTTGTAGGTGTGCATTTGAAAAATAAACACTATACATGAAAAGCCTTACACCTTCCCAGCTAACAAGCGGCACTGAATCAACTCAAATAAGCACTGGCAAAGCCAATACGTCTCGCCTATGCAAGAGCTATTGGCTTTGCCAATGTGTTTTAGCCATGCTGTACACCAGTGTGGCTGCTGTTCAGCATGACTAAAAGTTAGTGGCATAGAGGAAAGTGGTGTGGAGTGTTATAGAGTCGAAAGGGGAATAGTGGAGTAGAGTATTTTAGAGAGGAGGGGCACTGAGCGTTGTGTATTAGAGCAGCATGGTATGGAGTTGCATAGAGTGGCATACACTAAAGTGACATAGAGTAGAATGGACTGGTGGAAAGTGCATTGGCATAAAGTGGTGCAGAGTGGAGTGGCCCAGAGTAGAGTGGCATAGCATAGAGTGCAGCTGCACAGAGCAGAGCAGCATCAAGTGGTCAGAGAGGAGTGGCATAGAGCTGAATGATGCAGAGGGCAGTGGAACAGAGTAGAGTCAAGTGGCAGAGAATGCAGTGGTGTAGAGTGCAGAGTAGAGTTGATTGGCATAGAGTGCATTGGTGTAGAGTGGTGCAGAGTAGATTAGCATGGACTGGTGCAGAATAGAGCGTAGTGCCTTAGAGTGCAGTGGCATAGAGTGAAGTGGTGTGAGAAGTTGGCCTGGTATATGATGTCCACTAATTAAAGTGGGCAACTTGCACAAGTCCAAACAACCCTTATGGCGATTTAAGAGATCAAAGATAACCTTAGAAAGCTATCCAAGTGGTAGCTGTGGAGAGCAGCCTTCAGGCTTAGTCTTGAAGGAATGTTAAGAAGCTTGTTTTACCAGAATGCAATCTTATTATATTGGTTAAATGAAAGGAGAACCACACAGTAGTTATAAAAATATGTATTTATTATTATAGCACACTTTAAATACCTCACAGTACCTGCTACACTCGGATAAACACAAAGCACACAATACTGTAGCACAGAAACAATTGAAAGTAGCACTAATAAACAGTGGGCTCCAGAGGGAGACCAAACCATATTCTAAAATAGTGGTATAAGAACCGCAACTCGAGTCAAGACAGGGTCTAGAGGTTGTAGAATCGCTGGGACCCCAAGGAACCACCCAAGGTGAGTAAAGAGGGACCCCACGGAGGACAGGTGCAGTGTGAGAACATAACCACGTGCTACATACAATTCAATGGGAGAGTTGCGGTTGCAGTTTTAAAGTTTAAGGACCCTTCACAGTGGATTACAAAGAAACCCTTTAGAACATAGAAGGTTGGAGAGCCACCCTGCCCGTGGATATCAAAGTACCAGAGTTACCTATCCCAGGGAAGCCGGGTGCATAGGGCTGGATTGGTATCTGAAATCGTCAATCTCAATTGGAGTCTTCAAAGAAATGCCACTACTGGAAAGAAGAAAAGTGTCCGGTGGAACCCACAGGTGGATTCTTGATGGAAGGACCATGAAAGCGGAGGGGACAGAGTCTCGGTCACTCAGAAGTGACCAGGGGCTCGGTAGACGAATGCACACCGGTTTCGGGTGCTTAAGGTGTGAAGAGGGAGACTTGACTCTGCAGCCATGGGGGCCAGGAGAAGTGGAGGATGACCAGGACCCGGATGTGAGCTGTACCACAAAGGATGTCATTTGCTGAGGGGTCGGTGTCCGGAGGGAGCACCAACAAGCCTTGGCAGCAGCAACCAATGAAGAAGGTTGAGTAAAGTCACGGTCTTGCCCAGCAAGTACCAGGAGACTCACCACAGCAAGGGGAGTCTGGGCAGGCCTGGAGCAACCAGAGGATCCCAAGACATGCAGTGTTGTCCCTCAAATGGACCCACAGGCCGAAGGCACAGGAGTCGCAAGGAGACCTTTAGCAGTTTCACAAAGTAACAGCTTGTAGGGCACAGAGCACGAGGAGGCCAAAGTTCTTTGTACAAAATGTGCGCAGAGGTTGGGGCTATTGATAGCCCAATGCACTTAGTTGGAGAACGCCAACAAGCATATGCACTTTCAAAAGTTTGCGCTGCACATGGGTTCTGGTTATGCGGTCCCCTCGAGGGATACTGGCCTCAATCTTGGTGAGATGTCAGCACAATCTTAAGGAACATAGGAAAATATGCTGGAGCCTTCGGAGTCCACAGGAGCTCAGGATCAGCAGACCGGTCAGTTGCAATATGGTGCCTGTGAATGCAGGTGAGTGACTCCTTCACCCCAAGGGTGATACTTCAGTTGTAATTGATGCTCCACAGGTCCTGCACATACCTGTATGGTGCACAGACACAGACAATGCTTTGGACGGAGAGCGAGACGAAGTCGGGCCCAGTCAAAGTCCAGTGAAGTTCAGAGTGTTCAGACAGTTGAAGTTCAGTGGTTTCTTGATCAGAATCTTGTCCATGTCGCATATAGGGCCCTACAGCCAGGTAACCCTTTTTGCACCCACGAGAGAAGGTTTGACAGATTCAGGGGACCCTCCCAGGGGAGGGTCAGGACAGTGGGTAGGATACTCCTCTGTCCTTTGTCCAGGTTCGCACCAGAGCAGGAGCCAATGACTCCTAGATCTGGTTTTAACTGGACTATGCGCAGGGACACCAAGTGTGTCCCAGACACAGACTTTCAGGCACTTTGGAAGTGTACCCACCCAGCCCCAATGCACTAAATCATGTCTGGGAGGTGGTCACACTTCCATGTGACAGGATGCCTATTGTCCTGCCTTCCCCTGCTTGAGCTTGACTCAGCAGTAGGAGGGCAGAAGTGTGTCTCTGGTTGGCAGCAACAATTTTGTGCTGTACGGGTCGAGAAGGCTGGTACCGGGAAGACCAGGAATCCCACAGAGCTTGCTTCAGAAGGGTGGAATCACACCTACCACACCAGTTACCAGTGTGGAGGTATGATTCCAAGGTGTTTGATACCAAATACAACATGGTTTCTTTTAGGCGTTTTCAAGATAGCATTTTGCACGAGCATATAATGCACCTTTACCTGCTGCTTCAACGACAGCCCGGGAGAACAATCTGTGAAGGCTGAAGTGGTGCTCTGCTCATGCAGGGGCACCCTCTCACATAAAACCCAGTACCCTGCCTTCAGGATTGTCAAGGCCTGCTAGAGTGGTGACTGATAGGTTTTAAGAGTAGTGACCTAGAGATATAGTGAACCTATATTTAAAGTAAGTGGTGCATGCACTATCTTGCATGGCCTCTCATGGGTGGCATAATAAATGCTTCAGCCCAGGGGAGGCCTCTGGGGTACCTATGCCCTGGGCACATGGGTACCATATACTAGGGACTGACAAGGGTACCCCAGTAACCAATCTGGAGTGTACCTTAGTACATGGCATGACATTTTAGGGAGAAAGCAAATAGACTGGGGTCCTGATTAGCAGGATCCCAGTCACACTAGTCAAAAACAGTGTAACATCCAGCAAAAAGTGGGAGTAATCATAAGAAGCAGATCCTACTTTCCTACAATGAGTCAGAGACCTTAACCACTAGGCCACAATGACTCATGAGTAGTCTGCACAAAAACCTTTATATGAAATTCGCATAAAAACACTCCAGTGTATGCAGTGGCGTAGGTTAGGGTTCACCTATGTTTTCATCATTGACAGTGTTCAATGAAGGAAAGAGGGAGCAAGAGAGAACCAGAAATTGAAACAGAGGGAGAGGGAAGAATTGTATTATTTGAAGTGAGGCATACTTGTAAAGAGAGATATTCAAACAAAGAGAAAACAAAAACATTAAAAAGAAAGTAACATTAACTTATTTTTTTATTGAGAACTCACAACCAATGAAACAACAACATTTGAACATATAACCTTTAGAGTAAGAGTCTGCGATGTTAACCACTAGGCTCTGGTGACACATGAGTGATAAACACAAAAACGTATATATGAAATTCGAATCAAAAACTCCAGTGTATGTAGTGCCGTGTGTTAGTGTTCACCTATGTTCACATCATTCACAGTCTTGAATGGAAGGAAAGAGGTAGAGAGAGAGAAAAAGAAAGTGAGGCAGAGGAAGAGGAAATATTTGTATTCTTTGGGGTAAGACATACTGTGCAGAGAGATATTCAAACAAGGTGAAATTAAAAATATTTTTAATATTTATCAGAGAAAGTACCATTGTCGATAATTTTACCTCAGTACGCACACCCATTGAAACACCAGGATTTGAACTCATAACCTTTGGATCAAGAATCAGAGACCTTAAACACTACGCCACAATAACTCCCAAATAGTCTGCACCAAAACCTATATATGACATTTGTATCAAACACTCCGGTGTATGCAGTGCCGTAGGATAGGGTTCACCTATGTTGACATCATTAACAGTCTTGAATGGAAGGAAATTGGGAGAGAGAGAGAAAAAGAAAGTGACACAGAGGAAGGGAGAAGATTTGTATTCTTTGGGGTAAGACATACTTGTAAAGAGAGATATTCAAACAAGTAGAAATGAAAAATATTTTTAAACATTTATCAGAGAAAGTACAATTGTCAGAAATTTTACCTCAGTTGGATTGTGCCTTTTGTTGAACAACCTCTTTTTAAAGCTTCACAGTGACCAAAAATGCCATTTTTATAGACTTCTCCTCCTACTCAGAAGCTTCTATTTTGACACATTTTGGGCAGGAAAATTACGCGAAACACACTCATTTTAGTTGCAAAAGTGATAATTCACATGCAATAGTCATTTACAGTGAAAAGAATAAACATTCAAAAATCACCATTACTGACCATTTAGAGAAAGTTCGACAGGGGTCATAGTTTTTCATCCGAAAATTAATTTTTTGGACTGTACAAAAAATTATTCATAATGTCAATTGGGTGGTCCTCATGTTGAATAACACTTTTTAAGGCTTCACAGTGACCAAAATTGCCATTTTTACTCACTTTTCCTCCTACTTAGAAACTTCTATTTTGACCAATTTCAGGCAAGAAAATGACTCTAAACACGCTTAGTTTAGTTCCAAAAGTGACAATTCACATTCAATAGTTATTTACAGTCAAAAGATTAAACATTAAAAATTCACCATTACTGACCATTTGGAGAAAGTTCGACGGGTCCGGGGTCATTGTTTATCCTCAGAAAATTTATTTTTTGGACTGTACAAAAAATGATTCATAATGTCAATTGGATGGGTGCCTCACGTTGAATAACCACTTTTTAAGGCCACACTGTGACCAAAATTTCAATTTTTACAAACTTTTCCTAATACTAAAAAGCATTTATTTTGACCGTTTTCGGACCGGAAAATCACTCTAAACACACTTATTTTGGTTCCAAATGTGACAATTCACATCCAATAGTTATTTATAGCCAAAAGATTAAACATAAAAAATTCACCATTACTGACTATCTGGAGAAAGTTCAACAGGTCTAGGGTCATCTTTTTTCATCAGAAAATTGATTTTTTGGGACTCTACAAAAAAGTATTCATAATGTCAATTGGATCGTGCCACATGTTGAATAACCACTTTTTAAGGCCTCACAGTGACCCTGCTCAGAAGCTTCTATTTTGACTGATTTCAGGCATGAAAATGACTCTAAACACACTTATATTAGTGACAAAAGTGACGATTCAGATGCACTAGTTATTTACAGTCAAAAGATTAAACATTAAATATTCACCATTACTGACCATCTGGAGAAAGATCGACAGGTCCGGGGTCATCGTTTTTCATCAGAAAATTTATTTTTGGACTGTACAGAAAACGATTCTTAGAGGCCCATTAGGATCTCGGGCGGATCGCCACAGCCTGCATGGCGGGGGCGATCCGGCCGAGATCCGTCCCCGCCCACCACCCATTTCCCCCCGGCATATTACTATGGCGGGGGAGACTGCGGCGGACGGAAAGACTGTCCGCCGCTTTTCCGCCCAATCAACAAGTCGACCGGGCGGAAAAGAGTTTAATATGGTGGCGGTGTCTGTGAGACACCGCCAGCCATATTACGATGGGTGCAGAAACATGCCTTTCCGCCACGGAAAGGCATGCGGGAATTGCTTGTGGGGGCCTGTTGCGGGCCCCCAGGGACTCTGGGGGAGTGGGGGTGCACATGGGGATACCATAGCCTGCATTTCAATGGAGAACGTGGGAGGCACCGTGCGGTGCCTGTCACGTTGTGCATTGGAATGTGCGACATACATTTTTAGCATTGCGGCGCAATGTTAAATATGCGGGATGCGCCCGCCACTGTGGCGGGCGCATCCTAATTGCCCCCACGGGTACCCCGCCCTTATGGCGGGCGGTCCCTCTTCACGTCGGGATGGCGGGCAGACAAAGTCCGCCCGCCATCCTAATGATGCCCATTATGTCAATTGGATCGTTCCTCATGTTGAATAACCGCTTTTTATAGTCTCACAGTGACCAAAATTGCTATTTTAACTGACTTTTCCTCCTACTCAGAAGCTTCAACTTTGACCGTTTTTGGACAGGAAAAGAACTATAAACATACATATTGAAGATCCAAAAGTGACAACTCACATCCAATAGTCATTTACAGTCAAAAGATTAAACATTAAAAAATCACCATTATTGAACCTCTAGAGAAAGTTCGATGCGTCTGAAGTCATCGTTTTTCATTAGAAAATTGATTTTTTGGACTGTAGAAAAAATGATTCAACATGTCAATTGGATCATGCCTCATGTTGAATAACCACATTTTATAGCCTCACAGTGACCAAATTGCTATTTTACAGACTTTTCCTCCACCTCAGAATTGTCTATTTTGATGTTTTTCAGTCAGGAAAATGACTCTCAACACACTCATTTTAGTTCCAAAAGTGATAATTCACATGCAATACTAATTTACAGTCAAAAGATTAAACATTAAAAAATCACCATTACTTACCATCTGGAGAAAGTTCGACAGGTCCGGGGTCATCATTTTTCATCAGAAAATGTATTTTTTGGACTGTACAAAATGTTTCAAAATGTCAATTGGATCGTGCCTCGTGTTGAATAACCACTTTTTAAACCCTCACTGTGACCAAAATTGCAGTTTTTACAGACTTTTCTTCCTTCTCAGAGCTTCTATTTTGACCGATTTCAGGCAGGAAAATGACTCTAAACAGACTTATTTTGGTTCCAAAATTGATAATTCATATGCAATAGTTATTTACAGTCAAAAGATTAAACAATAAAAAATCACCATTACTGACCATCTGGAGAAAGTTCGACATGTCCATGGTCATCGTTTTTCATCAGAAAATGTATTTTTTGGACTGTACAAAAAATTATACATAATGTCAATTGGATGGTGCCTTCCGTTGTATAACCACTTTTTAAGGCCTCACAGTGACCAAAATTGCCATTTTTACTGACTTTTCCTCCTACTCAAGAGCTTCTATTTTGACCAATTTTGGGCAAGAAAATGACTCTAAACACACTTATTTATGTACCAAAACTGAAAATTCATATGCAATAGTTATTTACAGTCAAAAGATTAAACATTAAAATATCACCATTACTGACCATCTGGAGAAAGTTCGACAGGTCCGGGGTTATAGCTTATCATCAGAAAATTGATTTTTTGGACTGTACAAAAAATGTTTCAAAATGTCGATTGGATCGTGCCTCATGTTGAATAGCCACTTTTTAAAGCCTCACTGTGACCAAAATTGACGTTTTTACAGACTTTTCCTACTACTCAGAAGCTTCAGTATTGACTGATTTCGGGCAGGAAAATGAATCTAAAGACACTTATTTTAGTTGCAAAAATAGTGACAATTCACATGCACTAGGTTTTCACAGTCAAAAGATTAAACATTAAACAATCATCATTACTGACCATCAGGAAAAAGGTCTACAGGTCCGGGAATATCGTTTTTCATCAGAAAGTTGATTGACTCTAAACACACTTATTTTAGTTCCAAAAGTGATGATTCACATGCAATAGTTATTTACAGTCAAAAGACTCAACATTAAAAATCCACCATTACTGACCATCTGGAGAAAGTTTGAAATGTGCGGGGTCATCGTTTTTCATCAGAAAATGTATTTTTTGGACTGTACAAAAAATGATACATAATGTCAATTGGATCGTTCCTCATGTTGAATAACCACTTTTTAAGGCCACACAGTGACCAAAATTGCCATTTTTGCTGACTTTTCCTCCTACTCAAGAGCTTCTATTTTGACCAATTTTGGGCAGGAAAATTACTCTAAACACACTTATTTTAGTTCCAAAAGTCAAAAGTGATAATACATATGCAATATTTATTTACAGTCAAAAGATTAAATATAAAAAATTCACCATTACTGATCATCTGGAGAAAGTTCGACAGGTCCGGGGTCACCGTTTTTCATCAGAAAACTGATTTTTTGGACTATAGAAAAAATGATTCAAAATGTCAATTGGATTGTGCCTCATGTTGAATAACCACTTTTTAAACCTCAAAGTGACCAAAATTGCCATTTTACTGACTTTTCGTCCTACTTAGAAGCTTCTATTTTGACGAGTTTCGGGCAGGGAAATGACTCTAAACACACTTGTTTTAGTTCCAAAATTGATAATTCACATGCAATAGTCATTTACAGTCAAAAGATTAAACATTAAAAAATGACCATTTCGGACCATCTGGAGAATGTTCGACAGGTCATCGTTTTTCATCAGAAAGTTGAGTTTTTTGGACTGTAGAAAAAATGCTTCAAAATGTCAATTGGATTGTGCCCCATGTTGAAAAACCATTTTTTAAAGTGTCACAGTGACCAAAATTGCCATTTTTACATATTTTTCCTCCTACTCAGAAGCTTCTATTTCGACCAATTTTGGGTACGAAAATGACTCTAAACACACTTATTTTATTTCCAAAAGTGATAATTCACTTGCAATAGTTATTTACAGTCAAAAGATTAAACATTAAAAAATAACCATTTCTGACGATCTGGAGAAAGTTCACCATTCCGGGGTCATCGTATTTCATCAGAAAATTTATTTTTTGGACTGTAGAAAAAATGATTCAAAATGTCAATTGGATTGCGCCTCATGTTGAATAACCACTCTTTAAAGTCTCACAGTTACCAAAATTAGCATTTTTACATATTTTTCCTCCTTCTTAGAAGCTTCTGTTTCGACTAATTTCGGGTACTAAAATGACGCTAAACACAATTATTTTAGTTCCAAAAGTGATAATTCACAAGCAATAGTCATTTAGAGTCAAAAGATTAAACATTAAAAAATTACAATTTCTGACCATCTGGAGAAAGTTCGACAGGTCCGGGCTCATCGTTTTTCATCAGAAAATTGATTTTTTGGACTGTAGAAAAAATGATTCAAAATGCCAATTGGGTTATGCCTCATGTTGAATAACTACTTTTTAAAGCCTCATAGTGACCAAAATCGAAATTTTTACATATTTTTTCTCCTTCTTAGAAGCTTCCATTTCGACCAATTTTGGGTACTAAAATGACGCTAAACACAATTATTTTAGTTCCAAAAGTGATAATTCTCATGCAATAGTCATTTACAGTCAAAAGATTAAACATTATAAATTATCATTTCAGACCATCTGGAGAAAGTTCGACAGGTCTTGGGTCATCGTTTTTCATCAGAAATTTGCTTTTTTTGGACTTCAGAAAAAATGATTCAAAATGTCAATTTGATTGTGCCTCACATTTAGTAACCATTTCTAAAGCCTCACAGTGACCAAAATTTCCATTTTTACAGACTTTTCCTCCTACTCAGAAGCTTCTATTTCGACCAGTTTCAGAGAAGTGACTCTAAACACACTTATTATAGTTCCAAAAGTGATAATTCACATGCAATAGTCATTTACAGTCACAAGATTAAACATTAAAAAATGACCATCTGGAGAAAGTTCGACAGGTCCGGGGTCATCGTTTTTCATCAGAAAATTGATTTTTTGGACTGTAGAAAAATTTCTTTAAAATGTCAATTGGATTGCTCCTCATGTTGAATAACCACTTTTTAAAGTCTCACAGTGACCAAAATTGCCATTTTTACATATGTTTCCTCCTACTCAGAAGCTTCTATTTCAACCAATTTCGGGTACGAAAATTACTCTAAACACACTTATTTTAGTTCCAAAAGTGATAATTTAACTGCAATAGTCATTTAAAGTCAAATGATTAAACATTAAAAAATGACCATTTCTGATCATCTGGAGAAAGATCGACAGGTCCGGGGTTATCGATTTTCATCAGTAAATTGCTTTTTTGGACTGTAGAAAAAGTGATTCAAAGTGCCAATTGGGTTGTGCCTCATGTTGAATAACTACTTTTGAGAGCCTCACAGTGCTTGTGCCTAATATTTAATAACTAGTTTTTTAAAGCGTCACAGTGACCAAAATTGCCATTTTTACAGACTTTTCCTCCTACTCAGAAAATTCTATTTCTACCAATTTCTGGAAAGAAAATGACTCTAAACACACTTATTTTAATTCCAAAAGTGATAATTCACATGCAGTTGTCATTTACAGTCAAAAGATTAAACATTAAAACATTGTAATTTCTGACCATCTGGAGAAAGTTCGACAGGTAAGGGGTCATCATTTTTCATCAGAAACTGCTTTTTTTGGACTTCAGAAAAAATGATTCAAAATGTCAATGTGATTCTCCCTCATATTTATTAACCTTTTTTTAAAGCCTCACAGCGACCAAAATAGCCATTTTTACAGACTTTTCCTCCTACTCAGAAGCTTCTATTTCTTTCAACTTCTGGCAAGATAATGACTCTAAACACACTAATTTTAGTTCCAAAATTGATCATTCACATGCAATAGTCATTAACAGTCAAAAGAATAAACATTTAAAAAGGACCATTTCTGACCATCTGGAGAAATTTCGACAGGTCATCGTTTTTCATCAGAAAATTGCTTTTTTTGGACTTCAGAAAAAATTATTCAAAATGTCAATTTGATTGTACGTCATCATTAATAACCATTTTTTAAAGCCTCGCAGTGACCAAAATTGCCATTTTTACAGACTTTTCCTCCTACTCAGAAGCTTCTTTCGACCAATTGTGGGCAGGAAAATTACTCTAAACACACTTATTTTAGTAACAAAAGTGATAATTCACATGCAATAGTCCTTTATAGTCAATAGATTAAACATTAAAAAATGACCATTTCTGACCATCTGGAGAAAGTTCGACATGTCTGGGGTCATCATTTTTCATCAGAAAATTGCTTTTTTTGGACTTCAGAAAAAATGATTCAGAATGTCAATTTGATTGTGCCTCATATTTAATAACCCTTTTTTAGAGCCTCAAAGTGAACAAAATTGCCATTTTTACAGACTTTTCCTCCTACTCAGAAGCTTCTACTTCAACCAATTTCAGGCAGGAAAATGACTCTAAACACACTTATTTTAGTTCCAAAATTGATAATTCACATGCAATAGTCATTTACTGTCAAAGATTAAACATTTAAAATTGATCATTTCTGACCATCCAGAGAAAGTTCGACTGGTCCGTGTCATCGTTTTTCATAAGAAAATTGACTTTTTGGACTGTATAAACAACTGATTCAAAAAGTCAATTGGATTGTGCCTCATGTTGAATAACCACTTTTTAAAGCCTCACAGTAACCAAAATTGCCATTTTTACAGTTTTTCCTCCTACTCAGAAGCTTCTATTTTGGCCAATTTCGGGCAGGAAAATGAATCTAAACACACTTATTTTCGTTCCAAAAGTGATAATTCAGATGCAATAGTCATTTACAGTCAAAAGATTAAACATTAAATAATGTCCATTTCTGACCATTTGGAGAATGTTCGATAGGTTCGGGCTGATCGTTTCTTATCAGAAAATTGATTTTTTATACTTTAGAAAAATTATTCAAAATGTCAATTGGATTGTGCCTAATGTTGAATAACCACTTTTTAAAGTCTCACAGTTACCAAAATCACCATTTTCACAGACTTTTCCTCCTACTCAGAAGCTCCTATTTCGACCAAATTCGGGCAGGAAAATTACTCTAAACACATTTGTTTTAGTTCCAAAAGTGATAATTCACATGCAATAGTCATTTATAGTCAATAGATTAAACATTAAAAAATGACCATTTCTGACCATCTGGAGAAAGTTCGACAGGTCCGGGGTCATCGTCTTTCATCAGAAAATAGATTTTTGGGACTGTAGAAAAAAATGATTCAACATGTCAATTGGAGTGTGCCTCATGTTAAATAACCACTTTTCAAAGCCTCACAGTGACCAAACATGCAATTTTTACAGACTTTTCCTCCTACTCAGAAGCTTCTATTTCGACCAATTTTGGGCAGGAAAATTACTCTAAACAAACTTATTTTAGTTCCAAAATTGATAATTCACATGCACTAGTCATTTACATTCAAAAGAAAAATCATTAAAAAATCACCATTTCTGACCATCTGGAGAAAGTTTGACAGGTCCAGGGTCATCGATTTTCATCAGAAAATTGATTTTTTGGACTGAAGAACAAAATGATTTAAAATGTCAATTGGATTGTGCCTCATGTTGAATAACCCATTTTTAAGGCCTCAATGTGACCAAAATTGCAATTTTTACAGACTTTCTTCCTACTCAGACACTTCTATTTCGGCCAATTTTGGGCAGGAAAATGACTCTAAACACACTTATTTTCGTTCCAAAAGTGATAATTCACAGGCAATAGTCATTTACAGTCAAAAGATTAAACATTAAATAATGTCCATTTCTGACCATTTGGAGAATGTTCGATAGGTCCGGGGTCATCGTTTCTCATCAGAAATTGATTTTTTATACTTTAGAAAAATTATTCAAAATGTCAATTTCATTGTGCCTAATGTTGAATAACCACTTTTTAAAGCCTCACAGTTACCAAAATCGCAATTTTCACAGACTTTTCCTCCTACTCAAAAGCTTCTATTTCGACCAATTTTGGGCAGAAAAATGACTCTAAACACATTTATTTTAGTTCCAAAATTAATAATTCACATGCAATAGTCATTTACAGTCAAAAGATTAAACATTTAAAAATGACCATTTCTGACCATCTGGAGAAAGTTCGATAGGTCATCGTTTTTCATCAGAAAATTACTTTTTTTAGACTTCAGAAAAAATTATTCAAAATTTCAATTTGATTGTGCCTCATATTTAATAACAATTTGTTAAGGCCTCAAAGTGAACAAAATTGCCATTTTACAGACTTTTCCTCCTACTGAGAAGCTTCTTTCGACCAATTTTGGGCAGGAAAATTTATCTAAACACACTTATTTTAGTAACAAAAGTGATAATTCACATGCAATAGTCATTTATAGTCAATAGATTAAACATTAAAAAATTACTATTTCTGACCAGCTGTAGAAAGTTCGACATGTCTGGGGTCATAATTTTTCATCAGAAAATTGCTTTTTTTGGACTTCAGAAAAAATGATTCAGAATGTCAATTTGATTGTGCCTCATATTTAATAACCCTTTTTAGAGCCTCAAAGTGAACAAAATTCCCATTTTTACGGACTTTTCCTCCTACTCAGAAGCTTCTATTTCAACCAATTTCAGGCAGGAAAATGACTCTAAACACACTTATTTTAGTTCCAAAAGTGATATTTCACATGCAGTTGTCATTTACAGTCAAAAGATTAAACATTAAAACATTGTAATTTCTGACCATCTGGAGAAAGTTCGACAGGTAAGGGGTCATCATTTTTCATCAGAAACTGCTTTTTTTGGACTTCAGAAAAAATGATTCAAAATGTCAATGTGATTCTCCCTCATATTTAATAACCTTTTTTTAAAGCCTCACAGCGACCAAAATAGCCATTTTTACAGACTTTTCCTCCTACTCAGAAGCTTCTATTTCTTTCAATTTCTGGCAAGATAATGACTCTAAACACACTAATTTTAGTTCCAAAATTGATCATTCACATGCAATAGTCATTAACAGTCAAAAGAATAAACATTTAAAAAGGACCATTTCTGACCATCTGGAGAAAGTTCGACAGGTCATCGTTTTTCATCAGAAAATTGCTTTTTTGGACTTCAGAAAAAATTATTCAAAATGTCAATTTGATTGTACGTCATCATTAATAACCATTTTTTAAAGCCTCGCAGTGACCAAAATTGCCATTTTTACAGACTTTCCTCCTACTCAGAAGCTTCTTTCGACCAATTGTGGGCAGGAAAATTACTCTAAACACACTTATTTTAGTAACAAAAGTGATAATTCACATGCAATAGTCCTTTATAGTCAATAGATTAAACATTAAAAAATGACCATTTCTGACCATCTGGAGAAAGTTCGACATGTCTGGGGTCATCATTTTTCATCAGAAAATTGCTTTTTTTGGACTTCAGAAAAAATGATTCAGAATGTCAATTTGATTGTGCCTCATATTTAATAACCCTTTTTTAGAGCCTCAAAGTGAACAAAATTGCCATTTTTACAGACTTTTCCTCCTACTCAGAAGCTTCTACTTCAACCAATTTCAGGCAGGAAAATGACTCTAAACACACTTATTTTAGTTCCAAAATTGATAATTCACATGCAATAGTCATTTACTGTCAAAGATTAAACATTTAAAATTGATCATTTCTGACCATCCAGAGAAAGTTCGACTGGTCCGTGTCATCGTTTTTCATAAGAAAATTGACTTTTTGGACTGTAGAAAAAACTGATTCAAAAAGTCAATTGGGTTGTGCCTCATGTTGAATAACCACTTTTTAAAGCCTCACAGTAACCAAAATTGCCATTTTTACAGTTTTTCCTCCTACTCAGAAGCTTCTATTTTGGCCAATTTCGGGCAGGAAAATGAATCTAAAGACACTTATTTTCGTTCCAAAAGTGATAATTCAGATGCAATAGTCATTTACAGTCAAAAGATTAAACATTAAATAATGTCCATTTCTGACCATTTGGAGAATGTTCGATAGGTTCGGGCTGATCGTTTCTTATCAGAAAATTGATTTTTTATACTTTAGAAAAATTATTCAAAATGTCAATTGGATTGTGCCTAATGTTGAATAACCACTTTTTAAAGTCTCACAGTTACCAAAATCACCATTTTCACAGACTTTTCCTCCTACTCAGAAGCTCCTATTTCGACCAAATTCGGGCAGGAAAATTACTCTAAACACATTTGTTTTAGTTCCAAAAGTGATAATTCACATGCAATAGTCATTTATAGTCAATAGATTAAACATTAAAAAATGACCATTTCTGACCATCTGGAGAAAATTCGATAGGTCTGGGGTCATCGTCTTTCATCAGAAAATAGATTTTTGGGACTGTAGAAAAAAATGATTCAACATGTCAATTGGAGTGTGCCTCATGTTAAATAACCACTTTTCAAAGCCTCACAGTGACCAAACATGCAATTTTTACAGACTTTTCCTCCTACTCAGCAGCTTCTATTTCGACCAATTTGGGCAGGAAAATGACTCTAAACAAACTTATTTTAGTACCAAAATTGATAATTCACATGCACTAGTCATTTACATTCAAAAGAAAAATCATACAAAAATCACCATTTCTGACCATCTGGAGAAAGTTTGACAGGTCCAGGGTCATCGATTTTCATCAGAAAATTGATTTTTTGGACTGAAGAACAAAATGATTTAAAATGTCAATTGGATTGTGTCTCATGTTGAATAACCCATTTTTAAGGCCTCAATGTGACCAAAATTGCCATTTTTACAGACTTTCTTCCTACTCAGACACTTCTATTTCGGCCAATTTTGGGCAGGAAAATGACTCTAAACACACTTATTTTCGTTCCAAAAGTGATAATTCACATGCAATAGTCATTTACTGTCAAAGATTAAACATTTAAAATTGATCATTTGTGACCATCCAGAGAAAGTTCGACTGGTCCGTGTCATCGTTTTTCATAAGAAAATTGACTTTTTGGACTGTAGAAAAAACTGATTCAAAAAGTCAATTGGGTTGTGCCTCATGTTGAATAACCACTTTTTAAAGCCTCACAGTAACCACAATTACCATTTTTACAGTTTTTCCTCCTACTCAGAAGCTTCTATTTTGGCCAATTTCGGGCAGGAAAATGAATCTAAACACACTTATTTTCGTTCCAAAAGTGATAATTCAGATGCAATAGTCATTTACAGTCAAAAGATTAAACATTAAATAATGTCCATTTCTGACCATTTGGAGAATGTTCGATAGGTTCAGGCTGATCGTTTCTTATCAGAAAATTGATTTTTTATACTTTAGAAAAATTATTCAAAATGTCAATTGGATTGTGCCTAATGTTGAATAACCATTTTTTAAAGTCTCACAGTTACCAAAATCGCCATTTTCACAGACTTTTCCTCCTACTCAGAAGCTCCTATTTCGACCAAATTCGGGCAGGAAAATTACTCTAAACACATTTGTTTTAGTTCCAAAAGTGATAATTCACATGCAATAGTCATTTATAGTCAATAGATTAAACATAAAAAAATGACCATTTCTGACCATCTGGAGAAAGTTCGACAGGTCCGGGGTCATCGTCTTTCATCAGAAAATAGATTTTTGGGACTGTAGAAAAAAATGATTCAACATGTCAATTGGATTCTGCCTCATGTTAAATAACCACTTTTCAAAGCCTCACAGTGACCAAACATGCAATTTTTACAGACTTTTCCTTCTACTCAGAAGCTTCTATTTCGACCAGTTTTGGGCAACAAACGTATTTTAGTTCCAAAATTGATAATTCACATGCACTAGTCATTTACATTCAAAAGAATATTCATAAAAAAATCACCATTTCTGACCATCTGGAGAAAGTTTGACAGGTCCAGGGTCATCGATTTTTATCAGAAAATTGATTATTTTGGACTGAAGAACAAAATGATTTAAAATGTCAATTGGATTGTGCCTCATGTTGAATAACCCATTTTTAAAGCCTCAATGTGACCAAAATTGCCATTTTTTACAGACTTTCTTCCTACTCAGACACTTCTATTTCGGCCAATTTTGGGCAGGACAATGACTCTAAACACACTTATTTTCGTTCCAAAAGTGATAATTCACATGCAATAGTCATTTACTGTCAAAGATTAAACATTTAAAATTGATCATTTCTGACCATCCAGAGAAAGTTCGACTGGTCCGTGTCATCGTTTTTCATAAGAAAATTGACTTTTTGGACTGTAGAAAAAACTGATTCAAAAAGTCAATTGGGTTGTGCCTCATGTTGAATAACCACTTTTTAAAGCCTCACAGTAACCACAATTGCCATTTTTACAGTTTTTCCTCCTACTCAGAAGCTTCTATTTTGGCCAATTTCGGGCAGGAAAATGAATCTAAACACACTTATTTTCGTTCCAAAAGTGATAATTCAGATGCAATAGTCATTTACAGTCAAAAGATTAAACATTAAATAATGTCCATTTCTGACCATTTGGAGAATGTTCGATAGGTTCAGGCTGATCGTTTCTTATCAGAAAATTGATTTTTTATACTTTAGAAAAATTATTCAAAATGTCAATTGGATTGTGCCTAATGTTGAATAACCATTTTTTAAAGTCTCACAGTTACCAAAATCGCCATTTTCACAGACTTTTCCTCCTACTCAGAAGCTCCTATTTCGACCAAATTCGGGCAGGAAAATTACTCTAAACACATTTGTTTTAGTTCCAAAAGTGATAATTCACATGCAATAGTCATTTATAGTCAATAGATTAAACATAAAAAAATGACCATTTCTGACCATCTGGAGAAAGTTCGACAGGTCCGGGGTCATCGTCTTTCATCAGAAAATAGATTTTTGGGACTGTAGAAAAAAATGATTCAACATGTCAATTGGATTCTGCCTCATGTTAAATACCCACTTTTCAAAGCCTCACAGTGACCAAACATGCAATTTTTACAGACTTTTCTTCCTACTCAGAAGCTTCTATTTCGACCAGTTTTGGGCAACAAACTTATTTTAGTTCCAAAATTGATAATTCACATGCACTAGTCATTTACATTCAAAAGAATAATCATAAAAAAATCACCATTTCTGACCATCTGGAGAAAGTTTGACAGGTCCAGGGTCATCGATTTTTATCAGAAAATTGATTTTTTGGACTGAAGAACAAAATGATTTAAAATGTCAATTGGATTGTGCCTCATGTTGAATAACCCATTTTTAAAGCCTCAATGTGACCAAAATTGCCATTTTTTACAGACTTTCTTCCTACTCAGACACTTCTATTTCGGCCAATTTTGGGCAGGAAAATGACTCTAAACACTTATTTTCGTTCCAAAAGTGATAATTCACATGCAATAGTCATTTACAGTCAAAAGATTAAACATTAAATAATGTCCATTTCTGACCATTTGAAGAATGTTCGATAGGTCCGGGGTCATCGTTTTTCATCAGAAAATTGATTTTTTATACTTTAAAAAAATTATTCAAAATGTCAATTTGATTGTGCCTAATGTTGAATAACCACTTTTTAAAGCCTCACAGTTACCAAAATCGCAATTTTCACAGACTTTTCCTCCTACTCAAAAGCTTCTATTTCAACCAATTTTGGGCAGAAAAATGACTCTAAACACATTTATTTTAGTTCCAAAATTAATAATTCACATGCAATAGTCATTTACAGTCAAAAGATTAAACATTTAAAAATGACCATTTCTGACCATCTGGAGAAAGTTCGATAGGTCATCGTTTTTCATCAGAAAATTACTTTTTTTAGACTTCAGAAAAAATTATTCAAAATTTCAATTTGATTGTGCCTCATATTTAATAACAATTTTTTAAGGCCTCAAAGTGAACAAAATTGCCATTTTACAGACTTTTCCTCCTACTGAGAAGCTTCTTTCGACCAATTTTGGGCAGGAAAATTACTCTAAACACACTTATTTTAGTAACAAAAGTGATAATTCACATGCAATAGGCTTTTATAGTCAATAGATTAAACAATAAAAAATTACTATTTCTGACCATCTGGAGAAAGTTCGACATGCCTGGGGTCATCATTTTTCATCAGAAAATTGCTTTTTTTGGACTTCAGAAAAAATGATTCAGAATGTCAATTTGATTGTGCCTCATATTTAATAACCCTTTTTAGAGCCTCAAAGTGAACAAAATTGCCATTTTTACAGACTTTTCCTCCTACTCAGAAGCTTCTATTTCAACCAATTTCAGGCAGGAAAATGACTCTAAACACACTTATTTTAGTTCCAAAATTGATAATTCACATGCAATAGTCATTTACTGTCAAAGATTAAACATTTAAAATTGATCATTTCTGACCATCCAGAGAAAGTTCGACTGGTCTGTGTCATCGTTTTTCATAAGAAAATTGACTTTTTGGACAGTAGCAAAAACTGATTCAAAAAGTCAATTGGATTGTGCCTCATGTTGAATAACCACTTTTTAAAGCCTCACAGTAACCAAAATTGCCATTTTTACAGTTTTTCCTCCTACTCAGAAGCTTCTATTTTGGCCAATTTCGGGCAGTAAAATGAATCTAAACACACTTATTTTCGTTCCAAAAGTGATAATTCAGATGCAATAGTCATTTACAGTCAAAAGATTAAACATTAAAAAAAAATTTCCATTTCTGACCATTTGGAGAATGTTCGATAGGTTCGGGCTAATCGTTTTTTATCAGAAAATTGATTTGTTATACTTTAGAAAAATTATTCAAAATGTCAATTTGATTGTGCCTCATATTTAATAACCCTTTTTAGAGCCTCAAAGTGAACAAAATTCCCATTTTTACGGACTTTTCCTCCTACTCAGAAGCTTCTATTTCAACCAATTTCAGGCAGGAAAATGACTCTAAACACACTTATTTTAGTTCCAAAAGTGATAATTCACATGCAGTTGTCATTTACAGTCAAAAGATTAAACATTAAAACATTGTAATTTCTGACCATCTGGAGAAAGTTCGACAGGTAAGGGGTCATCATTTTTCATCAGAAACTGCTTTTTTTGGACTTCAGAAAAAATGATTCAAAATGTCAATGTGATTCTCCCTCATATTTAATAACCTTTTTTTAAAGCCTCACAGCGACCAAAATAGCCATTTTTACAGACTTTTCCTCCTACTCAGAAGCTTCTATTTCTTTCAATTTCTGGCAAGATAATGACTCTAAACACACTAATTTTAGTTCCAAAATTGATCATTCACATGCAATAGTCATTAACAGTCAAAAGAATAAACATTTAAAAAGGACCATTTCTGACCATCTGGAGAAAGTTCGACAGGTCATCGTTTTTCATCAGAAAATTGCTTTTTTGGACTTCAGAAAAAATTATTCAAAATGTCAATTTGATTGTACGTCATCATTAATAACCATTTTTTAAAGCCTCGCAGTGACCAAAATTGCCATTTTTACAGACTTTCCTCCTACTCAGAAGCTTCTTTCGACCAATTGTGGGCAGGAAAATTACTCTAAACACACTTATTTTAGTAACAAAAGTGATAATTCACATGCAATAGTCCTTTATAGTCAATAGATTAAACATTAAAAAATGACCATTTCTGACCATCTGGAGAAAGTTCGACATGTCTGGGGTCATCATTTTTCATCAGAAAATTGCTTTTTTTGGACTTCAGAAAAAATGATTCAGAATGTCAATTTGATTGTGCCTCATATTTAATAACCCTTTTTTAGAGCCTCAAAGTGAACAAAATTGCCATTTTTACAGACTTTTCCTCCTACTCAGAAGCTTCTACTTCAACCAATTTCAGGCAGGAAAATGACTCTAAACACACTTATTTTAGTTCCAAAATTGATAATTCACATGCAATAGTCATTTACTGTCAAAGATTAAACATTTAAAATTGATCATTTCTGACCATCCAGAGAAAGTTCGACTGGTCCGTGTCATCGTTTTTCATAAGAAAATTGACTTTTTGGACTGTAGAAAAAACTGATTCAAAAAGTCAATTGGGTTGTGCCTCATGTTGAATAACCACTTTTTAAAGCTTCACAGTAACCAAAATTGCCATTTTTACAGTTTTTCCTCCTACTCAGAAGCTTCTATTTTGGTCAATTTCGGGCAGGAAAATGAATCTAAACACACTTATTTTCGTTCCAAAAGTGATAATTCAGATGCAATAGTCATTTACAGTCAAAAGATTAAACATTAAATAATGTCCATTTCTGACCATTTGGAGAATGTTCGATAGGTTCGGGCTGATCGTTTCTTATCAGAAAATTGATTTTTTATACTTTAGAAAAATTATTCAAAATGTCAATTGGATTGTGCCTAATGTTGAATAATCACTTTTTAAAGTCTCACAGTTACCAAAATCACCATTTTCACAGACTTTTCCTCCTACTCAGAAGCTCCTATTTCGACCAAATTCGGGCAGGAAAATTACTCTAAACACATTTGTTTTAGTTCCAAAAGTGATAATTCACATGCAATAGTCATTTTAGTCAATAGATTAAACATTAAAAAATGACCATTTCTGACCATCTGGAGAAAATTCGACAGGTCCGGGGTCATCGTCTTTCATCAGAAAATAGATTTTTGGGACTGTAGAAAAAAATGATTCAACATGTCAATTGGAGTGTGCCTCATGTTAAATAACCACTTTTCAAAGCCTCACAGTGACCAAACATGCAATTTTTACAGACTTTTCCTCCTACTCAGCAGCTTCTATTTCGACCAATTTTGGGCAGGAAAATGACTCTAAACAAACTTATTTTAGTACCAAAATTGATAATTCACATGCACTAGTCATTTACATTCAAAAGAAAAATCATAAAAAAATCACCATTTCTGACCATCTGGAGAAAGTTTGACAGGTCCAGGGTCATCGATTTTCATCAGAAAATTGATTTTTTTGGACTGAAGAACAAAATGATTTAAAATGTCAATTGGATTGTGTCTCATGTTGAATAACCCATTTTTAAGGCCTCAATGTGACCAAAATTGCCATTTTTACAGACTTTCTTCCTACTCAGACACTTCGATTTCGGCCAATTTTGGGCAGGAAAATGACTCTAAACACACTTATTTTCGTTGCAAAAGTGATAATTCACATGCAATAGTCATTTACTGTCAAAGATTAAACATTTAAAATTGATCATTTGTGACCATCCAGAGAAAGTTCGACTGGTCCGTGTCATCGTTTTTCATAAGAAAATTGACTTTTTGGACTGTAGAAAAAACTGATTCAAAAAGTCAATTGGGTTGTGCCTCATGTTGAATAACCACTTTTTAAAGCCTCACAGTAACCACAATTACCATTTTTACAGTTTTTCCTCCTACTCAGAAGCTTCTATTTTGGCCAATTTCGGGCAGGAAAATGAATCTAAACACACTTATTTTCGTTCCAAAAGTGATAATTCAGATGCAATAGTCATTTACAGTCAAAAGATTAAACATTAAATAATGTCCATTTCTGACCATTTGGAGAATGTTCGATAGGTTCAGGCTGATCGTTTCTTATCAGAAAATTGATTTTTTATACTTTAGAAAAATTATTCAAAATGTCAATTGGATTGTGCCTAATGTTGAATAACCATTTTTTAAAGTCTCACAGTTACCAAAATCGCCATTTTCACAGACTTTTCCTCCTACTCAGAAGCTCCTATTTCGACCAAATTCGGGCAGGAAAATTACTCTAAACACATTTGTTTTAGTTCCAAAAGTGATAATTCACATGCAATAGTCATTTATAGTCAATAGATTAAACATAAAAAAATGACCATTTCTGACCATCTGGAGAAAGTTCGACAGGTCCGGGGTCATCGTCTTTCATCAGAAAATAGATTTTTGGGACTGTAGAAAAAAATGATTCAACATGTCAATTGGATTCTGCCTCATGTTAAATAACCACTTTTCAAAGCCTCACAGTGACCAAACATGCAATTTTTACAGACTTTTCCTTCTACTCAGAAGCTTCTATTTCGACCAGTTTTGGGCAACAAACTTATTTTAGTTCCAAAATTGATAATTCACATGCACTAGTCATTTACATTCAAAAGAATAATCATTAAAAAATCACCATTTCTGACCATCTGGAGAAAGTTTGACAGGTCCAGGGTCATCGATTTTTATCAGAAAATTGATTTTTTGGACTGAAGAACAAAATGATTTAAAATGTCAATTGGATTGTGCCTCATGTTGAATAACCCATTTTTAAAGCCTCAATGTGACCAAAATTGCCATTTTTTACAGACTTTCTTCCTACTCAGACACTTCTATTTCGGCCAATTTTGGGCAGGAAAATGACTCTAAACACACTTATTTTCGTTCCAAAAGTGATAATTCACATGCAATAGTCATTTACTGTCAAAGATTAAACATTTAAAATTGATCATTTCTGACCATCCAGAGAAAGTTCGACTGGTCCGTGTCATCGTTTTTCATAAGAAAATTGACTTTTTGGACTGTAGAAAAAACTGATTCAAAAAGTCAATTGGGTTGTGCCTCATGTTGAATAACCACTTTTTAAAGCCTCACAGTAACCACAATTGCCATTTTTACAGTTTTTCCTCCTACTCAGAAGCTTCTATTTTGGCCAATTTCGGGCAGGAAAATGAATCTAAACACACTTATTTTCGTTCCAAAAGTGATAATTCAGATGCAATAGTCATTTACAGTCAAAAGATTAAACATTAAATAATGTCCATTTCTGACCATTTGGAGAATGTTCGATAGGTTCAGGCTGATCGTTTCTTATCAGAAAATTGATTTTTTATACTTTAGAAAAATTATTCAAAATGTCAATTGGATTGTGCCTAATGTTGAATAACCATTTTTTAAAGTCTCACAGTTACCAAAATCGCCATTTTCACAGACTTTTCCTCCTACTCAGAAGCTCCTATTTCGACCAAATTCGGGCAGGAAAATTACTCTAAACACATTTGTTTTAGTTCCAAAAGTGATAATTCACATGCAATAGTCATTTATAGTCAATAGATTAAACATAAAAAAATGACCATTTCTGACCATCTGGAGAAAGTTCGACAGGTCCGGGGTCATCGTCTTTCATCAGAAAATAGATTTTTGGGACTGTAGAAAAAAATGATTCAACATGTCAATTGGATTCTGCCTCATGTTAAATACCCACTTTTCAAAGCCTCACAGTGACCAAACATGCAATTTTTACAGACTTTTCTTCCTACTCAGAAGCTTCTATTTCGACCAGTTTTGGGCAACAAACTTATTTTAGTTCCAAAATTGATAATTCACATGCACTAGTCATTTACATTCAAAAGAATAATCATAAAAAAATCACCATTTCTGACCATCTGGAGAAAGTTTGACAGGTCCAGGGTCATCGATTTTTATCAGAAAATTGATTTTTTGGACTGAAGAACAAAATGATTTAAAATGTCAATTGGATTGTGCCTCATGTTGAATAACCCATTTTTAAAGCCTCAATGTGACCAAAATTGCCATTTTTTACAGACTTTCTTCCTACTCAGACACTTCTATTTCGGCCAATTTTGGCAGGAAAATGACTCTAAACACACTTATTTTCGTTCCAAAAGTGATAATTCACATGCAATAGTCATTTACAGTCAAAAGATTAAACATTAAATAATGTCCATTTCTGACCATTTGAAGAATGTTCGATAGGTCCGGGGTCATCGTTTTTCATCAGAAAATTGATTTTTTATACTTTAAAAAAATTATTCAAAATGTCAATTTGATTGTGCCTAATGTTGAATAACCACTTTTTAAAGCCTCACAGTTACCAAAATCGCAATTTTCACAGACTTTTCCTCCTACTCAAAATCTTCTATTTCAACCAATTTTGGGCAGAAAAATGACTCTAAACACATTTATTTTAGTTCCAAAATTAATAATTCACATGCAATAGTCATTTACAGTCAAAAGATTAAACATTTAAAAATGACCATTTCTGACCATCTGGAGAAAGTTCGATAGGTCATCGTTTTTCATCAGAAAATTACTTTTTTTAGACTTCAGAAAAAATTATTCAAAATTTCAATTTGATTGTGCCTCATATTTAATAACAATTTTTTAAGGCCTCAAAGTGAACAAAATTGCCATTTTACAGACTTTTCCTCCTACTGAGAAGCTTCTTTCGACCAATTTTGGGCAGGAAAATTACTCTAAACACACTTATTTTAGTAACAAAAGTGATAATTCACATGCAATAGGCTTTTATAGTCAATAGATTAAACATTAAAAAATTACTATTTCTGACCATCTGGAGAAAGTTCGACATGTCTGGGGTCATCATTTTTCATCAGAAAATTGCTTTTTTTGGACTTCAGAAAAAATGATTCAGAATGTCAATTTGATTGTGCCTCATATTTAATAACCCTTTTTAGAGCCTCAAAGTGAACAAAATTGCCATTTTTACAGACTTTTCCTCCTACTCAGAAGCTTCTATTTCAACCAATTTCAGGCAGGAAAATGACTCTAAACACACTTATTTTAGTTCCAAAATTGATAATTCACATGCAATAGTCATTTACTGTCAAAGATTAAACATTTAAAATTGATCATTTCTGACCATCCAGAGAAAGTTCGACTGGACTGTGTCATCGTTTTTCATAAGAAAATTGACTTTTTGGACAGTAGAAAAAACTGATTCAAAAAGTCAATTGGATTGTGCCTCATGTTGAATAACCACTTTTTAAAGCCTCACAGTAACCAAAATTGCCATTTTTACAGTTTTTCCTCCTACTCAGAAGCTTCTATTTTGGCCAATTTCGGGCAGGAAAATGAATCTAAACACATTTATTTTAGTTCCAAAAGTGATAATTCACATGCAATAGTCATTTATAGTCAATAGATTAAACATTAAAAAATGACCATTTCTGACCATCTGGAGAAAGTTCGACAGGTCCAGGGTCATCGTCTTTCATCAGAAAATACATTTTTGGGACTGTAGAAAAAATGATTCAACATGTCAATTGGATTCTGCCTCATGTTAAATAACCACTTTTCAAAGCCTCACAGTGACCAAACATGCAATTTTTACAGACTTTTCATCCTACTCAGAAGCTTCTATTTCGACCAATTTTGGGCAGGAAAATGACTCTAAACAAACTTATTTTAGTTCCAAAATTGATAATTCACATGCACTAGTCATTTACATTGAAAAGAATAATCATTAAATAATGTGCATTTCTGACCATTTGGAGAGTGTTCGATAGGTCCGGGTCATCCTTTTTCATCAGAAAATTGATTTTTTATACTTTAGAAAAATTATTCAAAATGTCAATTGGATTGTGCCTAATGTTGAATTACCACTTTTTAAAGACTCACAGTTACCAAAATCACCATTTTCACAGACTCTTCCTCCCACTCAGAAGCTCTTATTTCGACCAAATTCGGGCAGGAAAATTACTCTAAACACATTTATTTTAGTTCCAAAAGTGATAATTCACATGCAATAGTCATTTATAGTCAATAGATTAAACATTAAAAAATGACCATTTCTGACCATCTGGAGAAAGTTCGACAGGTCCAGGGTCATCGTCTTTCATCAGAAAATACATTTTTGGGACTGTAGAAAAAATGATTCAACATGTCAATTGGATTCTGCCTCATGTTATATAACCACTTTTCAAAGCCTCACAGTGACCAAACATGCAATTTTTACAGACTTTTCATCCTACTCAGAAGCTTCTATTTCGACCAATTTTGGGCAGGAAAATGACTCTAAACAAACTTATTTTAGTTCCAAAATTGATAATTCACATGCACTAGTCATTTACATTGAAAAGAATAATCATTAAATAATGTGCATTTCTGACCATTTGGAGAGTGTTCGATAGGTCCGGGGTCATCGTTTTTCATCAGAAAATTGATTTTTTATACTTTAGAAAAATTATTCAAAATGTCAATTTGATTGTGCCTAATGTTGAATAACCACTTTTTAAAGCCTCACAGTTACCAAAATCGCAATTTTCACAGACTTTTCCTCCTACTCAAAAGCTTCTATTTCGACCAATTTTGGGCAGAAAAATGACTCTAAACACATTTATTTTAGTTCCAAAATTAATAATTCACATGCAATGGTCATTTACAGTCAAAAGATTAAACATTTAAAAATGACCATTTCTGACCATCTGGAGAAAGTTCGATAGGTCATCGTTTTTCATCAGAAAATTACTTTTTTTAGACTTCAGAAAAAATTATTCAAAATTTCAATTTGATTGTGCCTCATATTTAATAACAATTTTTTAAGGCCTCAAAGTGAACAAAATTGCCATTTTACAGACTTTTCCTCCTACTCAGAAGCTTCTTTCGACCAATTTTGGGCAGGAAAATTACTCTAAACACACTTATTTTAGTAACAAAAGTGATAATTCACATGCAATAGCCATTTATAGTCAATAGATTAAACATTAAAAAATTACTATTTCTGACCATCTGGAGAAAGTTCGACATGTCTGGGGTCATCATTTTTCATCAGAAAATTGCTTTTTTTGGACTTCAGAAAAAATGATTCAGAATGTCAATTTGATTGTGCCTCATATTTAATAACCCTTTTTAGAGCCTCAAAGTGAACAAAATTGCCATTTTTACAGACTTTTCCTCCTACTCAGAAGCTTCTATTTCAACCAATTTCAGGCAGGAAAATGACTCTAAACACACTTATTTTAGTTCCAAAATTGATAATTCACATGCAATAGTCATTTACTGTCAAAGATTAAACATTTAAAATTGATCATTTCTGACCATCCAGAGAAAGTTCGACTGGTCCGTGTCATCGTTTTTCATAAGAAAATTGACTTTTTGGACTGTAGAAAAAACTGATTCAAAAAGTCAATTGGGTTGTGCCTCATGTTGAATAACCACTTTTTAAAGCCTCACAGTAACCAAAATTGCCATTTTTACAGTTTTTCCTCCTACTCAGAAGCTTCTATTTTGGCCAATTTCGGGCAGGAAAATGAATCTAAACACACTTATTTTCGTTCCAAAAGTGATAATTCAGATGCAATAGTCATTTACAGTCAAAAGATTAAACATTAAATAATGTCCATTTCTGACCATTTGGAGAATGTTCGATAGGTTCGGGCTGATCGTTTCTTATCAGAAAATTGATTTTTTATACTTTAGAAAAATTATTCAAAATGTCAATTGGATTGTGCCTAATGTTGAATAACCATTTTTTAAAGTCTCACAGTTACCAAAATCGCCATTTTCACAGACTTTTCCTCCTACTCAGAAGCTCCTATTTCGACCAAATTCGGGCAGGAAAATTACTCTAAACACATTTATTTTAGTTCCAAAAGTGATAATTCACATGCAATAGTCATTTATAGTCAATAGATTAAACATTAAAAAATGACCATTTCTGACCATCTGGAGAAAGTTCGACAGGTCAGGGGTCATCGTCTTTCATCAGAAAATACATTTTTGGGACTGTAGAAAAAATGATTCAACATGTCAATTGGATTCTGCCTCATGTTAAATAACCACTTTTCAAAGCCTCACAGTGACCAAACATGCAATTTTTACAGACTTTTCATCCTACTCAGAAGCTTCTATTTCGACCAATTTTGGGCAGGAAAATGACTCTAAACAAACTTATTTTAGTTCCAAAATTGATAATTCACATGCACTAGTCATTTACATTGAAAAGAATATTCATAAAAAAATCACCATTTCTGACCATCTGGAGAAAGTTTGACAGGTCCGGGGTCATTGTTTTTCATCAGAAAATTGATTTTTTGGACTGAAGAACAAAATGATTTAAAATGTCAATTGGATTGTGCCTCATATTGAATAACCCATTTTTAAAGCCTCAATGTGACCAAAATTGCCATTTTTTACAGACTTTCTTCCTACTCAGACACTTCTATTTCGGTAATTTTGGGCAGGAAAATGACTCTAAACACACTTATTTTCGTTCCAAAAGTGATAATTCACATGCAATAGTCATTTACAGTCAAAAGATTAAACATTAAATAATGTCCATTTCTGACCATTTGAAGAATGTTCGATAGGTCCGGGGTCATCGTTTTTCATCAGAAAATTGATTTTTTATGCTTTAGAAAAATTATTCAAAATGTCAATTTGATTGTGCCTAATGTTGAATAACCACTTTTTAAAGCCTCACAGTTACCAAAATCGCCATTTTCACAGACTTTTCCTCCTACTCAGAAGCTCCTATTTCGACCAAATTCGGGCAGGAAAATTACTCTAAACACATTTATTTTAGTTCCAAAAGTGATAATTCACATGCAATAGTCATTTATAGTCAATAGATTAAACATTAAAAAATGACCATTTCTGACCATCTGGAGAAAGTTCGACAGGTCAGGGGTCATCGTCTTTCATCAGAAAATACATTTTTGGGACTGTAGAAAAAATGATTCAACATGTCAATTGGATTCTGCCTCATGTTAAATAACCATTTTTCAAAGCCTCACAGTGACCAAACATGCATTTTTTACAGACTTTTCATCCTACTCAGAAGCTTCTATTTCGACCAATTTTGGGCAGGAAAATGACTCTAAACAAACTTATTTTAGTTCCAAAATTGATAATTCACATGCACTAGTCATTTACATTGAAAAGAATATTCATAAAAAAATCACCATTTCTGACCATCTGGAGAAAGTTTGACAGGTCCGGGGTCATTGTTTTTCATCAGAAAATTGATTTTTTGGACTGAAGAACAAAATGATTTAAAATGTCAATTGGATTGTGCCTCATATTGAATAACCCATTTTTAAAGCCTCAATGTGACCAAAATTGCCATTTTTACAGACTTTCTTCCTACTCAGACACTTCTATTTCGGCCAATTTTGGGCAGGAAAATGACTCTAAACTCACTTATTTTCGTTCCAAAAGTGATAATTCACATGCAATAGTCATTTACAGTCAAAAGATTAAACATTAAATAATGTCCATTTCTGACCATTTGAAGAATGTTCGATAGGTCCGGGGTCATCGTTTTTCATCAGAAAATTGATTTTTTATGCTTTAGAAAAATTATTCAAAATGTCAATTTGATTGTGCCTAATGTTGAATAACCACTTTTTAAAGCCTCACAGTTACCAAAATCGCAATTTTCACAGACTTTTCCTCCTACTCAAAAGCTTCTATTTCGACCAATTTTGGGCAGGAAAATGACTCTAAACACATTTATTTTAGTTCCAAAATTAATAATTCACATGCAATAGTCATTTACAGTCAAAAGATTAAACATTTAAAAATGACCATTTCTGACCATCTGGAGAAAGTTCGATAGGTCATCGTTTTTCATCAGAAAATTACTTTTTTTAGACTTCGGAAAAAATTATTCAAAATTTCAATTTGATTGTGCCTCATATTTAATAACAATTTTTTAAGGCCTCAAAGTGAACAAAATTGCCATTTTACAGACTTTTCCTCCTACTGAGAAGCTTCTTTCGACCAATTTTGGGCAGGAAAATTAATCTAAACACACTTATTTTAGTAACAAAAGTGATAATTCACATGCAATAGTCATTTATAGTCAATAGATTAAACATTAAAAAATTACTATTTCTGACCAGCTGTAGAAAGTTCGTCATGTCTGGGGTCATAATTTTTCATCAGAAAATTGCTTTTTTTGGACTTCAGAAAAAATGATTCAGAATGTCAATTTGATTGTGCCTCATATTTAATAACCCTTTTTAGAGCCTCAAAGTGAACAAAATTGCCATTTTTACGGACTTTTCCTCCTACTCAGAAGCTTCTATTTCAACCAATTTCAGGCAGGAAAATGACTCTAAACACACTTATTTTAGTTCCAAAATTGATAATTCACATGCAATAGTCATTTACTGTCAAAGATTAAACATTTTAAAATGACCATTTCTGACCATCTGGAGAAAGTTCGATAGGTCATCGTTTTTCATCAGAAAATTACTTTTTTTAAACTTCAGAAAAAATTATTCAAAATTTCAATTTGATTGTGCCTCATATTTAATAACAATTTTTTAAGGCCTCAAAGTGAACAAATTTGCCATTTTACAGACTTTTCCTCCTACTCAGAAGCTTCTTTCGACCAATTTTGGGCAGGAAAATTACTCTAAACACACTTATTTTAGTAACAAAAGTGATAATTCACATGCAATAGTCATTTATAGTCAATAGATTAAACATTAAAAAATTACTATTTCTGACCATCTGGAGAAAGTTCGACATGTCTGGGGTCATCATTTTTCATCAGAAAATTGCTTTTTTTGGACTTCAGAAAAAATGATTCAGAATGTCAATTTGATTGTGCCTCATATTTAATAACCCTTTTTAGAGCCTCAAAGTGAACAAAATTGCCATTTTTACAGACTTTTCCTCCTACTCAGAAGCTTCTATTTCAACCAATTTCAGGCAGGAAAATGACTCTAAACACACTTATGTTAGTTCCAAAATTGATAATTCACATGCAATAGTCATATACTGTCAAAGATTAAACATTTAAAATTGATCATTTCTGACCATCCAGAGAAAGTTCGACTGGTCCGTGTCATCGTTTTTCATAAGAAAATTGACTTTTTGGACTGTAGAAAAAACTGATTCAAAAAGTCAATTGGGTTGTGCCTCATGTTGAATAACCACTTTTTAAAGCCTCACAGTAACCAAAATTGCCATTTTTACAGTTTTTCCTCCTACTCAGAAGCTTCTATTTTGGCCAATTTCGGGCAGGAAAATGAATCTAAACACACTTATTTTCGTTCCAAAAGTGATAATTCAGATGCAATAGTCATTTACAGTCAAAAGATTAAACATTAAATAATGTCCATTTCTGACCATTTGGAGAATGTTCGATAGGTTCGGGCTGATCGTTTCTTATCAGAAAATTGATTTTTTATACTTTAGAAAAATTATTCAAAATGTCAATTGGATTGTGCCTAATGTTGAATAACCATTTTTTAAAGTCTCACAGTTACCAAAATCGCCATTTTCACAGACTTTTCCTCCTACTCAGAAGCTCCTATTTCGACCAAATTCGGGCAGGAAAATTACTCTAAACACATTTATTTTAGTTCCAAAAGTGATAATTCACTTGCAATAGTCATTTATAGTCAATAGATTAAACATTAAAAAATGACCATTTCTGACCATCTGGAGAAAGTTCGACAGGTCAGGGGTCATCGTCTTTCATCAGAAAATACATTTTTGGGACTGTAGAAAAAATGATTCAACATGTCAATTGGATTCTGCCTCATGTTAAATAACCACTTTTCAAAGCCTCACAGTGACCAAACATGCAATTTTTACAGACTTTTCATCCTACTCAGAAGCTTCTATTTCGACCAATTTTGGGCAGGAAAATGACTCTAAACAAACTTATTTTAGTTCCAAAATTGATAATTCACATGCACTAGTCATTTACATTGAAAAGAATATTCATAAAAAAATCACCATTTCTGACCATCTGGAGAAAGTTTGACAGGTCCGGGGTCATCGTTTTTCATCAGAAAATTGATTTTTTGGACTGAAGAACAAAATGATTTAAAATGTCAATTGGATTGTGCCTCATATTGAATAACCCATTTTTAAAGCCTCAATGTGACCAAAATTGCCCTTTTTTGTTCCAGACTTTCTTCCTAATCAGACACTTCTATTTCGGCCAATTTTGGGCAGGAAAATGACTCTAAACACACTTATTTTCGTTCCAAAAGTGATAATTCACCTGCAATAGTCATTTACAGTCAAAAGATTAAACATTAAATAATGTCCATTTCTGACCATTTGAAGAATGTCCGATAGGTCCGGGGTCATCGTTTTTCATCAGAAAATTGATTTTTTATGCTTTAGAAAAATTATTCAAAATGTCAATTTGATTGTGCCTAATGTTGAAAAACCACTTTTTAAAGCCTCACAGTTACCAAAATCGCAATTTTCACAGACTTTTCCTCCTACTCAAAAGCTTCTATTTCGACCAATTTTGGGCAGGAAAATGACTCTAAACACATTTATTTTAGTTCCAAAATTAATAATTCACATGCAATAGTCATTTACAGTCAAAAGATTAAACATTTAAAAATGACCATTTCTGACCATCTGGAGAAAGTTTGATAGGTCATCGTTTTTCATCAGAAAATTACTTTTTTTAGACTTCAGAAAAAATTATTCAAAATTTCAATTTGATTGTGCCTCATATTTAATAACAATTTTTTAAGGCCTCAAAGTGAACAAAATTGCCATTTTACAGACTTTTCCTCCTACTGAGAAGCTTCTTTCGACCAATTTTGGGCAGGAAAATTAATCTAAACACACTTATTTTAGTAACAAAAGTGATAATTCACATGCAATAGTCATTTATAGTCAATAGATTAAACATTAAAAAATTACTATTTCTGACCAGCTGTAGAAAGTTCGACATGTCTGGGGTCATAATTTTTCATCAGAAAATTGCTTTTTTTGGACTTCAGAAAAAATGATTCAGAATGTCAATTTGATTGTGCCTCATATTTAATAACCCTTTTTAGAGCCTCAAAGTGAACAAAATTGCCATTTTTACGGACTTTTCCTCCTACTCAGAAGCTTCTATTTCAACCAATTTCAGGCAGGAAAATGACTCTAAACACACTTATTTTAGTTCCAAAATTGATAATTCACATGCAATAGTCATTTACTGTCAAAGATTAAACATTTTAAAATGACCATTTCTGACCATCTGGAGAAAGTTCGATAGGTCATCGTTTTTCATCAGAAAATTACTTTTTTTAGACTTCAGAAAAAATTATTCAAAATTTCAATTTGATTGTGCCTCATATTTAATAACAATTTTTTAAGGCCTCAAAGTGAACAAATTTGCCATTTTACAGACTTTTCCTCCTACTCAGAAGCTTCTTTCGACCAATTTTGGGCAGGAAAATTACTCTAAACACACTTATTTTAGTAACAAAAGTGATAATTCACATGCAATAGTCATTTATAGTCAATAGATTAAACATTAAAAAATTACTATTTCTGACCATCTGGAGAAAGTTCGACATGTCTGGGGTCATCATTTTTCATCAGAAAATTGCTTTTTTTGGACTTCAGAAAAAATGATTCAGAATGTCAATTTGATTGTGCCTCATATTTAATAACCCTTTTTAGAGCCTCAAAGTGAACAAAATTGCCATTTTTACAGACTTTTCCTCCTACTCAGAAGCTTCTATTTCAACCAATTTCAGGCAGGAAAATGACTCTAAACACACTTATTTTAGTTCCAAAATTGATAATTCACATGCAATAGTCATTTACTGTCAGAGATTAAACATTTAAAATTGATCATTTCTGACCATCCAGAGAAAGTTTGACTGGTCCGTGTCATCGTTTTTCATAAGAAAATTGACTTTATGGACTGTAGAAAAAACTGATTCAAAAAGTCAATTGGGTTGTGCCTCATGTTGAATAACCACTTTTTAAAGCCTCACAGTAACCAAAATTGCCATTTTTACAGTTTTTCCTCCTACTCAGAAGCTTCTATTTTGGCCAATTTCGGGCAGGAAAATGAATCTAAACACACTTATTTTCGTTCCAAAAGTGATAATTCAGATGCAATAGTCATTTATAGTCAAAAGATTAAACATTAAATAATGTCCATTTCTGATCATTTGGAGAATGTTCGATAGGTTCGGGCTAATCGTTTTTTATCAGAAAATTGATTTTTTATACTTTAGAAAAATTATTCAAAATGTCAATTGGATTGTGCCTAATGTTGAATAACCACTTTTTAAAGACTCACAGTTACCAAAATCACCATTTTCACAGACTTTTCCTCCCACTCAGAAGCTCTTATTTCGACCAAATTCGGGCAGGAAAATTACTCTAAACACATTTATTTTAGTTCCAAAAGTGATAATTCACATGCAATAGTCATTTATAGTCAATAGATTAAACATTAAAAAATGACCATTTCTGACCATCTGGAGAAAGTTCGACTTTCATCCGAAAATACATTTTTGGGACTGTAGAAAAATTGATTCAACATGTCAATTGGATTATGCCTCATGTTAAATAACCACTTTTCAAAGCCTCACAGTGACCAAACATGCAATTTTTACAGACTTTTCATCCTACTCAGAAGCTTCTATTTCGACCAATTTTGGGCAGGAAAATGACTCTAAACAAACTTATTTTAGTTCCAAAATTGATAATTCACATGCACTAGTCATTTACATTCAAAAGAATAATCATTAAATAATGTCCATTTCTGACCATTCGGAGAATGTTCGATAGGTCCAGGGTCATCGTTTTTCATCAGAAAATTGATTTTTTATACTTTAGAAAAATTATTCAAAATGTCAATTTGATTGTGGCTAATGTTGAATAACCACTTTTTAAAGCCTCACAGTTACCAAAATCGCAATTTTCACAGACTTTTCCTCCTACTCAAAAGCTTCTATTTCGACCAATTTTGGGCAGAAAAATGACTCTAAACACATTTATTTTAGTTCTAAAATTAATAATTCACATGCAATAGTCATTTACAGTCAAAAGATTAAACATTGAAAAATGACCATTTCTGACCATCTGGAGAAAGTTCGATAGGTCATCGTTTTTCATCAGAAAATTACTTTTTTTAGACTTCAGAAAAAATTATTCAAAATTTCAATTTGATTGTGCCTCATATTTAATAACAATTTTTTAAGGCCTCAAAGTGAACAAAACTGCTATTTTACAGACTTTTCCTCCTACTAAGAAGCTTCTTTCGGTCAATTTTGGGCAGGAAAATTACTCTAAACACACTTATTTTAGTAACAAAAGTGATAATTCACATGCAATAGTCATTTATAGTCAATAGATTAAACATTAAAAAATTACTATTTCTGACCATCTGGAGAAAGTTCGACATGTCTGGGGTCATCATTTTTCATCAGAAAATTGCTTTTTTTGGACTTCAGAAAAAATGATTCAGAATGTCAATTTGATTGTGCCTCATATTTAATAACCCTTTTTAGAGCCTCAAAGTGAAAAAATTGCCATTTTTACAGACTTTTCCTCCTACTCAGAAGCTTCTATTTCAACCAATTTCAGGCAGGAAAATGACTCTAAACACACTTATGTTAGTTCCAAAATTGATAATTCACATGCAATAGTCATTTACTGTCAAAGATTAAACATTTAAAATGGATCATTTCTGACCATCCAGAGAAAGTTCGACTGGTCCGTGTCATCGTTTTTCACAAGAAAATTGACTTTTTGGACTGTAGAAAAAACTGATTCAAAAAGTCAATTGGATTGTGCCTCATGTTGAATAACCACTTTTTAAAGCCTCACAGTAACCAAACTTGCCATTTTTACAGTTTTTTCTCCTACTCAGAAGCTTCTATTTTGGCCAATTTCGGGCAGGAAAATGAATCTAAACACACTTATTTTCGTTCCAAAAGTGATAATTCAGATGCAATAGTCATTTACAGTCAAAATATTAAACATTAAATAATGTCCATTTCTGACCATTTGGAGAATGTTCGATAGGTTCGGGCTGATCATTTCTTATCAGAAAATTGATTTTTTATACTTTAGAAAAATTATTCAAAATGTCAATTGGATTGTGCCTAATGTTGAATAACCATTTTTTAATGTCTCACAGTTACCAAAATCGCCATTTTCACAGACTTTTCCTCCTACTCAGAAGCTCCTATTTCGACCAAATTCGGGCAGGAAAATTACTCTAAACACATTTGTTTTAGCTCCAAAAGTGATAATTCACATGCAATAGTCATTTATAGTCAATAGATTAAACATAAAAAAATGACCATTTCTGACCATCTGGAGAAAGTTCGACAGGTCCGGGGTCATCGTCTTTCATCAGAAAATACATTTTTGGGACTGTAGAAAAAATGATTCAACAAGTCAATTGGATTCTGCCTCATGTTAAATAACCACTTTTCAAAGCCTCACAGTGACCAAACATGCAATTTTTACAGACTTTTCCTCCTACTCAGAAGCTTCTATTTCGACCAATTTTGGGCAGGAAAATGACTCTAAACAAACTTATTTTAGTTCCAAAATTGATAATTCACATGCACTAGTCATTTACATTCAAAAGAATAATCATAAAAAAATCACCATTTCTGACCATCTGGAGAAAGTTTGACAGGTCCAGGGTCATCGATTTTTATCAGAAAATTGATTTTTTGGACTGAAGAACAAAATGATTTAAAATGTCAATTGGATTGTGCCTCATGTTGAATAACCCATTTTTAAAGCCTCAATGTGACCAAAATTGTCATTTTTTACAGACTTTCTTCCTACTCAGACACTTCTATTTCGGCCAATTTTGGGCAGGAAAATGACTCTAAACACACTTATTTTCATTCCAAAAGTGATAATTCACATGCAATAGTCATTTACAGTCAAAAGATTAAACATTAAATAATGTCCATTTCTGACCATTTGAAGAATGTTTGATAGGTCCGGGGGTCTTCATTTTTCATCAGAAAATTGATTTTTTATACTTTAGAAAAATTATTCAAAATGTCAATTTGATTGTGCCTAATGTTGAATAACCACTTTTTAAAGCCTCACAGTTACCAAAATCGCAATTTTCACAGACTTTTCCTCCTACTCAAAAGCTTCTATTTCGACCAATTTTGGGCAGGAAAATGACTCTAAACACATTTATTTTAGTTCCAAAATTAATAATTCACATGCAATAGTCATTTACAGTCAAAATATTAAACATTAAATAATGTCCATTTCTGACCATTTGGAGAATGTTCGATAGGTTCGGGCTGATCGTTTCTTATCAGAAAATTGATTTTTTATACTTTAGAAAAATTATTCAAAATGTCAATTGGATTGTGCCTAATGTGGAATACCCATTTTTTAATGTCTCACAGTTACCAAAATCGCCATTTTCACAGACTTTTCCTCCTACTCAGAAGCTCCTATTTCGACCAAATTCGTGCAGGAAAATTACTCTAAACACATTTGTTTTAGTTCCAAAAGTGATAATTCACATGCAATAGTCATTTATAGTCAATAGATTAAACATAAAAAAATGATCATTTCTGACCATCCAGAGAAAGTTCGACTGGCCCGTGTCATCGTTTTTCATAAGAAAATTGACTTTTTGGACTGTAGAAAAAATTGATTCAAAAAGTCAATTGGATTGTGCCTCATGTTGAATAACCACTTTTTAAAGCCTCACAGTAACCAAAATTGCCATTTTTACAGTTTTTCCTCCTACTCAGAAGCTTCTATTTTGGCCAATTTTGGGCAGGAAAATGTATCTAAACACACTTATTTTCGTTCCAAAAGTGATAATTCAGATGCAATAGTCATTTACAGTCAAAAGATTAAACATTAAATAATGTCAATTTCTGACCATTTGGAGAATGTTCGATAGGTTCGGGCTGATCGTTTTTTATCAGAAAATTGATTTTTTATACTTTAGATAAATTATTCAAAATGTCAATTGGATTGTGCCTAATGTTGAATAACCATTTTTTAAAGTCTCACAGTTACCAAAATCGCCATTTTCACAGACTTTTCCTCCTTCTCAGAAGCTCCTATTTCGACCAAATTCGGGCAGGAAAATTACTCTAAACACATTTGTTTTAGTTCCAAAAGTGATAATTCACATGCAATAGTCATTTATAGTCAATAGATTAAACATAAAAAAATGACCATTTCTGACCATCTGGAGAAAGTTCGACAGGTCCAGGGTCATCGTTTTTCATCAGAAAATTGATTTTTTGGACTGAAGAACAAAATGATTTAAAATGTCAATTGGATTGTGCCTCATGTTGAAAAACCCATTTTTAAAGCCTCAATGTGACCAAAATTGCCATTTTTACAGACTTTCTTCCTACTCAGACACTTCTATTTCGGCCAATTTTGGGAAGGAAAATGACTCTAAACACACTTATTTTCGTTCCAAAAGTGATAATTCACATGCAATAGTCATTTACAGTCAAAAGATTAAACATTAAATAATGTCCATTTCTGACCATTTGGAGAATGTTCGATAGGTCCGGGGTCATCGTTTTTCATCAGAAAATTGATTTTTTATACTTTAGAAAAATTATTCAAAATGTCAATTGGATTGTGCCTAATGTTGAATAACCACTTTTTAAAGCCTCACAGTTACCAAAATCGCAATTTTCACAAACTTTTCATCCTACTCAAAAGCTTCTATTTTGACCAATTTTGGGCAGGAAAATGACTCTTAACACATTTATTTTAGTTCCAAAATTAATAATTCACATGCAATAGTCATTTACAGTCAAAAGATTAAACATTTAAAAATGACCATTTCTGACCATCTGGAGAAAGTTTGATAGGTCCGTGTCATCGTTTTTCATAAGAAAATTGACTTTATGGACTGTAGAAAAAACTGATTCAAAACGTCAATTGGGTTGTGCCTCATGTTGAATAACCACTTTTTAAAGCCTCACAGTAACCAAAATTGCCATTTTTACAGTTTTTCCTCCTACTCAGAAGCTTCTATTTTGGCCAATTTCGGGCAGGAAAATGAATCTAAACACACTTATTTTCGTTCCAAAAGTGATAATTCAGATGCAATAGTCATTTATAGTCAAAAGATTAAACATTAAATAATGTCCATTTCTGACCATTTGGAGAATGTTCGATAGGTTCGGGCTAATCGTTTTTTATCAGAAAATTGATTTTTTATACTTTAGAAAAATTATTCAAAATGTCAATTGGATTGTGCCTAATGTTGAATAACCACTTTTTAAAGACTCACAGTTACCAAAATCACCATTTTCACAGACTTTTCCTCCCACTCAGAAGCTCTTATTTCGACCAAATTCGGGCAGGAAAATTACTCTAAACACATTTATTTTAGTTCCAAAAGTGATAATTCACATGCAATAGTCATTTATAGTCAATAGATTAAACATTAAAAAATGACCATTTCTGACCATCTGGAGAAAGTTCGACAGGTCCGGGGTCATCGTCTTTCATCAGAAAATACATTTTTGGGACTGTAGAAAAAATGATTCAACATGTCAATTGGATTCTGCCTCATGTTAAATAACCACTTTTCAAAGCCTCACAGTGACCAAACATGCAATTTTTACAGACTTTTCATCCTACTCAGAAGCTTCTATTTCGACCAATTTTGGGCAGGAAAATGACTCTAAACAAACTTATTTTAGTTCCAAAATTGATAATTCACATGCACTAGTCATTTACATTCAAAAGAATAATCATTAAATAATGTCCATTTCTGACCATTTGGAGAATGTTCGATAGGTCCAGGGTCATCGTTTTTCATCAGAAAATTGATTTTTTATACTTTAGAAAAATTATTCAAAATGTCAATTTGATTGTGGCTAATGTTGAATAACCACTTTTTAAAGCCTCACAGTTACCAAAATCGCAATTTTCACAGACTTTTCCTCCTACTCAAAAGCTTCTATTTCGACCAATTTTGGGCAGAAAAATTACTCTAAACACATTTATTTTAGTTCCAAAATTAATAATTCACATGCAATAGTCATTTACAGTCAAAAGATTAAACATTTAAAAATGACCATTTCTGACCATCTGGAGAAAGTTCGATAGGTCATCGTTTTTCATCAGAAAATTACTTTTTTTAGACTTCAGAAAAAATTATTCAAAATTTCAATTTAATAAATTTTTTAAGGCCTCAAAGTGAACAAAATTGCCATTTTACAGACTTTTCCTCCTACTCAGAAGCTTCTTTCGGCCAATTTTGGGCAGGAAAATTACTCTAAACACACTTATTTTAGTAACAAAAGTGATAATTCACATGCAATAGTCATTTATAGTCAATAGATTAAACATTAAAAAATTACTATTTCTGACCATCTGGAGAAAGTTCGACATGCCTGGGGTCATCATTTTTCATCAGAAAATTGCTTTTTTTGGACTTCAGAAAAAATGATTCAGAATGTCAATTTGATTGCGCCTCATATTTAATAACCCTTTTTAGAGCCTCAAAGTGAACAAAATTGCCATTTTTACAGACTTTTCCTCCTACTCAGAAGCTTCTATTTCAACCAATTTCAGGCAGGAAAATGAATCTAAACACACTTATTTTCGTTCCAAAAGTGATAATTCAGATGCAATAGTCATTTACAGTCAAAATATTAAACATTAAATAATGTCCATTTCTGACCATTTGGAGAATGTTCGATAGGTCCGGGCTGATCGTTTCTTATCAGAAAATTGATTTTTTTATACTTTAGAAAAATTATTCAAAATGTCAATTGGATTGTGCCTAATGTTGAATAACCATTTTTTAATGTCTCACAGTTACCAAATTCGCCATTTTCACAGACTTTTCCTCCTACTCAGAAGCTCCTATTTCGACCAAATTCGGGCAGGAAAATTACTCTAAACACATTTGTTTTAGTTCCAAAAGTGATAATTCACATGCAATAGTCATTTATAGTCAATAGATTAAACATAAAAAAATGACCATTTCTGACCATCTGGAGAAAGTTCGACAGGTCCGGGGTGATCGTCTTTCATCAGAAAATACATTTTTGGGACTGTAGAAAAAATGATTCAACATGTCAATTGGATTCTGCCTCATGTTAAATAACCACTTTTCAAAGCCTCACAGTGACCAAACCTGCAATTTTTACAGACTTTTCCTCCTACTCAGAAGCTTCTATTTCGACCAATTTTGGGCAGGAAAATGACTCTAAACAAACCTATTTTAGTTCCAAAATTGATAATTCACATGCACTAGTCATTTACATTCAAAAGAATAATCATAAAAAAATCACCATTTCTGACCATCTGGAGAAAGTTTGACAGGTCCAGGGTCATCGATTTTTATCAGAAAATTGATTTTTTGGACTGAAGAACAAAATGATTTAAAATGTCAATTGGATTGTGCCTCATGTTGAATATCCCATTTTTAAAGCCTCAATGTGACCAAAATTGCCATTTTTACAGACTTTCTTCCTACTCAGACACTTCTATTTCGGCCAATTTTGGGAAGGAAAATGACTCTAAACACACTTATTTTCGTTCCAAAAGTGATAATTCACATGCAATAGTCATTTACAGTCAAAAGATTAAACATTAAATAATGTCCATTTCTGACCATTTGGAGAATGTTCGATAGGTCCGGGGTCATCGTTTTTCATCAGAAAATTGATTTTTTATACTTTAGAAAAATTATTCAAAATGTCAATTGGATTGTGCCTAATGTTGAATAACCACTTTTTAAAGCCTCACAGTTACCAAAATCGCAATTTTCACAAACTTTTCATCCTACTCAAAAGCTTCTATTTTGACCAATTTTGGGCAGGAAAATGACTCTTAACACATTTATTTTAGTTCCAAAATAATAATTCACATGCAATAGTCATTTACAGTCAAAAGATTAAACATTTAAAAATGACCATTTCTGACCATCTGGAGAAAGTTTGATAGGTCCGTGTCATCGTTTTTCATAAGAAAATTGACTTTATGGACTGTAGAAAAAACTGATTCAAAACGTCAATTGGGTTGTGCCTCATGTTGAATAACCACTTTTTAAAGCCTCACAGTAACCAAAATTGCCATTTTTACAGTTTTTCCTCCTACTCAGAAGCTTCTATTTTGGCCAATTTCGGGCAGGAAAATGAATCTAAACACACTTATTTTCGTTCCAAAAGTGATAATTCAGATGCAATAGTCATTTATAGTCAAAAGATTAAACATTAAATAATGTCCATTTCTGACCATTTGGAGAATGTTCGATAGGTTCGGGCTAATCGTTTTTTATCAGAAAATTGATTTTTTATACTTTAGAAAAATTATTCAAAATGTCAATTGGATTGTGCCTAATGTTGAATAACCACTTTTTAAAGCCTCACAGTTACCAAAATCGCAATTTTCACAAACTTTTCATCCTACTCAAAAGCTTCTATTTTGACCAATTTTGGGCAGGAAAATGACTCTTAACACATTTATTTTAGTTCCAAAATTAATAATTCACATGCAATAGTCATTTACAGTCAAAAGATTAAACATTTAAAAATGACCATTTCTGACCATCTGGAGAAAGTTTGATAGGTCCGTGTCATCGTTTTTCATAAGAAAATTGACTTTATGGACTGTAGAAAAAACTGATTCAAAACGTCAATTGGGTTGTGCCTCATGTTGAATAACCACTTTTTAAAGCCTCACAGTAACCAAAATTGCCATTTTTACAGTTTTTCCTCCTACTCAGAAGCTTCTATTTTGGCCAATTTCGGGCAGGAAAATGAATCTAAACACACTTATTTTCGTTCCAAAAGTGATAATTCAGATGCAATAGTCATTTATAGTCAAAAGATTAAACATTAAATAATGTCCATTTCTGACCATTTGGAGAATGTTCGATAGGTTCGGGCTAATCGTTTTTTATCAGAAAATTGATTTTTTATACTTTAGAAAAATTATTCAAAATGTCAATTGGATTGTGCCTAATGTTGAATAACCACTTTTTAAAGACTCACAGTTACCAAAATCACCATTTTCACAGACTTTTCCTCCCACTCAGAAGCTCTTATTTCGACCAAATTCGGGCAGGAAAATTACTCTAAACACATTTATTTTAGTTCCAAAAGTGATAATTCACATGCAATAGTCATTTATAGTCAATAGATTAAACATTAAAAAATGACCATTTCTGACCATCTGGAGAAAGTTCGACAGGTCCGGGGTCATCGTCTTTCATCAGAAAATACATTTTTGGGACTGTAGAAAAAATGATTCAACATGTCAATTGGATTCTGCCTCATGTTAAATAACCACTTTTCAAAGCCTCACAGTGACCAAACATGCAATTTTTACAGACTTTTCATCCTACTCAGAAGCTTCTATTTCGACCAATTTTGGGCAGGAAAATGACTCTAAACAAACTTATTTTAGTTCCAAAATTGATAATTCACATGCACTAGTCATTTACATTCAAAAGAATAATCATTAAATAATGTCCATTTCTGACCATTTGGAGAATGTTCGATAGGTCCAGGGTCATCGTTTTTCATCAGAAAATTGATTTTTTATACTTTAGAAAAATTATTCAAAATGTCAATTTGATTGTGGCTAATGTTGAATAACCACTTTTTAAAGCCTCACAGTTACCAAAATCGCAATTTTCACAGACTTTTCCTCCTACTCAAAAGCTTCTATTTCGACCAATTTTGGGCAGAAAAATTACTCTAAACACATTTATTTTAGTTCCAAAATTAATAATTCACATGCAATAGTCATTTACAGTCAAAAGATTAAACATTTAAAAATGACCATTTCTGACCATCTGGAGAAAGTTCGATAGGTCATCGTTTTTCATCAGAAAATTACTTTTTTTAGACTTCAGAAAAAATTATTCAAAATTTCAATTTAATAAATTTTTTAAGGCCTCAAAGTGAACAAAATTGCCATTTTACAGACTTTTCCTCCTACTCAGAAGCTTCTTTCGGCCAATTTTGGGCAGGAAAATTACTCTAAACACACTTATTTTAGTAACAAAAGTGATAATTCACATGCAATAGTCATTTATAGTCAATAGATTAAACATTAAAAAATTACTATTTCTGACCATCTGGAGAAAGTTCGACATGCCTGGGGTCATCATTTTTCATCAGAAAATTGCTTTTTTTGGACTTCAGAAAAAATGATTCAGAATGTCAATTTGATTGCGCCTCATATTTAATAACCCTTTTTAGAGCCTCAAAGTGAACAAAATTGCCATTTTTACAGACTTTTCCTCCTACTCAGAAGCTTCTATTTCAACCAATTTCAGGCAGGAAAATGAATCTAAACACACTTATTTTCGTTCCAAAAGTGATAATTCAGATGCAATAGTCATTTACAGTCAAAATATTAAACATTAAATAATGTCCATTTCTGACCATTTGGAGAATGTTCGATAGGTCCGGGCTGATCGTTTCTTATCAGAAAATTGATTTTTTTATACTTTAGAAAAATTATTCAAAATGTCAATTGGATTGTGCCTAATGTTGAATAACCATTTTTTAATGTCTCACAGTTACCAAATTCGCCATTTTCACAGACTTTTCCTCCTACTCAGAAGCTCCTATTTCGACCAAATTCGGGCAGGAAAATTACTCTAAACACATTTGTTTTAGTTCCAAAAGTGATAATTCACATGCAATAGTCATTTATAGTCAATAGATTAAACATAAAAAAATGACCATTTCTGACCATCTGGAGAAAGTTCGACAGGTCCGGGGTGATCGTCTTTCATCAGAAAATACATTTTTGGGACTGTAGAAAAAATGATTCAACATGTCAATTGGATTCTGCCTCATGTTAAATAACCACTTTTCAAAGCCTCACAGTGACCAAACCTGCAATTTTTACAGACTTTTCCTCCTACTCAGAAGCTTCTATTTCGACCAATTTTGGGCAGGAAAATGACTCTAAACAAACCTATTTTAGTTCCAAAATTGATAATTCACATGCACTAGTCATTTACATTCAAAAGAATAATCATAAAAAAATCACCATTTCTGACCATCTGGAGAAAGTTTGACAGGTCCAGGGTCATCGATTTTTATCAGAAAATTGATTTTTTGGACTGAAGAACAAAATGATTTAAAATGTCAATTGGATTGTGCCTCATGTTGAATATCCCATTTTTAAAGCCTCAATGTGACCAAAATTGCCATTTTTACAGACTTTCTTCCTACTCAGACACTTCTATTTCGGCCAATTTTGGGAAGGAAAATGACTCTAAACACACTTATTTTCGTTCCAAAAGTGATAATTCACATGCAATAGTCATTTACAGTCAAAAGATTAAACATTAAATAATGTCCATTTCTGACCATTTGGAGAATGTTCGATAGGTCCGGGGTCATCGTTTTTCATCAGAAAATTGATTTTTTATACTTTAGAAAAATTATTCAAAATGTCAATTGGATTGTGCCTAATGTTGAATAACCACTTTTTAAAGCCTCACAGTTACCAAAATCGCAATTTTCACAAACTTTTCATCCTACTCAAAAGCTTCTATTTTGACCAATTTTGGGCAGGAAAATGACTCTTAACACATTTATTTTAGTTCCAAAATAATAATTCACATGCAATAGTCATTTACAGTCAAAAGATTAAACATTTAAAAATGACCATTTCTGACCATCTGGAGAAAGTTTGATAGGTCCGTGTCATCGTTTTTCATAAGAAAATTGACTTTATGGACTGTAGAAAAAACTGATTCAAAACGTCAATTGGGTTGTGCCTCATGTTGAATAACCACTTTTTAAAGCCTCACAGTAACCAAAATTGCCATTTTTACAGTTTTTCCTCCTACTCAGAAGCTTCTATTTTGGCCAATTTCGGGCAGGAAAATGAATCTAAACACACTTATTTTCGTTCCAAAAGTGATAATTCAGATGCAATAGTCATTTATAGTCAAAAGATTAAACATTAAATAATGTCCATTTCTGACCATTTGGAGAATGTTCGATAGGTTCGGGCTAATCGTTTTTTATCAGAAAATTGATTTTTTATACTTTAGAAAAATTATTCAAAATGTCAATTGGATTGTGCCTAATGTTGAATAACCACTTTTTAAAGACTCACAGTTACCAAAATCACCATTTTCACAGACTTTTCCTCCCACTCAAAGCTCTTATTTCGACCAAATTCGGGCAGGAAAATTACTCTAAACACATTTATTTTAGTTCCAAAAGTGATAATTCAAATGCAATAGTCATTTATAGTCAATAGATTAAACATTAAAAAATGACCATTTCTGACCATCTGGAGAAAGTTCGACAGGTCCGGGGTCATCGTCTTTCATCAGAAAATACATTTTTGGGACTGTAGAAAAAATGATTCAACATGTCAATTGGATTCTGCCTCATGTTAAATAACCACTTTTCAAAGCCTCACAGTGACCAAACATGCAATTTTTACAGACTTTTCATCCTACTCAGAAGCTTCTATTTCGACCAATTTTGGGCAGGAAAATGACTCTAAACAAACTTATTTTAGTTCCAAAATTGATAATTCACATGCACTAGTCATTTACATTCAAAAGAATAATCATTAAATAATGTCCATTTCTGACCATTTGGAGAATGTTCGATAGGTCCAGGGTCATCGTTTTTCATCAGAAAATTGATTTTTTATACTTTAGAAAAATTATTCAAAATGTCAATTTGATTGTGGCTAATGTTGAATAACCACTTTTTAAAGCCTCACAGTTACCAAAATCGCAATTTTCACAGACTTTTCCTCCTACTCAAAAGCTTCTATTTCGACCAATTTTGGGCAGAAAAATTACTCTAAACACATTTATTTTAGTTCCAAAATTAATAATTCACATGCAATAGTCATTTACAGTCAAAAGATTAAACATTTAAAAATGACCATTTCTGACCATCTGGAGAAAGTTCGATAGGTCATCGTTTTTCATCAGAAAATTACTTTTTTTAGACTTCAGAAAAAATTATTCAAAATTTCAATTTAATAACAAATTTTTTAAGGCCTCAAAGTGAACAAAATTGCCATTTTACAGACTTTTCCTCCTACTCAGAAGCTTCTTTCGGCCAATTTTGGGCAGGAAAATTACTCTAAACACACTTATTTTAGTAACAAAAGTGATAATTCACATGCAATAGTCATTTATAGTCAATAGATTAAACATTAAAAAATTACTATTTCTGACCATCTGGAGAAAGTTCGACATGCCTGGGGTCATCATTTTTCATCAGAAAATTGCTTTTTTTGGACTTCAGAAAAAATGATTCAGAATGTCAATTTGATTGCGCCTCATATTTAATAACCCTTTTTAGAGCCTCAAAGTGAACAAAATTGCCATTTTTACAGACTTTTCCTCCTACTCAGAAGCTTCTATTTCAACCAATTTCAGGCAGGAAAATGACTCTAAACACACTTATTTTCGTTCCAAAAGTGATAATTCAGATGCAATAGTCATTTACAGTCAAAATATTAAACATTAAATAATGTCCATTTCTGACCATTTGGAGAATGTTCGATAGGTCCGGGCTGATCGTTTCTTATCAGAAAATTGATTTTTTATACTTTAGAAAAATTATTCAAAATGTCAATTGGATTGTGCCTAATGTTGAATAACCATTTTTTAATGTCTCACAGTTACCAAATTCGCCATTTTCACAGACTTTTCCTCCTACTCAGAAGCTCCTATTTCGACCAAATTCGGGCAGGAAAATTACTCTAAACACATTTGTTTTAGTTCCAAAAGTGATAATTCACATGCAATAGTCATTTATAGTCAATAGATTAAACATAAAAAAATGACCATTTCTGACCATCTGGAGAAAGTTCGACAGGTCCGGGGTGATCGTCTTTCATCAGAAAATACATTTTTGGGACTGTAGAAAAAATGATTCAACATGTCAATTGGATTCTGCCTCATGTTAAATAACCACTTTTCAAAGCCTCACAGTGACCAAACCTGCAATTTTTACAGACTTTTCCTCCTACTCAGAAGCTTCTATTTCGACCAATTTTGGGCAGGAAAATGACTCTAAACAAACCTATTTTAGTTCCAAAATTGATAATTCACATGCACTAGTCATTTACATTCAAAAGAATAATCATAAAAAAATCACCATTTCTGACCATCTGGAGAAAGTTTGACAGGTCCAGGGTCATCGATTTTTATCAGAAAATTGATTTTTTGGACTGAAGAACAAAATGATTTAAAATGTCAATTGGATTGTGCCTCATGTTGAATATCCCATTTTTAAAGCCTCAATGTGACCAAAATTGCCATTTTTTACAGACTTTCTTCCTACTCAAAAGCTTCTATTTCGACCAATTTTGGGCAGGAAAATGACTCTAAACAAACTTATTTTAGTTCCAAAATTGATAATTCACATGCACTAGTCATTTACATTCAAAAGAATAATCATTAAATAATGTCCATTTCTGACCATTTGGAGAATGTTCGATAGTTCCAGGGTCATCGTTTTTCATCAGAAAATTGATTTTTTATACTTTAGAAAAATTATTCAAAATGTCAATTTGATTGTGGCTAATGTTGAATAACCACTTTTTAAAGCCTCACAGTTACCAAAATCGCAATTTTCACAGACTTTTCCTCCTACTCAAAAGCTTCTATTTCGACCAATTTTGGGCAGAAAAATTACTCTAAACACATTTATTTTAGTTCCAAAATTAATAATTCACATGCAATAGTCATTTACAGTCAAAAGATTAAACATTTAAAAATGACCATTTCTGACCATCTGGAGAAAGTTCGATAGGTCATCGTTTTTCATCAGAAAATTACTTTTTTTAGACTTCAGAAAAAATTATTCAAAATTTCAATTTGATTGTGCCTCATATTTAATAACAAATTTTTTAAGGCCTCAAAGTGAACAAAATTGCCATTTTACAGACTTTTCCTCCTACTCAGAAGCTTCTTTCGGCCAATTTTGGGCAGGAAAATTACTCTAAACACACTTATTTTAGTAACAAAAGTGATAATTCACATGCAATAGTCATTTATAGTCAATAGATTAAACATTAAAAAATTACTATTTCTGACCATCTGGAGAAAGTTCGACATGCCTGGGGTCATCATTTTTCATCAGAAAATTGCTTTTTTTGGACTTCAGAAAAAATGATTCAGAATGTCAATTTGATTGCGCCTCATATTTAATAACCCTTTTTAGAGCCTCAAAGTGAACAAAATTGCCATTTTTACAGACTTTTCCCTCCTACTCAGAAGCTTCTATTTCAACCAATTTCAGGCAGGAAAATGACTCTAAACACACTTATTTTTGTTCCAAAATTGATAATTCACATGCAATAGTCATTTACTGTCAAAGATTAAACATTTAAAATTGATCATTTCTGACCATCCAGAGAAAGTGCGACTGGTCCGTGTCATCGTTTTTCATAAGAAAATTGACTTTTTGGACTGTAGAAAAAACTGATTCAAAAAGTCAATTGGATTGTGCCTCATGTTGAATAACCACTTTTTAAAGCCTCACAGTAACCAAACTTGCCATTTTTACAGTTTTTCCTCCTACTCAGAAGCTTCTATTTTGGCCAATTTCGGGCAGGAAAATGAATCTAAACACACTTATTTTCGTTCCAAAAGTGATAATTCAGATGCAATAGTCATTTACAGTCAAAATATTAAACATTAAATAATGTCCATTTCTGACCATTTGGAGAATGTTCGATAGGTCCGGGCTGATCGTTTCTTATCAGAAAATTGATTTTTTATACTTTAGAAAAATTATTCAAAATGTCAATTGGATTGTGCCTAATGTTGAATAACCATTTTTTAATGTCTCACAGTTACCAAATTCGCAATTTTCACAGACTTTTCCTCCTACTCAGAAGCTCCTATTTCGACCAAATTCGGGCAGGAAAATTACTCTAAACACATTTGTTTTAGTTCCAAAAGTGATAATTCACATGCAATAGTCATTTATAGTCAATAGATTAAACATAAAAAAATGACCATTTCTGACCATCTGGAGAAAGTTCGACAGGTCCGGGGTCATCGTCTTTCATCAGAAAATACATTTTTGGGACTGTAGAAAAAATGATTCAACATGTCAATTGGATTCTGCCTCATGTTAAATAACCACTTTTCAAAGCCTCACAGTGACCAAACCTGCAATTTTTACAGACTTTTCCTCCTACTCAGAAGCTTCTATTTCGACCAATTTTGGGCAGGAAAATGACTCTAAACAAACCTATTTTAGTTCCAAAATTGATAATTCACATGCACTAGTCATTTACATTCAAAAGAATAATCATAAAAAAATCACCATTTCTGACCATCTGGAGAAAGTTTGACAGGTCCAGGGTCATCGATCTTTATCAGAAAATTGATTTTTTGGACTGAAGAACAAAATGATTTAAAATGTCAATTGGATTGTGCCTCATGTCGAATAACCCATTTTTAAAGCCTCAATGTGACCAAAATTGCCATTTTTTACAGACTTTCTTCCTACTCAGACACTTCTATTTCGGCCAATTTTGGGCAGGAAAATGACTCTAAACACACTTATTTTCATTCCAAAAGTGATAATTCACATGCAATAGTCATTTACTGTCAAAGATTAAACATTTAAAATTGATCATTTCTGACCATCCAGAGAAAGTTCGACTGGTCCGTGTCATCGTTTTTCATAAGAAAATTGACTTTTTGGACTGTAGAAAAAACTGATTCAAAAAGTCAATTGGATTGTGCCTCATGTTGAATAACCACTTTTTAAAGCCTCACAGTAACCAAACTTGCCATTTTTACAGTTTTTCCTCCTACTCAGAAGCTTCTATTTTGGCCAATTTCGGGCAGGAAAATGAATCTAAACACACTTATTTTCGTTCCAAAAGTGATAATTCAGATGCAATAGTCATTTACAGTCAAAATATTAAACATTAAATAATGTCCATTTCTGACCATTTGGAGAATGTTCGATAGGTCCGGGCTGATCGTTTCTTATCAGAAAATTGATTTTTTATACTTTAGAAAAATTATTCAAAATGTCAATTGGATTGTGCCTAATGTTGAATAACCATTTTTTAATGTCTCACAGTTACAAAATTCGCAATTTTCACAGACTTTTCCTCCTACTCAGAAGCTCCTATTTCAACCAAATTCGGGCAGGAAAATTACTCTAAACACATTTGTTTTAGTTCCAAAAGTGATAATTCACATGCAATAGTCATTTATAGTCAATAGATTAAACATAAAAAAATGACCATTTCTGACCATCTGGAGAAAGTTCGACAGGTCCGGGGTCATCGTCTTTCATCAGAAAATACATTTTTGGGACTGTAGAAAAAAGTGATTCAACATGTCAATTGGATTCTGCCTCATGTTAAATAACCACTTTTCAAAGCCTCACAGTGACCAAACCTGCAATTTTTACAGACTTTTCCTCCTACTCAGAAGCTTCTATTTCGACCAATTTTGGGCAGGAAAATGACTCTAAACAAACCTATTTTAGTTCCAAAATTGATAATTCACATGCACTAGTCATTTACATTCAAAAGAATAATCATAAAAAAATCACCATTTCTGACCATCTGGAGAAAGTTTGACAGGTCCAGGGTCATCGATTTTTATCAGAAAATTGATTTTTTGGACTGAAGAACAAAATGATTTAAAATGTCAATTGGATTGTGCCTCATGTTGAATAACCCATTTTTAAAGCCTCAATGTGACCAAAATTGCCATTTTTTACAGACTTTCTTCCTACTCAGACACTTCTATTTCGGCCAATTTTGGGCAGGAAAATGACTCTAAACACACTTATTTTCATTCCAAAAGTGATAATTCACATGCAATAGTCATTTACAGTCAAAAGATTAAACATTAAATAATGTCCATTTCTGACCATTTGAAGAATGTTTGATAGGTCCGGGGTCATCATTTTTCATCAGAAAATTGATTTTTTATACTTTAGAAAAATTATTCAAAATGTCAATTTGATTGTGCCTAATGTTGAATAACCACTTTTTAAAGCCTCACAGTTACCAAAATCGCAATTTTCACAGACTTTTCCTCCTACTCAAAAGCTTCTATTTCGACAAATTTTGGGCAGGAAAATGACTCTAAACACATTCATTTTAGTTCCAAAATTAATAATTCACATGCAATAGTCATTTACAGTCAAAAGATTAAACATTTAAAAATGACCATTTCTGACCATCTGGAGAAAGTTCGATAGGTCATCGTTTTTCATCAGAAAATTACTTTTTTTAGACTTCAGAAAAAATTATTCAAAATTTCAATTTGATTGTGCCTCATATTTAATAACAATTTTTTAAGGCCTCAAAGTGAACAAAATCGCCATTTTCACAGACTTTTCCTCCTTCTCAGAAGCTCCTATTTCGACCAAATTCGGGCAGGAAAATTACTCTAAACACATTTGTTTTAGTTCCAAAAGTGATAATTCACATGCAATAGTCATTTATAGTCAGTAGATTAAACATAAAAAAATGACCATTTCTGACCATCTGGAGAAAGTTCGACAGGTCCAGGGTCATCGTTTTTTATCAGAAAATTGATTTTTTGGACTGAAGAACAAAATGATTTAAATTGTCAATTGGATTGTGCCTCATGTTGAAAAACCCATTTTTAAAGCCTCAATGTGACCAAAATTGCCATTTTTACAGACTTTCTTCCTACTCAGACACTTCTATTTCGGCCAATTTTGGGAAGGAAAATGACTCTAAACACACTTATTTTCGTTCCAAAAGTGATAATTCACATGCAATAGTCATTTACAGTCAAAAGATTAAACATTAAATAATGTCCATTTCTGACCATTTGGAGAATGTTCGATAGGTCCGGGGTCATCGTTTTTCATCAGAAAATTGATTTTTTATACTTTAGAAAAATTATTCAAAATGTCAATTGGATTGTGCCTAATGTTGAATAACCACTTTTTAAAGCCTCACAGTTACCAAAATCGCAATTTTCACAAACTTTTCATCCTACTCAAAAGCTTCTATTTTGACCAATTTTGGGCAGGAAAATGACTCTTAACACATTTATTTAAGTTCCAAAATTAATAATTCACATGCAATAGTCATTTACAGTCAAAAGATTAAACATTTAAAAATGACCATTTCTGACCATCTGGAGAAAGTTCGATAGGTCATCGTTTTTCATCAGAAAATTACTTTTTTTAGACTTCAGAAAAAATTATTCAAAATTTCAATTTGATTGTGCCTCATATTTAATAACAATTTTTTAATGCCTCAAAGTGAACAAAATTGCCATTTTACAGACTTTTCCTCCTACTCAGAAGCTTCTATTTCAACCAATTTCAGGCATTAAAATAAATCTAAACACACGTATTTTAGTTCCAAAAGTGATAATTCACATGCAATAGTCATTTACAGTCAAAAGATTAAACATTAAAAAATGACCATTTCTGACCATCTGGAGAAAGTTTCTCAGGTCCGGGGTCATGGTTTTTCATTAGAAAATTGATTTTTTGGACTGTAGATTTGTTTTTCAAAATGTCAATTGGATTGTGCCTCATGTTGAATGACCACTTTTTAAAGCCTCTCAGTGACCAAAATTGCAATTTTTGCAGACTTTTCCTACTACTAGAAGTTTCTATTACAAGCAATTTCGGGCAGGAAAATGACAGTAAACACAATTATTTTAGTTCCAAGAGTGATGAGCCACATGCAATAGTCATTTACAGTCAAAAGATTAAACATTGGCAAATGACAATTTCTGACCATCTGGAGAAAGTTCGACAAGTCACGGGTCATCGTTTTTCATCAGAAAATTGATTTTTTGGGACTGTAGAACAAATGTTTCAAAATGTCAACTTGATTGTGCCTCATGTTGACTAACCACTTTTTAAAGCCTCACAGTGACCAAAACTGCAATTTTTACAGACTTTTCCTCCTACTAGAAGCTTCTATTTCAACCAATTTCGGGCCCGAAAATGACAGCAAAAACAGTTATTTTAGTTCCAAAAGTTATGAGTCATATGTAATAGTTGTTTACAGTCAAAAGATTAAACATTAAAAAATGACCATTTCTGACCATCTGGAGAAATTTCGACAGGTCACGGTTCATCGTTTTTCATCAGAAAATTGATTTTTTAGACTGTAGAAAAAATATTTCAAAATGTCAATTGGATTGTGCCTCTTGTGATAAAATATATATTTATTTGTATTTACTTGTAGAAATAATTGAACAAAAAAGCTGGCAAACTTCTTGGGCAAGAGTGCCTTGGATAATGGTTAACTTGACTGAGCTATGGAAGGTATGCTAGATTGTCCAAGTAAGAGGGGTCAGAAGCATCTTATTTAAATAAGTTCAATGTCTTAGTGCTTCTGAAGTTGGACGTCACATTGAATGGCTAAACTCACTGAAAATCTCTTAAACTTAACAATACTGCTCGCATGTCACTAGGACTGAGTGAATTACCTTAAGCGGCAATACAGGAATTACTACTGCCTCACGCTGCAGGAACGAACTGGAAAATTTGTGGAGAACGAGACAGTACCTGAATGTCAGCAATAGCAAGGAGAGTACACTCGCAGAGTAAAACCTGCAGATTGCGAGCATGAGAATACTCGCTAACTGAAGTACTGGAAAGGTCTTGAGCACTGAGGAGAAACTCATCTCTTCTCTGGAAATAATTACCGTTGAAGTGCGCGGAGCACAGAAGGCGCGCGTGCAATACTGCTGAACACTACACTACGGAAAACTGAGTAAAAAACACTAGAACGCTGACCTGACTAAAGTGACCTTCATGCTGAAAGTATCTTTTGGGAGCGAGCTCAAGCCTGTGCTAAAGCAGTGGACCGTCTTGCAAGCCTGTGACTCCAACAAAGGGGTGAGTACCAAAAGGTGTCTTATTTTGAAGGTGGGGGCTGCGTGTTTAAGATTAGAATCAGTGTGACCTATCCTGACAGTACCCCCCACTAAAACCCCCTCTCTAGGCTTCTGTGTTTGAGTCTTGTGAAATTCCCTCACTAGTTTTGGAGCGTCAACAGGACCTTTCCTCCTGACCATAACCCTTCCCATCGATCAAATTATGTAGATGACCTCTCTTGAACTTTGAATCTATAATTCTCTTAACTTTGATTTCTTCGTCTGATTGCACTTGAATTGGAGCCGGTGGTAAAACCAGTCTTAAATTCGGGGGACTTCGCTTAATCAATGAAATATGGAAAGTAGGATGCACCTTAATCTTGTCTGGAAGTCTAACCTTTATACTTATTGGATTCACCATCCTAACCACAGGATAAGGATCCAAAAATCTAGGGTGAAACTTCCGATTCCCCTTCAATCTCATGTATCAAGTAGAAATCCAAACCTGATCTCCTGGTTCTAAAATTGTATTTTCTTTTCGATGCTTGGAGCCTGCTTCTTGTAGGACTCTTTTGACTGAAATAGGTTCTCAGTAGCTGTCTGATAAGCTTCGTGCAATTTCTGAATCACTTCTCCAGCAGCTGGAACATCTACCTCAGCTTTCCCTATTAACATATTAGGATGTCTGCCTGAATTCAGATCGAAGGAAGAGAAAACTGTAGAGGAATGAACAGAATTATTTGTAGCAAATTCTGCGGTACTAAGCAAAGTTGGCCACTCTCCCTCTTGGTCCAATAAATATAAACGCAAATACTGCTCAAGGTCTTGATTAACCCTCTCCGATTGTCCATCAGTCTCGGGATGGAAACTAGTGGACAAACGAGGGTCCACTACTAAACCTTTTAGAAAGGATTTGCCAAAATCGAGAGGTAAATTGCGGCCCTTGGTCGGAAATCACAATCTTGGGAATTCCATGTAGTTTCACTATGTTCTGAATGAACAAAGTAGCCAATTGAGGAGCATTTGGAAGGGCCCTTAAAGAGATGAAATGACTCATTTTGGAAAAATTATCTACCACCACCCAAATTACTGAATAACCCTGACTGGAGGGTAAGTCAACAATGAAATCCATGGAAACAGTATGCCATGGATAAGGGGCAACTGGTAAAGGCATTAAGAGTCCTTGTGGTGATTGTCGTACAGTCTTTCCTTTTATACACTGCTCACAGGTAGCAACATACTGCCTCACCTGAGTTTCCATGCCAGGCCAACGAAATGATCATCTCAAAAGTACCAGAGTCTTCTTGACCCCCTTGTGACCAGCCAAGGGGTGGTCGTGAACAATTTAATTACTTCTTTCCTTAAGTCATCATTGGGCACAAAAGGTTTTCCTTGAAAGAAAGGTTTTCCATCCTTGATCTCCCTTTCTGAACCTTTCATTTTCCAACTCTCTAATTCTTCCTGTGGGAAACTAGCTCTTATCTTGCTTTCCAATTCTGCGTATATTGTTGTTCCCACGATATTCTCAACAGGAATTACATGACCTTCTTTCAACTGTTCTTTTTCATCACTCGTATTTAAACGAGACAAGACATCTGCCTTTCCATTTACTGAGCCAGGCTTATAGGTCAGCACAAAGTTGTAATCAGCAAAAAAGAGTGACCATCTAAGTTGGCGTGGGGAGAGAGTCCTGGCAGACTTCAAGAATTGCAAATTGTGATGATCAGTTAAAACTGTTATTTCATGTTTTGCCCCAAATAAATAATGCCTCTATTCCTGGAAAGCATCTTTTACTGCCAATAACTCCTTGTCTGCAATGGAATAATTGATCTCCGCAGCAGATAATTTCCGAGAACGGTAAGCAACCGGATGCAGCTGTCCAGTATCTTTATTTCGTTGAGATAGAATTCCTCCGATTGCCAAATTTGAGGCATCAGCTTCTACATAAAAGGGTTCCCTCAAATTAGGATATTGTAGAACTGGAGGTGTAATAATGGTCTCTTTCAATAACTGGAACGCATCTTCAGACTCTTTACTTATTTCTTATTTCTTTAGTAGCCGTGTTATAGGACTAACCTTTTCGGAAATTTTTTGAATGAATCGTCAGTAGAAATTGCAAAACCCAAGAAACTTTGTATTTCCTTGACTGATCGCGGAGCAGGCCAGTCCTTGATTGCCCTCCCCTTGGAATCATCCATCGACACGCCTTCAGATGACAAAATAAAGCCCAAAAATTCCACTTGCTTAGCATGAAACACACACTTCTCCAACTTAACAAACAGTTGGTTCTCCAGCAACCGAGTCAAAATTGATCGTACATGCTGAACATGCTCTTCCATATCTTTTGAAAATATGAGGATGTCATCAATATATACCACACCATAACGATCAAGAAACTCTCGTAAAATATCATTCAAGAAGTGCTGAAAAGCAGCTGGGGCATTACACACGCCAAAAGGCATGACTTGGTATTCGAACAGACCAAATCGTGTCCGGAACGCCGTTTTCCATTCTTCTCCTTCAGCCATGCGAACCAACTGATAGGCTCCTTTTAAATCCAATTTAGTATAGAATTGGGCCTCTCTAACTTGATCTAGCAATTCCAAAATTAAAGGTAGTGGATATCGATTTTTCTTGGTGACTTGGTTCAATGCGCGGTAGTCAATGCACGTTCTTAGACTTCCATCCTTCTTGGTAATAAAAAAAAGAGGAGAGGAAACCGGAGATTGAGAAGGGCGAATGAACCCATTGGCCAAATATTTTTCCAAATATTCTTTTAAATTCTGATTCTCAGATTCAGATAGTGCATAAGTAAGACTACAAGGCAACGAAGCTCCTGGTTCCAACTCTATCTTGCAATCGTATTCCCGATGTGGGGGCAACTTCAATGCTCCCTTCTCATTGAAAACGGACTCCAAATCTCGATACTCTTCTGGAATGCTTCGAATTTCCACAGTACAAATCATTTGTGCTTGCCCTGCCAAACAAGTTGAAGGGGAAAATATAGCTTCGTTCTTAACTGGGTGACAGCAGTGTTTCAAACAAATTTTCAGAGTTCAATTTTATTGTTCGTTTGCCCAATCAATATGCGGATTGTGTTCCGTGAGCCAAGGCAAACCCAGGATCAGCTGAAATTGAGGTGCATCAATGAGATTGAAACGTGTGAGACTTCGATGCTTTTCTTTTTTTTTTCATTTTTTCCCTTTTTTTACAGAGCATTGTTAACAAAAGAAACAAGAAATTATATACAGAGTACTACATAAATTTGATTTAAAGTCAAAACCAATTATACATCAAAACTTTGGCTGGATAGACAATTATTCCTAGTAAATCAGTATACAAAACTTTAAAAAAAGAAAAGAAAAGAAAAGAAAAGAAAAGAAAAGAAAAGGCAGGCATTGCCTTGCCAGCTGTTTCCTAATTTTCCTTCCACTTAGTAATAGGCTCCCATATTTGTAATCCTAGCCTTCTTCCCCTTTTACCCTTCCTTGCATATATCTCCTTCTCGAGGTTATATACCGAAAGCAATCTAGCCAGCCATTGATGAAACGTAGGTGGAGTTCGTTCCAGCCAGGCCGAGGCAATACAAATTTGCAAAACAGCCATAGCCAAAAACATAAAGAAGCATGCTGGGTCCTCTGTGTCATTACCATCTATCCCAAGCAAGATTTTCGATGGGGTGAGGGTAAACTTGCTTCCCAGTATTCTCCATAAAAAGACTTCTATGGCTCTATGGAGTGAATATAGGTGTGGGCAGGTAGCAAAGGCATGTACTAGCTCAGCGTCCAAACTATCACACCTGAAACAGGTGATACCGGTCGTTCCTCCCCACTGCGCAATACTGGCAGGTGTATAGTACAGTGAGTAAATTGTTTTATAATGCTGAGCCTGAAGTGTAGCCGAGCAGAAGATTTTCCGTGCTAGTTCTAATGAGAGTAGGAAATACTCCTGTCCCACTCAAGTTTCTCGTCCCACTTACTTTACATTTTTCCAAAACCCGGCAGACCCACCCTTCTTGGTCTTTAAAAAGCTCCTGACTTGCAGGTATTTGAAAAAGCTTCTAGACTCCACCCCATAAACCAACTGGATATCGGAAAACTGGCATATTCCATTTATACCCATTAAGTCCCCTACCTTCGTTACACCTCGACCACCCCAGTCTACGAAAACCGAGTCTGCAAATATTTCCCCTGGAAATATTTCCTATACAGCTGGGTATATGCGTTAAACCTCCCTAATCCGTATCTTTTCTTGAAGGAAATCCATATCTTATGTGCAGCAATAAGTGTCTTAAACTTTGTTCCTTTAAAATAACTTGGATCAGTGTATTTCAAAAAGGCATTCTCTGCTTCTTCTCCAAGTAATAGCGAGTAGATAGCTATAGAGCCAAAAATATCCTCTGACTCGGTGCTGCCACCAACTAAGAGTCCAGACATATACTGTAAAGCTGCTGCCCAATAGTACATTTTCAGATCAGGCACAGCCCATCCTCCCCTATCCCTAGGAAGTGCCATATCGTAAGGCCCTTCTTGTCTTGCCATGTGCCCATAAGAATCTATTTATCATCTGTTCTAGTATAATGAACCATTTTACCTCAAATGTGAGTGGAATTGATCTGAAAAGGTAGAGGAATTTGGGCAAAAAATCATTTTAATAATATTTGTACGACCGACTATAGAAAGGTGGAGATTATGCAATCTATCCAGATCAATTTTTGCTTTCTTTATTATTGGTTCTATATTCCTTTCCACCACTCTATCCAAGTCCGCCGAGATGTTAACCCCAAGATAAACTCCAAATCCCACTACTCGAGAATCCAAGCATTCTGTCTTGTCATTCTTAATTATCTGCGTCTTGGGTCCATTCAAGGCATATCCAGAAACTTGACCAAAACATAAGGCTTCCCTCTCAACCTCACTTATAGCCTCGGTGGGTGCCGGAGTAAGAATTGCAACATCGTCAGCGTATGCCAGGATTTTACAGTCTATACCCTGAATTTTTATAGGGGGAATCCTGTTATTCATCTCTAGTTTACGTAAAAAAGGATCTATATACAACGCAAAAAGAAGTGGTGAGCATGGGCAACCCTGTCTCGTACCCCGTTTGATCTGCAGGGGCCTTGTATGCCCAGCATTCAAGCGAATTCTGGCTGTAGGAGCTAAGTATAAGGCCTGAATAGCTTTTATAAATCCCTCTCCACATCCAGACCATCTCAATGTTGACCAGAGATAGTCCCAGGAGACCCGATCGAATGCTTTTTCGGCATCCAATAACATAACTGCCACCGGGTCTCCTGTAACCTCTGTGGCATCAAATAGAGTAATGACTCGACGGGTATGCTGTGTCGTGCCTCTTCCTGGAATAAATCCATGCTGGGTTGTACTAACCAAGGTGTCAATGACCTTTGATAGCCTGATGGCCAGAATTTTAGAAAATATTTTGGCATCAGCGTTCATCAACGTAATCGGCCTGTAAGACCCTGGTTCTGTGGGTGGCTTTCCCTTCTTTAAAATAACTACAATATCTGGTCCTGCCCAAGTACTAGGAACAGATATCCCTAACTGAGCCTGTTGTAAGGTAATGGCCAAGTCCGAAAAAATTTCATCTCGAAATGTTTTGTAGAATTCCATCGGGATTTGGTCGGGCCCAGCTGCCTTACCTGACGCTAAACTCGCTAAAGCAGTAGATATCTCATCTGCCCCCAGGGGTGCATCTAAAACTTCTACATTCTCCTGAGAGAGAAATGGAGCAGGAATATCAGTAAGATAAGATCGAATTTCTGAAGGATCTTTTGGATATTCATCATCATATAATGACACATAGAACTGTCTAAAGACCTCCCGAATTCCCTCCGGATCCGTATGTAATTGCCCAGAACCATCAGAAACCCCTTTGACTTCACCTAGAGCTGCATTTTGCCTAGCACGCACTGCTAAAATGTGGCCCACCCGTTCGCCAAATTCATAAGATTGTTCCCTTTTTACTAAATATGTAGCAGCCACCTTACTAGATATATTTTCTTCTGCCCCAGCTTTTGCCCTAGCAACTTTAATAAGTGCCTGATCCAGAGGAGCGCCAAGTACAGAGAGCAAAGCCAGATTATCTTCGGCTTCCACCAGAGCCTTGCTTAATTCTATAGCTCTTAATTGCTCCTGCTTCTGTCTAAACAAACTGAAACTTAGAGTTTCACCTCGAATGCCTGCCTTAAAGGCATCCCAAGAGATTCCCGAGGATGTGCTACCTCTATTAATTTCCTAGTACTGTTTAATCCAGCCTTTCATATGATATACATAGTCCTCATTCTTTAATTACCCCCGCTCAAAAGTCCATATCCGTTCATTCTTAATTTGTTTTGCAGTGTCTAGAGAAAAAACTAAGGGGTTATGATCGGAGATAACGCGAGGTAATTTTTCAATCTGAGCATTTATCAGCAGACGGCTAGAGATTAAAAAATATTCCAACCTAACACTAACCTTATGAGGGGCAGAATAATAAGTAAACCCAGAATCACTGGGCTTCAACTTTGCACAAGCATCTACTAATGCATTATTCCTTGCTAAGCTTAAAATTGCACGACACACTCACTTCTTTCGACCCTGATATCTCCCAACAAGATCCAAACCCAAGCCTCCTTCTCCATTGATATTAAAATCCCCACAAAGAATAACATGTGGAGCCCATGTAGCCAATTCCAGATCTAAAAACGCGAATATCTCTGGGTCATCTTCAGTTGATCCATATATTGATCCCATAGTGACCCAGTCTCCAGCTATAGAACGCTCTATTAAAGCCCATCTCCCCCACTGATCCTCCAGTTTTTTCCTAACTATCACATCCTTCAATCTAGACAGTATAGCAACCCCTCTAGTCTTACCCCCCTGTTTTGAGCGGGCAAGCAAATAAAACCCCAACTGTTCCAATAGGAAACTTTTAGTTCCTTCAATGTGTGTCTCCTGTAAACAGATAAAATCTGCCCTTGTTGCTCTCAATAATGCTGCTACTCGTTGCCTCTTAAGATGATCATTCAGACCACACACATTGAGTGTGACTATTCGTGTATACATTAAAATACATCTGGTGCCTGCCCTAACCAATTATCCAGCAACACAAATATCAAAGCAATATTTTTATCTTCTAGTCCTCCAATATCCATCTCATCCATTTTTTTGTTTTGTACAAACCAATATGTAGAATCTCTGTAATTCATCAAATACCTAACTATAGTGTGCTCTGTGCCCGTGCCCATGTCCACCCCCACCCCCTCCCACTCCCCCTCCCTCTGAGGTCTCCCACCCCCCTTACAGGCAAATAGGTCAAGCATGACCTATATGTGACAGCTGTGAGCCTGTAGGAAGTCACTCCCCCCCCATTTATATCCCTACCTACTGTACTTTTATGCTATTTACTACGCTACACTGTGCCCCCCCTTCGTATCAACACAAAACCCACTGGTACCTCAGCTTAGGAAGCTATCCTAAGTATACACACTACGCTATACTATCCTGATACAACCCTGGCACCCCTATGATCCTGTGTTCCTTTTCTCTCCCTTAGCTCTGTCAAGTATGTTTGGGCCTTTATTTCAGAAAAGAACATCTTGACTTATCCATTGTCTAATACTTTAAGGCGAGATGGAAATAATAAGAAAGCCTCGCAGCCCAAGTTCTGGAAGGCAGGAATCAACTGTCTCAACCGCCATCTCCTCTCCACCGTGGCGTGACAAAAGTCTGGACGGGCAAAGAATGTTGTACCCTCAAACGTGCGCCTGGCCTCGGGTTTTGCCTTGGCCAAAACTTCCTGTCTGAGGAGGTAATTCCCCACGTAGACCAGTATAGCTCTAGGTCCATCGCCCTGGGATGGGACATACCCTTTCCTTTAAACCAAAGGAAATTGATGTACCCGCTACACTTCAGTTTCCCAGTTCCATGCTGTTATTTCCGGGAAGGCCCCCCTCAGTAAAGTGATAACAAATGCCCGAACATCCTGCCCTTCTGCCCCTTCTGCCACACCCAACAACCTAATATTGTTCCGCCTTTGACGATTTTCAAAGTCTTCGATCTTCCACTGCACATCCTGCATCACTTTCTCTTGCGCTTCCTTGAATACCTCCCATTTACTGAGATCGTCCTCGAGTTTCCCCGTCCTCTCCTCCACCTGAGAAACTCTACCTGCAATATCGACGTAGAGCTTATTCATTTTCCTTAGCGACCCCTGAATTTTTTTAGTCGCCTGTTTGGCCCTCCGACTCTCTGATCTGGCCTTCCCCTGCATCTGCTTCAGGGTGGCGTACAATAAATCCATTGTAGGGATCTGCACTGGGGTATCAGTATCTTGTTGTGCATCCTGTTGTACATCCGAGCCTCCATCTTCTAAATACAACTGAGATGTGGCAGAATAATCCCAATCAAGCTTTTTAGCCACCTGTAATGAGCTTCCAACCAGCTTCGATTTAGGGTGGGATCTATCTTTCTGGTTCTGCAACTTTGTCTTATGAATTGCTGACACCCTCTGCACCGAGATTCCTTCTACCGCAGAGTATTCTGAGTCTGAGCTTCCCGTGAGGCTTTCCCCGCTTGATAAAGACGATCCTGAGTCGTCATTCAGGAAGAAGAAACAATCATCATTAGGGGAACCAGGAACTGGGCCGGGAAAACCCACCTTTTTTGGATGTTTAGCAGCGGTAGTTACTAGTGTAGACGAAATTAGTTGTAGCCCGGTAGAGAGAATGTCTTGCCCAGCATCAGTTCTAGACCCAACATCAGTACCTAAACAACCCTGAGCACCTGCACTAATACCAGAGTTAAAAGAAGCACGGTATGTCACTAAACCCTGATCCATAGGTACTCGAGCCTGTGCCTCCGGGGTCGGTTTGGGAGCTCTAAACTGTGCCCCCGCTCCCGCCTTCATTCCGATCTCAGTCTCGGAGAATGCAGTGTGTGCAGGTGACTCGTGCTGGAGCCCCAGACTTTCTTCCACAGTTTTTTGTACCTGGTATTCCTGGTCTTCCACCTCCAGAGCATCCAGTCTAGCCCTCTTACCGCTCAGCTCACTTTGTTTTTCCAATGGTCCAGAGGCGCATCGGATCGATAAGATGTATCCTTCTTCACCCGTCTGCCGGCTCCCTGAAGTTTGTAGTCCTGCATCGATGCGCTCGTCAATCGGCTCACTTTGTCTTTCCGTCCCCGCCGTCAGCTCAGGAGCATTCTGCATCCGTGTATCAGCCAAGGCTACAGTGTTTCCATCGCGGCCGACCTCAGGGCTCCTGTGATTCTTCCAGCGACACCATGGAGAAGGACTCAAACAAGGTAGGCTGTCGGAATGTATTATCCTTAGCTTTGACGCCTTCATTTTGCCGAATCTTAGCCGTCCTACGAGCAGCAGTGGTTTCTTTTCCCCCCCGTAGCAGTATGATCAGTTATGTCGTTAATGTGAGAGGATTTGCCATCACTCCCCAGGGCCTCCATATTCTTAGCGCCCAATCTTCGTGTTTGTACCGCTCCTCTTGGATTCAGATGCGAAGTAGTAGTCGGCGCCACCGTTTTTCTCTGGATATCGTTAGTCAGCGCGGATTCCTTCCCCCTCCCACTCCCCCTCCCTCTGAGGTCTCCCACCCCCCTTACAGGCAAATAGGTCAAGCATGACCTATATGTGACAGCTGTGAGCCTGTAGGAAGTCACTCCCCCCCCATTTATATCCCTACCTACTGTACTTTTATGCTATTTACTACGCTACAATGTGCCCCCCTTCGTATCAAAACAAAACCCACTGGTACCTCAGCTTAGGAAGCTATCCTAAGTATACACACTACGCTATACTTTCCTGATACAACCCTGGCACCCCTATGATCCTGTGTTCCTTTTCTCTCCCTTAGCTCTGTCAAGTATGTTTGGGCCTTTATTTCAGAAAAGAACATCTTGACTTGTCCATTGTCTAATACTTTAAGGCGAGATGGAAATAATAAGAAAGCCTCGCAGCCCAAGTTCTGGAAGGCAGGAATCAACTGTCTCAACCGCCATCTCCTCTCCACCGTGGCGTGACAAAAGTCTGGACGGGCAAAGAATGTTGTACCCTCAAACATATGCCTGGCCTCGGGTCTTGCCTTGGCCATAACTTCCTGTCTGAGGAGGTAATTCCCCTCGTAGACCAGTATAGCTCTAGGTCTATCGCCCTGGGATGGGACATACCCTTTCCTTTAAACCAAAGGAAATCGATGTACCCGCTGCACTTCAGTTTCCCAGTTCCATGCTGTCATTTCCGGGAAGGCCTCCCTCAGTAAGGTGATAACAAATGCCCGAACATCCTGCCCTTCTGCCCCTTCTGCCACACCCAACAACCTAATATTGTTCCGGCTTTGACGATTTTCAAAGTCTTCGATCTTCCACTGCACATCCTGCGTCACTTTCTCTTGCGCTTCCTTGAATACCTCCCATTTACTGAGATCGTCCTCGAGTTTCCCCGTCCTCTCCTCCACCTGAGAAACTCTACCTGCAATATCGACGTAGAGCTTATTCATTTTCCTTAGTGACCCCTGAATTTTTTAAGTCGCCTGTTTGGCCCTCCGACTCTCTGATCTGGCCTCCCCCTGCATCTGCTTCAGGGTGGCGTACAATAAATCCATTGTAGGGATCTGCACTGGAGTATCAGTAACTTGTTGTGCATCCTGTTGTACATCCGAGCTTCCATCTTCTAAATACAACTGAGATGTGGCAGAATAATCCCAATCAAGCTTTTTAGCCACCCGTAATGAGCTTCCAACCAGCTTCGATTTACGGTGGGATCTATCTTTCTGGTTCTGCAACTTTGTCTTATGAATTGCTGACACCCTCTGCACCGAGATTCCTTCTACCGCAGAGTATTCTGAGTCTGAGCTTCCCGTGAGGCTTTCCCCGCTTGATAAAGACGATCCTGAGTCGTCATTAAGGAAGAAGAAACAATCATCATTAGGGGAACCAGGAACTGGGCCGGGAAAACCCACCTTTTTTAGATGCTTAGCAGCGGTAGTTACTAGTGTAGACGAAATTAGTTGTAGCCCGGTAGAGAGAATGTCTTGCCCAGCATCAGTCCTAGACCCAACATCAGTACCTAAACAACCCTGAGCACCTGCACTAATACCAGAGTTAAAAGAAGCACGGTATGTCACTAAACCCTGATCCATAGGTACTCGAGCCTGTGCCCTCGGGGTCGGTTTGGGAGCTTTAAACTGTGCCCCCGCTCCAGCCTTCATTCCGATCTCAGTCTCGGAGAATGCAGTGTGTGCAGGTGACTCGTGCTGGAGCCCCAGACTTTCTTCCACAGTTTTTTGTACCTGGTCTTCCTGGTCTTCCACCTCCAGAGCATCCAGTCTTGCCCTCTTACCACTCAGCTCACTTTGTTTTTCCAATGGTCCAGAGGCGCATCGGATCTGAGCCTCGTTCGATAAGATGTATCCTTCTTCACCCGTCTGCCGGCTCCCTGAAGTTTGTAGTCCTGCATCGATGCGCTCGTCAATCGGCTCACTTTGTCTTTCCGTCCCCGCCGTCAGCGCAGGAGCATTCTGCATCCGTCTATCAGCCAAGGCTACAGTGTTTCCATCGCGGCCGACCTCAGGGCTCCGTGATTCTTCCAGCGACACCATGGGGAAGGACTCAAACAAGGTAGGCTATCGGAATGTATTATCCTTAGCTTTGACGCCGTCATTTTGCCGGTTCTTAGCCGTCCTACGAGCAGCAGTGGTTTCTTTTTGTCCCCGTAGCAGTATGATCAGTTATGTTGTTAATGTGAGAGGATTTGCCATCACTCCCCAGGGCCTCCATATTCTTAGCGCCCACTCTTCGTGTTTGTACCGCTCCTCTTGGATTCAGAGGCAAAGTAGGAGTCGGCGCCGCCGTTTTTCTCTGGATATCTTTAGTCAGCACGGATTCCTTCCACTCTTTCAGGGGCTTAGGACCTCTCGGTGCCATTCCGATTCTGTTTTCCGACCTCCTTAGACTCCGCTGCAGACGAGCCTTCAGTGCTTTTGCCTTTGCCACATAGAAAATGAATCGTAGTGTAAACTTGCCCTCTTGAGTCTCTTGAGTCTCAACCCTCAGTAAATAGTCCAATATAAGCGCTAACCAACCGCGAGCACTCAGCATATTACAGCATATTACAGCATCTTATAATTTTAGGGAGAGGAGAAGAAAAGCGACCGTCCCCTACGGTTGACCAGCGGCCATCTTGCCTCTCGGTCCAAAACCCGCACCGTAAGCTGCCACTCGATGCTTTTCAGTGCCCAACAATGTTATCTCTTCGGTATCATAAGTAATGGGACCAGAAGAGAGATTCGTACCATCCACTGCTCTAACTGGTTCTGGCTTTTCTTTTTTGATGAAATTGAGTCCCAATTTTTTGCGAATTGAATGTCACAAAAATTTCCAGTAGCTCCCGAGTCAATCATTACAGAAACTTCTCTCACCTCCACTTCACAAAACGAAATCTGACTGGAAATTATTGAGTGTGGTGCTGATGACAGCAGAGTGTTCAACAAAAACTGAGGGTTTGGAGTTGTCTCTTCAGCAGCTTCCACCAGAGCAACTCATTCTACTGGTGGAGCCGGTCTTTTACCCACGAGGAATTCTTTGGTTTCTTAGGACATTCTTTGAAGAAATGGTCGGATGCGCCACAATACATGCACAACTTGCCTTGTCGTCTCTTGTCTCGTTCCTCCTTACTGAGGGGACCTCGAACTGTACCAATTTGCATGGGTTCTTCACTAGTTCCAACTTCACTTGACTGGGATACTTCAGTTCTGATCCTATCAAACCGGGGTGGAATAGGCCGGGAATCTTTTCGACGTTCACTTCTTCTTTCAAATTGATGCAGATCAATTTGTAAAGCTAGATCGATTAATTCAGATACATCTGTGGGTCTTATCGGAATCTGGGCCAGACCATCCTTCAATTTGTCTCATAAATCCCTGTAGAATATGACTGCTCTTTTGGCCTCAGGCCAATTAGTCTCCACAATCAATTTATTAAATGTTGCCAGATAAGCCACCAGCTCTCGATTCCCCTGTTTTAGATCCAACAACTCATTGTCTGTGGTCTGTGATATTGTTCTTCAATCAAAAATTTGTAAAAATTCAGACTTAAACTCCTCAAAATTATAAAGGACAGGATCGTTGGAAGACACTAAAGGCATGGACCAGGCTGCGGCATCTCCACTCAGGTAAGACAGTACGAAAGCCACCTTGGACTGATCTTCCTTAAATATGATTGGTTTAGATAAAAAGTGTAATGAACATTGCGTCAGAAATATTTGCGCCTTGTTTGGATCCCCTTGAAATCTTTCTGGTGGGGCTAATGGAATAGTTGGAGACAAAGCATGGACTAATTGAGTGGTTAATTCTGAAGAGGAAGGGGAAGGGGAGAATGCTTGAGACTTCTGTTCTCCAAAACTAGGACTAGGACTAATGGTAAGCTCATCTATTCTTTGTCACAGATAACTAGCTTCCTGATTTGATTTCCTTACTTCCTCCCTAGTTTCACTTAATTGCTTCTGTAGCCCTTCTAAAATTGATGCCAAAGTCTTGATGTTAAAACCTTCAGCCATTCCGCTCAGGTAGAGATTTTTTTTTTATTGGCACTTCAATCTGTCAAACCAAGTACCTGAACTAGTGCCTCCACAGAAGCCGAATGGCTGAAGCCTGTTCTTGCTGAATATTTCCCAACTCCCCCACGCACCTAGAACCAGAAGACTCTCTGACTCTAGAAATGAGGGGGAAAGGGGAATGGGAATGATAGAGAGACTGCAACACTGGTGTCGTCACTGGAATTGCCTGCACCTGTAATAATAAGCAAAAGATTATAACAGTTCTGGACTACCTATACCTCCTTTGTAATATCCCTATTAAACCCTAATTACCTTAAGTGTGTGTGGAATGAGCCTCTCTCTTGCAGAAAGTAGGTAGATATTTTTAGGTGAATAAATCCCTTTCTCTTCTTTACTTGCAGGATGGAAGGAGCTCAACTGCGAGGAAGAGTTACCAGCTAACTCCGTCAACCACTTTGAGATCGACACATCAGAATTGAAGATGCAGCTGGTACAGATGGTAAGTAAAAATATATATATTTGTATTTACTTGTAGAAATAATTGAAGAAAAAAGCTGGCAAAGTTCTTGGGCGAGAGTGCCTTGGAGAGTGGTTAACTTGACTGAGCTATGGAAGGTATGCTAGATTGTCCAAGTAAGAGGAGTCAGAAGCATCTTATTTAAATAAGTTCAATGTCTTAGGGCTTCTGAAGTTGGATGTCACATTGAGTGGCTAAACTGACTGAAAATCTCTTAAACTTAACAATACTGCTCGCATGTCACTAGGACTGAGTGAATTACCTTAAGCGGCAATACAGGAATTACTACTGCCTCACGCTGCAGGAACTAACTGGAAAATTTGTGGACAACGAGACAGTACCTGAATGTTGGCAATAGCAAGGAGAGTACACTTGCAGAGTAAAACCTGCAGATTGCGAGCATGAGAATACTCGCTAACTGAAGTACTGGAAAGGTCTTGAGCGCTGAGGAGAAACTCGTCTCTTCTCTGGAAAAAATGACCGTTGAAGTGCGCGGAGCACAGAAGGCGCGCGTGCAATACTGCTGAACACTACACTAGGGAAAACTGAGCAAAAAACACTAGAATGCTGACCAGACTAAAGCGACCTTCATGCTGGAAGTATCTTTTGGGAGCGCGCTCAAGCCTGTGCTAAAGCAGTGGACCGTCTTGCAAGCCTGTGACTCCAACAAAGGGGTGAGTACCAAAAGGTGTCTTATTTTGAAGGTGGGGGCTGCGTGTTTAATATTAGAATCAATGCGACCTATCCTGACAGTACCCCCCACTAAAACCCCCTCTCTAGGCTTCTGTGGGTGAGTCTTGTGAAATTCCCTCACTAGTTTTGGAGCGTGAACAGGATTTTTCCTCAGGACCATAACCCTTCCAATCGATCAAATAATGTAGATGACCTCTCTTGAACTTTGAATCTATATTTCTCTTAGCTTCGAATTCTTCTTCTGATTGCACTTGAATTGGAGCTGGAGGTAAAATCAGTTTTAAATTCGGGGGACTTCGCTTAATCAATGAGATATGGAAAGTAGGATGCACCTTAATCTTGTCCGGAAGTCTAACCTTTACACTTACTGGATTCACCATCCTAACCACAGGAGAAGGATCCAAAAATCTAGGCTGAAACTTCCGATTCCCCTTCAATCTCATGTATCGCGTAGAAATCCAAACCTGATCTCCTGGTTCAAAAATTGGATTTTCTTTTCGATGCTTGTCTGCCTGCTTCTTGTAGGACTCTTTTGACTGAAATAGGTTCTCAGTAGCTGTCTGATTGCAATTTCTGAATCACTTCTCCAGCAGCTGGAACATCTTCCTCAGCTTTCCCTATTAACATATTAGGATGTCTGCCTGAATTCAGATAGAAGGGAGAGAAGCCTGTAGAGGAATGAACAGAATTATTGTAAGCAAATTCTGTGGTACTAAGCAAAGTTGGGCACTCTCCCTCTTGGTCCAATAAATATAAACGCAAATACTGCTCAAGGTCTTGATTAACCCTCTCCGTTTGTCCATCAGTCTCGGGATGGAAACTAGTGGACAAACGAGGGTCCACTCCTAAACCTTTTAGAAAGGATTTCCAAATTCGAGAGGTAAATTGCGGTCCTCGGTCGGAAATCACAATCTTGGGAATTCCATGTAGTTTCACTATGTTCTGAATGAACAAAGTAGCCAATTGAGGAGCATTTGGAAGGGCCCTTAAAGGGATAAAATGACTCATTTTGGAAAAATGATCTACCACCACCCAAATTACTGAATAACCCTGACTGGAGGGTAAGTCAACAATGAAATCCATGGAAACAGTATGCCATGGATAAGGGCTACTGGTAAAGGCATTAAGAGTCCTTTTGGTGATTGTCGTACAGTGTTTCCTTTTATACACTGCTCACAGGTAGCAACATACTGCCTCACCTGAGTTTCCATGCCAGGCCAACAAAATGATCATCTCAAAAGTACCAGAGTCTTCTTCACCCCCTTGTGACCAGCCAAGGGGTGGTCGTGAAACAATTTAATTACTTCTTTCCTTAAGTCATCATTGGGCACAAAAGGTTTTCCTTGAAAGAAAGGTTTTCCATCCTTGATCTCCCTTTCTGAACCATCCATTTTCCAACTCTCTAATTCTTCCTGTGGGAAACTAGCTCTTATCCTACTTTCCAATTCTGCGTATATTGTTGTTCCCACGATCTTCTCAACAGGAATTACATGACCTTCTTTCAACTGTTCTTTTTCATCACTCGTATTTAAACGAGACAAGGCATCTGCCTTTCCATTTACTGAGCCGGGCTTATAGGTCAGCACGAAGTTGTAATCAGCAAAAAAGAGTGACCATCTAAGTTGGCGTGGGGAGAGAATCCTGGCAGACTTCAAGAATTGCAAATTGCGATGATCAGTAAAAATTGTTATTTCATGTTTTGCCCCAAATAAATAATGCCTCCATTCCTGGAAAGCATATTTTACTGCCAATAACTCGTTGTCTGCAATGGAATAATTGATCTCCACAGCAGAGAATTTTCGAGAACGGTAAGCAACCGGATGCAGCTGTCCAGTATCTTTATTCCGTTGAGATAGAATTCCTCAGATTGCCACATTTGAGGCATCAGCTTCTACATAAAAGGGTTCCCTCAAATCAGGATGTTGTAGAACTGGAGGTGTAATAATGGTCTCTTTCAATAACTGGAACGCCTCTTCAGACTCATTACTCCACACAAAGTTTTCTTTTTTCTTTAGTAGCCGTGTTATAGGACTAACCTTTTCGGAAAAATTTTGAATGAATCGTCAGTAGAAATTTGCAAAACACAAGAAACTTTGTATTTTCTTGACTGATCGCGGGGCAGGCGAGCAGGCCAGTCCTTGATTGCCCTGACCTTGGAATCATCCATCGACATGCCTTCTGATGATAAAATAAAGCCCAAAAATTCCACTTGCTTAGCATGAAGCACACACTTCTCCAACTTAACAAACAGTTGGTTCTCTAGCAACCGAGTCAAAATTGATCGTACATGCTGAACATGCTCTTCCATATCTTTTGAAAATATGAGGATGTCATCAATATATACCACAGCATAAAGATCAAGAAACTCTCATAAAATATCATTCAAGAAGTGCTGAAAAGCAGCTGGGGCTTTACACAAGCCAAAAGGCATGACTTGGTATTCGAACAGACCAAATCGTGTCCAAAACGCCGTTTTCCATTCTTCTCTTTCAGCCATGCGAACCAAGTGATAGGCTCCTCTTAAATCCAATTTAGTATAGAATTGGGCCGCTCTAACTTGATCTATCAATTCCGAAATTAAAGGTAGTGGATATCGACTTTTCTTAGTGACTTGGTTCAATGCGCGGTAGTCAATTCACGTTCTCAGACTTCCATCCTTCTTGGGAATAAAAAAAAGAGGAGAGGAAACCGGAGATTGAGATGGGCGAATGAACCCATTGGCCAAAACTGTTCCAAATATTCTTTTACATGCTGATTCTCAGATTCAGATAGTGCATAAATACGACTACAAGGCAACGAAGCTCCTGGTTCCAACTCTATCTTGCAATCATATTCCCGATGTGGGGGCAACTTCAATGCTTCCTTCTCATTGAAAACGGACTTCAAATCTTGATGCTCTTCTAGAATGCGTCGAATTTCCACAGTACAAATCATTCGTTCTTGCTCTGCCAAACAAGTTGAAGGGGAAAATCTAGGTTCGTTCTTAACCGGGTGAAAGCAGCGTTCCAAACAAAATTCAGAGTTCAATTTTATTGTTCGTTTTGCCCAATCAATCTGCGGATTGTGTTCCGTGTGCCAAGGCAAACCCAGGATCAGCTGAAATTGAGGTGCACCAATGAGATTGAAACGTGTGAGACTTCGATGCTTTTCAGGGCCCAACAATGTTATCTCTTCGGTATCATAAGTAATGGGACCAGAAGAGAGATTAGTACCATCCACTGCTCTAACTGGTTCTGGCTTTTCTTTTTTGATGAAATTGATTCTCAATTTTTTAGCGAATTGGATGTCACAAAAATTTCCAGTAGCTCCCGAGTCAATCATTACAGAAACTTCTCTCACCTCCACTTCACGAAATGAAATCTGACTGGAAATTATTAAGTGTTGTGCTGATGACTGCAGAGTGTTCAACAAAAATTGAGGGTTTGGAGTTGTCTCTTCAGCACCTCCCACCAGAGCAACTCCTTTTACTGGTGGAGCCGGTCTTTTACCCACGAGGAAATCTTGGGTTTCTTAGCACATTCTTTGACGAAATGGCCGGATGCGCCACAATACATGCACAACTTGCCTTGTCGTCTCTTGTCTCATTCCTCCTTAGTGAGGGGACCTCGAACTGTACCAATTTGCATGGGTTCTTCACTAGTTCCAACTTCACTTGACTTGGATTCTTCAGTTCTGATCCTATCAAACCGGGGTGGAATAGGCCGGGAATCTTTTCGACGTTCACTTCTTCTTTCAAATTGATGCAGATCAATTTGTAAAGCTAGATCGATTAATTCAGATACATCTGTGGGTCTTATCGGAATCTGGGCCAGACCATCCTTCAATTTGTCTCATAAATCCCTGTAGAATATGGCTGCTCTTTTGGCCTCAGGCCAATTAGTCTCCACAATCAATTTATTAAATTTTGCCAGATAAGCCACCAGCTCTCGATTCCCCTGTTTTAGATCCAACAACTCATTGTCTGTGGTCTGTGATATTGTTCTTCGATCAAAAATTCGTAATAATTCAAACTTAAACTCCTCAAAATTATAAAGGACAGGATCATTGGAAGACACTAAAGGCATGAACCAGGCTGCGGCATCTCCACTCAGGTAAGACAGTATGAAAGCCACCTTGGACTGATCTTCCTTAAATATGATTGGTTTACATAAAAAGTGTAATGAACATTGCGTCAGAAATATTTGCGCCTTTTCTAGATCCCCATGAAATTTTTCCGGAGGGGCTAATGGAATAGTTGGAGACAAAGCATGGACTAATTGAGTGGTTAATTCTGAAGAGGAAGGGGAAGGGGAGAACGCTTGAGACTTCTGTTCTCCAAAACTAGAACTAGGACTAATGGTAAGCTCATCTATTCTTTGTCACAGATAACTAGCTTCCTGATTTGATTTCCTTACTTCCTCCCTAGTTTCACTTAATTGCTTCTGTAGCCCTTCTAAAATTGATGCCAAAGTCTTGATGTCAAAACCTTCAGCCATTCCGCTCAGGTAGAGATTTTTTTTTTATTTATTGGCACTTCAATCTGTCAAACCAAGTACCTGAACTAGTGCCTCCACAGAAGCCGAATGGCTGAAGCCTGTTCTTGCTGAATATTTCCCAACTCCCCCACGCACCTAGAACCAGAAGACACTCTGACTCTAGAAACGAGGGGGAAAGGGGAATGGGAATGATAGAGAGACTGCAACACTGGTGTTGTCACTGGAATTGCCTGCACCTGTAATAATAAGCAAAAGATTATAACAGTTCTGGACTACCTATACCTCCTTTGTAATTTCCCTATTAAACCCTAATTACCTTAAGTGTGTGTGGAATGAGCCTCTCTCTTGCAGAAAGTAGGTAGATATTTCTAGGTGAATAAATCATTTTCTCTTCTTTACTTGCAGGATGGAAGGAGCTCAACTGCGAGGAAGAGTAACCAACTAACTCCGTCAACCACTTTGAGATCGACACAGCAGAATTGAAGATGCAGCTGGTACAGATGGTAAGTAAAAATATATATATATATATTTGTATTTACTTGTAGAAATAATTGAAGAAAAAAGCTGGCAAAGTTCTTGGGCGAGAGCGCCTTGGAGAGTGGTTAACTTGACTGAGCTTTGGAAGGTATGCTAGATTGTCCAAGTAAGAGGAGTCAGAAGCATCTTATTTAAATAAGTTCAATGTCTTAGCGTTTCTGAAGTTGGACGTCACATTGAATTGCTAAACTGACTGAAAATCTCTTAAACTTAACAATACTGCTCGCATGTCACTAGGACTGAGTGAATTACCTTAAGCGGCAATACAGGAATTACTACTGCCTCACGCTGCAGGAACTAACTGGAAAATTTGTGGAGAACGAGACAGTACCTGAATGTCGGCAATAGCAAGGAGAGTACACTCGCAGGGTAAAACCTGCAGATTGCGAGCAAGAGAATACTCGCTAACTGAAGTACTGGAAAGGTCTTGAGCGCTGAGGAGAAACTCGTCTCTTCTCTGGAAAAAATGACCGTTGAAGTGCGCGGAGCACAGAGTGCGCGCGCACAATACTGCTGAACACTACACTACAGAAAACTGAGTAAAATACACTAGAAAGCTGACCTGACTTCAGCGACCTTCATGCTGAAAGTATCTTTTCGGAGCGAGCTCAAGCCTGTGCTAAAGCAGCGGACCGTCTTGCAACCCTGTGGCTCCAACAAAGGGGTGAGTACCAAAAGGTGTAACCCAGCCTTATTTTGAAGGTGTGGGCTGCGTGTTTAATAAATGGAATCAGTGTGACCTATCCTGACATCCACTTTTTAAAGGCTCTCAGTGACCAAAATTGCCATTTTGTCAGACTTTTCCACCTACTTAGAAGCTTCTATTTTGACCAATTTTGGGCATCAAAATTACTCGAAACACACCTGTGATAATTCACATGCAATAATCATTTACAGTCAAAAGATTGGGCATTAAAAAATGACCATTTCTGACCATCTGGAGAAAGTTCGACAGGTCACGGGTCATCGTTTTTCATCAGAAAATTAATTTTTTGGACTGTAGAAAAAATTATTCAAAATGTCAATTGGATTGTGCCTCATGTCGAATAATCACTTTTTTAAGCCTCACAGTGACCAAAATTGCCATTTTTACAGACTTTTCCTCCTACTAAGAAGCTTCTATTTCGACCAATTTCAGGCAGGAAAATGACTCTAAACACACTTATTTTAGTTGCAAAAGTTATAATTCACATTCAATAGTCTTTTACAGTCAAAAGATTAAACATTACAAAATGATAATTTCTGACCATCTGGAGAAAGTTCGACAGGTCCAGGGTCATCGTTTTTCATAAGAAAATAGATTTTTCGGGCTGTAGAATTTTTTTTTCAAAATGTCAATTGGATTGCGCCTCATATTGAATAACCACTTTTTAAAGCCTCTCAGTGTCCAAAATTGCAATTTTTACACACTTTTCCTCCTACTCAGAAGCTTCTATTTCAACCAATTTCGGGCAGAAACATGACTCTAAACACATTTATTTTAGTTCCAAATGTTGTGATTCACATGCAATAGTAATTTACAGTGAAAAGATTATACATTCAAAAATGACCATTTCTGACAATCTGCAGAAAGTTCGACATGTCCAGGGTCATCATTTTTCATAATAAAATAGATTTTTTGGACTGTAGATAAAATGGTTAAAATGTCAATTGTATTGTGCCTCATTTTGAATAACCACTTTTTAAAACCTCACAGTGACCAAAATTGCCAATTTGTCAGACTTTTCCTCCCACTCTTAAGCTTCTATTTCGACTAATTTTGGGCATTAAAATGACTCTAAATACACTTATTTAAGTTCCAAATGTGATAATTCACATGCAATAGTCATTTACGGTCAAAAGATTAGGTATTAAAATATGACCATTTCTGACCATCTGGAGAAAGTTCGACAGGTCACGGGTCATCGTTTTTCATCAGGAAATTGATCTTTGGACTGTAGAAAAATGTATTCAAAATGTCAATTGAAATGTGCCTCATGTTGAATAACCCCTTTTAAAAGCCTCTCAGTGACCAAAATTGCTATTTTTACAGACTTTTCCTCCTACTCAGAAGCTTCTATTTCGACCAATTTCTGGCAGGGAAATGACTCTAAACACACTTATTTTAGATCCAAGAGTGCTAATTCACATGCAATAGTCATTTACAGTGAAAAGACAAACATTAAAAAAATTAACATTTCTGACCATCTTGAGAAAGTTCGACAGGTCAGGGGTCATTGTTATTCATCAGAAAAATAATATTTGGGACTGTAGAAAAAACTGATTCACATGCCTCATGATGCCTCATGTTGAATAACTACTTTTTAAAGCCTCACAGTGACCAAAACTGCCATTTTTACTGACTTTTCCTCCTACTCAGAAGCTTCTATTTCGACCAATTTCAGGCATTAAAATGACTCTAAACACACATATTTTAGTTCCAAAAGTGATAATTCAGATGCAATAGTCATTTACAGTCAAAAGACAAAACATTAAAAAACTTACCATTTCTGACCATCTGGAGAAAGTTCGACAGGTCACGCATGGGTCTTCGTTTTACATCAGAAAATTAATTTTTTGGACTGTAGAAAAATTGATTCAAAATGTCATTTGGATTGTGACTCACGTTGAATAACTACTTTTTAATGCCTCACTGTGACCAAAATTACAATTTTTACAAACTTTTCCTCCTACTCAGAAGCTTCTATTTTGACCAAGTACAGGCATTAAAATGACTCTAAACACATTTATTTTAGTTCCAAAAGTGATAATTCACATGCAATAGTCATTTACAGTCAAAAGACAAAACATTAAAAAACTACCATTTCTGACCATCTAGAGAAAGTCTGACAGGTACGGGGTCATCGTTTTTCATCAGAAAATTGATTTTTGGGACTGTAGAAAAAATGATTAAAAATGTCAATTGGATTGTGCCTCGTGTTGCATAAGTACTTTTTAAACCTCACAGTGACTGTGAGAAGTTGGCCTGGCATTTGCTGGTCACTAGTTATAGTGGCCACCTTGCACCCGTCCAATTCGACTCTTATGGTAGATATGTTTAAGACAACCTTTTAAAGAAAGCTATCCTAGTGGTAGCTGTGGATAGCAGCCTTCAGGCTAAGTCTGAGAGGAATGTAAAGCAGCTTGTTTTACCTTATAATCTCTTGAATTACCAAATGAAAGGACACTACACAGGTAGATATATCAAATATATATGTATTTATTACTAGACACACTCTACTAATCTCTTTATGAGATTAGAAGGCAGGAACATATGCAAATATCAACGTTTCACAATAAGTTAAGCACAAATATGGCTGGGGCCCTAGGGGCGTACAAGATCATATACTAAAAAAGAGGTTTAGGAATGTCGACTTGCAAGGGGACAAGGCCCAGGGCCTGTAGAATCGCTGGGGCCTTACTAATCCACCCAAGGCAGGTAAGTACAGGACCCACGGGAGACGCGTGCAGTGTGAGTACACAGCCGCGGGTTCCCCATTGATTTCAATGGAGCAAGTCGCGGTTGGAATTTTAAAGTTTTAGGGTACTTCTAGAGAGTCTACAAGCAAGCCACTTACAAGGTAAGTAGTTTGAGGACCAACACCCACAGGAGCACCGGAGTGACCGAGTTACTTCACCCAGGGAAGCCGGGTGCATAGGTTTCTTTTGGTGTCGGGTCGCGTCATCGTTTTCAATGGAAGCCAAAGAAGTTTTGCTGCTTGTGAAGACTGGAGAAGTGTCCGGTGGAATTCAAGGCTGGATTCAGGATGAAGAAGACCTGAAAGCAGAAGGGACAGTGTTCACAATCACTTGCCAGTGACCCGGGGCCAGGAAGATGGATGCCCACGGAAGTCGGGTGATTTCAGGTGATCAAGGGTGTTTTGACTCTTCAGCCATGGGGTCCAGGAGGTATCGATGATAACCAGGAGCTGGATTCTGAGTGTCCCACAAAGTCTGCAGCTTACTAACATGTCGGTAACCGGATTGGAGTCAACAAGCCTTGGCAACATCAAGTCTTGTGGACAGTGAAAAAAGTCAGCGGTTCAGACCAGCAAGGTCTGAGGGACTCACACAGCAAGGGTAAGTCAGGGCAGTACTGGAGCAACCAGGGGAGCCCTTTGGTTTGATGAGAAAGTCTTCAGGGGACCCACAAGCTAGCCAGCAAGGGATAGTGAAGATGCCTTGTGAGGATTCACATCACAGGAGCCCACGGTCACTCGGGACAAGGTAGGCCTCTGAATTTCAAAGGAAATCCTAATGTAGGCTTGGACCATATGTGGTCCTATGCACAAGTTCATAGAACATCGTGAAGGGGTTGCACTTGACAATAGTGCATGGTACCCGGGTATTGCTGTTCCTCATTACTCGTGGGGTCCACTCGCCTAAGCTTTGCTGGGGACTCACAATGTCCGTCAAGAAGTCAGGAAATCTATTTTTGGGTCTGCAGGGACTTTGGACTCCAGTGGGAGAGGGAAAGTTTGCAAGTGTTGATTCAAGTTTTTGGTGCCTGCCAAGCAGGGGAGTCACTCCTTGACTCAAGGGAGATTCGTCAGTCTTCCAAAGGTAGTGGCACATCGAAGGTCCAGTATTCTTCTTGTAGAGCATCGTCCAGGGATATCTGATTTGCAATGGCAAGGTTTCCCTATCGTATACTAAAGGAAAGGGAGGGACTAGCTCTATGACCAGTCCTATGGGAGGGTCAGGGGAGTGGGTAGTTACACCCACTTCCCTTTGTCCAGTTTTGCACCAGAGCAGGGGCAGGGAGCCCCTGAACCGGTTTGAGCTGGCATATGTACAGAGGAGCCTACTGCTCCCCCAGTGCAGGACTTCAAAGCACTCTAGGAGTGCACCCACCCAGCCCCAATACACTAAATCCTGTCTGGAAGGTGGTGACACCTCCCTGTGACAGGATGCCTATTATTGGGCATCCTCCACTGCGAGTTTCAGTCAGCAGCAGGAGGGCAGCCCAGTGTCTGTGCTTATGGCATCCATTTTGTAATGCCAGGGCTCTTTCAGATTTCTACCGTGTTTCCACAGTGGGTACATGTCGTCCCCTCTAGAAGGGTGGTATCATACTCCCACACCAGTTACTGGTATGGGGGTATGATTCCAAGTTGTTTGACACCAAACGCGACATGTTTGTTGCAGTAATTCCAAAGTTAGCATTTACCGGTAGGTTATAATGTACTTAAGAGTATATGGTTTAACCACATCCACAAACAGCCACAGAGAATAGACTCTGCCAGCTGCAGAGGGGCCCTGCTCATGCAGAGGCACCCCCTCACATTGTAAACCAAGCACCCTGCCCTCAGGATTGATAGGGCCTGCCTTAGGGGTGACTGATAGGTTTATATGTGTGTGTAAGGTGAGATATAGGGAACCCATACCTCAGTGAGGAGTGCTAACACTACCTCACCCAGGCTGCAGTAGCAGGCCTGCGGTGCCAGATTTAGTCTGCTTCCCAGGGGTGGCATAATACATGCTTCAGCCCCTGGTAGGCCTGTGAAGTACCTATGCCCTTGGTACCTAAGGTACCATATACTAGGTGCTCATAAGGTACCACAGTATCCAATCACTAGTGCATCTAATATGCACTCCAAGTTGTTTAGAGAGAACAGAGAGACTGGGGCTCTGATTAGCAGGGACCCAGCCAGACTATAGCCAGAAACCAGTGTTAACATCAGAAAAAAAGTGGGGGCAACATAAGTGCAGATCCTACTCTCCTACACAACCCCCACCAAATGCAGGGAGACTAAACTAACCTTGAACAGTTGAGCCTTTGTGTTCTAAGTGGAAATACCATAAGAGTCCATCTGCATTGGCATGTTGGGTCCCAGGTCTATGTTCCACTGTATAGTCCGTCCCCTGTAGGGAAATGGACCACCTTAGCAATTTTGGGTTTTCACCTTTCATCTGTTTAAGCCATAGGAGGGGCTTGTGGTCAGTCTGAACTATGAAGTGAGTGCAAAACAAGTATGGCCTCAGCTTCTTCAGGGCCCACACCACAGCAAAGGCCTCCCTCTCTATAGTTGACCAACTTTTTCTCTCTAGGGGTCAGCCTTCTGCTTATAAAAGCTACTGGCTGGTCTTGACCTTCATCATTCAGTTGAGACAGTACAGCTCCCACACCCAGCTCAGAAGCATCTGTTTGGACAATGAACTTTTTGGTGTAGTCTGGACTCTGTAAGATGGGGCAGTACACATGGCCTGCTTTAGGTCATCAAATGCCTTTTGACAGCTAGCTGTCCACTGAACCTTTTTTGGCATTTTCTTAGAGGTCAGATCATTTAAGGGGGTCACTAAACCTCCTATAGTACCCAGTCAGGCCCAAAAAAGCTCTCACCTGTGTTTGGGTGGTTGGAGCAACCCATTCCATGATGGTTTGGATTTTGCTCTGCAATGGTTGAACCTGGCCTCCACCTACAAGGTGGCCCAGGTACACAACCTGACTCTGCCCTATCTGGCACTTAATGGCCTTGATAGTGAGGCCTGCTTTTTGCAGGGCCTCCAAAACATTTCTGAGGTGAACCAGGTGATCCTGCCAGGTGGAACTAAAGACAGCAATATCATCTAGAGCTGAGCAAGACGTTTCCATACCTGTCAGAACTTTATTCACCAACCTCTGTAAAGTGGCAGGTGCATTTTTCAAACCAAAGGGCATCACCACAAAAAGGTAGTGCCCACCAGGGTTTTAAAATGCTGTTTTGGCCTTAGCATCATCAGCTAACTTGATTTGCCAGTAGCCAGCTGTTAGGTCAAAGGTACTCAGATATTTTGCTGAGGCGAAAGTATCAATGCGCTCATCTGCCCAGAGAATTGGATAGGCATCAGTCCTGGTGACTGCATTGAGGCCCCTGTCCTCTACACAAAACCTCATTTCTTTCTTACCACCCTGGGTATGAGGTTTGGGCACAAGGACTCCTGGGCTAGCCCAAGGGCTATCTGAAGGCTCAATTACACCTAGATCCAACATTGTCTGGACTTCTGCCCTTATAAAGTCCCTGACATGGTCAGGTTGTCTGTAGATTTTACTCTTGACAGGCAGACTGTCTCCAGTGCCCACCTCATGGGTGCACTAGGAAGTCTGACTAGGGGTCATGCTAAACATATGTCTGAACTACTGCAGAACTTGTCTGCGTTCATTTTGCTGATGGTCAGTGAGGCTGCTTGCCAAAGCAACACCATCTACTGACCCATCATCAGGGCTCTGTGAGAGCAGGTCAGGGAGAGGGTCACTCTCCTCCTCCTGTTCCTCATCAGTTGCCATGAGCAAGCCCATGTCAGCCCTGTCAACATATGGTTTCAATCTGTTGACATGGACCACCCTAAGGGGGCTCCTGGGAGTTCCAAGATTCACCAAGTAGGTGACTTCTCCCTTTTGCTCAACAATTGTATGGGGGGCACTCTACTTGTCTTGGAGAGCTGCTGGGGCCACAGGCACCAACACCCACACTTCCTGTCCTGGCTGGTATACAGTCAGCACAGCCTTTTGGTCATTTCAAGTTTTTTGAAGTTCTTTGCTTGCCTCCAGGTTTTTGGTTGCCTTCTTCATGTATTCAGCCATCCTGGAGCGGAGACCAAGTACATAGTCCATCACATCCTGTTTGGGAGGTTTGAGAGGTAACTCCCAGCCCTCCTTCACCAAACATAATGAACCTCTTACAGGGTGCCCAAACAGAAGTTCAAAAGGGCTGTAGCCAACCCCCTTCTGTGGGACCTATCTGTATGCAAACAGAAGGCAGGGAAGTATAAGGTCCCATTTTCGCCTAAGCTTTTCAGGGAGGCCTTTAATCAATCCCTTTAGGGTTTTGTTGAACCTTTCAACTAACCAATTGCAATGTGGGTGATAGGGAGTAGTGAATTTGTAGTTTACACCACACTTCGTCCACATTGCTTTTAGATACCGTGACATGAAGTTGGTACCTCTGTCAGATATAACCTCCTTAGGGAAACCCACTTTGGAGAAAACTCCAATGAGGGCTCTTGCCAACACAGGGGCTGTGGTGGTCCTGAGGGGAATTGCTTCTGGGTACCTGGTGGCATGATCCACTACCACTAGGATAAACCTGTGCCCAGATGCTGTTGGAGGGTCAAGGGGACCAACAATGTCAATCCCTACCCTTTCAAAGGGTACCCCCACCACAGGTAGTGGTATCAGGGGGGCCTTTGTTGTGCCACCTGACATGCCACTGGCTTGGCAAGTGACACAGGAGTGACAAAACTCCTTGGTGTCCTCTGACATGTGTGGCCAATGAAAATGTGTGAAAAGCCTGTCCCAGGTCTTGTTTTGGCCCACGTGTCCTGCTAAAGGGATGTCATGTGGTAGGGTCAAGAGGAACCCCCTAAACTTCTGAGGTATTACCAACTCCTGGTGGCTCCAGGGGTAGGATCTCTAGCCTCAGAATATAGTAATCCCTCATCCCAATAAACCTTATGGGACCCACTAGCACTCCCAGCAGCCTCAGCAGCATCCTGCTGTCTGAGGGGTTCAAGAGAGGGGCAGCACTGTTGCTCCTTACTCAGATCTTCCCTGGAAGGACCCCCTGCCCCCAAGAACTCAACCTGATCAGGCTCAAGTCCCTCTGGGGCAGTTCTTTCTTCAGGATCTGCTTCTCCTCCCTCAGGAGGGGAATCTGAGATCTGAGACAGAGGGTAAGGCACTGCCTTAACCCTACTGCTCCTCCTCTTGGATAGCACCTGTCCATACTTTCAGGATCCAGAGCTGGTTCAGTTTGATGCATTTTGGCTTGTGACCTGGTCACAGCAAATACTTCTGCCGGTATGCCCAACATCTCAGCATGAGTCCATAACTCTACTTCAGACCAGGCTGAAGTCTCTAGATCATTGCCCGATAGACATTCGACAGGGAGGTATGCACTGACTACTACCTTCCTGATGCCAGTTACCCCTCCCCAGGAGAAATTCACAACTGCCAGACTGTGGTTGGTCCTGACATTGCTAGCATTGGTGACCTGGTGCATTTCACCCAGGATGATCTGCCCAGGGTCGACAAGATCATCTGCCACCATGGTGACACTAGCACCTGTGTCCCTGAATGCCAAAGCCTGTTTGCCATTTATCACAGGCTGTTGTTTGTATTTGCCCAGATTACTGGGGCTCACTAGGAAGGACATATCAATGTCTCCATCACAAATCAGCAATGCCTGAGTGGGTACTCTGACTAGGCCAGAGTCCACTTCAGAACCCAGGGTCAACCCTACTACACCCTTATTCTGATTACCACCTCCACCAGTAGCTGCACTAGGGGGAACAGTTGCCTTAGGGGCAGGAGTGGTGGTGGTTTGGTCTTTGGACTTGGTACAATCAGAAGTCCAGTGCCTTTCTGTTTACAGAATTTACACCAGGGTTTATTTTGGCCTTTTCCCTTTGTAGACTGTGAATCCCCACCAGATACAGATTTTTGGGGCCCTTGTGAAGACTTCTGGTCTTTTGACTTATCCACACCTTTCTCAGAGCTTAAAGGATCCTGCTTTTTAGTGTCACCCCATTGGTTCTGGGTTTTCTGCCTCACTCTGGTTCTGACCCATTTGTCTGCCTTCTTTCCCAATTCTTGGGGAGAGTTCAGATCAGAGTCCACAAGGTATTGATGCAACAACTGGTGTTGGCAATTATTAAGGATCTGTTCTCTCATCATAAGATTATACAATCCCTTAAAATCAGTAACTCTACTACCAACCACCCAACCCTCCAGTGCCTTGGTTGCACAATCTACAAAGTCTGTCTAGTCTTGATTCTGTGCTTTCTGGGTGTCTCTGAACTTCAACCGGTACTGCTCAGTGGTTAAGCCAAACCCATCTATTAATGCACTTTTCAGGACTTCATAGTCATCAGCATCCTCTTCTCTAACAGTGAGGAGCTTGTCTCTACCTTTATCTGAAAAGGAGAGCCAGAAGATTGCTGCCCACTGTTTCTGGGGGACCTGTTGTACTCTACAGGCCCTCTCCATAGCAGTTATCCATTTGTGGATATCATCCTCACTTCGGTAGGGAGGAACAACCTTGGACAGGTTCCTATGGTCTGGATGTATTCTCTGACTCTAGGGACACTGTTGCTGCCATCAGGGGGTTCTAACCCCTCTTTTCTAGAAGCTCTCTGGAGCTCAAAGGCTTCTTTATCTAATGCCAACTGCTTGGCCTTAAGGGCAAACCTTGCTTTCTCATACTGCAGCAGTTTGTACATTCTTTCAGTGGAGGTCTCTCTTCTATTAAAGTATGAGCTCCTCTGATGGACAGATTCTCTGCCAGAGTGATATGAGTGGTCAGAGTCCCTAGAAAGGGATGTAGGCCTCTCCTCCACTTTGTCAGTTCTCTTAGGGAGAATTCCTCTGCCCTGTTCAGACCCATGTGGGTCTGGCCCTTCAACCACAGAGTCCTGGTCATCTTGATTTTCATCATCTGACCCAGACACTGTAACTGACCTACTCCCTGATTCAGATCTGTGAGCTCCTAGAGCCAACCTCAGATCATCTGCTGTCAGCAGATCTATCAGGCCTAGTGTGGAGGAACTCTGTCCTAGCTTCAGGTGTCTTGCAACACACATGGCCTTCAAGTCAAAGAAGATCATGTCCTTATACTGAGGCTGGGTGGACCCACTGGCTCCATCCCTTGAGGCCATTCTAGTGTTGTGCAGTGTTGTACTACCTGCACTAGTTTGTGGCCTACTGATACTAGCTTGAGCTGTAGCAAGGGTGTGCTATCCCTTCACTCACAGCTCTAAGTTCAGTAGAACTTATTGATACTAAGCTTGACTTTTATATGTACCTTGAGTACCTTTAGTGGTTTTCAGTTAGTAATTCACATAGAGATTTTCTGGTAAAACAATGGCAAGCTGGAATCCCACACGTTGCCCACCAATGTGAGAAGCTGGCCTGGCATATGCTGGTCACTAGATATAGTGGCCACCTTGCACCAGTCCAATTCGACTCTTATGGTAGTTAGGTTTAAGACAACCTTTTAAAGAAAGCTATCCTAGTGGTAGCTGTGGAGAGCAGCCTTCAGGCTAAGTCTGAGAGGAATGTAAAGCAGCTTGTTTTACCTTATAATCTCTTGAATTACCAAATGAAAGGACACTACACAGGTATATATATCAAATATATATGTATTTATTACTAGACACACTCTACTAATCTCTTTATGAGATTAGAAGGCAGGAACATATGCAAATATCAACGTTTCACAATAAGTTAAGCACAAATATGGCTGGGGCCCTAGGGGTGTACCAGACCATACACTAAAAAAGAGGTTTAGGAATGTCGACTTGCAAGGGGACAAGGCCCAGGGCCTGTAGAATCGCTGGGGCCTCACTAATCCACCCAAGGCAGGTAAGTAAGGGACCCACAGGAGACGCGTGCAGTGTGTGAACACAGCCGCGGGTTCCCCATTGATTTCAATGGAGCAAGTCGCGGTTGGAATTTTAAAGTTTTAGGGTACTTCTAGAGAGTCTACAAGCAAGCCACTTACAAGGTAAGTAGTTTGAGGGCCAACACCCACAGGAGCACCGGAGTGACCGAGTTACCTCACCCAGGGAAGCCGGGTGCATAGGTGTCTTTTGTTGTCGGGTCGCGTCGTTGTTTTCAATGGAAGCCAAAGAAGTTTTGCTGCTTGTGAAGACTGGAGAAGTGTCCGGTGGAATTCAAGGCTGGATTCAGGATAAAGAAGACCTGAAAGCAGAAGGGACAGTGTTCACAGTCACTTTCCAGTAACCCGGGGCCAGGAAGATGGATGCCCGCGGAAGTTGGGTGATTTCAGGTGATCAAGGGTGTTTTGACTCTTCAGCCACGAGGTCCAGGAGGCGTCAACGATGACCAGGAGCTGGATTCAGAGTGGCCCACAAAGTCTGCAGCTTACTAAGGTGTCGGCAACCGGATTGGAGCCAACAAGCCTTGGCAACAGCAAGTCTTGTGGAAAGAGAAGAAAGTCAGCGGTGCAGACCAGCAAGGGCTGAGGGATTCACCCAGCAAAGGTAAGTCAGGGCAGGCCTGGAGCAACCAGGGGAGCCCTTTGGTTTGATGAGAAAGTCTGAAGGGGACCCACAAGCCAGCCGGCAAGGGATCGCAAAGACGCCTTGTGAGGATTCACTTCACAGGAGCCCATGGTCACTCGGGATGAGGTAGGCCTCCAATCCTGCTGGAGGCTTGGACCACACGTGGTCCAATGCACAAGTTCGTAGAATGTCATGAAGGGGTTGCACTCGACAATAGTGCACGGTACCCAGGTATTGCTGTTCCTCGTCACTCGTGGGGTCCACACACCTCAGGGACTTCGGACTCCAGCGGGAGCAGGAAAGTTTTGTGAACGTTGATTCAAGTTTTTGGTGCCTCTCAAGCAGGGGAGTCACTCGTTGACTCCAAGGGAGATTCTTCAGTCTTCCAAAGGTAGTGGAACGTCGCAGGTCTAGGATTGTTCTTGTAGAGCGTCGTCCAGGGATATATGATTTGCAATGGCAAGGTTTCCCTATCTTATACTAAAGGAAAGGGAGGGACTAGCTCTATGACCACTCCTATGGGAGGGTCAGGGGAGTGGGTGGGTTCACCCACTTCCCTTTGTCCAGTTTCGCGCCAGAGCAGGGGCAGGTAGCCCCTGAACCGGTTTGAGCTGGCATATGCACAGAGGAGCCTACTGCTCCCCCAGTGCAGGACTTCAAAGCACTCTAGGAGTGCACCCACCCAGCCCCAATACACTAAATCCTGTCTGGAAGGTGGTGACACCTCCCTTTGACAGGATGCCTATTGTTGGGCCTCCTCCACTGCGAGTTTCAGTCAGCAGCAGGAGGGCAGCCCAGTGTCTATGCTGGTGGCATCTAATTTGTGATGCCAGGGCTCTTTCAGATTTCTACCGTGTGTCCACAGTAGGTACATGATTCCAAGTTGTTTGACACCAAACACATATTTTGATGCAGTCATTCCAAAGTTAGCATTTACCGGTAGGTTATAATGTACTTAAGAGTATATGGTTTAACCGCATCCACAAACAGCCACAGAGAATAGACTCTGCCAGCTGCAGAGGGGCCCTGCTCATGCAGAGGCACCCCCTCACATTGTAAACCAAGCACCCTGCCCTCAGGATTGATAGGGCCTGCCTTAGGGGTGACTGATAGGTTTATATGTGTGTGTAAGGTGAGATATAGGGAACCCATACCTCAGTGAGGAGTGCTAACACTACCTCACCCAGGCTGCAGTTGCAGGCCTGTGGTGCCAGATTTAGTCTGCTTCCCAGGGGTGGCATAATACATGCTTCAGCCCCTGGTAGGCCTGTGAAGTACCTATGCCCTTGGTACCGAAGGTACCATATACTAGGGGCTCATAAGGTACCACAGTATCCAATCACTAGTGCATCTAATATGCACTCCAAGTTGTTTAGAGAGAACAGAGAGACTGGGGCCCTGATTAGCAGGGACCCAGCCAGACTATATCCAGAAACCAGTGTTAACATCAGAAAAAAAGTGGGGGCAACATAAGTGCAGATCCTAGTCTCCTACAGTGCCCAAAATTGCCATGATTGAAAATATCTATTGGATTGTGCCTCATGTTGAATAACTACTTTTTATAGCTTCATTCTGACCAAAATTGCTATTTTTACAGACTTTTCCTCCTACTCAGAAGCTTCTATTTCGATCAATTTCAGGCATTAAAATTACTCTAAACACACTTATTTTAGTTCCAAAAGTGATAATTCACATGCATTAGTCATTTACAGTGAAAAGACAAAACATTAAAAACTTACCATTTCTGACCATCTGGAGAAAGTTCGACAGGTCACGCACGGGTCATCGTTTTTCATCAGAAAATGGATTTTTGGACTGTAGAAAAATTGATTCAAAATGTCATTTGGATTGTGCCTCATGTTGAATAGTTACTTTTTAAAGGCTCAATGTGACCAAAATTGCCATTTTTACAGACTTTTCCTCCTACTGAGAAGCTTCTATTGCGACCAATTTCAGGCATTAAAATGACTCTAAAAACTCTTATTTTAGTACCAAAAGTGATAATTCACATGCAATAGTCATTTACAATCGAAAGACAAAACATTAAAAACTTACCACTTCTGACCATCTGGAGAAAGATGGACTGTAGAAAAATTGATTGAAAATGTCAATTGGATTGTGCCTCATGTTGAATAACTACTTTTTATAGCAGGGGTAGGAGTAGTAGGTACGAGTCGTACAGGGGTACGAGTAGTACAGGGGTACGAGTAGTAGGTAGAGTCGTACAGGGGTACGAGTAGTACAGGGGTACAAGTAGTACAGCGGTAGGAGTAGTAGGTACGAGTTGCACATGGGTACGAGTAGTACAGGGGTACGAGTAGTACAGGGGTAGGAGTAGTAGGTACGAGTCGTACAGGGGTACGAGTAGTACAGGGGTACGAGTAGTACAGGGGTAGGAGTAGTAGGTACGAGTCATACAGGGGTATGAGTAGTACAGGGGTACGAGTCATACAGGGGTATGAGTAGTACAGGGGTAGGAGTAGTAGGTACGAGGCACAAAGGGTACGAGTAGAACAGGGTTAGGAGTAGTAGGTACGAGTCATACAGGGGTACGAGTAGTACAGGGGTATGAGTAATACAGGGGTAGGAGTAGTAGGTACGAGTCATACAGGGGTACGAGTAGAACAGGGATATGAGTAGTACAGGGGTAGGAGTAGTAGGTATGAGACGCACAGGGGTACGAGTAGTACAGGGGTAGGAGTAGTAGCTACGAGTCGTACAGGGGTACGAGTAGTACAGGGGTACGAGTAGTACAGGGGTAGGAGTAGTAGGTACGAGTCATACAGGGGTATGAGTAGTACAGGGGTACGAGTCATACAGGGGTATGAGTAGTACAGGGGTACGAGTAGTACAGGGGTAGGAGTGGTAGGTACGAGTCGTAGAGGGGTACGAGTAGAACAGGGGTTTGAGTAGTACAGGGGTAGGAGTAGTAGGTACGAGACGCACAGGGGTATGAGTAGTACAGGGGTATGAGTAGTACAGGGGTAGGAGTAGTAGGTACGAGTCGTACAGGGGTATGAGTAGTACAGGGATACGAGTCGTACAAGGGTACGAGTAGAACAGGGGTACGAGTAGTACAGGGGCAGGAGTAGTAGGTACGAGTCGTTCAGGGGTATGAGTAATACAGGGGTACGAGTAGTACAGGGGTAGGAGTAGTAGGTACGAGTCGTACAGGGTTACGAGTCGTACAGGGTATGAGTAGTACAGGGGTAGGAGTAGTACAGGGGTACGAGTAGTAGGTAGAGTCGTACAGGGGTACGAGTAGTACAGGGGTACGAGTAGAATAGGGGTAGGAGTAGTAGGTACGAGTCATACAGGGGTATGAGTAGTGCAGGGGTACAAGTAGTACAGGGGTAGGAGTAGTAGGTACGAGTCGTACAGGGGTACGAGTAGTACAGGGGTACCAGTAGTACAGGGGTAGGAGTAGTAGGTACCAGTTGTACAGGGGTACGAGTAGTACAGGGGTATGAGTCATACAGGGTACAAGTAGTACAGGGGAACAAGTCGTACAGGCATACACCCCCATGCCTTGTGTATGTACGGTGCGTACCCCAACATTGCGTATGTACGGTAAGTACATATGTGATGTTGTTGTAAGGTGAGTACATATGCATGGGGGGCCTGTACGACTCCTACCCCTGTACTACTCCTACCCCTGTACTACTCGTACCCATGTACAACTCCTACCCCTGTACGACTCGTGCCTACTACTCGTACCCCTGTACGACTCATACCCCTGTACTACTCCTACCCCTGTACTACTCGTACCCCTGTACTACTCGTACCCCTGTACAATTCGTACCCCTGTACGACTCGTACCCCTGTACTACCCGTACCCCTGTACGACTCCTACCCCTGTACTACTCCTACCCCTGTACTACTCATACCCCTGTACGACTCGTGCCCCTGTACTACTCATACCCCTGTACGACTCGTACCTACTACTCCTACCCCTGTTCTACTCATAACCCCTCTACTACTCGTACCCCTGTACTACTCGTACCCCTGTACAACTCGCACCGCAGGAACAACTTTTCCCGGGATACGAGTCGTACAAAGTTCGCTTCGTAGTGGGTAAAGTAATTTCCCGTGTACAGGACGTTTTCCGTACGAATTGTAAATCAGTAAGCTGGTCCGGATCGTACTTGTACGGTTGGACTGTATTTTTAGGATTCGTACATAAAAGTGTCCAGGTCCGTCTCGTACAACTTTTCCCGATCCGATTCGTACGGATCGGGCCGATCCGTATGTATTTTTCCCGTACGAATCGTACTTCACGGGTCAGACAGGACTTGTACGATTCGTACGGAAATAATTACAGATACGAGTCGTACGGAATAAAAAAATACAGGATCGGAATTGACCCCTTTTCCTCCTAAACAGAAGCTTCTTTTTCGACCAATTTCAGGCATTAAAATAACTGTAAACACACTTATTTTAGTGCCAAAACTGATAATTCACATGCAATAGTCATTTACAATAGAGAGACAAAACATTAAAAAATTACCATTTTTGACCATCTGGAGAAAGTTCGAGAGCTCACAGGTCATCGTTTTTCAAAAGAAAATGGATTTTTTGGACTGTAGAAAAATTGATTCAAAATGTCATTTGGATTGTGCCTCATGTTGAATAACTACTTTTTCAAGCCTCACTGTGAACAAAACAACCATTTTTACAGACTTTTCCTCGTACCCTGAAGCTTCTATTTTGACCAATTTCAGGCATTAAGATGACTCTAAACACACTTATTTTAGTCTCAAAAAGTGAGAATTCATATGCAACAGTCATTTACAGTCAAAAGATTAAACATAAAAAAAATGACCATTTCTAACCATCTGGAGAAAGTTCGACAGGTCACGGGTCATCGTTTTTCATCCGAAAATTGATTTTTTTGGACTGTAGAAAAATTGATTCAAAATGTCATTTCGATTGTGCGCATGTTGAATCACTACTTTTTCAAGCCTCACTGTGAACAAAACAACCATTTTTACAGACTTTTCCTCCCACTCAGAAGCTTCTATTTTGACCAATTTCAGGCATTAAAATTACTCTAAACACAGTTATTTTAGTTCCAAAAGTGATAATTCACATGCAATAGTCATTTACAGTCGAAAGATAAAATATTAAAAAATTACTATTTCCGACCATCTGGAGAAAGTTCGACACGTCCGGGGTCATCGTTTTTTTATTAGAAAATAGATTTTTGGGACTGTAGAAAAAATGATTAAAAATGTCAATTGGATTGTGCCTCATGTTGAATAACTAATTTTTTATGGCTTCACTGTGACCAAAATTGCCATTTTTACTGACTTTTCTTCCTACTCAGAAGCTTCTATTTCGACCAATTTCAGGCATTAAAATGACTCTAAACATAATTATTTTAGTTCCAAAAGTGATAATTCACATGCAATAGTAATTTACAGTCAAAAGACAAAACATTAAAAAACTTACCATTTCTGACCATCTGAAGAAAGTTCGACATGTCAAGCACGGGTCATCGTTTTTCATCAGAAAATTGATTTTCTGGACTGTAGAAAAATTAATTCAAAATGTCATTTGGATTGTGCCTCATGTTGAATAACTACTTTTTGATGCCTCACTGTGACCAAAATTGCTATTTTTACAGACTTTTCCTCTTACTCAGAAGCTTCTATTTCGATCAATTTCAGGCATTAAAATTACTCTAAACACACTTATTTTAGTTCCAAAAATGATAATTCACATGCAATAGTCATGTACAGTCGAAAGACAAAACATTAAAAAATAACCATTTTTGATCATCTGGAGAATGTTCGAGAGCTCACGGGTCATCGTTTTTCATCAGAAAATTGATTTTCTGGACTGTAGAAAAATTGATTCAAAATGTCATTTGGATTGTGCCTCATGTTGCATAACTACTTTTTCAAGCCTCACTGTGAACAAAACTGCCATTTTTACAGACTTTTTCTCCTACACAGAATCTTCTTTTTCGACAGATTTCAGGCATTAAAATTACTCTAAAATACTTATTTTAGTTCCAAAAGCGATAATTCACATGAAATAGTCATTTACAGTCAAAAGAAAAAATATTTATATACTTACCATTTCTGACTATCTGGAGAAAGTTCGAAGGTCATCGTTTTTCATCAGAAAATGGATTTTTTGAACTGTAGAAAGATTGATTCAAAATGTCATTTGGATTGTGCCTCATGTTGAATAACTACTTTTTAAAGCCCCACAGTGACCAAAATTGCCATTTTTACTGACTTTTCCTCCTACTCAGAAGCTTCTATTAACCCTTTCCGTGCTCATGACGGAACCACTTCGCATGAGCAACGGGTGCGCTGTGCTCATGACGGAGTGGGTACGTCATGCTGCGGCCGGTGGTGGCTGCTCCGCCCACGCGGCGCTAATTCCCCCGCCTGTGCGGGCGATTAGCGCAGTGGGCGGAGACATGACGGAACCACTCCGTCATGAGCACAGCTCACCCGTGACTCGTGACGGAGTGGTTCCGTCACGAGCACAGCGCCACCGCAACTGCCCCCAAACCCCCCAAGCGCCGCGGCGGAATTCCTGCCGCGGCGAAGGGGTTAAGACCAATTTCAGGCATTAAAATGACTCTAAACACACTTATTTTAGTTCCAAAAGTGATAATTCACATGCAATAGTCATTTACAGTCAAAAGACAAAAAAATGACCATTTCTGACCATCTGGAGAAAGTTCGAAGGTCATTGTTTTTCATCAGAAAATTAATTTTTGGGACTGTAGAAAAAACTCATTCAAAATGTCAAATGGATTGTGTCTCATGTTGAATTTTAAAGCCTCTCAGTTACCAAAATTGCTATTTTTACAGACTTTTCCTCCTACTCAGAAGCTTCTATTTCGACAAATTTTAGGCATTAAAATGACTCTAAATACCCTTATTTTAGTTCCAAAAGTGATAATTCACAAGCAATAGTCATTTACAGTCAAAAGACAAAACATGAAAAAACTTACCATTTCTGACCATCTGGAGAAAGATCGACAGGTCACGCACGGGTCATCGTTTTTCATCCGAAAATTGATTTTTTGGACTGTAAAAAAATTGATTCAAAATGTCATTTGGATTGTGCCTCATGTGGAATAACTACTTTTTAATGCCTCACTGTGACCAAAATTGCAATTTTTACAGTCTTTTCCTGCTACTTAGAAGTTTCTATTTCGACCAATTTCAGGCATTAAAATGACTCCAAACACACTTATTTCTATTAGAAAAGTGATAATTCACATGCAATAGTCATTTACAGTTAAAAGACAAAACATTAAAAAATTACCATTTCTGACCATCTGGAGAAAGTTTGACAGGTCGGGGGTCATTGTTTTTCATTAGAAAACTGATTTTTGGGACTGTAGAAAAAATGATTGAAAATGTCAATTGAATTGTGCCTCATGTTGAATAACTACTTTTTATAGCTTCACTGTTTCCAAAATGACCATTTTTATTGACTTTTCTTCCTACTCAGAAGCTTCTATTTCGACCAATTTCAGGCATTAAAATGACTCTAAACACACTTATTTCAGTTCCAAAAGTGATAATTCACATGCAATAGTAATTTACAGTCAAAAGACAAAACATTAAAAATTTACCATTTCTGACCATCTGGAGAAAGTTCGACAGGTCAAGCACGGGTCATCGTGTTTCATCAGAAAATTGATTTTTTGGACTGTAGAAAAATTGATTCAAAATGTCATTTGGATTGTGCATCATGTTGAATAACTACTTTTTAATGCCTCACTGTGACCAAAATTGCAATTTTTACAGACCTTTCCTCCTAAACAGAAGCTTCTTTTTCGACCAATTTCAGGCATTAAAATGACTCTAAACACACTTATTTTAGTGCCAAAAGTGATAATTCACATGCAATAGTCATTTACAGGCAAAAGAAAAAACATTAAAAAATTACCATTTTTGATCATCTGGAGAATGTTCGAGAGCTCACGGGTCATCGTTTTTCATCAGAAAATTGATTTTTTGGATTGTAAAAAAATTTATTGAAAATGTCATTTGGATTGTGCCTCATGTTGAATAACTACTTTTTCAAGCCCCACTGTGAACAAAACTGCCATTTTTACAGACTTTTCCTCCTACCCAGAAGCTTCTATTTTGACCAATTTCAGGCATTAAGATGACTCTAAACACACTTATTTTAGTTCCAAAAGTGAGAATTCACATGGAATGGTCATTTACAGTCAAAAGACAAAACATAAAAAAATTACCATTTCTGACCATCTGAAGAAAGTTCGACAGGTCCGGGGTCATTGGTTTTCATCCGAAAATTAATTTTTGAGACTGTAGAAAAAACTGATTCAAAATGTCAATTGGATTGTGCCTCATGTTGAATAACTACATTTTAAAGCCTCACATGACCAAAATTGCCATTTTTACAGACTTTTCCTCCTACACTGAAGCTTCTTTTTCGACAGATTTCAGGCATAAAATGGCTCTAAACATACTTATTTTAGTTCCAAAAGCGATAATTCACATGAAATAGTCATTTACAGTCAAAAGAAAAAATATTTATATACTTACAAATTCTGACTATCTGGAGAAAGTTCGACAGGTCGTTTTTCATCAGAAAAATGATTTTTGGGACTGTAGAAAAATTGATTCAAAATGTCATTTGGATCGTGCCTCATGTTGAATAAGTACTTTTTCAAGCCTCACTGTGACCAAAATTGCCATTTTTACAGACTTTTCCTCCTACTCAGAAGCTTCTATTTTGATGAATTTCAGGCATTAAAATGACTCGAAACACACGTATTTTAGTTCCAAAAGTGATAATTCACATGCAATAATCAGTTACAGTCAAAAGATTAAACAGTAAAAAAATGACCATTTCTGACCATCTGGAGAAAGTTTGACAGGCCACGGGTCATCGTTTTTCATCAGAAAATTGTTTTTTTGGACTATTAAAAAATTGATTCAAAATGTCATTTGGGTTGTGCCTCATGTTGAATAACTACTTTTTAAAGCCTCACTGTGACCAAAATTGCCATTTTTACAGACTTTTCCTCCTAGTCAGAAGCTTCTATTTCGACCACTTTCAGGCATTAAAATGAATCTAAACACACTTATTTTAGTTCTTAAAGCGATAATTCCCATGCAATAGTCATTTACAGTCAAAAGACAAGACATTAAAAAACTTACAATTTCTGACCATCTGAAGAAAGTTCGACTGGTCCGGGGTCATTGTTTTTCATCAGAAAATTAATTTTTGGGACTGTAGAAAAAACTGATTTAAAATGTCAATTGGATTGTGCCTCATGTTGAATAACTACATTTTAAAGCCTCACATGACCAAAATTGCCATTTTTACAGACTTTTCCTCCTACACTGAAGCATCTTTTTCGACAGATTTCAGGCATAAAATGGCTCTAAACATACTTATTTTAGTTCCAAAAGCGATAATTCACATGAAATAGTCATTTACAGTCAAAAGAAAAAATATTTATATACTTACAAATTCTGACTATCTGGAGAAAGTTCGACAGGTCGTTTTTCATCAGAAAAATGATTTTTTGGACTGTAGAAAAATTGATTCAAAATGTCATTTGGATCGTGCCTCATGTTGAATAAGTACTTTTTCAAGCCTCACTGTGACCAAAATTGCCATTTTTACAGACTTTTCCTCCTACTCAGAAGCTTCTATTTTGATGAATTTCAGGCATTAAAATGACTCTAAACACACGTATTTTAGTTCCAAAAGTGATAATTCACATGCAATAATCAGTTACAGTCAAAAGATGAAACAGTAAAAAAAATGACCATTTCTGACCATCTGGAGAAAGTTTGACAGGCCACGGGTCATCGTTTTTCATCAGAAAATTGTTTTTTTGGACTATTGAAAAATTGATTCAAAATGTCATTTGGGTTGTGCCTCATGTTGAATAACTACTTTTTAAAGCCTCACTGTGACCAAAATTGCCATTTTTACAGACTTTTCCTCCTACTCAGAAGCTTCTATTTCGACCACTTTCAGGCATTAAAATGAATCTAAACACACTTATTTTAGTTCTTAAAGCGATAATTCCCATGCAATAGTCATTTACAGTCAAAAGACAAGACATTAAAAAACTTACAATTTCTGACCATCTGGAGAAAGTTCGACAGGTAAAGCATGGGTCACCGTTTTTCATCAGAAAATTGATTTTTTGGACTGTAGAAAAATTGATTCAAAATGTCATTTGGATTGTGCCTCATGTTGAATACCTACTTTTTAATGCCTCACTGTGACCAAAATTGCAATTTTTACAGACTTTTCCCCCTAAACATACGCTTCTTTTTTGACAGATTTGAGGAATTAAAATGACTCTAAACACACTTATTTTAGTTCCAATAGCGCTAATTGGCATGCAATAGTCATTTACAGTCGAAAGATAAAATATTTAAAAATTACCATTTCTGACCATCTGGAGAAAGTTCGACAGGTCCGGGGTCATCGTTTTTCATCAGAAAATTGATTTTTGGGACTGTAGAAAATATGATTGAAAATGTCAATTGGATTGTGTCTCATGTTTTATAACTACTTTTTATAGCTTCACTGTGACCAAAATTGCCGTTTTTACAGACTTTTACTCCTACTCAGAATCTTCTATTTCGACCAATTTCAGGCATTAAAATGACTCTAAACACACTTATTTTAGTTCCAAAAGTGATAATTCACATGCAATAGTCATTTACAGTCAAAAGACAAAACATTAAAAAATGTACCATTTCTGACCATCTGAAGAAAGTTCGAAAGGTCCGGGGTCATTGTTTTTCATCAGAAAATTAATTTTTGGGACTGTAGAAAAAACTGATTCAAAATGTCAGTTGGATTGTGCCTCATGTTGAATTTTTTAAAGCCTCACAGTGGCCAAAATTGCCATTTTTACAGACTTTTCCTCCTACACTGAAGGTTCTTTTTCAACAGATTTCAGGCATTAAAATGACTCTAAACATACTTATTTTAGTTCCAAAAGCGATAATTCCCATGAAATAGTCATTTACAGTCAAAAGACAAAACATTAAAAATTTACCATTTCTGACCATCTGGAGAAAGTTCGACAGGTCAAGCACGGGTCATCGTGTTTCATCAGAAAATTGATTTTTTGGACTGTAGAAAAATTGATTCAAAATGTCATTTGGATTGTGCATCATGTTGAATAACTACTTTTTAATGCCTCACTGTGACCAAAATTGCAATTTTTACAGACCTTTCCTCCTAAACAGAAGCTTCTTTTTCGACCAATTTCAGGCATTAAAATGACTCTAAACACACTTATTTTAGTGCCAAAAGTGATAATTCACATGCAATAGTCATTTACAGGCAAAAGAAAAAACATAAAAAAATTACGATTTTTGATCATCTGGAGAATGTTCGAGAGCTCACGGGTCATCGTTTTTCATCAGAAAATTGATTTTTTGGATTGTAAAAAAATTTATTGAAAATGTCATTTGGATTGTGCCTCATGTTGAATAACTACTTTTTCAAGCCCCACTGTGAACAAAACTGCCATTTTTACAGACTTTTCCTCCTACCCAGAAGCTTCTATTTTGACCAATTTCAGGCATTAAGATGACTCTAAACACACTTATTTTAGTTCCAAAAGTGAGAATTCACATGGAATGGTCATTTACAGTCAAAAGACAAAACATAAAAAAATTACCATTTCTGACCATCTGAAGAAAGTTCGACAGGTCCGGGGTCATTGGTTTTCATCCGAAAATTAATTTTTGAGACTGTAGAAAAAACTGATTCAAAATGTCAATTGGATTGTGCCTCATGTTGAATAACTACTTTTTAAAGCCTCAAAGTGACCAAAATTGCCATTTTTACAGACTTTTCCGCCTACTCAGAAGCTACTATTTCGACCAATTTCAGGCATTAAAATGACTATAAACACACTTATTTTAGTTCCAAAAGTGATAATTCACATGCAATAGTCATTTACAGTCAAAAGACAAAACATAAAAAAACTTACCATTTCTGACCATCTGAAGAAAGTTCGACTGGTCCGGGGTCATTGTTTTTCATCAGAAAATTAATTTTTGGGACTGTAGAAAAAACTGATTTAAAATGTCAATTGGATTGTGCCTCATGTTGAATAACTACATTTTAAAGCCTCACATGACCAAAATTGCCATTTTTACAGACTTTTCCTCCTACACTGAAGCTTCTTTTTCGACAGATTTCAGGCATAAAATGGCTCTAAACATACTTATTTTAGTTCCAAAAGCGATAATTCACATGAAATAGTCATTTACAGTCAAAAGAAAAAATATTTATATACTTACAAATTCTGACTATCTGGAGAAAGTTCGACAGGTCGTTTTTCATCAGAAAAATGATTTTTTGGACTGTAGAAAAATTGATTCAAAATGTCATTTGGATCGTGCCTCATGTTGAATAAGTACTTTTTCAAGCCTCACTGTGACCAAAATTGCCATTTTTACAGACTTTTCCTCCTACTCAGAAGCTTCTATTTTGATGAATTTCAGGCATTAAAATGACTCTAAACACACGTATTTTAGTTCCAAAAGTGATAATTCACATGCAATAATCAGTTACAGTCAAAAGATTAAACAGTAAAAAAATGACCATTTCTGACCATCTGGAGAAAGTTTGACAGGCCACGGGTCATCGTTTTTCATCAGAAAATTGTTTTTTTGGACTATTGAAAAATTGATTCAAAATGTCATTTGGGTTGTGCCTCATGTTGAATAACTACTTTTTAAAGCCTCACTGTGACCAAAATTGCCATTTTTACAGACTTTTCCTCCTACTCAGAAGCTTCTATTTCGACCACTTTCAGGCATTAAAATGAATCTAAACACACTTATTTTAGTTCTTAAAGCGATAATTCCCATGCAATAGTCATTTACAGTCAAAAGACAAGACATTAAAAAACTTACAATTTCTGACCATCTGGAGAAAGTTCGACAGGTAAAGCATGGGTCACCGTTTTTCATCAGAAAATTGATTTTTTGGACTGTAGAAAAATTGATTCAAAATGTCATTTGGATTGTGCCTCATGTTGAATACCTACTTTTTAATGCCTCACTGTGACCAAAATTGCAATTTTTACAGACTTTTCCCCCTAAACATACGCTTCTTTTTTGACAGATTTGAGGAATTAAAATGACTCTAAACACACTTATTTTAGTTCCAATAGCGCTAATTGGCATGCAATAGTCATTTACAGTCGAAAGATAAAATATTTAAAAATTACCATTTCTGACCATCTGGAGAAAGTTCGACAGGTCCGGGGTCATCGTTTTTCATCAGAAAATTGATTTTTGGGACTGTAGAAAATATGATTGAAAATGTCAATTGGATTGTGCCTCATGTTTTATAACTACTTTTTATAGCTTCACTGTGACCAAAATTGCCGTTTTTACAGACTTTTACTCCTACTCAGAATCTTCTATTTCGACCAATTTCAGGCATTAAAATGACTCTAAACACACTTATTTTAGTTCCAAAAGTGATAATTCACATGCAATAGTCATTTACAGTCAAAAGACAAAACATTAAAAAATTTACCATTTCTGACCATCTGAAGAAAGTTCGAAAGGTCCGGGGTCATTGTTTTTCATCAGAAAATTAATTTTTGGGACTGTAGAAAAAACTGATTCAAAATGTCAGTTGGATTGTGCCTCATGTTGAATTTTTTAAAGCCTCACAGTGGCCAAAATTGCCATTTTTACAGACTTTTCCTCCTACACTGAAGGTTCTTTTTCAACAGATTTCAGGCATTAAAATGACTCTAAACATACTTATTTTAGTTCCAAAAGCGATAATTCCCATGAAATAGTCATTTACAGTCAAAAGACAAAACATTAAAAATTTACCATTTCTGACCATCTGGAGAAAGTTCGACAGGTCAAGCACGGGTCATCGTGTTTCATCAGAAAATTGATTTTTTGGACTGTAGAAAAATTGATTCAAAATGTCATTTGGATTGTGCATCATGTTGAATAACTACTTTTTAATGCCTCACTGTGACCAAAATTGCAATTTTTACAGACTTTTCCTCCTACTCAGGAGCTTCTATTAACCCTTTCCGTACTCATGACGGAACCACTCCATCATGAGCCACGGGTGCGCTGTGCTCATGACGGAGTGGTTCCGTCATGCTGCGGCCGTTGGTGGCCGCTCCGCCCATGCGGCGCTAATTCCCCGCCTGTGCGGGCGATTAGCGCAGTGGGCGGAGACGTGACGGAACCACTCCGTCATGAGCACGGCTCACCCGTGACTCGTGACAGAGTGGTTCCGTCATGAGCACAGCGCCACCGCAACTGCCCCCAAACCCCCCCAGCGCAGCGGCGGAATTCCTGCCGCGGCGAAGGGGTTAAGACCTTTCAGGCATTAAATTGACTCTAAACACACTTATTTTAGTTCCAAAAGTGATAATTCACATGCAATAGTCATTTACAGTCAAAAGACAAAAAAATTACCATTTCTGGCCATCTGGAGAAAGTTCGAAGGTCATTGTTTTTCATCAGAAAATTAATTTTTGGTACTGTAGAAAAAACTCATTCAAAATGTCAAATGGATTGTGTCTCATGTTGAATAAGTACTTTTTCAAGCCTCACTGTCTCCAAACTTGCCATTGTTACAGACTTTTCCTCCTACTCAGAAGCTTCTATTTTGACCATTAAAATTACTCTAAACACACTTATTTTAGTTTCAAAAGTGATAATTCACATGCAATAGTCATTTACAGTCGATACATAAAAGATAAAAAAATTACCATTTCTGACCATCTGGAGAAAGTTCGACAGGTTTGGGGTCATCGTTTTTCATCAGAAAATTGATTTTTGGGACTGTAGAAAAAATGATTGACAATCTCAATTGGATTGTGCCTTATGTTGCATAAGCACGTTTAAACCTCACAGTGACCAAAATTTCAATTTTTACAGACTTTTACTTACTCAGAGGCTTCGATTTCGACCAATTTCACGCATTAAAATGACTCTAAACACACTTATTTTAGTTCCAAATGAGATAGTTCACAAGCAATTGTCATTTACAGTCAAAAGATTAAACATTAAAAAATGACCTTTTGTGACCAGCTGGAGACAGTTCGACAGATCACGGGTCATCGTTTTTCATTAGAAAATTGATTTTTTGGACTGCAGAAAAATTGATTCAAAATGTCAATTGAATTGTGCCTCATGTTGAATAACCCCTTTTAAAAGCCTCTCTGTGACCAAAATTGCTATTTTTACAGACTTTTCCTCCTACTCAGAAGCTTCTATTTCTATGAATTTCAGGCATTAAAATGACTCTAAAAACGCTTATTTTAGTTCCAAAAGTGATAATTCATATGCAACAGTCATTTACAGTCAAAAGACAAAACATTAAAAATTTACCATTTCTAACCATGTGGAGAAAGTTCGACAGGTCATGGGTCATCGTTTTTCATCCGAAAATTGATTTTTTGGACTGTAGAAAAATTGATTCAAAATGTCACTTGGATTGTGCGCATGTTGAATCACTATTTTTTCAAGCCTCACTGTCTCCAAACTTGCCATTGTTACAGACTTTTCCTCCTACTCAGAAGCTTCTATTTTGACCATTAAAATTACTCTAAACACACTTATTTTAGTTTCAAAAGTGATAATTCACATGCAATAGTCATTTACAGTCGATACATAAAAGATACAAAAATTACCATTTCTGACCATCTGGAGAAAGTTCGACAGGTTTGGGGTCATCGTTTTTCATCAGAATATTGATTTTTGGGACTGTAGAAAAAATGATTGAAAATCTCAATTGGATTGTGCCTCATGTTGAATAACTACTTTTTATAGCTTCACTGTGACCAAAATTGTCATTTTTACTGACTTTTCCTCCTACTCAGAAGCTTCTATTTTGACCAATTTCAGGCATTAAAATGACTCTAAACACACTTATTTTAATTCCAAATGTGATAATTCACATGTAATAGTCATTTACAGTAAAAAGACAAAACATTAAAAAATTACCATTTCTGACCATGTGGTCGAAGTTCGACGGGTCACGGGTCATCTTTTTTAATCAGAAAATTGATTTTTGGGACTGTAGAAAAAATTATTCAAAATGTCAATTGGATTGTGCCTTATGTTGCATAAGCACGTTTAAACCTCACAGTGACCAAAATTTCAATTTTTACAGACTTTTACTTACTCAGAGGCTTCGATTTCGACCAATTTCAGGCATTAAAATGACTCTAAACACACTTATTTTAGTTCCAAATGAGATAGTTCACAAGCAATTGTCATTTACAGTCAAAAGATTAAACATTAAAAAATGACCTTTTGTGACCAGCTGGAGACAGTTCGACAGATCACGGGTCATCGTTTTTCATTAGAAAATTGATTTTTTGGACTGTAGAAAAATTGATTCAAAATGTCAATTGAATTGTGCCTCATGTTGAATAAACCCTTTTAAAAGCCTCTCTGTGACTAAAATTGCTATTTTTACAGACTTTTCCTCCTACTCAGAAGCTTCTATTTCTATGAATTTCAGGCATTAAAATGACTCTAAAAACGCTTATTTTAGTTCCAAAAGTGATAATTCATATGCAACAGTCATTTACAGTCAAAAGACAAAACATTAAAAAATTACCATTTCTGACCATGTGGTCAAAGTTCGACAGGTCACGGGTCACCTTTTCTAATCAGAAAATTGATTTTTGGGACTGTAGAAAAAATTATTCAAAATGTCAATTGGATTGTGCCTTATGTTGCATAAGCACATTTTAAAGCCTCACATGACCAAAATTGCCATTTTTACAGACTTTCACTTCTACTCAGAGGCTTCTTTTTCGACAGATTTCAGGCATAAAATGGCTCTAAACATACTTATTTTAGTTCCAAAAGCGATAATTCACATGAAATAGTCATTTACAGTCAAAAGAAAAAATATTTATATACTTACAAATTCTGACTATCTGGAGAAAGTTCGACAGGTCGTTTTTCATCAGAAAAATGATTTTTTGGACTGTAGAAAAATTGATTCAAAATGTCATTTGGATCGTGCCTCATGTTGAATAAGTACTTTTTCAAGCCTCACTGTGACCAAAATTGCCATTTTTACAGACTTTTCCTCCTACTCAGAAGCTTCTATTTTGATGAATTTCAGGCATTAAAATGACTCTAAACACACGTATTTTAGTTCCAAAAGTGTTAATTCACATGCAATAATCAGTTACAGTCAAAAGATTAAACAGTAAAAAAATGACCATTTCTGACCATCTGGAGAAAGTTTGACAGGCCACGGGTCATCGTTTTTCATCAGAAAATTGTTTTTTTGGACTATTGAAAAATTGATTCAAAATGTCATTTGGGTTGTGCCTCATGTTGAATAACTACTTTTTAAAGCCTCACTGTGACCAAAATTGCCATTTTTACAGACTTTTCCTCCTACTCAGAAGCTTCTATTTCGACCACTTTCAGGCATTAAAATGAATCTAAACACACTTATTTTAGTTCTTAAAGCGATAATTCCCATGCAATAGTCATTTACAGTCAAAAGACAAGACATTAAAAAACTTACAATTTCTGACCATCTGGAGAAAGTTCGACAGGTAAAGCATGGGTCACCGTTTTTCATCAGAAAATTGATTTTTTGGACTGTAGAAAAATTGATTCAAAATGTCATTTGGATTGTGCCTCATGTTGAATACCTACTTTTTAATGCCTCACTGTGACCAAAATTGCAATTTTTACAGACTTTTCCCCCTAAACATACGCTTCTTTTTTGACAGATTTGAGGAATTAAAATGACTCTAAACACACTTATTTTAGTTCCAATAGCGCTAATTGGCATGCAATAGTCATTTACAGTCGAAAGATAAAATATTTAAAAATTACCATTTCTGACCATCTGGAGAAAGTTCGACAGGTCCGGGGTCATCGTTTTTCATCAGAAAATTGATTTTTGGGACTGTAGAAAATATGATTGAAAATGTCAATTGGATTGTGCCTCATGTTTTACAACTACTTTTTATAGCTTCACTGTGACCAAAATTGCCGTTTTTACAGACTTTTACTCCTACTCAGAATCTTCTATTTCGACCAATTTCAGGCATTAAAATGACTCTAAACACACTTATTTTAGTTCCAAAAGTGATAATTCACATGCAATAGTCATTTACAGTCAAAAGACAAAACATTAAAAAATTTACCATTTCTGACCATCTGAAGAAAGTTCGAAAGGTCCGGGGTCATTGTTTTTCATCAGAAAATTAATTTTTGGGACTGTAGAAAAAACTGATTCAAAATGTCAGTTGGATTGTGCCTCATGTTGAATTTTTTAAAGCCTCACAGTGGCCAAAATTGCCATTTTTACAGACTTTTCCTCCTACACTGAAGGTTCTTTTTCAACAGATTTCAGGCATTAAAATGACTCTAAACATACTTATTTTAGTTCCAAAAGCGATAATTCCCATGAAATAGTCATTTACAGTCAAAAGACAAAACATTAAAAATTTACCATTTCTGACCATCTGGAGAAAGTTCGACAGGTCAAGCACGGGTCATCGTGTTTCATCAGAAAATTGATTTTTTGGACTGTAGAAAAATTGATTCAAAATGTCATTTGGATTGTGCATCATGTTGAATAACTACTTTTTAATGCCTCACTGTGACCAAAATTGCAATTTTTACAGACGTTTCCTCCTACTCAGGAGCTTCTATTAACCCTTTCCGTACTCATGACGGAACCACTCCATCATGAGCCACGGGTGCGCTGTGCTCATGACGGAGTGGTTCCGTCATGCTGCGGCCGTTGGTGGCCGCTCCGCCCATGCGGCGCTAATTCCCCGCCTGTGCGGGCGATTAGCGCAGTGGGCGGAGACGTGACGGAACCACTCCGTCATGAGCACGGCTCACCCGTGACTCGTGACAGAGTGGTTCCGTCATGAGCACAGCGCCACCGCAACTGCCCCCAAACCCCCCCAGCGCAGCGGCGGAATTCCTGCCGCGGCGAAGGGGTTAAGACCTTTCAGGCATTAAATTGACTCTAAACACACTTATTTTAGTTCCAAAAGTGATAATTCACATGCAATAGTCATTTACAGTCAAAAGACAAAAAAATTACCATTTCTGGCCATCTGGAGAAAGTTCGAAGGTCATTGTTTTTCATCAGAAAATTAATTTTTGGTACTGTAGAAAAAACTCATTCAAAATGTCAAATGGATTGTGTCTCATGTTGAATAAGTACTTTTTCAAGCCTCACTGTCTCCAAACTTGCCATTGTTACAGACTTTTCCTCCTACTCAGAAGCTTCTATTTTGACCATTAAAATTACTCTAAACACACTTATTTTAGTTTCAAAAGTGATAATTCACATGCAATAGTCATTTACAGTCGATACATAAAAGATAAAAAAATTACCATTTCTGACCATCTGGAGAAAGTTCGACAGGTTTGGGGTCATCGTTTTTCATCAGAAAATTGATTTTTGGGACTGTAGAAAAAATGATTGACAATCTCAATTGGATTGTGCCTTATGTTGCATAAGCACGTTTAAACCTCACAGTGACCAAAATTTCAATTTTTACAGACTTTTACTTACTCAGAGGCTTCGATTTCGACCAATTTCACGCATTAAAATGACTCTAAACACACTTATTTTAGTTCCAAATGAGATAGTTCACAAGCAATTGTCATTTACAGTCAAAAGATTAAACATTAAAAAATGACCTTTTGTGACCAGCTGGAGACAGTTCGACAGATCACGGGTCATCGTTTTTCATTAGAAAATTGATTTTTTGGACTGCAGAAAAATTGATTCAAAATGTCAATTGAATTGTGCCTCATGTTGAATAACCCCTTTTAAAAGCCTCTCTGTGACCAAAATTGCTATTTTTACAGACTTTTCCTCCTACTCAGAAGCTTCTATTTCTATGAATTTCAGGCATTAAAATGACTCTAAAAACGCTTATTTTAGTTCCAAAAGTGATAATTCATATGCAACAGTCATTTACAGTCAAAAGACAAAACATTAAAAATTTACCATTTCTAACCATGTGGAGAAAGTTCGACAGGTCATGGGTCATCGTTTTTCATCCGAAAATTGATTTTTTGGACTGTAGAAAAATTGATTCAAAATGTCACTTGGATTGTGCGCATGTTGAATCACTATTTTTTCAAGCCTCACTGTCTCCAAACTTGCCATTGTTACAGACTTTTCCTCCTACTCAGAAGCTTCTATTTTGACCATTAAAATTACTCTAAACACACTTATTTTAGTTTCAAAAGTGATAATTCACATGCAATAGTCATTTACAGTCGATACATAAAAGATACAAAAATTACCATTTCTGACCATCTGGAGAAAGTTCGACAGGTTTGGGGTCATCGTTTTTCATCAGAATATTGATTTTTGGGACTGTAGAAAAAATGATTGAAAATCTCAATTGGATTGTGCCTCATGTTGAATAACTACTTTTTATAGCTTCACTGTGACCAAAATTGTCATTTTTACTGACTTTTCCTCCTACTCAGAAGCTTCTATTTTGACCAATTTCAGGCATTAAAATGACTCTAAACACACTTATTTTAATTCCAAATGTGATAATTCACATGTAATAGTCATTTACAGTAAAAAGACAAAACATTAAAAAATTACCATTTCTGACCATGTGGTCGAAGTTCGACGGGTCACGGGTCATCTTTTTTAATCAGAAAATTGATTTTTGGGACTGTAGAAAAAATTATTCAAAATGTCAATTGGATTGTGCCTTATGTTGCATAAGCACGTTTAAACCTCACAGTGACCAAAATTTCAATTTTTACAGACTTTTACTTACTCAGAGGCTTCGATTTCGACCAATTTCAGGCATTAAAATGACTCTAAACACACTTATTTTAGTTCCAAATGAGATAGTTCACAAGCAATTGTCATTTACAGTCAAAAGATTAAACATTAAAAAATGACCTTTTGTGACCAGCTGGAGACAGTTCGACAGATCACGGGTCATCGTTTTTCATTAGAAAATTGATTTTTTGGACTGTAGAAAAATTGATTCAAAATGTCAATTGAATTGTGCCTCATGTTGAATAACCCCTTTTAAAAGCCTCTCTGTGACTAAAATTGCTATTTTTACAGACTTTTCCTCCTACTCAGAAGCTTCTATTTCTATGAATTTCAGGCATTAAAATGACTCTAAAAACGCTTATTTTAGTTCCAAAAGTGATAATTCATATGCAACAGTCATTTACAGTCAAAAGACAAAACATTAAAAAATTACCATTTCTGACCATGTGGTCAAAGTTCGACAGGTCACGGGTCACCTTTTCTAATCAGAAAATTGATTTTTGGGACTGTAGAAAAAATTATTCAAAATGTCAATTGGATTGTGCCTTATGTTGCATAAGCACTTTTTAAACCTCACAATGACCAAAATTTCCATTTTTAAAGACTTTCACTTCTACTCAGAGGCTTCGATTTCGACCAATTTGAGGCATTAAAATGACTCTAAACACACTTATTTTAGTTCCAAATGAGATAATTCAGAAGCAATAGTAATTTGCGGTCAAAAGATTAAACATTAAAAAATGACCATTTCTGACCAGCTGGAGAAAGTTCGACAGATCACGGGTCATCATTTTTCATCAGAAAATTGATTTTTTGGACTGTAGAAAAATTGATTCAAAATGTCATTTGGATTGTGCGCATGTTGAATCACTACTTTTTCAAGCCTCACTGTCTCCAAAATTGCCATTGTTACAGACTTTTCCTCCTACTCAGAAGCTTCTATTTTAACCAATTTCAGGCATTAAAATTACTCTAAACACACTTATTTTAGTTTCAAAAGTGATAATTCACATGCAATAGTCATTTACAGTCAAAAGACAAAACATTAAAAAATTACAATTTCTGACCATGTGGTCAAAGTTCGACAGGTCACGGGTCATCTTTTCTAATCAGAAAATTGATTTTTGGGACTGTAGACAAAATGATTCAAAATGTCAATTGGATTCTGCCTCATGTTCAATAACCACTTTTAAACTTCACAGTGACCAAAACTGCCATTTTTACAGACTTTTCCTCCTACTCAGAAGCTTCTATTTCGACCAATTTCAAGCATTAAAATGACTCTAAACACACTTATTTTAGTTCCAAAAGTGAGAATTCACATGAAATAGTAATTTACAGTAAAAAGATTAAACATTAAAAAAATGACCATTTCTGAGCAGCTGGAGAAAGTTCGACAGATCACGGGTCATCGTTTTTTATTTGAAAACTGATTTTTGGGAATATAGAAAAAATTATTCAAAATGTCATTTGGATTGTGCCTCATGTTGAATAACTACTTTTTCCAGCCTCACTGTGAACAAAATTGCCATTTTTACAGACTTTTCCTCCTACTCAGAAGCTTGTATTTTGATCAATTTCAGGCATTAAGATGACTTTAAACACACTTATTTTAGTTCCAAAAGTGAGAATTCACATGCAATAGTCATTTACAGTCAAAAGATTAAACAATAAAAAAATTGACCATTTCTATCTATCTGGAGAAAGTTCGACTGGTCAGGGGCCATCGTTTTTTATCCGAAAATGTATTTTTTGGACTGTTGAAAAATTGATTCAAAATGTCATTTGGACTGCGTCTCATGTTGAATAACTACTTTTTATAGCCTCACGGTGACCAAAATTGCCATTTTTACAGACTTTTCCTCCTACTCAGAAGCTTCTAATTCTACCAATTCCAGGCATTAAAATGAGTCTAAACACACTTATTTTAGTTTCAAAAGCGATAATTCACATGCAATAGTCATTTACAGTCAAAGGCAAAACATTAAAAAAATTACCATTTCTGACCATATGGTCAAAGTTCGACAGGTCGAGGGTCATCTTTTTTCATCAGAAAATAGATTTTTTGGACTGTAGAAAAAATGATTCAAAATGTAAATTGGATTGTGCCTCATGTTGCATAAGCACTTTTTAAACCTCATAGTGAACAAAATTGCCATTCTTACAGACTTTTCCTCCTACTCAGAAGCTTTGACCAATATCAGACATTAAAATGACTTAAACACACTTATTTTAGTTCCAAATGCGAACATTCACATGCAATAGTCATTTACAGTCAAAAGATTAAACATTAAAAAATTACCATTTTTCTTTGACAAAAAAAAACAGACCATTTCTGACCATCTGGAAAAAGTTCGACGGGTCACGGGTCATCTTTTTTAATCAGAAAATTGATTTTTGGGAGTGTAGAAAAAATGATTCAAAATGTTAATTGGATTGTGCCTTATGTTGCATAAGCACTTTTTAAACCTCACAGTGACCAAAATTTCAATTTTTACAGACTTTTACTTACTCAGAGGCTTCGATTTCGACCAATTTCAGGCATTAAAATGACTCTAAACACACTTATTTTAGTTCCAAATGAGATAATTCACAAGCAATAGTCATTTACAGTCAAAAGATTAAACATTAAAAAATGACCTTTTGTGACCAGCTGGAGACAGTTCGACAGATCACGGGTCATCGTTTTTCATTAGAAAATTGATTTTTTGGACTGTAGAAAAATTGATTCAAAATGTCAATTGAATTGTGGCTCATGTTGAATAACCCCTTTTTAAAGCCCCAAAGTGACCAAAATTGCCATTTTTACTGACTTTTCCTCCTACTCAGAAGCTTCCATTACGACCAATTTCAGGCATTAAAATAACTCTAATCACACTTATTTTAGTTCCAAAAGTGATAATTCACATGCAATTGTCATTTACAGTCAAAAGAAAAAACATTAAAAAATTACCATTTCTGACCATCTGGAGAAAGTTCGACAGGTCACGGGTCATCGTTTTTCATCAGAAAATTGATTTTTTGGACTGTTGAAAAATTGATTCAAAATGTCATTTGGATTGTGCCTCATGTTGAATAACTACTTTTTAATGCCTCACTGTGCCAAAATTGCCAATTTTACAGACTTTTCCTCCTACTCAGAAGCTTCTATTTTGACGAATTTCAGGCATTAAAATGATTCTAATCACACTTATTTTAGTTCCAAAAGTGATAATTCACATGCAATAGTCATTTACAGTTAAAACACAAAACAATAAAAACCTTACCATTTCTGACCATCTGGAGAAAGTTCGACAGGTAACGCACGGGTCATCGTTTTTCATCCGAAAATTGATTTTTTGGGCTGTAGAAAAATTGATTCAAAATGTCATTTGGATTGTGTCTCATGTTGAATAACTACTTTTTCATGCCTCACTGTGAACAAAATTGCTATTTTTACAGACTTTTCCTCCTACTCAGAAGCTTTTATTTTGACCAATTTCAGGCATTAAGATGACTCTAAACACACTTATCTTAGTTCCAAAAGTGATAATTCACATGCAATAGCCGTTTACAGTCAAAAGACAAAACATTAAAAATTTACCATTTCTAACCATGTGGAGAAAGTTCGACAGGTCATGGGTCATCGTTTTTCATCCGAAAATTGATTTTTTGGACTGTAGAAAAATTGATTCAAAATGTCACTTGGATTGTGCGCATGTTGAATCACTACTTTTTCAAGCCTCACTGTCTCCAAACTTGCCATTGTTACAGACTTTTCCTCCTACTCAGAAGCTTCTATTTTGACCATTAAAATTACTCTAAACACACTTATTTTAGTTTCAAAAGTGATAATTCACATGCAATAGTCATTTACAGTCGATACATAAAAGATACAAAAATTACCATTTCTGACCATCTGGAGAAAGTTCGACAGGTTTGGGGTCATCGTTTTTCATCAGAATATTGATTTTTGGGACTGTAGAAAAAATGATTGAAAATCTCAATTGGATTGTGCCTCATGTTGAATAACTACTTTTTATAGCTTCACTGTGACCAAAATTGTCATTTTTACTGACTTTTCCTCCTACTCAGAAGCTTCTATTTTGACCAATTTCAGGCATTAAAATGACTCTAAACACACTTATTTTAATTCCAAATGTGATAATTCACATGTAATAGTCATTTACAGTAAAAAGACAAAACATTAAAAAATTACCATTTCTGACCATGTGGTCAAAGTTCGACGGGTCACGGGTCATCTTTTTTAATCAGAAAATTGATTTTTGGGACTGTAGAAAAAATTATTCAAAATGTCAATTGGATTGTGCCTTATGTTGCATAAGCACGTTTAAACCTCACAGTGACCAAAATTTCAATTTTTACAGACTTTTACTTACTCAGAGGCTTCGATTTCGACCAATTTCAGGCATTAAAATGACTCTAAACACACTTATTTTAGTTCCAAATGAGATAGTTCACAAGCAATTGTCATTTACAGTCAAAAGATTAAACATTAAAAAATGACCTTTTGTGACCAGCTGGAGACAGTCCGACAGATCACGGGTCATCGTTTTTCATTAGAAAATTGATTTTTTGGACTGTAGAAAAATTGATTCAAAATGTCAATTGAATTGTGCCTCATGTTGAATAACCCCTTTTAAAAGCCTCTCTGTGACCAAAATTGCTATTTTTACAGACTTTTCCTCCTACTCAGAAGCTTCTATTTCTATGAATTTCAGGCATTAAAATGACTCTAAAAACGCTTATTTTAGTTCCAAAAGTGATAATTCATATGCAATAGTCATTTACAGTCAAAAGACAAAACATTAAAAAATTACCATTTCTGACCATGTGGTCAAAGTTCGACAGGTCACGGGTCATCTTTTCTAATCAGAAAATTGATTTTTGGGACTGTAGAAAAAATTATTCAAAATGTCAATTGGATTGTGCCTTATGTTGCATAAGCACTTTTTAAACCTCACAATGACCAAAATTTCCATTTTTAAAGACTTTCACTTCTACTCAGAGGCTTCGATTTCGACCAATTTCAGTCATTAAAATGACTCTAAACACACTTATTTTAGTTCCAAATGAGATAATTCAGAAGCAATAGTCATTTGCGGTCAAAAGATTAAACATTAAAAAATGACCATTTCTGACCAGCTGGAGAAAGTTCGACAGATCACGGGTCATCATTTTTCATCAGAAAATTGATTTTTTGGACTGTAGAAAAATTGATTCAAAATGTCATTTGGATTGTGCGCGTGTTGAATCACTACTTTTTCAAGCCTCACTGTCTCCAAAATTGCCATTGTTACAGACTTTTCCTCCTACTCAGAAGCTTCTATTTTGACCAATTTCAGGCATTAAAATTACTCTAAACACACTTATTTTAGTTTCAAAAGTGATAATTCACATGCAATAGTCATTTACAGTCAAAAGACAAAACATTAAAAAATTACAATTTCTGACCATTTGGTCAAAGTTCGACAGGTCACGGGTCATCCTTTCTAATCAGAAAATTGATTTTTGGGACTGTAGAAAAAATGATTCAAAATGTCAATTGGATTCTGCCTCATGTTCAATAACCACTTTTAAACTTCACAGTGACCAAAACTGCCCTTTTTACAGACTTTTCCTCCTACTCAGAAGCTTCTATTTCGACCAATTTCAAGCATTAAAATGACTCTAAACACACTTATTTTAGTTCCAAAAGTGAGAATTCACATGAAATAGTAATTTACAGTCAAAAGATTAAACATTAAAAAAATGACCATTTCTGAGCAGCTGGAGAAAGTTCGACAGATCACGGGTCATCGTTTTTTATTTGAAAACTGATTTTTGGGAATATAGAAAAAATTATTCAAAATGTCATTTGGATTGTGCCTCATGTTGATAACTACTTTTTCCAGCCTCACTGTGAACAAAATTGCCATTTTTACAGACTTTTCCTCCTACTCAGAAGCTTGTATTTTGATCAATTTCAGGCATTAAGATGACTTTAAACACACTTATTTTAGTTCCAAAAGTGAGAATTCACATGCAATAGTCATTTACAGTCAAAAGATTAAACAATAAAAAAATTGACCATTTCTATCCATCTGGAGAAAGTTCGACTGGTCAGGGGCCATCGTTTTTTATCCGAAAATGTATTTTTTGGACTGTTGAAAAATTGATTCAAAATGTCATTTGGACTGCGTCTCATGTTGAATAACTACTTTTTATAGCCTCACGGTGACCAAAATTGCCATTTTTACAGACTTTTCCTCCTACTCAGAAGCTTCTATTTCTACCAATTCCAGGCATTAAAATGAGTCTAAACACACTTATTTTAGTTTCAAAAGCGATAATTCACATGCAATAGTCATTTACAGTCAAAAGACAAAACATTAAAAAAACTTACCATTTCTGACCATATGGTCAAAGTTCGACAGGTCGAGGGTCATCTTTTTTCATCAGAAAATAGATTTTTTGGACTGTAGAAAAAATGATTCAAAATGTAAATTGGATTGTGCCTCATGTTGCATAAGCACTTTTTAAACCTCATAGTGAACAAAATTGCCATTCTTACAGACTTTTCCTCCTACTCAGAAGCTTTGACCAATATCAGACATTAAAATGACTTAAACACACTTATTTTAGTTCCAAATGCGAACATTCACATGCAATAGTCATTTACAGTCAAAAGATTAAACATTAAAAAATTACCATTTTTCTTTGACAAAAAAAACCAGACCATTTCTGACCATCTGGAGAAAGTTCGACGGGTCACGGGTCATCTTTTTTAATCAGAAAATTGATTTTTGGGAGTGTAGAAAAAATGATTCAAAATGTTAATTGGATTGTGCCTTATGTTGCATAAGCACTTTTTAAACCTCACAGTGACCAAAATTTCAATTTTTACAGACTTTTACTTACTCAGAGGCTTCGATTTCGACCAATTTCAGGCATTAAAATGACTCTAAACACACTTATTTTAGTTCCAAATGAGATAATTCACAAGCAATAGTCATTTACAGTCAAAAGATTAAACATTAAAAAATGACCATTTGTGACCAGCTGGAGACATTTCGACAGATCACGGGTCATCGTTTTTCATTAGAAAATTGATTTTTTGGACTGTAGAAAAATTGATTCAAAATGTCAATTGAATTGTGCCTCATGTTGAATAACCCCTTTTTAAAGCCCCAAAGTGACCAAAATTGCCATTTTTACTGACTTTTCCTCCTACTCAGAAGCTTCCATTACGACCAATTTCAGGCATTAAAATAACTCTAATCACACTTATTTTAGTTCCAAAAGTGACAATTCACATGCAATTGTCATTTACAGTCAAAAGAAAAAACATTAAAAAAATGACCATTTCTGAGCAGCTGGAGAAAGTTCGACAGATCACGGGTCATCGTTTTTTATTTGAAAACTGATTTTTGGGAATATAGAAAAAATTATTCAAAATGTCATTTGGATTGTGCCTCATGTTGAATAACTACTTTTTCCAGCCTCACTGTGAACAAAATTGCCATTTTTACAGACTTTTCCTCCTACTCAGAAGCTTGTATTTTGATCAATTTCAGGCATTAAGATGACTTTAAACACACTTATTTTAGTTCCAAAAGTGAGAATTCACATGCAATAGTCATTTACAGTCAAAAGATTAAACAATAAAAAAATTGACCATTTCTATCCATCTGGAGAAAGTTCGACTGGTCAGGGGCCATCGTTTTTTATCCGAAAATGTATTTTTTGGACTGTAGAAAAAATGATTCAAAATGTAAATTGGATTGTGCCTCATGTTGCATAAGCACTTTTTAAACCTCATAGTGAACAAAATTGCCATTCTTACAGACTTTTCCTCCTACTCAGAAGCTTTGACCAATATCAGACATTAAAATGACTTAAACACACTTATTTTAGTTCCAAATGCGAACATTCACATGCAATAGTCATTTACAGTCAAAAGATTAAACATTAAAAAATTACCATTTTTCTTTGACAAAAAAACACCAGACCATTTCTGACCATCTGGAGAAAGTTCGACGGGTCACGGGTCATCTTTTTTAATCAGAAAATTGATTTTTGGGAGTGTAGAAAAAATGATTCAAAATGTTAATTGGATTGTGCCTTATGTTGCATAAGCACTTTTTAAACCTCACAGTGACCAAAATTTCAATTTTTACAGACTTTTACTTACTCAGAGGCTTCGATTTCGACCAATTTCAGGCATTAAAATTACTCTAAACACACTTATTTTAGTTCCAAATGAGATAATTCACAAGCAATAGTCATTTACAGTCAAAAGATTAAACATTAAAAAATGACCTTTTGTGACCAGCTGGAGACATTTCGACAGATCACGGGTCATCGTTTTTCATTAGAAAATTGATTTTTTGGACTGTAGAAAAATTGATTCAAAATGTCAATTGAATTGTGCCTCATGTTGAATAACCCCTTTTTAAAGCCCCAAAGTGACCAAAATTGCCATTTTTACTGACTTTTCCTCCTACTCAGAAGCTTCCATTACGACCAATTTCAGGCATTAAAATAACTCTAATCACACTTATTTTAGTTCCAAAAGTGACAATTCACATGCAATTGTCATTTACAGTCAAAAGAAAAAACATTAAAAAATTACCATTTCTGACCATCTGGAGAAAGTTCGACAGGTCACGGGTCATCGTTTTTCATCAGAAAATTGATTTTTTGGACTGTTGAAAAATTGATTCAAAATGTCATTTGGATTGTGCCTCATGTTGAATCACTACTTTTTAATGCCTCACTGTGACCAAAATTGCCAATTTTACAGACTTTTCCTCCTACTCAGAAGCTTCTATTTTGACGAATTTCAGGCATTAAAATGATTCTAATCACACTTATTTTAGTTCCAAAAGTGATAATTCACATGCAATAGTCATTTACAGTCAAAACACAAAACAATAAAAAGCTTACCATTTCTGACCATCTGGAGAAAGTTCGACAGGTAACGCACGGGTCATCGTTTTTCATCCGAAAATTGATTTTTTGGGCTGTAGAAAAATTGATTCAAAATGTCATTTGGATTGTGTCTCATGTTGAATAACTACTTTTTCATGCCTCACTGTGAACAAAATTGCCATTTTTACAGACTTTTCCTCCTACTCAGAAGCTTTTATTTTGACCAATTTCAGGCATTAAGATGACTCTAAACACACTTATCTTAGTTCCAAAAGTGATAATTCACATGCAATAGCCGTTTACAGTCAAAAGAAAAAACATAAAAAATTTACCATTTCTAACCATGTGGAGAAAGTTCGACAGGTCATGGGTCATCGTTTTTCATCCGAAAGGTGATTTTTTGGACTGTAGAAAAATTGATTCAAAATGTCACTTGGATTGTGCGCATGTTGAATCACTACTTTTTCAAGCCTCACTGTCTCCAAACTTGCCATTGTTACAGACTTTTCCTCCTACTCAGAAGCTTCTATTTTGACCATTAAAATTACTCTAAACACACTTATTTTAGTTTCAAAAGTGATAATTCACATGCAATAGTCATTTACAGTCGATACATAAAAGATACAAAAATTACCATTTCTGACCATCTGGAGAAAGTTCGACAGGTTTGGGGTCATCGTTTTTCATCAGAAAATTGATTTTTGGGACTGTAGAAAAAATGATTGAAAATCTCAATTGGATTGTGCCTCATGTTGAATAACTACTTTTTATAGCTTCACTGTGACCAAAATTGTCATTTTTACTGACTTTTCCTCCTACTCAGAAGCTTCTATTTTGACCAATTTCAGGCATTAAAATGACTCTAAACACACTTATTTTAATTCCAAATGTGATAATTCACATGCAATAGTCATTTACAGTAAAAAGACAAAACATTAAAAAATTACCATTTCTGACCATGTGGTCAAAGTTCGACGGGTCACGGGTCATCTTTTTTAATCAGAAAATTGATTTTTGGGACTGTAGAAAAAATTATTCAAAACGTCAATTGGATTGTGCCTTATGTTGCATAAGCACGTTTAAACCTCACAGTGACCAAAATTTCAATTTTTACAGACTTTTACTTACTTAGAGGCTTCGATTTCGACCAAATTCAGGCATTAAAATGACTCTAAACACACTTATTTTAGTTCCAAATGAGATAGTTCACAAGCAATTGTCATTTACAGTCAAAAGATTAAACATTAAAAAATGACCTTTTGTGACCAGCTGGAGACAGTTCGACAGATCACGGGTCATCGTTTTTCATTAGAAAATTGATTTTTTGGACTGTAGAAAAATTGATTCAAAATGTCAATTGAATTGTGCCTCATGTTGAATAACCCCTTTTAAAAGCCTCTCTGTGACCAAAATTGCTATTTTTACAGACTTTTCCTCCTACTCAGAAGCTTCTATTTCTATGAATTTCAGGCATTAAAATGACTCTAAAAACGCTTATTTTAGTTCCAAAAGTGATAATTCATATGCAATAGTCATTTACAGTCAAAAGACAAAACATTAAAAAATTACCATTTCTGACCATGTGGTCAAAGTTCGACAGGTCACGGGTCATCTTTTCTAATCAGAAAATTGATTTTTGGGACTGTAGAAAAAATTATTCAAAATGTCAATTGGATTGTGCCTTATGTTGCATAAGCACTTTTTAAACCTCACAATGACCAAAATTTCCATTTTTAAAGACTTTCACTTCTACTCAGAGGCTTCGATTTCGACCAATTTCAGGCATTAAAATGACTCTAAACACACTTATTTTAGTTCCAAATGAGATAATTCAGAAGCAATAGTCATTTGCGGTCAAAAGATTAAACATTAAAAAATGACCATTTCTGACCAGCTGGAGAAAGTTCGACAGATCACGGGTCATCATTTTTCATCAGAAAATTGATTTTTTGGACTGTAGAAAAATTGATTCAAAATGTCATTTGGATTGTGCGCGTGTTGAATCACTACTTTTTCAAGCCTCACTGTCTCCAAAATTGCCATTGTTACAGACTTTTCCTCCTACTCAGAAGCTTCTATTTTGACCAATTTCAGGCATTAAAATTACTCTAAACACACTTATTTTAGTTTCAAAAGTGATAATTCACATGCAATAGTCATTTACAGTCAAAAGACAAAACATTAAAAAATTACAATTTCTGACCATGTGGTCAAAGTTCGACAGGTCACGGGTCATCTTTTCTAATCAGAAAATTGATTTTTGGGACTGTAGAAAAAATGATTCAAAATGTCAATTGGATTCTGCCTCATGTTCAATAACCACTTTTAAACTTCACAGTGACCAAAACTGCCCTTTTTACAGACTTTTCCTCCTACTCAGAAGCTTCTATTTCGACCAATTTCAAGCATTAAAATGACTCTAAACACACTTATTTTAGTTCCAAAAGTGAGAATTCACATGAAATAGTAATTTACAGTCAAAAGATTAAACATTAAAAAAATGACCATTTCTGAGCAGCTGGAGAAAGTTCGACAGATCACGGGTCATCGTTTTTTATTTGAAAACTGATTTTTGGGAATATAGAAAAAATTATTCAAAATGTCATTTGGATTGTGCCTCATGTTGAATAACTACTTTTTCCAGCCTCACTGTGAACAAAATTGCCATTTTTACAGACTTTTCCTCCTACTCAGAAGCTTGTATTTTGATCAATTTCAGGCATTAAGATGACTTTAAACACACTTATTTTAGTTCCAAAAGTGAGAATTCACATGCAATAGTCATTTACAGTCAAAAGATTAAACAATAAAAAAATTGACCATTTCTATCCATCCGGAGAAAGTTCGACTGGTCAGGGGCCATCGTTTTTTATCCGAAAATGTATTTTTTGGACTGTTGAAAAATTGATTCAAAATGTCATTTGGACTGCGTCTCATGTTGAATAACTACTTTTTATAGCCTCACGGTGACCAAAATTGCCATTTTTACAGACTTTTCCTCCTACTCAGAAGCTTCTATTTCTACCAATTCCAGGCATTAAAATGAGTCTAAACACACTTATTTTAGTTTCAAAAGCGATAATTCACATGCAATAGTCATTTACAGTCAAAAGACAAAACAATAAAAAAACTTACCATTTCTGACCATATGGTCAAAGTTCGACAGGTCGAGGGTCATCTTTTTTCATCAGAAAATAGATTTTTTGGACTGTAGAAAAAATGATTCAAAATGTAAATTGGATTGTGCCTCATGTTGCATAAGCACTTTTTAAACCTCATAGTGAACAAAATTGCCATTCTTACAGACTTTTCCTCCTACTCAGAAGCTTTGACCAATATCAGACATTAAAATGACTTAAACACACTTATTTTAGTTCCAAATGCGAACATTCACATGCAATAGTCATTTACAGTCAAAAGATTAAACATTAAAAAATTACCATTTTTCTTTGACAAAAAAAACCAGACCATTTCTGACCATCTGGAGAAAGTTCGACGGGTCACGGGTCATCTTTTTTAATCAGAAAATTGATTTTTGGGAGTGTAGAAAAAATGATTCAAAATGTTAATTGGATTGTGCCTTATGTTGCATAAGCACTTTTTAAACCTCACAGTGACCAAAATTTCAATTTTTACAGACTTTTACTTACTCAGAGGCTTCGATTTCGACCAATTTCAGGCATTAAAATTACTCTAAACACACTTATTTTAGTTCCAAATGAGATAATTCACAAGCAATAGTCATTTACAGTCAAAAGATTACACATTAAAAAATGACCTTTTGTGACCAGCTGGAGACTTTTCGACAGATCACGGGTCATCGTTTTTCATTAGAAAATTGATTTTTTGGACTGTAGAAAAATTGATTCAAAATGTCAATTGAATTGTGCCTCATGTTGAATAACCCATTTTTAAAGCCCCAAAGTGACCAAAATTGCCATTTTTACGGACTTTTCCTCCTACTCAGAAGCTTCCATTACGACCAATTTCAGGCATTTAAATAACTCTAATCACACTTATTTTAGTTCCAAAAGTGACAATTCACATGCAATTGTCATTTACAGTCAAAAGAAAAAACATTAAAAAATTACCATTTCTGACCATCTGGAGAAAGTTCGACAGGTCACGGGTCATCGTTTTTCATCAGAAAATTGATTTTTTGGACTGTTGAAAAACTGATTCAAAATGTCATTTGGATTGTGTCTCATGTTGAATACCTACTTTTTAATGCCTCACTGTGACCAAAATTGCCAATTTTACAGACTTTTCCTCCTACTCAGAAGCTTCTATTTTGACGAATTTCAGGCATTAAAATGATTCTAATCACACTTATTTTAGTTCCAAAAGTGATAATTCACATGCAATAGTCATTTACAGTCAAAACACAAAACAATAAAAACCTTACCATTTCTGACCATCTGGAGAAAGTTCGACAGGTAACGCACGGGTCATCGTTTTTCATCCGAAAATTGATTTTTTGGGCTGTAGAAAAATTGATTCAAAATGTCATTTGGATTGTGTCTCATGTTGAATAACTACTTTTTCATGCCTCACTGTGAACAAAATTGCCATTTTTACAGACTTTTCCTCCTACTCAGAAGCTTTTATTTTGACCAATTTCAGGCATTAAGATGACTCTAAACACACTTATCTTAGTTCCAAAAGTGATCATTCACATGCAATAGCCGTTTACAGTCAAAAGACAAAACATTAAAAATTTGCCATTTCTAACCATGTGGAGAAAGTTCGACAGGTCATGGGTCATCGTTTTTCATCCGAAAATTGATTTTTTGGACTGTAGAAAAATTGATTCAAAATGTCACTTGGATTGTGCGCATGTTGAATCACTACTTTTTCAAGCCTCACTGTCTCCAAACTTGCCATTGTTACAGACTTTTCCTCCTACTCAGAAGCTTCTATTTTGACCATTAAAATTACTCTAAACACACTTATTTTAGTTTCAAAAGTGATAATTCACATGCAATAGTAATTTACAGTCGATACATAAAAGATAAAAAAATTACCATTTCTGACCATCTGGAGAAAGTTCGACAGGTTTGGGGTCATCGTTTTTCATCAGAAAATTGATTTTTGGGACTGTAGAAAAAATAATTGAAAATGTCAATTGGATTGTGCCTCATGTTGAATAACTACTTTTTATAGCTTCACTGTGACCGAAATTGTCATTTTTACTGACTTTTCCTCCTACTCAGAAGCTTCTATTTTGACCAATTTCAGGCATTAAAATGACTCTAAACACACTTATTTTAATTCCAAATGTGATAATTCACATGCAATAGTCATTTACAGTAAAAAGACAAAACATTAAAAAATTACCATTTCTGACCATGTGGTCAAAGTTCGACGGGTCACGGGTCATCTTTTTTAATCAGAAAATTGATTTTTGGGACTGTAGAAAAAATTATTCAAAATGTCAATTGGATTGTGCCTTATGTTGCATAAGCACGTTTAAACCTCACAGTGACCAAAATTTCAATTTTTACAGACTTTTACTTACTCAGAGGCTTCGATTTCGACCAACTTCAGGCATTAAAATGACTCTAAACACACTTATTTTAGTTCCAAATGAGATAGTTCACAAGCAATTGTCATTTACAGTCAAAAGATTAAACATTAAAAAATGACCTTTTGTGACCAGCTGGAGACAGTTCGACAGATCACGGGTCATCGTTTTTCATTAGAAAATAGATTTTTTGGACTGTAGAAAAATTGATTCAAAATGTCAATTGAATTGTGCCTCATGTTGAATAACCCCTTTTAAAAGCCTCTCTGTGGCCAAAATTGCTATTTTTACAGACTTTTCCTCCTACTCAGAAGCTTCTATTTCTATGAATTTCAGGCATTAAAATGACTCTAAAAACGCTTATTTTAGTTCCAAAAGTGATAATTCATATGCAATAGTCATTTACAGTCAAAAGACAAAACATTAAAAAATTACCATTTCTGACCATGTGGTCAAAGTTCGACAGGACACGGGTCATCTTTTCTAATCAGAAAATTGATTTTTGGGACTGTAGAAAAAATTATTCAAAATGTCAATTGGATTGTGCCTTATGTTGCATAAGCACTTTTTAAACCTCACAATGACCAAAATTTCCATTTTTAAAGACTTTCACTTCTACTCAGAGGCTTCGATTTCGACCAATTTCAGGAATTAAAATGACTCTAAACACACTTATTTTAGTTCCAAATGAGATAATTCAGAAGCAATAGTCATTTGCGGTCAAAAGATTAAACATTAAAAAATGACCATTTCTGACCAGCTGGAGAAAGTTCGACAGATCACGGGTCATCATTTTTCATCAGAAAATTGATTTTTTGGACTGTAGAAAAATTGATTCAAAATGTCATTTGGATTGTGCGCGTGTTGAATCACTACTTTTTCAAGCCTCACTGTCTCCAAAATTGCCATTGTTACAGACTTTTCCTCCTACTCAGAAGCTTCTATTTTGACCAATTTCAGGCATTAAAATTACTCTAAACACACTTATTTTAGTTTCAAAAGTGATAATTCACATGCAATAGTCATTTACAGTCAAAAGACAAAACATTAAAAAATTAAAATTTCTGACCATGTGGTCAAAGTTCGACAGGTCACGGGTCATCTTTTCTAATCAGAAAATTGATTTTTGGGACTGTAGAAAAAATGTCTCAAAATGTCAATTGGATTCTGCCTCATGTTCAATAACCACTTTTAAACTTCACAGTGACCAAAACTGCCCTTTTTACAGACTTTTCCTCCTACTCAGAAGCTTCTATTTCGACCAATTTCAAGCATTAAAATGACTCTAAACACACTTATTTTAGTTCCAAAAGTGAGAATTCACATGAAATAGTAATTTACAGTCAAAAGATTAAACATTAAAAAAATGACCATTTCTGAGCAGCTGGAGAAAGTTCGACAGATCACGGGTCATCGTTTTTTATTTGAAAACTGATTTTTGGGAATATAGAAAAAATTATTCAAAATGTCATTTGGATTGTGCCTCATGTTGAATAACTACTTTTTCCAGCCTCACTGTGAACAAAATTGCCATTTTTACAGACTTTTCCTCCTACTCAGAAGCTTGTATTTTGATCAATTTCAGGCATTAAGATGACTTTAAACACACTTATTTTAGTTCCAAAAGTGAGAATTCACATGCAATAGTCATTTACAGTCAAAAGATTAAACAATAAAAAAATTGACCATTTCTATCCATCTGGAGAAAGTTCGACTGGTCAGGGGCCATCGTTTTTTATCCGAAAATGTATTTTTTGGACTGTAGAAAAAATGATTCAAAATGTAAATTGGATTGTGCCTCATGTTGCATAAGCACTTTTTAAACCTCATAGTGAACAAAATTGCCATTCTTACAGACTTTTCCTCCTACTCAGAAGCTTTGACCAATATCAGACATTAAAATGACTTAAACACACTTATTTTAGTTCCAAATGCGAACATTCACATGCAATAGTCATTTACAGTCAAAAGATTAAACATTAAAAAATTACCATTTTTCTTTGACAAAAAAACACCAGACCATTTCTGACCATCTGGAGAAAGTTCGACGGGTCACGGGTCATCTTTTTTAATCAGAAAATTGATTTTTGGGAGTGTAGAAAAAATGATTCAAAATGTTAATTGGATTGTGCCTTATGTTGCATAAGCACTTTTTAAACCTCACAGTGACCAAAATTTCAATTTTTACAGACTTTTACTTACTCAGAGGCTTCGATTTCGACCAATTTCAGGCATTAAAATTACTCTAAACACACTTATTTTAGTTCCAAATGAGATAATTCACAAGCAATAGTCATTTACAGTCAAAAGATTAAACATTAAAAAATGACCTTTTGTGACCAGCTGGAGACATTTCGACAGATCACGGGTCATCGTTTTTCATTAGAAAATTGATTTTTTGGACTGTAGAAAAATTGATTCAAAATGTCAATTGAATTGTGCCTCATGTTGAATAACCCCTTTTTAAAGCCCCAAAGTGACCAAAATTGCCATTTTTACTGACTTTTCCTCCTACTCAGAAGCTTCCATTACGACCAATTTCAGGCATTAAAATAACTCTAATCACACTTATTTTAGTTCCAAAAGTGACAATTCACATGCAATTGTCATTTACAGTCAAAAGAAAAAACATTAAAAAATTACCATTTCTGACCATCTGGAGAAAGTTCGACAGGTCACGGGTCATCGTTTTTCATCAGAAAATTGATTTTTTGGACTGTTGAAAAATTGATTCAAAATGTCATTTGGATTGTGCCTCATGTTGAATCACTACTTTTTAATGCCTCACTGTGACCAAAATTGCCAATTTTACAGACTTTTCCTCCTACTCAGAAGCTTCTATTTTGACGAATTTCAGGCATTAAAATGATTCTAATCACACTTATTTTAGTTCCAAAAGTGATAATTCACATGCAATAGTCATTTACAGTCAAAACACAAAACAATAAAAAGCTTACCATTTCTGACCATCTGGAGAAAGTTCGACAGGTAACGCACGGGTCATCGTTTTTCATCCGAAAATTGATTTTTTGGGCTGTAGAAAAATTGATTCAAAATGTCATTTGGATTGTGTCTCATGTTGAATAACTACTTTTTCATGCCTCACTGTGAACAAAATTGCCATTTTTACAGACTTTTCCTCCTACTCAGAAGCTTTTATTTTGACCAATTTCAGGCATTAAGATGACTCTAAACACACTTATCTTAGTTCCAAAAGTGATAATTCACATGCAATAGCCGTTTACAGTCAAAAGAAAAAACATAAAAAATTTACCATTTCTAACCATGTGGAGAAAGTTCGACAGGTCATGGGTCATCGTTTTTCATCCGAAAGGTGATTTTTTGGACTGTAGAAAAATTGATTCAAAATGTCACTTGGATTGTGCGCATGTTGAATCACTACTTTTTCAAGCCTCACTGTCTCCAAACTTGCCATTGTTACAGACTTTTCCTCCTACTCAGAAGCTTCTATTTTGACCATTAAAATTACTCTAAACACACTTATTTTAGTTTCAAAAGTGATAATTCACATGCAATAGTCATTTACAGTCGATACATAAAAGATAAAAAAATTACCATTTCTGACCATCTGGAGAAAGTTCGACAGGTTTGGGGTCATCGTTTTTCATCAGAAAATTGATTTTCGGGACTGTAGAAAAAATGATTGAAAATCTCAATTGGATTGTGCCTCATGTTGAATAACTACTTTTTATAGCTTCACTGTGACCAAAATTGTCATTTTTACTGACTTTTCCTCCTACTCAGAAGCTTCTATTTTGACCAATTTCAGGCATTAAAATGACTCTAAACACACTTATTTTAATTCCAAATGTGATAATTCACATGCAATAGTCATTTACAGTAAAAAGACAAAACATTAAAAAATTACCATTTCTGACCATGTGGTCAAAGTTCGACGGGTCACGGGTCATCTTTTTTAATCAGAAAATTGATTTTTGGGACTGTAGAAAAAATTATTCAAAATGTCAATTGGATTGTGCCTTATGTTGCATAAGCACGTTTAAACCTCACAGTGACCAAAATTTCAATTTTTACAGACTTTTACTTACTCAGAGGCTTCAAATTCGACCAATTTCAGGCATTAAAATGACTCTAAACACACTTATTTTAGTTCCAAATGAGATAGTTCACAAGCAATTGTCATTTACAGTCAAAAGATTAAACATTAAAAAATGACCTTTTGTGACCAGCTGGAGACAGTTCGACAGATCACGGGTCATCGTTTTTCATTAGAAAATTGATTTTTTGGACTGTAGAAAAATTGATTCAAAATGTCAATTGAATTGTGCCTCATGTTGAATAACCCCTTTTAAAAGCCTCTCTGTGACCAAAATTGCTATTTTTACAGACTTTTCCTCCTACTCAGAAGCTTCTATTTCTATGAATTTCAGGCATTAAAATGACTCTAAAAACGCTTATTTTAGTTCCAAAAGTGATAATTCATATGCAATAGTCATTTACAGTCAAAAGACAAAACATTAAAAAATTACCATTTCTGACCATGTGGTCAAAGTTCGACAGGTCACGGGTCATCTTTTCTAATCAGAAAATTGATTTTTGGGACTGTAGAAAAAATTATTCAAAATGTCAATTGGATTGTGCCTTATGTTGCATAAGCACTTTTTAAACCTCACAATGACCAAAATTTCCATTTTTAAAGACTTTCACTTCTACTCAGAGGCTTCGATTTCGACCAATTTCAGGCATTAAAATGACTCTAAACACACTTATTTTAGTTCCAAATGAGATAATTCAGAAGCAATAGTCATTTGCGGTCAAAAGATTAAACATTAAAAAATGACCATTTCTGACCAGCTGGAGAAAGTTCGACAGATCACGGGTCATCATTTTTCATCAGAAAATTGATTTTTTGGACTGTAGAAAAATTGATTCAAAATGTCATTTGGATTGTGCGCGTGTTGAATCACTACTTTTTCAAGCCTCACTGTCTCCAAAATTGCCATTGTTACAGACTTTTCCTCCTACTCAGAAGCTTCTATTTTGACCAATTTCAGACATTAAAATTACTCTAAACACACTTATTTTAGTTTCAAAAGTGATATTTCACATGCAATAGTCATTTACAGTCAAAAGACAAAACATTAAAAAATTACAATTTCTGACCATGTGGTCAAAGTTCGACAGGTCACGGGTCATCTTTTCTAATCAGAAAATTGATTTTTGGGACTGTAGAAAAAATGATTCAAAATGTCAATTGGATTCTGCCTCATGTTCAATAACCACTTTTAAACTTCACAGTGACCAAAACTGCCCTTTTTACAGACTTTTCCTCCTACTCAGAAGCTTCTATTTCGACCAATTTCAAGCATTAAAATGACTCTAAACACACTTATTTTAGTTCCAAAAGTGAGAATTCACATGAAATAGTAATTTACAGTCAAAAGATTAAACATAAAAAAAATGACCATTTCTGAGCAGCTGGAGAAAGTTCGACAGATCACGGGTCATCGTTTTTTATTTGAAAACTGATTTTTGGGAATATAGAAAAAATGATTCAAAATGTCATTTGGATTGTGCCTCATGTTGAATAACTACTTTTTCCAGCCTCACTGTGAACAAAATTGCCATTTTTACAGACTTTTCCTCCTACTCAGAAGCTTGTATTTTGATCAATTTCAGGCATTAAGATGACTTTAAACACACTTATTTTAGTTCCAAAAGTGAGAATTCACATGCAATAGTCATTTACAGTCAAAAGATTAAACAATAAAAAAATTGACCATTTCTATCCATCTGGAGAAAGTTCGACTGGTCAGGGGCCATCGTTTTTTATCCGAAAATGTATTTTTTGGACTGTTGAAAAATTGATTCAAAATGTCATTTGGACTGCGTCTCATGTTGAATAACTACTTTTTATAGCCTCACGGTGACCAAAATTGCCATTTTTACAGACTTTTCCTCCTTCTCAGAAGCTTCTATTTCTACCAATTCCAGGCATTAAAATGAGTCTAAACACACTTATTTTAGTTTCAAAAGCGATAATTCACATGCAATAGTCATTTACAGTCAAAAGACAAAACATTAAAAAAACTTACCATTTCTGACCATATGGTCAAAGTTCGACAGGTCGAGGGTCATCTTTTTTCATCAGAAAATAGATTTTTTGGACTGTAGAAAAAATGATTCAAAATGTAAATTGGATTGTGCCTGATGTTGCATAAGCACTTTTTAAACCTCATGGTGAACAAAATTGCCATTCTTACAGACTTTTCCTCCTACTCAGAAGCTTTGACCAATATCAGACATTAAAATGACTTAAACACACTTATTTTAGTTCCAAATGCGAACATTCACATGCAATAGTCATTTACAGTCAAAAGATTAAACATTAAAAAATTACCATTTTTCTTTGACAAAAAAAACCAGACCATTTCTGACCATCTGGAGAAAGTTCGACGGGTCACGGGTCATCTTTTTTAATCAGAAAATTGATTTTTGGGAGTGTAGAAAAAATGATTCAAAATGTTAATTGGATTGTGCCTTATGTTGCATAAGCACTTTTTAAACCTCACAGTGACCAAAATTTCAATTTTTACAGACTTTTACTTACTCAGAGGCTTCGATTTCGACCAATTTCAGGCATTAAAATTACTCTAAACACACTTATTTTAGTTCCAAATGAGATAATTCACAAGCAATAGTCATTTACAGTCAAAAGATTAAACATTAAAAAATGACCTTTTGTGACCAGCTGGAGACATTTCGACAGATCACGGGTCATCGTTTTTCATTAGAAAATTGATTTTTTGGACTGTAGAAAAATTGATTCAAAATGTCAATTGAATTGTGCCTCATGTTGAATAACCCCTTTTTAAAGCCCCAAAGTGACCAAAATTGCCATTTTTACTGACTTTTCCTCCTACTCAGAAGCTTCCATTACGACCAATTTCAGGCATTAAAATAACTCTAATCACACTTATTTTAGTTCCAAAAGTGACAATTCACATGCAATTGTCATTTACAGTCAAAAGAAAAAACATTAAAAAATTACCATTTCTGACCATCTGGAGAAAGTTCGACAGGTCACGGGTCATCGTTTTTCATCAGAAAATTGATTTTTTGGACTGTTGAAAAATTGATTCAAAATGTCATTTGGATTGTGCCTCATGTTGAATAACTACTTTTTAATGCCTCACTGTGACCAAAATTGCCAATTTTACAGACTTTTCCTCCTACTCAGAAGCTTCTATTTTGACGAATTTCAGGCATTAAAATGATTCTAATCACACTTATTTTAGTTCCAAAAGTGATAATTCACATGCAATAGTCATTTACAGTCAAAACACAAAACAATAAAAAGCTTACCATTTCTGACCATCTGGAGAAAGTTCGACAGGTAACGCACGGGTCATCGTTTTTCATCCGAAAATTGATTTTTTGGGCTGTAGAAAAATTGATTCAAAATGTCATTTGGATTGTGTCTCATGTTGAATAACTACTTTTTCATGCCTCACTGTGAACAAAATTGCCATTTTTACAGACTTTTCCTCCTACTCAGAAGCTTTTATTTTGACCAATTTCAGGCATTAAGATGACTCTAAACACACTTATCTGAGTTCCAAAAGTGATAATTCACATGCAATAGCCGTTTACAGTCAAAAGACAAAACATAAAAAATTTACCATTTCTAACCATGTGGAGAAAGTTCGACAGGTCATGGGTCATCGTTTTTCATCCGAAAATTGATTTTTTGGACTGTAGAAAAATTGATTCAAAATGTCACTTGGATTGTGCGCATGTTGAATCACTACTTTTTCAAGCCTCACTGTCTCCAAACTTGCCATTGTTACAGACTTTTCCTCCTACTCAGAAGCTTCTATTTTGACCATTAAAATTACTCTAAACACACTTATTTTAGTTTCAAAAGTGATAATTCACATGCAATAGTCATTTACAGTCGATACATAAAAGATAAAAAAATTACCATTTCTGACCATCTGGAGAAAGTTCGACAGGTTTGGGGTCATCGTTTTTCATCAGAAAATTGATTTTTGGGACTGTAGAAAAAATAATTGAAAATGTCAATTGGATTGTGCCTCATGTTGAATAACTACTTTTTATAGCTTCACTGTGACCAAAATTGTCATTTTTACTGACTTTTCCTCCTACTCAGAAGCTTCTATTTTGACCAATTTCAGGCATTAAAATGACTCTAAACACACTTATTTTAATTCCAAATGTGATAATTCACATGCAATAGTCATTTACAGTCAAAAGATTAAACATTAAAAAATGACCTTTTGTGACCAGCTGGAGACATTTCGACAGATCACGGGTCATCGTTTTTCATTAGAAAATTGATTTTTTGGACTGTAGAAAAATTGATTCAAAATGTCAATTGAATTGTGCCTCATGTTGAATAACCCCTTTTTTTTTAAAGCCCCAAAGTGACCAAAATTGCCATTTTTGCTGACTTTTCCTCCTACTCAGAAGCTTCCATTACGACCAATTTCAGGCATTAAAATAACTCTAATCACACTTATTTTAGTTCCAAAAGTGACAATTCACATGCAATTGTCATTTACAGTCAAAAGAAAAAACATTAAAAAATTACCATTTCTGACCATCTGGAGAAAGTTCGACAGGTCACGGGTCATCGTTTTTCATCAGAAAATTGATTTTTTGGACTGTTGAAAAATTGATTCAAAATGTCATTTGGATTGTGCCTCATGTTGAATAACTACTTTTTAATGCCTCACTGTGACCAAAATTGCCAATTTTACAGACTTTTCCTCCTACTCAGAAGCTTCTATTTTGACGAATTTCAGGCATTAAAATGATTCTAATCACACTTATTTTAGTTCCAAAAGTGATAATTCACATGCAATAGTCATTTACAGTCAAAACACAAAACAATAAAAAGCTTACCATTTCTGACCATCTGGAGAAAGTTCGACAGGTAACGCACGGGTCATCGTTTTTCATCCGAAAATTGATTTTTTGGGCTGTAGAAAAATTGATTCAAAATGTCATTTGGATTGTGTCTCATGTTGAATAACTACTTTTTCATGCCTCACTGTGAACAAAATTGCCATTTTTACAGACTTTTCCTCCTACTCAGAAGCTTTTATTTTGACCAATTTCAGGCATTAAGATGACTCTAAACACACTTATCTGAGTTCCAAAAGTGATAATTCACATGCAATAGCCGTTTACAGTCAAAAGACAAAACATAAAAAATTTACCATTTCTAACCATGTGGAGAAAGTTCGACAGGTCATGGGTCATCGTTTTTCATCCGAAAATTGATTTTTTGGACTGTAGAAAAATTGATTCAAAATGTCACTTGGATTGTGCGCATGTTGAATCACTACTTTTTCAAGCCTCACTGTCTCCAAACTTGCCATTGTTACAGACTTTTCCTCCTACTCAGAAGCTTCTATTTTGACCATTAAAATTACTCTAAACACACTTATTTTAGTTTCAAAAGTGATAATTCACATGCAATAGTCATTTACAGTCGATACATAAAAGATAAAAAAATTACCATTTCTGACCATCTGGAGAAAGTTCGACAGGTTTGGGGTCATCGTTTTTCATCAGAAAATTGATTTTTGGGACTGTAGAAAAAATAATTGAAAATGTCAATTGGATTGTGCCTCATGTTGAATAACTACTTTTTATAGCTTCACTGTGACCAAAATTGTCATTTTTACTGACTTTTCCTCCTACTCAGAAGCTTCTATTTTGACCAATTTCAGGCATTAAAATGACTCTAAACACACTTATTTTAATTCCAAATGTGATAATTCACATGCAATAGTCATTTACAGTAAAAAGACAAAACATTAAAAAATTACCATTTCTGACCATGTGGTCAAAGTTCGACGGGTCACGGGTCATCTTTTTTAATCAGAAAATTGATTTTTGGGACTGTAGAAAAAATTATTCAAAATGTCAATTGGATTGTGCCTTATGTTGCATAAGCACGTTTAAACCTCACAGTGACCAAAATTTCAATTTTTACAGACTTTTACTTACTCAGAGGCTTCGATTTCGACCAATTTCAGGCATTAAAATGACTCTAAACACACTTATTTTAGTTCCAAATGAGATAGTTCACAAGCAATTGTCATTTACAGTCAAAAGATTAAACATTAAAAAATGACCTTTTGTGACCAGCTGGAGACAGTTCGACAGATCACGGGTCATCGTTTTTCATCCGAAAATTGATTTTTTGGGCTGTAGAAAAATTGATTCAAAATGTCATTTGGATTGTGTCTCATGTTGAATAACTACTTTTTCATGCCTCACTGTGAACAAAATTGCCATTTTTACAGACTTTTCCTCCTACTCAGAAGCTTTTATTTTGACCAATTTCAGGCATTAAGATGACTCTAAACACACTTATCTGAGTTCCAAAAGTGATAATTCACATGCAATAGCCGTTTACAGTCAAAAGACAAAACATAAAAAATTTACCATTTCTAACCATGTGGAGAAAGTTCGACAGGTCATGGGTCATCGTTTTTCATCCGAAAATTGATTTTTTGGACTGTAGAAAAATTGATTCAAAATGTCACTTGGATTGTGCGCATGTTGAATCACTACTTTTTCAAGCCTCACTGTCTCCAAACTTGCCATTGTTACAGACTTTTCCTCCTACTCAGAAGCTTCTATTTTGACCATTAAAATTACTCTAAACACACTTATTTTAGTTTCAAAAGTGATAATTCACATGCAATAGTCATTTACAGTCGATACATAAAAGATAAAAAAATTACCATTTCTGACCATCTGGAGAAAGTTCGACAGGTTTGGGGTCATCGTTTTTCATCAGAAAATTGATTTTTGGGACTGTAGAAAAAATAATTGAAAATGTCAATTGGATTGTGCCTCATGTTGAATAACTACTTTTTATAGCTTCACTGTGACCAAAATTGTCATTTTTACTGACTTTTCCTCCTACTCAGAAGCTTCTATTTTGACCAATTTCAGGCATTAAAATGACTCTAAACACACTTATTTTAATTCCAAATGTGATAATTCACATGCAATAGTCATTTACAGTAAAAAGACAAAACATTAAAAAATTACCATTTCTGACCATGTGGTCAAAGTTCGACGGGTCACGGGTCATCTTTTTTAATCAGAAAATTGATTTTTGGGACTGTAGAAAAAATTATTCAAAATGTCAATTGGATTGTGCCTTATGTTGCATAAGCACGTTTAAACCTCACAGTGACCAAAATTTCAATTTTTACAGACTTTTACTTACTCAGAGGCTTCGATTTCGACCAATTTCAGGCATTAAAATGACTCTAAACACACTTATTTTAGTTCCAAATGAGATAGTTCACAAGCAATTGTCATTTACAGTCAAAAGATTAAACATTAAAAAATGACCTTTTGTGACCAGCTGGAGACAGTTCGACAGATCACGGGTCATCGTTTTTCATTAGAAAATTGATTTTTTGGACTGTAGAAAAATTGATTCAAAATGTCAATTGAATTGTGCCTCATGTTGAATAACCCCTTTTAAAAGCCTCTCTGTGACCAAAATTGCTATTTTTACAGACTTTTCCTCCTACTCAGAAGCTTCTATTTCTATGAATTTCAGGCATTAAAATGACTCTAAAAACGCTTATTTTAGTTCCAAAAGTGATAATTCATATGCAATAGTCATTTACAGTCAAAAGACAAAACATTAAAAAATTACCATTTCTGACCATGTGGTCAAAGTTCGACAGGTCACGGGTCATCTTTTCTAATCAGAAAATTGATTTTTGGGACTGTAGAAAAAATTATTCAAAATGTCAATTGGATTGTGCCTTATGTTGCATAAGCACTTTTTAAACCTCACAATGACCAAAATTTCCATTTTTAAAGACTTTCACTTCTACTCAGAGGCTTCGATTTCGACCAATTTCAGGCATTAAAATGATTCTAAACACACTTATTTTAGTTCCAAATGAGATAATTCAGAAGCAATAGTCATTTGCGGTCAAAAGATTAAACATTAAAAAATGACCATTTCTGACCAGCTGGAGAAAGTTCGACAGATCACGGGTCATCATTTTTCATCAGAAAATTGATTTTTGGGACTGTAGAAAAAATGATTCAAAATGTCAATTGGATTCTGCCTCATGTTCAATAACCACTTTTAAACTTCACAGTGACCAAAACTGCCCTTTTTACAGACTTTTCCTCCTACTCAGAAGCTTCTATTTCGACCAATTTCAAGCATTAAAATGACTCTAAACACACTTATTTTAGTTCCAAAAGTGAGAATTCACATGAAATAGTAATTTACAGTCAAAAGATTAAACATTAAAAAAATGACCATTTCTGAGCAGCTGGAGAAAGTTCGACAGATCACGGGTCATCGTTTTTTATTTGAAAACTGATTTTTGGGAATATAGAAAAAATTATTCAAAATGTCATTTGGATTTTGCCTCATGTTGAATAACTACTTTTTCCAGCCTCACTGTGAACAAAATTGCCATTTTTACAGACTTTTCCTCCTACTCAGAAGCTTGTATTTTGATCAATTTCAGGCATTAAGATGACTTTAAACACACTTATTTTAGTTCCAAAAGTGAGAATTCACATGCAATAGTCATTTACAGTCAAAAGATTAAACAATAAAAAAATTGACCATTTCTATCCATCTGGAGAAAGTTCGACTGGTCAGGGGCCATCGTTTTTTATCCGAAAATGTATTTTTTGGACTGTTGAAAAATTGATTCAAAATGTCATTTGGACTGCGTCTCATGTTGAATAACTACTTTTTATAGCCTCACGGTGACCAAAATTGCCATTTTTACAGACTTTTCCTCCTACTCAGAAGCTTCTATTTCTACCAATTCCAGGCATTAAAATGAGTCTAAACACACTTATTTTAGTTTCAAAAGCGATAATTCACATGCAATAGTCATTTACAGTCAAAAGACAAAACATTAAAAAAACTTACCATTTCTGACCATATGGTCAAAGTTCGACAGGTCGAGGGTCATCTTTTTTCATCAGAAAATAGATTTTTTGGACTGTAGAAAAAATGATTCAAAATGTAAATTGGATTGTGCCTCATGTTGCATAAGCACTTTTTAAACCTCATAGTGAACAAAATTGCCATTCTTACAGACTTTTCCTCCTACTCAGAAGCTTTGACCAATATCAGACATTAAAATGACTTAAACACACTTATTTTAGTTCCAAATGCGAACATTTACATGCAATAGTCATTTACAGTCAAAAGATTAAACATTAAAAAATTACCATTTTTCTTTGACAAAAAAAACCAGACCATTTCTGACCATCTGGAGAAAGTTCGACGGGTCACGGGTCATCTTTTTTAATCAGAAAATTGATTTTTGGGAGTGTAGAAAAAATGATTCAAAATGTTAATTGGATTGTGCCTTATGTTGCATAAGCACTTTTTAAACCTCACAGTGACCAAAATTTCAATTTTTACAGACTTTTACTTACTCAGAGGCTTCGATTTCGACCAATTTCAGGCATTAAAATTACTCTAAACACACTTATTTTAGTTCCAAATGAGATAATTCACAAGCAATAGTCATTTACAGTCAAAAGATTAAACATTAAAAAATGACCTTTTGTGACCAGCTGGAGACATTTCGACAGATCACGGGTCATCGTTTTTCATTAGAAAATTGATTTTTTGGACTGTAGAAAAATTGATTCAAAATGTCAATTGAATTGTGCCTCATGTTGAATAACCCCTTTTTAAAGCCCCAAAGTGACCAAAATTGCCATTTTTACTGACTTTTCCTCCTACTCAGAAGCTTCCATTACGACCAATTTCAGGCATTAAAATAACTCTAATCACACTTATTTTAGTTCCAAAAGTGACAATTCACATGCAATTGTCATTTACAGTCAAAAGAAAAAACATTAAAAAATTACCATTTCTGACCATCTGGAGAAAGTTCGACAGGTTACGGGTCATCGTTTTTCATCAGAAAATTGATTTTTTGGACTGTTGAAAAATTGATTCAAAATGTCATTTGGATTGTGCCTCATGTTGAATAACTACTTTTTAATGCCTCACTGTGACCAAAATTGCCAATTTTACAGACTTTTCCTCCTACTCAGAAGCTTCTATTTTGACGAATTTCAGGCATTAAAATGAATCTAATCACACTTATTTTAGTTCCAAAAGTGATAATTCACATGCAATAGTCATTTACAGTCAAAACACAAAACAATAAAAAGCTTACCATTTCTGACCATCTGGAGAAAGTTCGACAGGTAACGCACGGGTCATCGTTTTTCATCCGAAAATTGATTTTTTGGGCTGTAGAAAAATTGATTCAAAATGTCATTTGGATTGTGTCTCATGTTGAATAACTACTTGTTCATGCCTCACTGTGAACAAAATTGCCATTTTTACAGACTTTTCCTCCTACTCAGAAGCTTTTATTTTGACCAATTTCAGGCATTAAGATGACTCTAAACACACTTATCTTAGTTCCAAAAGTGATAATTCACATGCAATAGCCGTTTACAGTCAAAAGACAAAACATAAAAAATTTACCATTTCTAACCATGTGGAGAAAGTTCGACAGGTCATGGGTCATCGTTTTTCATCCGAAAATTGATTTTTTGGACTGTAGAAAAATTGATTCAAAATGTCACTTGGATTGTGCGCATGTTGAATCACTACTTTTTCAAGCCTCACTGTCTCCAAACTTGCCATTGTTACAGACTTTTCCTCCTACTCAGAAGCTTCTATTTTGACCATTAAAATTACTCTAAACACACTTATTTTAGTTTCAAAAGTGATAATTCACATGCAATAGTCATTTACAGTCGATACATAACAGATAAAAAAATTACCATTTCTGACCATCTGGAGAAAGTTCGACAGGTTTGGGGTCATCGTTTTTCATCAGAAAATTGATTTTTGGGACTGTAGAAAAAATGATTGAAAATCTCAATTGGATTGTGCCTCATGTTGAATAACTACTTTTTATAGCTTCACTGTGACCAAAATTGTCATTTTTACTGACTTTTCCTCCTACTCAGAAGCTTCTATTTTGACCAATTTCAGGCATTAAAATGACTCTAAACACACTTATTTTAATTCCAAATGTGATAATTCACATGCAATAGTCATTTACAGTAAAAAGACAAAACATTAAAAAATTACCATTTCTGACCATGTGGTCAAAGTTCGACGGGTCACGGGTCATCTTTTTTAATCAGAAAATTGATTTTTGGGACTGTAGAAAAAATTATTCAAAATGTCAATTGGATTGTGCCTTATGTTGCATAAGCACGTTTAAACCTCACAGTGACCAAAATTTCAATTTTTACAGACTTTTACTTACTCAGAGGCTTTGATTTCGACCAATTTCAGGCATTAAAATGACTCTAAACACACTTATTTTAGTTCCAAATGAGATAGTTCACAAGCAATTGTCATTTACAGTCAAAAGATTAAACATTAAAAAATGACCTTTTGTGACCAGCTGGAGACAGTTCGACAGATCACGGGTCATCGTTTTTCATTAGAAAATTGATTTTTTGGACTGTAGAAAAATTGATTCAAAATGTCAATTGAATTGTGCCTCATGTTGAATAACCCCTTTTAAAAGCCTCTCTGTGACCAAAATTGCTATTTTTACAGACTTTTCCTCCTACTCAGAAGCTTCTATTTCTATGAATTTCAGGCATTAAAATGACTCTAAAAACGCTTATTTTAGTTCCAAAAGTGATAATTCATATGCAATAGTCATTTACAGTCAAAAGACAAAACATTAAAAAATTACCATTTCTGACCATGTGGTCAAAGTTCGACAGATCACGGGTCATCTTTTCTAATCAGAAAATTGATTTTTGGGACTGTAGAAAAAATTATTCAAAATGTCAATTGGATTGTGCCTTATGTTGCATAAGCACTTTTTAAACCTCACAATGACCAAAATTTCCATTTTTAAAGACTTTCACTTCTACTCAGAGGCTTCGATTTCGACCAATTTCAGGCATTAAAATGATTCTAAACACACTTATTGTAGTTCCAAATGAGATAATTCAGAAGCAATAGTCATTTGCGGTCAAAAGATTAAACATTAAAAAATGACCATTTCTGACCAGCTGGAGAAAGTTCGACAGATCACGGGTCATCATTTTTCATCAGAAAATTGATTTTTTGGACTGTAGAAAAATTGATTCAAAATGTCATTTGGATTGTGCGCGTGTTGAATCACTACTTTTTCAAGCCTCACTGTCTCCAAAATTGCCATTGTTACAGACTTTTCCTCCTACTCAGAAGCTTCTATTTTGACGAATTTCAGGCATTAAAATGAATCTAATCACACTTATTTTAGTTCCAAAAGTGATAATTCACATGCAATAGTCATTTACAGTCAAAACACAAAACAATAAAAAGCTTACCATTTCTGACCATCTGGAGAAAGTTCGACAGGTAACGCACGGGTCATCGTTTTTCATCCGAAAATTGATTTTTTGGGCTGTAGAAAAATTGATTCAAAATGTCATTTGGATTGTGTCTCATGTTGAATAACTACTTTTTCATGCCTCACTGTGAACAAAATTGCCATTTTTACAGACTTTTCCTCCTACTCAGAAGCTTTTATTTTGACCAATTTCAGGCATTAAGATGACTCTAAACACACTTATCTTAGTTCCAAAAGTGATAATTCACATGCAATAGCCGTTTACAGTCAAAAGACAAAACATAAAAAATTTACCATTTCTAACCATGTGGAGAAAGTTCGACAGGTCATGGGTCATCGTTTTTCATCCGAAAATTGATTTTTTGGACTGTAGAAAAATTGATTCAAAATGTCACTTGGATTGTGCGCATGTTGAATCACTACTTTTTCAAGCCTCACTGTCTCCAAACTTGCCATTGTTACAGACTTTTCCTCCTACTCAGAAGCTTCTATTTTGACCATTAAAATTACTCTAAACACACTTATTTTAGTTTCAAAAGTGATAATTCACATGCAATAGTCATTTACAGTCGATACATAACAGATAAAAAAATTACCATTTCTGACCATCTGGAGAAAGTTCGACAGGTTTGGGGTCATCGTTTTTCATCAGAAAATTGATTTTTGGGACTGTAGAAAAAATGATTGAAAATCTCAATTGGATTGTGCCTCATGTTGAATAACTACTTTTTATAGCTTCACTGTGACCAAAATTGTCATTTTTACTGACTTTTCCTCCTACTCAGAAGCTTCTATTTTGACCAATTTCAGGCATTAAAATGACTCTAAACACACTTATTTTAATTCCAAATGTGATAATTCACATGCAATAGTCATTTACAGTAAAAAGACAAAACATAAAAAAATTACCATTTCTGACCATGTGGTCAAAGTTCGACGGGTCACGGGTCATCTTTTTTAATCAGAAAATTGATTTTTGGGACTGTAGAAAAAATTATTCAAAATGTCAATTGGATTGTGCCTTATGTTGCATAAGCACGTTTAAACCTCACAGTGACCAAAATTTCAATTTTTACAGACTTTTACTTACTCAGAGGCTTTGATTTCGACCAATTTCAGGCATTAAAATGACTCTAAACACACTTATTTTAGTTCCAAATGAGATAGTTCACAAGCAATTGTCATTTACAGTCAAAAGATTAAACATTAAAAAATGACCTTTTGTGACCAGCTGGAGACAGTTCGACAGATCACGGGTCATCGTTTTTCATTAGAAAATTGATTTTTTGGACTGTAGAAAAATTGATTCAAAATGTCAATTGAATTGTGCCTCATGTTGAATAACCCCTTTTAAAAGCCTCTCTGTGACCAAAATTGCTATTTTTACAGACTTTTCCTCCTACTCAGAAGCTTCTATTTCTATGAATTTCAGGCATTAAAATGACTCTAAAAACGCTTATTTTAGTTCCAAAAGTGATAATTCATATGCAATAGTCATTTACAGTCAAAAGACAAAACATTAAAAAATTACCATTTCTGACCATGTGGTCAAAGTTCGACAGATCACGGGTCATCTTTTCTAATCAGAAAATTGATTTTTGGGACTGTAGAAAAAATTATTCAAAATGTCAATTGGATTGTGCCTTATGTTGCATAAGCACTTTTTAAACCTCACAATGACCAAAATTTCCATTTTTAAAGACTTTCACTTCTACTCAGAGGCTTCGATTTCGACCAATTTCAGGCATTAAAATGATTCTAAACACACTTATTTTAGTTCCAAATGAGATAATTCAGAAGCAATAGTCATTTGCGGTCAAAAGATTAAACATTAAAAAATGACCATTTCTGACCAGCTGGAGAAAGTTCGACAGATCACGGGTCATCATTTTTCATCAGAAAATTGATTTTTTGGACTGTAGAAAAATTGATTCAAAATGTCATTTGGATTGTGCGCGTGTTGAATCACTACTTTTTCAAGCCTCACTGTCTCCAAAATTGCCATTGTTACAGACTTTTCCTCCTACTCAGAAGCTTCTATTTTGACGAATTTCAGGTATTAAAATGATTCTAATCACACTTATTTTAGTTCCAAAAGTGATAATTCACATGCAATAGTCATTTACAGTCAAAACACAAAACAATAAAAACCTTACCATTTCTGACCATCTGGAGAAAGTTCGACAGGTAACGCACGGGTCATCGTTTTTCATCCGAAAATTGATTTTTTGGGCTGTAGAAAAATTGATTCAAAATGTCATTTGGATTGTGTCTCATGTTGAATAACTACTTTTTCATGCCTCACTGTGAACAAAATTGCCATTTTTACAGACTTTTCCTCCTACTCAGAAGCTTTTATTTTGACCAATTTCAGGCATTAAGATGACTCTAAACACACTTATCTTAGTTCCAAAAGTGATAATTCACATGCAATAGCCGTTTACAGTCAAAAGACAAAACATTAAAAATTTACCATTTCTAACCATGTGGAGAAAGTTCGACAGGTCATGGGTCATCGTTTTTCATCCGAAAATTGATTTTTTGGACTGTAGAAAAATTGATTCAAAATGTCACTTGGATTGTGCGCATGTTGAATCACTACTTTTTCAAGCCTCACTGTCTCCAAACTTGCCATTGTTACAGACTTTTCCTCCTACTCAGAAGCTTCTATTTTGACCATTAAAATTACTCTAAACACACTTATTTTAGTTTCAAAAGTGATAATTCACATGCAATAGTAATTTACAGTCGATACATAAAAGATAAAAAAATTACCATTTCTGACCATCTGGAGAAAGTTCGACAGGTTTGGGGTCATCGTTTTTCATCAGAAAATTGATTTTTGGGACTGTAGAAAAAATAATTGAAAATGTCAATTGGATTGTGCCTCATGTTGAATAACTACTTTTTATAGCTTCACTGTGACCAAAATTGTCATTTTTACTGACTTTTCCTCCTACTCAGAAGCTTCTATTTTGACCAATTTCAGGCATTAAAATGACTCTAAACACACTTATTTTAATTCCAAATGTGATAATTCACATGCAATAGTCATTTACAGTAAAAAGACAAAACATTAAAAAATTACCATTTCTGACCATGTGGTCAAAGTTCGACGGGTCACGGGTCATCTTTTTTAATCAGAAAATTGATTTTTGGGACTGTAGAAAAAATTATTCAAAATGTCAATTGGATTGTGCCTTATGTTGCATAAGCACGTTTAAACCTCACAGTGACCAAAATTTCAATTTTTACAGACTTTTACTTACTCAGAGGCTTCGATTTCGACCAATTTCAGGCATTAAAATGACTCTAAACACACTTATTTTAGTTCCAAATGAGATAGTTCACAAGCAATTGTCATTTACAGTCAAAAGATTAAACATTAAAAAATGACCTTTTGTGACCAGCTGGAGACAGTTCGACAGATCACGGGTCATCGTTTTTCATTAGAAAATAGATTTTTTGGACTGTAGAAAAATTGATTCAAAATGTCAATTGAATTGTGCCTCATGTTGAATAACCCCTTTTAAAAGCCTCTCTGTGGCCAAAATTGCTATTTTTACAGACTTTTCCTCCTACTCAGAAGCTTCTATTTCTATGAATTTCAGGCATTAAAATGACTCTAAAAACGCTTATTTTAGTTCCAAAAGTGATAATTCATATGCAATAGTCATTTACAGTCAAAAGACAAAACATTAAAAAATGACCATTTCTGACCATGTGGTCAAAGTTCGACAGGACACGGGTCATCTTTTCTAATCAGAAAATTGATTTTTGGGACTGTAGAAAAAATTATTCAAAATGTCAATTGGATTGTGCCTTATGTTGCATAAGCACTTTTTAAACCTCACAATGACCTAAATTTCCATTTTTAAAGACTTTCACTTCTACTCAGAGGCTTCGATTTCGACCAATTTCAGGCATTAAAATGACTCTAAACACACTTATTTTAGTTCCAAATGAGATAATTCAGAAGCAATAGTCATTTGCGGTCAAAAGATTAAACATTAAAAAATGACCATTTCTGACCAGCTGGAGAAAGTTCGACAGATCACGGGTCATCATTTTTCATCAGAAAATTGATTTTTTGGACTGTAGAAAAATTGATTCAAAATGTCATTTGGATTGTGCGCGTGTTGAATCACTACTTTTTCAAGCCTCACTGTCTCCAAAATTGCCATTGTTACAGACTTTTCCTCCTACTCAGAAGCTTCTATTTTGACCAATTTCAGGCATTAAAATTACTCTAAACACACTTATTTTAGTTTCAAAAGTGATAATTCACATGCAATAGTCATTTACAGTCAAAAGACAAAACATTAAAAAATTAAAATTTCTGACCATGTGGTCAAAGTTCGACAGGTCACGGGTCATCTTTTCTAATCAGAAAATTGATTTTTGGGACTGTAGAAAAAATGACTCAAAATGTCAATTGGATTCTGCCTCATGTTCAATAACCACTTTTAAACTTCACAGTGACCAAAACTGCCCTTTTTACAGACTTTTCCTCCTACTCAGAAGCTTCTATTTCGACCAATTTCAAGCATTAAAATGACTCTAAACACACTTATTTTAGTTCCAAAAGTGAGAATTCACATGAAATAGTAATTTACAGTCAAAAGATTAAACATTAAAAAAATGACCATTTCTGAGCAGCTGGAGAAAGTTCGACAGATCACGGGTCATCGTTTTTTATTTGAAAACTGATTTTTGGGAATATAGAAAAAATTATTCAAAATGTCATTTGGATTGTGCCTCATGTTGAATAACTACTTTTTCCAGCCTCACTGTGAACAAAATTGCCATTTTTACAGACTTTTCCTCCTACTCAGAAGCTTGTATTTTGATCAATTTCAGGCATTAAGATGACTTTAAACACACTTATTTTAGTTCCAAAAGTGAGAATTCACATGCAATAGTCATTTACAGTCAAAAGATTAAACAATAAAAAAATTGACCATTTCTATCCACCTGGAGAAAGTTCGACTGGTCAGGGGCCATCGTTTTTTATCCGAAAATGTATTTTTTGGACTGTAGAAAAAATGATTCAAAATGTAAATTGGATTGTGCCTCATGTTGCATAAGCACTTTTTAAACCTCATAGTGAACAAAATTGCCATTCTTACAGACTTTTCCTCCTACTCAGAAGCTTTGACCAATATCAGACATTAAAATGACTTAAACACACTTATTTTAGTTCCAAATGCGAACATTCACATGCAATAGTCATTTACAGTCAAAAGATTAAACATTAAAAAATTACCATTTTTCTTTGACAAAAAAAACCAGACCATTTCTGACCATCTGGAGAAAGTTCGACGGGTCACGGGTCATCTTTTTTAATCAGAAAATTGATTTTTGGGAGTGTAGAAAAAATGATTCAAAATGTTAATTGGATTGTGCCTTATGTTGCATAAGCACTTTTTAAACCTCACAGTGACCAAAATTTCAATTTTTACAGACTTTTACTTACTCAGAGGCTTCGATTTCGACCAATTTCAGGCATTAAAATTACTCTAAACACACTTATTTTAGTTCCAAATGAGATAATTCACAAGCAATAGTCATTTACAGTCAAAAGATTAAACATTAAAAAATGACCTTTTGTGACCAGCTGGAGACATTTCGACAGATCACGGGTCATCGTTTTTCATTAGAAAATTGATTTTTTGGACTGTAGAAAAATTGATTCAAAATGTCAATTGAATTGTGCCTCATGTTGAATAACCCCTTTTTAAAGCCCCAAAGTGACCAAAATTGCCATTTTTACTGACTTTTCCTCCTACTCAGAAGCTTCCATTACGACCAATTTCAGGCATTAAAATAACTCTAATCACACTTATTTTAGTTCCAAAAGTGACAATTCACATGCAATTGTCATTTACAGTCAAAAGAAAAAACATTAAAAAATTACCATTTCTGACCATCTGGAGAAAGTTCGACAGGTCACGGGTCATCGTTTTTCATCAGAAAATTGATTTTTTGGACTGTTGAAAAATTGATTCAAAATGTCATTTGGATTGTGCCTCATGTTGAATAACTACTTTTTAATGCCTCACTGTGACCAAAATTGCCAATTTTACAGACTTTTCCTCCTACTCAGAAGCTTCTATTTTGACGAATTTCAGGCATTAAAATGATTCTAATCACACTTATTTTAGTTCCAAAAGTGATAATTCACATGCAATAGTCATTTACAGTCAAAACACAAAACAATAAAAAGCTTACCATTTCTGACCATCTGGAGAAAGTTCGACAGGTAACGCACGGGTCATCGTTTTTCATCCGAAAATTGATTTTTTGGGCTGTAGAAAAATTGATTCAAAATGTCATTTGGATTGTGTCTCATGTTGAATAACTACTTTTTCATGCCTCACTGTGAACAAAATTGCCATTTTTACAGACTTTTCCTCCTACTCAGAAGCTTTTATTTTGACCAATTTCAGGCATTAAGATGACTCTAAACACACTTATCTTAGTTCCAAAAGTGATAATTCACATGCAATAGCCGTTTACAGTCAAAAGAAAAAACATAAAAAATTTACCATTTCTAACCATGTGGAGAAAGTTCGACAGGTCCTGGGTCATCGTTTTTCATCCGAAAGGTGATTTTTTGGACTGTAGAAAAATTGATTCAAAATGTCACTTGGATTGTGCGCATGTTGAATCACTACTTTTTCAAGCCTCACTGTCTCCAAACTTGCCATTGTTACAGACTTTTCCTCCTACTCAGAAGCTTCTATTTTGACCATTAAAATTACTCTAAACACACTTATTTTAGTTTCAAAAGTGATAATTCACATGCAATAGTCATTTACAGTCGATACATAAAAGATAAAAAAATTACCATTTCTGACCATCTGGAGAAAGTTCGACAGGTTTGGGGTCATCGTTTTTCATCAGAAAATTGATTTTTGGGACTGTAGAAAAAATGATTGAAAATCTCAATTGGATTGTGCCTCATGTTGAATAACTACTTTTTATAGCTTCACTGTGACCAAAATTGTCATTTTTACTGACTTTTCCTCCTACTCAGAAGCTTCTATTTTGACCAATTTCAGGCATTAAAATGACTCTAAACACACTTATTTTAATTCCAAATGTGATAATTCACATGCAATAGTCATTTACAGTAAAAAGACAAAACATTAAAAAATTACCATTTCTGACCATGTGGTCAAAGTTCGACGGGTCACGGGTCATCTTTTTTAATCAGAAAATTGATTTTTGGGACTGTAGAAAAAATTATTCAAAATGTCAATTGGATTGTGCCTTATGTTGCATAAGCACGTTTAAACCTCACAGTGACCAAAATTTCAATTTTTACAGACTTTTACTTACTCAGAGGCTTCAAATTCGACCAATTTCAGGCATTAAAATGACTCTAAACACACTTATTTTAGTTCCAAATGAGATAGTTCACAAGCAATTGTCATTTACAGTCAAAAGATTAAACATTAAAAAATGACCTTTTGTGACCAGCTGGAGACAGTTCGACAGATCACGGGTCATCGTTTTTCATTAGAAAATTGATTTTTTGGACTGTAGAAAAATTGATTCAAAATGTCAATTGAATTGTGCCTCATGTTGAATAACCCCTTTTAAAAGCCTCTCTGTGACCAAAATTGCTATTTTTACAGACTTTTCCTCCTACTCAGAAGCTTCTATTTCTATGAATTTCAGGCATTAAAATGACTCTAAAAACGCTTATTTTAGTTCCAAAAGTGATAATTCATATGCAATAGTCATTTACAGTCAAAAGACAAAACATTAAAAAATTACCATTTCTGACCATGTGGTCAAAGTTCGACAGGTCACGGGTCACCTTTTCTAATCAGAAAATTGATTTTTGGGACTGTAGAAAAAATTATTCAAAATGTCAATTGGATTGTGCCTTATGTTGCATAAGCACTTTTTAAACCTCACAATGACCAAAATTTCCATTTTTAAAGACTTTCACTTCTACTCAGAGGCTTCGATTTCGACCAATTTCAGGCATTAAAATGACTCTAAACACACTTATTTTAGTTCCAAATGAGATAATTCAGAAGCAATAGTCATTTGCGGTCAAAAGATTAAACATTAAAAAATGACCATTTCTGACCAGCTGGAGAAAGTTCGACAGATCACGGGTCATCATTTTTCATCAGAAAATTGATTTTTTGGACTGTAGAAAAATTGATTCAAAATGTCATTTGGATTGTGCGCATGTTGAATCACTACTTTTTCAAGCTTCACTGTCTCCAAAATTGCCATTGTTACAGACTTTTCCTCCTACTCAGAAGCTTCTATTTTGACCAATTTCAGGCATTAAAATTACTCTAAACACACTTATTTTAGTTTCAAAAGTGATAATTCACATGCAATAGTCATTTACAGTCAAAAGACAAAACATTAAAAAATTACAATTTCTGACCATGTGGTCAAAGTTCGACAGGTCACGGGTCATCTTTTCTAATCAGAAAATTGATTTTTGGGACTGTAGAAAAAATGATTCAAAATGTCAATTGGATTCTGCCTCATGTTCAATAACCACTTTTAAACTTCACAGTGACCAAAACTGCCCTTTTTACAGACTTTTCCTCCTACTCAGAAGCTTCTATTTCAACCAATTTCAAGCATTAAAATGACTCTAAACACACTTATTTTAGTTCCAAAAGTGAGAATTCACATGAAATAGTAATTTACAGTCAAAAGATTAAACATTAAAAAAATGACCATTTCTGAGCAGCTGGAGAAAGTTCGACAGATCACGGGTCATCGTTTTTTATTTGAAAACTGATTTTTGGGAATATAGAAAAAATTATTCAAAATGTCATTTGGATTGTGTCTCATGTTGAATAACTACTTTTTCATGCCTCACTGTGAACAAAATTGCCATTTTTACAGACTTTTCCTCCTACTCAGAAGCTTTTATTTTGACCAATTTCAGGCATTAAGATGACTCTAAACACACTTATCTTAGTTCCAAAAGTGATAATTCACATGCAATAGCCGTTTACAGTCAAAAGACAAAACATTAAAAATTTACCATTTCTAACCATGTGGAGAAAGTTCGACAGGTCATGGGTCATCGTTTTTCATCCGAAAATTGATTTTTTGGACTGTAGAAAAATTGATTCAAAATGTCACTTGGATTGTGCGCATGTTGAATCACTACTTTTTCAAGCCTCACTGTCTCCAAACTTGCCATTGTTACAGACTTTTCCTCCTACTCAGAAGCTTCTATTTTGACCATTAAAATTACTCTAAACACACTTATTTTAGTTTCAAAAGTGATAATTCACATGCAATAGTAATTTACAGTCGATACATAAAAGATAAAAAAATTACCATTTCTGACCATCTGGAGAAAGTTCGACAGGTTTGGGGTCATCGTTTTTCATCAGAAAATTGATTTTTGGGACTGTAGAAAAAATAATTGAAAATGTCAATTGGATTGTGCCTCATGTTGAATAACTACTTTTTATAGCTTCACTGTGACCAAAATTGTCATTTTTACTGACTTTTCCTCCTACTCAGAAGCTTCTATTTTGACCAATTTCAGGCATTAAAATGACTCTAAACACACTTATTTTAATTCCAAATGTGATAATTCACATGCAATAGTCATTTACAGTAAAAAGACAAAACATTAAAAAATTACCATTTCTGACCATGTGGTCAAAGTTCGACGGGTCACGGGTCATCTTTTTTAATCAGAAAATTGATTTTTGGGACTGTAGAAAAAATTATTCAAAATGTCAATTGGATTGTGCCTTATGTTGCATAAGCACGTTTAAACCTCACAGTGACCAAAATTTCAATTTTTACAGACTTTTACTTACTCAGAGGCTTCGATTTCGACCAATTTCAGGCATTAAAATGACTCTAAACACACTTATTTTAGTTCCAAATGAGATAGTTCACAAGCAATTGTCATTTACAGTCAAAAGATTAAACATTAAAAAATGACCTTTTGTGACCAGCTGGAGACAGTTCGACAGATCACGGGTCATCGTTTTTCATTAGAAAATAGATTTTTTGGACTGTAGAAAAATTGATTCAAAATGTCAATTGAATTGTGCCTCATGTTGAATAACCCCTTTTAAAAGCCTCTCTGTGGCCAAAATTGCTATTTTTACAGACTTTTCCTCCTACTCAGAAGCTTCTATTTCTATGAATTTCAGGCATTAAAATGACTCTAAAAACGCTTATTTTAGTTCCAAAAGTGATAATTCATATGCAATAGTCATTTACAGTCAAAAGACAAAACATTAAAAAATTACCATTTCTGACCATGTGGTCAAAGTTCGACAGGACACGGGTCATCTTTTCTAATCAGAAAATTGATTTTTGGGACTGTAGAAAAAATTATTCAAAATGTCAATTGGATTGTGCCTTATGTTGCATAAGCACTTTTTAAACCTCACAATGACCTAAATTTCCATTTTTAAAGACTTTCACTTCTACTCAGAGGCTTCGATTTCGACCAATTTCAGGCATTAAAATGACTCTAAACACACTTATTTTAGTTCCAAATGAGATAATTCAGAAGCAATAGTCATTTGCGGTCAAAAGATTAAACATTAAAAAATGACCATTTCTGACCAGCTGGAGAAAGTTCGACAGATCACGGGTCATCATTTTTCATCAGAAAATTGATTTTTTGGACTGTAGAAAAATTGATTCAAAATGTCATTTGGATTGTGCGCGTGTTGAATCACTACTTTTTCAAGCCTCACTGTCTCCAAAATTGCCATTGTTACAGACTTTTCCTCCTACTCAGAAGCTTCTATTTTGACCAATTTCAGGCATTAAAATTACTCTAAACACACTTATTTTAGTTTCAAAAGTGATAATTCACATGCAATAGTCATTTACAGTCAAAAGACAAAACATTAAAAAATTAAAATTTCTGACCATGTGGTCAAAGTTCGACAGGTCACGGGTCATCTTTTCTAATCAGAAAATTGATTTTTGGGACTGTAGAAAAAATGACTCAAAATGTCAATTGGATTCTGCCTCATGTTCAATAACCACTTTTAAACTTCACAGTGACCAAAACTGCCCTTTTTACAGACTTTTCCTCCTACTCAGAAGCTTCTATTTCGACCAATTTCAAGCATTAAAATGACTCTAAACACACTTATTTTAGTTCCAAAAGTGAGAATTCACATGAAATAGTAATTTACAGTCAAAAGATTAAACATTAAAAAAATGACCATTTCTGAGCAGCTGGAGAAAGTTCGACAGATCACGGGTCATCGTTTTTTATTTGAAAACTGATTTTTGGGAATATAGAAAAAATTATTCAAAATGTCATTTGGATTGTGCCTCATGTTGAATAACTACTTTTTCCAGCCTCACTGTGAACAAAATTGCCATTTTTACAGACTTTTCCTCCTACTCAGAAGCTTGTATTTTGATCAATTTCAGGCATTAAGATGACTTTAAACACACTTATTTTAGTTCCAAAAGTGAGAATTCACATGCAATAGTCATTTACAGTCAAAAGATTAAACAATAAAAAAATTGACCATTTCTATCCACCTGGAGAAAGTTCGACTGGTCAGGGGCCATCGTTTTTTATCCGAAAATGTATTTTTTGGACTGTAGAAAAAATGATTCAAAATGTAAATTGGATTGTGCCTCATGTTGCATAAGCACTTTTTAAACCTCATAGTGAACAAAATTGCCATTCTTACAGACTTTTCCTCCTACTCAGAAGCTTTGACCAATATCAGACATTAAAATGACTTAAACACACTTATTTTAGTTCCAAATGCGAACATTCACATGCAATAGTCATTTACAGTCAAAAGATTAAACATTAAAAAATTACCATTTTTCTTTGACAAAAAAAACCAGACCATTTCTGACCATCTGGAGAAAGTTCGACGGGTCACGGGTCATCTTTTTTAATCAGAAAATTGATTTTTGGGAGTGTAGAAAAAATGATTCAAAATGTTAATTGGATTGTGCCTTATGTTGCATAAGCACTTTTTAAACCTCACAGTGACCAAAATTTCAATTTTTACAGACTTTTACTTACTCAGAGGCTTCGATTTCGACCAATTTCAGGCATTAAAATTACTCTAAACACACTTATTTTAGTTCCAAATGAGATAATTCACAAGCAATACTCATTTACAGTCAAAAGATTAAACATTAAAAAATGACCTTTTGTGACCAGCTGGAGACATTTCGACAGATCACGGGTCATCGTTTTTCATTAGAAAATTGATTTTTTGGACTGTAGAAAAATTGATTCAAAATGTCAATTGAATTGTGCCTCATGTTGAATAACCCCTTTTTAAAGCCCCAAAGTGACCAAAATTGCCATTTTTACTGACTTTTCCTCCTACTCAGAAGCTTCCATTACGACCAATTTCAGGCATTAAAATAACTCTAATCACACTTATTTTAGTTCCAAAAGTGACAATTCACATGCAATTGTCATTTACAGTCAAAAGAAAAAACATTAAAAAATTACCATTTCTGACCATCTGGAGAAAGTTCGACAGGTCACGGGTCATCGTTTTTCATCAGAAAATTGATTTTTTGGACTGTTGAAAAATTGATTCAAAATGTCATTTGGATTGTGCCTCATGTTGAATAACTACTTTTTAATGCCTCACTGTGACCAAAATTGCCAATTTTACAGACTTTTCCTCCTACTCAGAAGCTTCTATTTTGACGAATTTCAGGCATTAAAATGATTCTAATCACACTTATTTTAGTTCCAAAAGTGATAATTCACATGCAATAGTCATTTACAGTCAAAACACAAAACAATAAAAAGCTTACCATTTCTGACCATCTGGAGAAAGTTCGACAGGTAACGCACGGGTCATCGTTTTTCATCCGAAAATTGATTTTTTGGGCTGTAGAAAAATTGATTCAAAATGTCATTTGGATTGTGTCTCATGTTGAATAACTACTTTTTCATGCCTCACTGTGAACAAAATTGCCATTTTTACAGACTTTTCCTCCTACTCAGAAGCTTTTATTTTGACCAATTTCAGGCATTAAGATGACTCTAAACACACTTATCTTAGTTCCAAAAGTGATAATTCACATGCAATAGCCGTTTACAGTCAAAAGAAAAAACATAAAAAATTTACCATTTCTAACCATGTGGAGAAAGTTCGACAGGTCATGGGTCATCGTTTTTCATCCGAAAGGTGATTTTTTGGACTGTAGAAAAATTGATTCAAAATGTCACTTGGATTGTGCGCATGTTGAATCACTACTTTTTCAAGCCTCACTGTCTCCAAACTTGCCATTGTTACAGACTTTTCCTCCTACTCAGAAGCTTCTATTTTGACCATTAAAATTACTCTAAACACACTTATTTTAGTTTCAAAAGTGATAATTCACATGCAATAGTCATTTACAGTCGATACATAAAAGATAAAAAAATTACCATTTCTGACCATCTGGAGAAAGTTCGACAGGTTTGGGGTCATCGTTTTTCATCAGAAAATTGATTTTTGGGACTGTAGAAAAAATGATTGAAAATCTCAATTGGATTGTGCCTCATGTTGAATAACTACTTTTTATAGCTTCACTGTGACCAAAATTGTCATTTTTACTGACTTTTCCTCCTACTCAGAAGCTTCTATTTTGACCAATTTCAGGCATTAAAATGACTCTAAACACACTTATTTTAATTCCAAATGTGATAATTCACATGCAATAGTCATTTACAGTAAAAAGACAAAACATTAAAAAATGACCTTTTGTGACCAGCTGGAGACATTTCGACAGATCACGGGTCATCGTTTTTCATTAGAAAATTGATTTTTTGGACTGTAGAAAAATTGATTCAAAATGTCAATTGAATTGTGCCTCATGTTGAATAACCCCTTTTTAAAGCCCCAAAGTGACCAAAATTGCCATTTTTACTGACTTTTCCTCCTACTCAGAAGCTTCCATTACGACCAATTTCAGGCATTAAAATAACTCTAATCACACTTATTTTAGTTCCAAAAGTGACAATTCACATGCAATTGTCATTTACAGTCAAAAGAAAAAACATTAAAAAATTACCATTTCTGACCATCTGGAGAAAGTTCGACAGGTCACGGGTCATCGTTTTTCATCAGAAAATTGATTTTTTGGACTGTTGAAAAATTGATTCAAAATGTCATTTGGATTGTGCCTCATGTTGAATAACTACTTTTTAATGCCTCACTGTGACCAAAATTGCCAATTTTACAGACTTTTCCTCCTACTCAGAAGCTTCTATTTTGACGAATTTCAGGCATTAAAATGATTCTAATCACACTTATTTTAGTTCCAAAAGTGATAATTCACATGCAATAGTCATTTACAGTCAAAACACAAAACAATAAAAAGCTTACCATTTCTGACCATCTGGAGAAAGTTCGACAGGTAACGCACGGGTCATCGTTTTTCATCCGAAAATTGATTTTTTGGGCTGTAGAAAAATTGATTCAAAATGTCATTTGGATTGTGTCTCATGTTGAATAACTACTTTTTCATGCCTCACTGTGAACAAAATTGCCATTTTTACAGACTTTTCCTCCTACTCAGAAGCTTTTATTTTGACCAATTTCAGGCATTAAGATGACTCTAAACACACTTATCTGAGTTCCAAAAGTGATAATTCACATGCAATAGCCGTTTACAGTCAAAAGACAAAACATAAAAAATTTACCATTTCTAACCATGTGGAGAAAGTTCGACAGGTCATGGGTCATCGTTTTTCATCCGAAAATTGATTTTTTGGACTGTAGAAAAATTGATTCAAAATGTCACTTGGATTGTGCGCATGTTGAATCACTACTTTTTCAAGCCTCACTGTCTCCAAACTTGCCATTGTTACAGACTTTTCCTCCTACTCAGAAGCTTCTATTTTGACCATTAAAATTACTCTAAACACACTTATTTTAGTTTCAAAAGTGATAATTCACATGCAATAGTCATTTACAGTCGATACATAAAAGATAAAAAAATTACCATTTCTGACCATCTGGAGAAAGTTCGACAGGTTTGGGGTCATCGTTTTTCATCAGAAAATTGATTTTTGGGACTGTAGAAAAAATAATTGAAAATGTCAATTGGATTGTGCCTCATGTTGAATAACTACTTTTTATAGCTTCACTGTGACCAAAATTGTCATTTTTACTGACTTTTCCTCCTACTCAGAAGCTTCTATTTTGACCAATTTCAGGCATTAAAATGACTCTAAACACACTTATTTTAATTCCAAATGTGATAATTCACATGCAATAGTCATTTACAGTAAAAAGACAAAACATTAAAAAATTACCATTTCTGACCATGTGGTCAAAGTTCGACGGGTCACGGGTCATCTTTTTTAATCAGAAAATTGATTTTTGGGACTGTAGAAAAAATTATTCAAAATGTCAATTGGATTGTGCCTTATGTTGCATAAGCACGTTTAAACCTCACAGTGACCAAAATTTCAATTTTTACAGACTTTTACTTACTCAGAGGCTTCGATTTCGACCAATTTCAGGCATTAAAATGACTCTAAACACACTTATTTTAGTTCCAAATGAGATAGTTCACAAGCAATTGTCATTTACAGTCAAAAGATTAAACATTAAAAAATGACCTTTTGTGACCAGCTGGAGACAGTTCGACAGATCACGGGTCATCGTTTTTCATCCGAAAATTGATTTTTTGGGCTGTAGAAAAATTGATTCAAAATGTCATTTGGATTGTGTCTCATGTTGAATAACTACTTTTTCATGCCTCACTGTAAACAAAATTGCCATTTTTACAGACTTTTCCTCCTACTCAGAAGCTTTTATTTTGACCAATTTCAGGCATTAAGATGACTCTAAACACACTTATCTGAGTTCCAAAAGTGATAATTCACATGCAATAGCCGTTTACAGTCAAAAGACAAAACATAAAAAATTTACCATTTCTAACCATGTGGAGAAAGTTCGACAGGTCATGGGTCATCGTTTTTGATCCGAAAATTGATTTTTTGGACTGTAGAAAAATTGATTCAAAATGTCACTTGGATTGTGCGCATGTTGAATCACTACTTTTTCAAGCCTCACTGTCTCCAAACTTGCCATTGTTACAGACTTTTCCTCCTACTCAGAAGCTTCTATTTTGACCATTAAAATTACTCTAAACACACTTATTTTAGTTTCAAAAGTGATAATTCACATGCAATAGTCATTTACAGTCGATACATAAAAGATAAAAAAATTACCATTTCTGACCATCTGGAGAAAGTTCGACAGGTTTGGGGTCATCGTTTTTCATCAGAAAATTGATTTTTGGGACTGTAGAAAAAATAATTGAAAATGTCAATTGGATTGTGCCTCATGTTGAATAACTACTTTTTATAGCTTCACTGTGACCAAAATTGTCATTTTTACTGACTTTTCCTCCTACTCAGAAGCTTCTATTTTGACCAATTTCAGGCATTAAAATGACTCTAAACACACTTATTTTAATTCCAAATGTGATAATTCACATGCAATAGTCATTTACAGTAAAAAGACAAAACATTAAAAAATTACCATTTCTGACCATGTGGTCAAAGTTCGACGGGTCACGGGTCATCTTTTTTAATCAGAAAATTGATTTTTGGGACTGTAGAAAAAATTATTCAAAATGTCAATTGGATTGTGCCTTATGTTGCATAAGCACGTTTAAACCTCACAGTGACCAAAATTTCAATTTTTACAGACTTTTACTTACTCAGAGGCTTCGATTTCGACCAATTTCAGGCATTAAAATGACTCTAAACACACTTATTTTAGTTCCAAATGAGATAGTTCACAAGCAATTGTCATTTACAGTCAAAAGATTAAACATTAAAAAATGACCTTTTGTGACCAGCTGGAGACAGTTCGACAGATCACGGGTCATCGTTTTTCATTAGAAAATTGATTTTTTGGACTGTAGAAAAATTGATTCAAAATGTCAATTGAATTGTGCCTCATGTTGAATAACCCCTTTTAAAAGCCTCTCTGTGACCAAAATTGCTATTTTTACAGACTTTTCCTCCTACTCAGAAGCTTCTATTTCTATGAATTTCAGGCATTAAAATGACTCTAAAAACGCTTATTTTAGTTCCAAAAGTGATAATTCATATGCAATAGTCATTTACAGTCAAAAGACAAAACATTAAAAAATTACCATTTCTGACCATGTGGTCAAAGTTCGACAGGTCACGGGTCATCTTTTCTAATCAGAAAATTGATTTTTGGGACTGTAGAAAAAATTATTCAAAATGTCAATTGGATTGTGCCTTATGTTGCATAAGCACTTTTTAAACCTCACAATGACCAAAATTTCCATTTTTAAAGACTTTCACTTCTACTCAGAGGCTTTGATTTCGACCAATTTCAGGCATTAAAATGATTCTAAACACACTTATTTTAGTTCCAAATGAGATAATTCAGAAGCAATAGTCATTTGCGGTCAAAAGATTAAACATTAAAAAATGACCATTTCTGACCAGCTGGAGAAAGTTCGACAGATCACGGGTCATCATTTTTCATCAGAAAATTGATTTTTTGGACTGTAGAAAAATTGATTCAAAATGTCATTTGGATTGTGCGCGTGTTGAATCACTACTTTTTCAAGCCTCACTGTCTCCAAAATTGCCATTGTTACAGACTTTTCCTCCTACTCAGAAGCTTCTATTTTGACCAATTTCAGGCATTAAAATTACTCTAAACACACTTATTTTAGTTTCAAAAGTGATAATTCACATGCAATAGTCATTTACAGTCAAAAGACAAAACATTAAAAAATTACAATTTCTGACCATGTGGTCAAAGTTCGACAGGTCACGGGTCATCTTTTCTAATCAGAAAATTGATTTTTGGGACTGTAGAAAAAATGATTCAAAATGTCAATTGGATTCTGCCTCATGTTCAATAACCACTTTTAAACTTCACAGTGACCAAAACTGCCCTTTTTACAGACTTTTCCTCCTACTCAGAAGCTTCTATTTCGACCAATTTCAAGCATTAAAATGACTCTAAACACACTTATTTTAGTTCCAAAAGTGAGAATTCACATGAAATAGTAATTTACAGTCAAAAGATTAAACATTAAAAAAATGACCATTTCTGAGCAGCTGGAGAAAGTTCGACAGATCACGGGTCATCGTTTTTTATTTGAAAACTGATTTTTGGGAATATAGAAAAAATTATTCAAAATGTCATTTGGATTGTGCCTCATGTTGAATAACTACTTTTTCCAGCCTCACTGTGAACAAAATTGCCATTTTTACAGACTTTTCCTCCTACTCAGAAGCTTGTATTTTGATCAATTTCAGGCATTAAGATGACTTTAAACACACTTATTTTAGTTCCAAAAGTGAGAATTCACATGCAATAGTCATTTACAGTCAAAAGATTAAACAATAAAAAAATTGACCATTTCTATCCATCTGGAGAAAGTTCGACTGGTCAGGGGCCATCGTTTTTTATCCGAAAATGTATTTTTTGGACTGTTGAAAAATTGATTCAAAATGTCATTTGGACTGCGTCTCATGTTGAATAACTACTTTTTATAGCCTCACGGTGACCAAAATTGCCATTTTTACAGACTTTTCCTCCTACTCAGAAGCTTCTATTTCTACCAATTCCAGGCATTAAAATGAGTCTAAACACACTTATTTTAGTTTCAAAAGCGATAATTCACATGCAATAGTCATTTACAGTCAAAAGACAAAACATTAAAAAAACTTACCATTTCTGACCATATGGTCAAAGTTCGACAGGTCGAGGGTCATCTTTTTTCATCAGAAAATAGATTTTTTGGACTGTAGAAAAAATGATTCAAAATGTAAATTGGATTGTGCCTCATGTTGCATAAGCACTTTTTAAACCTCATAGTGAACAAAATTGCCATTCTTACAGACTTTTCCTCCTACTCGGAAGCTTTGACCAATATCAGACATTAAAATGACTTAAACACACTTATTTTAGTTCCAAATGCGAACATTTACATGCAATAGTCATTTACAGTCAAAAGATTAAACATTAAAAAATTACCATTTTTCTTTGACAAAAAAAACCAGACCATTTCTGACCATCTGGAGAAAGTTCGACGGGTCACGGGTCATCTTTTTTAATCAGAAAATTGATTTTTGGGAGTGTAGAAAAAATGATTCAAAATGTTAATTGGATTGTGCCTTATGTTGCATAAGCACTTTTTAAACCTCACAGTGACCAAAATTTCAATTTTTACAGACTTTTACTTACTCAGAGGCTTCGATTTCGACCAATTTCAGGCATTAAAATTACTCTAAACACACTTATTTTAGTTCCAAATGAGATAATTCACAAGCAATAGTCATTTACAGTCAAAAGATTAAACATTAAAAAATGACCTTTTGTGACCAGCTGGAGACATTTCGACAGATCACGGGTCATCGTTTTTCATTAGAAAATTGATTTTTTGGACTGTAGAAAAATTGATTCAAAATGTCAATTGAATTGTGCCTCATGTTGAATAACCCCTTTTTAAAGCCCCAAAGTGACCAAAATTGCCATTTTTACTGACTTTTCCTCCTACTCAGAAGCTTCCATTACGACCAATTTCAGGCATTAAAATAACTCTAATCACACTTATTTTAGTTCCAAAAGTGACAATTCACATGCAATTGTCATTTACAGTCAAAAGAAAAAACATTAAAAAATTACCATTTCTGACCATCTGGAGAAAGTTCGACAGGTTACGGGTCATCGTTTTTCATCAGAAAATTGATTTTTTGGACTGTTGAAAAATTGATTCAAAATGTCATTTGGATTGTGCCTCATGTTGAATAACTACTTTTTAATGCCTCACTGTGACCAAAATTGCCAATTTTACAGACTTTTCCTCCTACTCAGAAGCTTCTATTTTGACGAATTTCAGGCATTAAAATGAATCTAATCACACTTATTTTAGTTCCAAAAGTGATAATTCACATGCAATAGTCATTTACAGTCAAAACACAAAACAATAAAAAGCTTACCATTTCTGACCATCTGGAGAAAGTTCGACAGGTAACGCACGGGTCATCGTTTTTCATCCGAAAATTGATTTTTTGGGCTGTAGAAAAATTGATTCAAAATGTCATTTGGATTGTGTCTCATGTTGAATAACTACTTTTTCATGCCTCACTGTGAACAAAATTGCCATTTTTACAGACTTTTCCTCCTACTCAGAAGCTTTTATTTTGACCAATTTCAGGCATTAAGATGACTCTAAACACACTTATCTTAGTTCCAAAAGTGATAATTCACATGCAATAGCCGTTTACAGTCAAAAGACAAAACATAAAAAATTTACCATTTCTAACCATGTGGAGAAAGTTCGACAGGTCATGGGTCATCGTTTTTCATCCGAAAATTGATTTTTTGGACTGTAGAAAAATTGATTCAAAATGTCACTTGGATTGTGCGCATGTTGAATCACTACTTTTTCAAGCCTCACTGTCTCCAAACTTGCCATTGTTACAGACTTTTCCTCCTACTCAGAAGCTTCTATTTTGACCATTAAAATTACTCTAAACACACTTATTTTAGTTTCAAAAGTGATAATTCACATGCAATAGTCATTTACAGTCGATACATAACAGATAAAAAAATTACCATTTCTGACCATCTGGAGAAAGTTCGACAGGTTTGGGGTCATCGTTTTTCATCAGAAAATTGATTTTTGGGACTGTAGAAAAAATGATTGAAAATCTCAATTGGATTGTGCCTCATGTTGAATAACTACTTTTTATAGCTTCACTGTGACCAAAATTGTCATTTTTACTGACTTTTCCTCCTACTCAGAAGCTTCTATTTTGACCAATTTCAGGCATTAAAATGACTCTAAACACACTTATTTTAATTCCAAATGTGATAATTCACATGCAATAGTCATTTACAGTAAAAAGACAAAACATTAAAAAATTACCATTTCTGACCATGTGGTCAAAGTTCGACGGGTCACGGGTCATCTTTTTTAATCAGAAAATTGATTTTTGGGACTGTAGAAAAAATTATTCAAAATGTCAATTGGATTGTGCCTTATGTTGCATAAGCACGTTTAAACCTCACAGTGACCAAAATTTCAATTTTTACAGACTTTTACTTACTCAGAGGCTTCGATTTCGACCAATTTCAGGCATTAAAATGACTCTAAACACACTTATTTTAGTTCCAAATGAGATAGTTCACAAGCAATTGTCATTTACAGTCAAAAGATTAAACATTAAAAAATGACCTTTTGTGACCAGCTGGAGACAGTGCGACAGATCACGGGTCATCGTTTTTCATTAGAAAATTGATTTTTTGGACTGTAGAAAAATTGATTCAAAATGTCAATTGAATTGTGCCTCATGTTGAATAACCCCTTTTAAAAGCCTCTCTGTGACCAAAATTGCTATTTTTACAGACTTTTCCTCCTACTCAGAAGCTTTTATTTCTATGAATTTCAGGCATTAAAATGACTCTAAAAACGCTTATTTTAGTTCCAAAAGTGATAATTCATATGCAATAGTCATTTACAGTCAAAAGACAAAACATTAAAAAATTACCATTTCTGACCATGTGGTCAAAGTTCGACAGGTCACGGGTCATCTTTTCTAATCAGAAAATTGATTTTTGGGACTGTAGAAAAAATTATTCAAAATGTCAATTGGATTGTGCCTTATGTTGCATAAGCACTTTTTAAACCTCACAATGACCAAAATTTCCATTTTTAAAGACTTTCACTTCTACTCAGAGGCTTCGATTTCGACCAATTTCAGGCATTAAAATGTCTCTAAACACACTTATTTTAGTTCCAAATGAGATAATTCAGAAGCAATAGTCATTTGCGGTCAAAAGATTAAACATTAAAAAATGACCATTTCTGACCAGCTGGAGAAAGTTCGACAGATCACGGGTCATCATTTTTCATCAGAAAATTGATTTTTTGGACTGTAGAAAAATTGATTCAAAATGTCATTTGGATTGTGAGCGTGTTGAATCACTACTTTTTCAAGCCTCACTGTCTCCAAAATTGCCATTGTTACAGACTTTTCCTCCTACTCAGAAGCTTCTATTTTGACCAATTTCAGGCATTAAAATTACTCTAAACACACTTATTTTAGTTTCAAAAGTGATAATTCACATGCAATAGTCATTTACAGTCAAAAGACAAAACATTAAAAAATTACAATTTCTGACCATGTGGTCAAAGTTCGACAGGTCACGGGTCATCTTTTCTAATCAGAAAATTGATTTTTGGGACTGTAGAAAAAATGATTCAAAATGTCAATTGGATTCTGCCTCATGTTCAATAACCACTTTTAAACTTCACAGTGACCAAAACTGCCCTTTTTACAGACTTTTCCTCCTACTCAGAAGCTTCTATTTCGACCAATTTCAAGCATTAAAATGACTCTAAACACACTTATTTTAGTTCCAAAAGTGAGAATTCACATGAAATAGTAATTTACAGTCAAAAGATTAAACATTAAAAAAATGACCATTTCTGAGCAGCTGGAGAAAGTTCGACAGATCACGGGTCATCGTTTTTTATTTGAAAACTGATTTTTGGGAATATAGAAAAAATGATTCAAAATGTCATTTGGATTGTGCCTCATGTTGAATAACTACTTTTTCCAGCCTCACTGTGAACAAAATTGCCATTTTTACAGACTTTTCCTCCTACTCAGAAGCTTGTATTTTGATCAATTTCAGGCATTAAGATGACTTTAAACACACTTATTTTAGTTCCAAAAGTGAGAATTCACATGCAATAGTCATTTACAGTCAAAAGATTAAACAATAAAAAAATTGACCATTTCTATCCATCTGGAGAAAGTTCGACTGGTCAGGGGCCATCGTTTTTTATCCGAAAATGTATTTTTTGGACTGTTGAAAAATTGATTCAAAATGTCATTTGGACTGCGTCTCATGTTGAATAACTACTTTTTATAGCCTCACGGTGACCAAAATTGCCATTTTTACAGACTTTTCCTCCTACTCAGAAGCTTCTATTTCTACCAATTCCAGGCATTAAAATGAGTCTAAACACACTTATTTTAGTTTCAAAAGCGATAATTCACATGCAATAGTCATTTACAGTCAAAAGACAAAACATTAAAAAAACTTACCATTTCTGACCATATGGTCAAAGTTCGACAGGTCGAGGGTCATCTTTTTTCATCAGAAAATAGATTTTTTGGACTGTAGAAAAAATGATTCAAAATGTAAATTGGATTGTGCCTCATGTTGCATAAGCACTTTTTAAACCTCATAGTGAACAAAATTGCCATTCTTACAGACTTTTCCTCCTACTCGGAAGCTTTGACCAATATCAGACATTAAAATGACTTAAACACACTTATTTTAGTTCCAAATGCGAACATTTACATGCAATAGTCATTTACAGTCAAAAGATTAAACATTAAAAAATTACCATTTTTCTTTGACAAAAAAAACCAGACCATTTCTGACCATCTGGAGAAAGTTCGACGGGTCACGGGTCATCTTTTTTAATCAGAAAATTGATTTTTGGGAGTGTAGAAAAAATGATTCAAAATGTTAATTGGATTGTGCCTTATGTTGCATAAGCACTTTTTAAACCTCACAGTGACCAAAATTTCAATTTTTACAGACTTTTACTTACTCAGAGGCTTCGATTTCGACCAATTTCAGGCATTAAAATTACTCTAAACACACTTATTTTAGTTCCAAATGAGATAATTCACAAGCAATAGTCATTTACAGTCAAAAGATTAAACATTAAAAAATGACCTTTTGTGACCAGCTGGAGACATTTCGACAGATCACGGGTCATCGTTTTTCATTAGAAAATTGATTTTTTGGACTGTAGAAAAATTGATTCAAAATGTCAATTGAATTGTGCCTCATGTTGAATAACCCCTTTTTAAAGCCCCAAAGTGACCAAAATTGCCATTTTTACTGACTTTTCCTCCTACTCAGAAGCTTCCATTACGACCAATTTCAGGCATTAAAATAACTCTAATCACACTTATTTTAGTTCCAAAAGTGACAATTCACATGCAATTGTCATTTACAGTCAAAAGAAAAAACATTAAAAAATTACCATTTCTGACCATCTGGAGAAAGTTCGACAGGTTACGGGTCATCGTTTTTCATCAGAAAATTGATTTTTTGGACTGTTGAAAAATTGATTCAAAATGTCATTTGGATTGTGCCTCATGTTGAATAACTACTTTTTAATGCCTCACTGTGACCAAAATTGCCAATTTTACAGACTTTTCCTCCTACTCAGAAGCTTCTATTTTGACGAATTTCAGGCATTAAAATGAATCTAATCACACTTATTTTAGTTCCAAAAGTGATAATTCACATGCAATAGTCATTTACAGTCAAAACACAAAACAATAAAAAGCTTACCATTTCTGACCATCTGGAGAAAGTTCGACAGGTAACGCACGGGTCATCGTTTTTCATCCGAAAATTGATTTTTTGGGCTGTAGAAAAATTGATTCAAAATGTCATTTGGATTGTGTCTCATGTTGAATAACTACTTTTTCATGCCTCACTGTGAACAAAATTGCCATTTTTACAGACTTTTCCTCCTACTCAGAAGCTTTTATTTTGACCAATTTCAGGCATTAAGATGACTCTAAACACACTTATCTTAGTTCCAAAAGTGATAATTCACATGCAATAGCCGTTTACAGTCAAAAGACAAAACATAAAAAATTTACCATTTCTAACCATGTGGAGAAAGTTCGACAGGTCATGGGTCATCGTTTTTCATCCGAAAATTGATTTTTTGGACTGTAGAAAAATTGATTCAAAATGTCACTTGGATTGTGCGCATGTTGAATCACTACTTTTTCAAGCCTCACTGTCTCCAAACTTGCCATTGTTACAGACTTTTCCTCCTACTCAGAAGCTTCTATTTTGACCATTAAAATTACTCTAAACACACTTATTTTAGTTTCAAAAGTGATAATTCACATGCAATAGTCATTTACAGTCGATACATAACAGATAAAAAAATTACCATTTCTGACCATCTGGAGAAAGTTCGACAGGTTTGGGGTCATCGTTTTTCATCAGAAAATTGATTTTTGGGACTGTAGAAAAAATGATTGAAAATCTCAATTGGATTGTGCCTCATGTTGAATAACTACTTTTTATAGCTTCACTGTGACCAAAATTGTCATTTTTACTGACTTTTCCTCCTACTCAGAAGCTTCTATTTTGACCAATTTCAGGCATTAAAATGACTCTAAACACACTTATTTTAATTCCAAATGTGATAATTCACATGCAATAGTCATTTACAGTCAAAAGACAAAACATTAAAAAATTACCATTTCTGACCATGTGGTCAAAGTTCGACGGGTCACGGGTCATCTTTTTTAATCAGAAAATTGATTTTTGGGACTGTAGAAAAAATTATTCAAAATGTCAATTGGATTGTGCCTTATGTTGCATAAGCACGTTTAAACCTCACAGTGACCAAAATTTCAATTTTTACAGACTTTTACTTACTCAGAGGCTTCGATTTCGACCAATTTCAGGCATTAAAATGACTCTAAACACACTTATTTTAGTTCCAAATGAGATAGTTCACAAGCAATTGTCATTTACAGTCAAAAGATTAAACATTAAAAAATGACCTTTTGTGACCAGCTGGAGACAGTGCGACAGATCACGGGTCATCGTTTTTCATTAGAAAATTGATTTTTTGGACTGTAGAAAAATTGATTCAAAATGTCAATTGAATTGTGCCTCATGTTGAATAACCCCTTTTAAAAGCCTCTCTGTGACCAAAATTGCTATTTTTACAGACTTTTCCTCCTACTTAGAAGCTTTTATTTCTATGAATTTCAGGCATTAAAATGACTCTAAAAACGCTTATTTTAGTTCCAAAAGTGATAATTCATATGCAATAGTCATTTACAGTCAAAAGACAAAACATTAAAAAATTACCATTTCTGACCATGTGGTCAAAGTTCGACAGGTCACGGGTCATCTTTTCTAATCAGAAAATTGATTTTTGGGACTGTAGAAAAAATTATTCAAAATGTCAATTGGATTGTGCCTTATGTTGCATAAGCACTTTTTAAACCTCACAATGACCAAAATTTCCATTTTTAAAGACTTTCACTTCTACTCAGAGGCTTCGATTTCGACCAATTTCAGGCATTAAAATGTCTCTAAACACACTTATTTTAGTTCCAAATGAGATAATTCAGAAGCAATAGTCATTTGCGGTCAAAAGATTAAACATTAAAAAATGACCATTTCTGACCAGCTGGAGAAAGTTCGACAGATCACGGGTCATCATTTTTCATCAGAAAATTGATTTTTTGGACTGTAGAAAAATTGATTCAAAATGTCATTTGGATTGTGAGCGTGTTGAATCACTACTTTTTCAAGCCTCACTGTCTCCAAAATTGCCATTGTTACAGACTTTTCCTCCTACTCAGAAGCTTCTATTTTGACCAATTTCAGGCATTAAAATTACTCTAAACACACTTATTTTAGTTTCAAAAGTGATAATTCACATGCAATAGTCATTTACAGTCAAAAGACAAAACATTAAAAAATTACAATTTCTGACCATGTGGTCAAAGTTCGACAGGTCACGGGTCATCTTTTCTAATCAGAAAATTGATTTTTGGGACTGTAGAAAAAATGATTCAAAATGTCAATTGGATTCTGCCTCATGTTCAATAACCACTTTTAAACTTCACAGTGACCAAAACTGCCCTTTTTACAGACTTTTCCTCCTACTCAGAAGCTTCTATTTCGACCAATTTCAAGCATTAAAATGACTCTAAACACACTTATTTTAGTTCCAAAAGTGAGAATTCACATGAAATAGTAATTTACAGTCAAAAGATTAAACATTAAAAAAATGACCATTTCTGAGCAGCTGGAGAAAGTTCGACAGATCACGGGTCATCGTTTTTTATTTGAAAACTGATTTTTGGGAATATAGAAAAAATGATTCAAAATGTCATTTGGATTGTGCCTCATGTTGAATAACTACTTTTTCCAGCCTCACTGTGAACAAAATTGCCATTTTTACAGACTTTTCCTCCTACTCAGAAGCTTGTATTTTGATCAATTTCAGGCATTAAGATGACTTTAAACACACTTATTTTAGTTCCAAAAGTGAGAATTCACATGCAATAGTCATTTACAGTCAAAAGATTAAACAATAAAAAAATTGACCATTTCTATCCATCTGGAGAAAGTTCGACTGGTCAGGGGCCATCGTTTTTTATCCGAAAATGTATTTTTTGGACTGTTGAAAAATTGATTCAAAATGTCATTTGGACTGCGTCTCATGTTGAATAACTACTTTTTATAGCCTCACGGTGACCAAAATTGCCATTTTTACAGACTTTTCCTCCTACTCAGAAGCTTTTATTTCTACCAATTCCAGGTATTAAAATGAGTCTAAACACACTTATTTTAGTTTCAAAAGCGATAATTCACATGCAATAGTCATTTACAGTCAAAAGACAAAACATTAAAAAAACTTACCTTTTCTGACCATATGGTCAAAGTTCGACAGGTCGAGGGTCATCTTTTTTCATCAGAAAATAGATTTTTTGGACTGTAGAAAAAATGATTCAAAATGTAAATTGGATTGTGCCTGATGTTGCATAAGCACTTTTTAAACCTCATAGTGAACAAAATTGCCATTCTTACAGACTTTTCCTCCTACTCAGAAGCTTTGACCAATATCAGACATTAAAATGACTTAAACACACTTATTTTAGTTCCAAATGCGAACATTCACATGCAATAGTCATTTACAGTCAAAAGACTAAACATTAAAAAATTACCATTTCTGACCATGTGGTCAAAGTTCGACGGGTCACGGGTCATCTTTTTTAATCAGAAAATTGATTTTTGGGACTGTAGAAAAAATTATTCAAAATGTCAATTGGATTGTGCCTTATGTTGCATAAGCACGTTTAAACCTCACAGTGACCAAAATTTCAATTTTTACAGACTTTTACTTACTCAGAGGCTTCGATTTCGACCAATTTCAGGCATTAAAATGACTCTAAACACACTTATTTTAGTTCCAAATGAGATAGTTCACAAGCAATTGTCATTTACAGTCAAAAGATTAAACATTAAAAAATGACCTTTTGTGACCAGCTGGAGACAGTGCGACAGATCACGGGTCATCGTTTTTCATTAGAAAATTGATTTTTTGGACTGTAGAAAAATTGATTCAAAATGTCAATTGAATTGTGCCTCATGTTGAATAACCCCTTTTAAAAGCCTCTCTGTGACCAAAATTGCTATTTTTACAGACTTTTCCTCCTACTCAGAAGCTTTTATTTCTATGAATTTCAGGCATTAAAATGACTCTAAAAACGCTTATTTTAGTTCCAAAAGTGATAATTCATATGCAATAGTCATTTACAGTCAAAAGACAAAACATTAAAAAATTACCATTTCTGACCATGTGGTCAAAGTTCGACAGGTCACGGGTCATCTTTTCTAATCAGAAAATTGATTTTTGGGACTGTAGAAAAAATTATTCAAAATGTCAATTGGATTGTGCCTTATGTTGCATAAGCACTTTTTAAACCTCACAATGACCAAAATTTCCATTTTTAAAGACTTTCACTTCTACTCAGAGGCTTCGATTTCGACCAATTTCAGGCATTAAAATGTCTCTAAACACACTTATTTTAGTTCCAAATGAGATAATTCAGAAGCAATAGTCATTTGCGGTCAAAAGATTAAACATTAAAAAATGACCATTTCTGACCAGCTGGAGAAAGTTCGACAGATCACGGGTCATCATTTTTCATCAGAAAATTGATTTTTTGGACTGTAGAAAAATTGATTCAAAATGTCATTTGGATTGTGAGCGTGTTGAATCACTACTTTTTCAAGCCTCACTGTCTCCAAAATTGCCATTGTTACAGACTTTTCCTCCTACTCAGAAGCTTCTATTTTGACCAATTTCAGGCATTAAAATTACTCTAAACACACTTATTTTAGTTTCAAAAGTGATAATTCACATGCAATAGTCATTTACAGTCAAAAGACAAAACATTAAAAAATTACAATTTCTGACCATGTGGTCAAAGTTCGACAGGTCACGGGTCATCTTTTCTAATCAGAAAATTGATTTTTGGGACTGTAGAAAAAATGATTCAAAATGTCAATTGGATTCTGCCTCATGTTCAATAACCACTTTTAAACTTCACAGTGACCAAAACTGCCCTTTTTACAGACTTTTCCTCCTACTCAGAAGCTTCTATTTCGACCAATTTCAAGCATTAAAATGACTCTAAACACACTTATTTTAGTTCCAAAAGTGAGAATTCACATGAAATAGTAATTTACAGTCAAAAGATTAAACATTAAAAAAATGACCATTTCTGAGCAGCTGGAGAAAGTTCGACAGATCACGGGTCATCGTTTTTTATTTGAAAACTGATTTTTGGGAATATAGAAAAAATGATTCAAAATGTCATTTGGATTGTGCCTCATGTTGAATAACTACTTTTTCCAGCCTCACTGTGAACAAAATTGCCATTTTTACAGACTTTTCCTCCTACTCAGAAGCTTGTATTTTGATCAATTTCAGGCATTAAGATGACTTTAAACACACTTATTTTAGTTCCAAAAGTGAGAATTCACATGCAATAGTCATTTACAGTCAAAAGATTAAACAATAAAAAAATTGACCATTTCTATCCATCTGGAGAAAGTTCGACTGGTCAGGGGCCATCGTTTTTTATCCGAAAATGTATTTTTTGGACTGTTGAAAAATTGATTCAAAATGTCATTTGGACTGCGTCTCATGTTGAATAACTACTTTTTATAGCCTCACGGTGACCAAAATTGCCATTTTTACAGACTTTTCCTCCTACTCAGAAGCTTCTATTTCTACCAATTCCAGGCATTAAAATGAGTCTAAACACACTTATTTTAGTTTCAAAAGCGATAATTCACATGCAATAGTCATTTACAGTCAAAAGACAAAACATTAAAAAAACTTACCATTTCTGACCATATGGTCAAAGTTCGACAGGTCGAGGGTCATCTTTTTTCATCAGAAAATAGATTTTTTGGACTGTAGAAAAAATGATTCAAAATGTAAATTGGATTGTGCCTCATGTTGCATAAGCACTTTTTAAACCTCATAGTGAACAAAATTGCCATTCTTACAGACTTTTCCTCCTACTCGGAAGCTTTGACCAATATCAGACATTAAAATGACTTAAACACACTTATTTTAGTTCCAAATGCGAACATTTACATGCAATAGTCATTTACAGTCAAAAGATTAAACATTAAAAAATTACCATTTTTCTTTGACAAAAAAAACCAGACCATTTCTGACCATCTGGAGAAAGTTCGACGGGTCACGGGTCATCTTTTTTAATCAGAAAATTGATTTTTGGGAGTGTAGAAAAAATGATTCAAAATGTTAATTGGATTGTGCCTTATGTTGCATAAGCACTTTTTAAACCTCACAGTGACCAAAATTTCAATTTTTACAGACTTTTACTTACTCAGAGGCTTCGATTTCGACCAATTTCAGGCATTAAAATTACTCTAAACACACTTATTTTAGTTCCAAATGAGATAATTCACAAGCAATAGTCATTTACAGTCAAAAGATTAAACATTAAAAAATGACCTTTTGTGACCAGCTGGAGACATTTCGACAGATCACGGGTCATCGTTTTTCATTAGAAAATTGATTTTTTGGACTGTAGAAAAATTGATTCAAAATGTCAATTGAATTGTGCCTCATGTTGAATAACCCCTTTTTAAAGCCCCAAAGTGACCAAAATTGCCATTTTTACTGACTTTTCCTCCTACTCAGAAGCTTCCATTACGACCAATTTCAGGCATTAAAATAACTCTAATCACACTTATTTTAGTTCCAAAAGTGACAATTCACATGCAATTGTCATTTACAGTCAAAAGAAAAAACATTAAAAAATTACCATTTCTGACCATCTGGAGAAAGTTCGACAGGTTACGGGTCATCGTTTTTCATCAGAAAATTGATTTTTTGGACTGTTGAAAAATTGATTCAAAATGTCATTTGGATTGTGCCTCATGTTGAATAACTACTTTTTAATGCCTCACTGTGACCAAAATTGCCAATTTTACAGACTTTTCCTCCTACTCAGAAGCTTCTATTTTGACGAATTTCAGGCATTAAAATGAATCTAATCACACTTATTTTAGTTCCAAAAGTGATAATTCACATGCAATAGTCATTTACAGTCAAAACACAAAACAATAAAAAGCTTACCATTTCTGACCATCTGGAGAAAGTTCGACAGGTAACGCACGGGTCATCGTTTTTCATCCGAAAATTGATTTTTTGGGCTGTAGAAAAATTGATTCAAAATGTCATTTGGATTGTGTCTCATGTTGAATAACTACTTTTTCATGCCTCACTGTGAACAAAATTGCCATTTTTACAGACTTTTCCTCCTACTCAGAAGCTTTTATTTTGACCAATTTCAGGCATTAAGATGACTCTAAACACACTTATCTTAGTTCCAAAAGTGATAATTCACATGCAATAGCCGTTTACAGTCAAAAGACAAAACATAAAAAATTTACCATTTCTAACCATGTGGAGAAAGTTCGACAGGTCATGGGTCATCGTTTTTCATCCGAAAATTGATTTTTTGGACTGTAGAAAAATTGATTCAAAATGTCACTTGGATTGTGCGCATGTTGAATCACTACTTTTTCAAGCCTCACTGTCTCCAAACTTGCCATTGTTACAGACTTTTCCTCCTACTCAGAAGCTTCTATTTTGACCATTAAAATTACTCTAAACACACTTATTTTAGTTTCAAAAGTGATAATTCACATGCAATAGTCATTTACAGTCGATACATAACAGATAAAAAAATTACCATTTCTGACCATCTGGAGAAAGTTCGACAGGTTTGGGGTCATCGTTTTTCATCAGAAAATTGATTTTTGGGACTGTAGAAAAAATGATTGAAAATCTCAATTGGATTGTGCCTCATGTTGAATAACTACTTTTTATAGCTTCACTGTGACCAAAATTGTCATTTTTACTGACTTTTCCTCCTACTCAGAAGCTTCTATTTTGACCAATTTCAGGCATTAAAATGACTCTAAACACACTTATTTTAATTCCAAATGTGATAATTCACATGCAATAGTCATTTACAGTCAAAAGACAAAACATTAAAAAATTACCATTTCTGACCATGTGGTCAAAGTTCGACGGGTCACGGGTCATCTTTTTTAATCAGAAAATTGATTTTTGGGACTGTAGAAAAAATTATTCAAAATGTCAATTGGATTGTGCCTTATGTTGCATAAGCACGTTTAAACCTCACAGTGACCAAAATTTCAATTTTTACAGACTTTTACTTACTCAGAGGCTTCGATTTCGACCAATTTCAGGCATTAAAATGACTCTAAACACACTTATTTTAGTTCCAAATGAGATAGTTCACAAGCAATTGTCATTTACAGTCAAAAGATTAAACATTAAAAAATGACCTTTTGTGACCAGCTGGAGACAGTGCGACAGATCACGGGTCATCGTTTTTCATTAGAAAATTGATTTTTTGGACTGTAGAAAAATTGATTCAAAATGTCAATTGAATTGTGCCTCATGTTGAATAACCCCTTTTAAAAGCCTCTCTGTGACCAAAATTGCTATTTTTACAGACTTTTCCTCCTACTTAGAAGCTTTTATTTCTATGAATTTCAGGCATTAAAATGACTCTAAAAACGCTTATTTTAGTTCCAAAAGTGATAATTCATATGCAATAGTCATTTACAGTCAAAAGACAAAACATTAAAAAATTACCATTTCTGACCATGTGGTCAAAGTTCGACAGGTCACGGGTCATCTTTTCTAATCAGAAAATTGATTTTTGGGACTGTAGAAAAAATTATTCAAAATGTCAATTGGATTGTGCCTTATGTTGCATAAGCACTTTTTAAACCTCACAATGACCAAAATTTCCATTTTTAAAGACTTTCACTTCTACTCAGAGGCTTCGATTTCGACCAATTTCAGGCATTAAAATGTCTCTAAACACACTTATTTTAGTTCCAAATGAGATAATTCAGAAGCAATAGTCATTTGCGGTCAAAAGATTAAACATTAAAAAATGACCATTTCTGACCAGCTGGAGAAAGTTCGACAGATCACGGGTCATCATTTTTCATCAGAAAATTGATTTTTTGGACTGTAGAAAAATTGATTCAAAATGTCATTTGGATTGTGAGCGTGTTGAATCACTACTTTTTCAAGCCTCACTGTCTCCAAAATTGCCATTGTTACAGACTTTTCCTCCTACTCAGAAGCTTCTATTTTGACCAATTTCAGGCATTAAAATTACTCTAAACACACTTATTTTAGTTTCAAAAGTGATAATTCACATGCAATAGTCATTTACAGTCAAAAGACAAAACATTAAAAAATTACAATTTCTGACCATGTGGTCAAAGTTCGACAGGTCACGGGTCATCTTTTCTAATCAGAAAATTGATTTTTGGGACTGTAGAAAAAATGATTCAAAATGTCAATTGGATTCTGCCTCATGTTCAATAACCACTTTTAAACTTCACAGTGACCAAAACTGCCCTTTTTACAGACTTTTCCTCCTACTCAGAAGCTTCTATTTCGACCAATTTCAAGCATTAAAATGACTCTAAACACACTTATTTTAGTTCCAAAAGTGAGAATTCACATGAAATAGTAATTTACAGTCAAAAGATTAAACATTAAAAAAATGACCATTTCTGAGCAGCTGGAGAAAGTTCGACAGATCACGGGTCATCGTTTTTTATTTGAAAACTGATTTTTGGGAATATAGAAAAAATGATTCAAAATGTCATTTGGATTGTGCCTCATGTTGAATAACTACTTTTTCCAGCCTCACTGTGAACAAAATTGCCATTTTTACAGACTTTTCCTCCTACTCAGAAGCTTGTATTTTGATCAATTTCAGGCATTAAGATGACTTTAAACACACTTATTTTAGTTCCAAAAGTGAGAATTCACATGCAATAGTCATTTACAGTCAAAAGATTAAACAATAAAAAAATTGACCATTTCTATCCATCTGGAGAAAGTTCGACTGGTCAGGGGCCATCGTTTTTTATCCGAAAATGTATTTTTTGGACTGTTGAAAAATTGATTCAAAATGTCATTTGGACTGCGTCTCATGTTGAATAACTACTTTTTATAGCCTCACGGTGACCAAAATTGCCATTTTTACAGACTTTTCCTCCTACTCAGAAGCTTTTATTTCTACCAATTCCAGGTATTAAAATGAGTCTAAACACACTTATTTTAGTTTCAAAAGCGATAATTCACATGCAATAGTCATTTACAGTCAAAAGACAAAACATTAAAAAAACTTACCTTTTCTGACCATATGGTCAAAGTTCGACAGGTCGAGGGTCATCTTTTTTCATCAGAAAATAGATTTTTTGGACTGTAGAAAAAATGATTCAAAATGTAAATTGGATTGTGCCTGATGTTGCATAAGCACTTTTTAAACCTCATAGTGAACAAAATTGCCATTCTTACAGACTTTTCCTCCTACTCAGAAGCTTTGACCAATATCAGACATTAAAATGACTTAAACACACTTATTTTAGTTCCAAATGCGAACATTCACATGCAATAGTCATTTACAGTCAAAAGATTAAACATTAAAAAATTACCATTTTTCTTTGACAAAAAAACCCAGACCATTTCTGACCATCTGGAGAAAGTTCGACGGGTCACGGGTCATCTTTTTTAATCAGAAAATTGATTTTTGGGAGTGTAGAAAAAATGATTCAAAATGTTAATTGGATTGTGCCTTATGTTGCATAAGCACTTTTTAAACCTCACAGTGACCAAAATTTCAATTTTTACAGACTTTTACTTACTCAGAGGCTTCGATTTCGACCAATTTCAGGCATTAAAATTACTCTAAACACACTTATTTTAGTTCCAAATGAGATAATTCACAAGCAATAGTCATTTACAGTCAAAAGATTAAACATTAAAAAATGACCTTTTGTGAGCAGCTGGAGACATTTCGACAGATCACGGGTCATCGTTTTTCATTAGAAAATTGATTTTTTGGACTGTAGAAAAATTGATTCAAAATGTCAATTGAATTGTACCTCATGTTGAATAACCCCTTTTTAAAGCCCCAAAGTGACCAAAATTGCCATTTTTACTGACTTTTCCTCCTACTCAGAAGCTTCCATTACGACCAATTTCAGGCATTAAAATAACTCTAATCACACTTATTTTAGTTCCAAAAGTGACAATTCACATGCAATTGTCATTTACAGTCAAAAGAAAAAACATTAAAAAATTACCATTTCTGACCATCTGGAGAAAGTTCGACAGGTCACGGGTCATCGTTTTTCATCAGAAAATTGATCTTTTGGACTTTTGAAAAATTGATTCAAAATGTCATTTGGATTGTGCCTCCTGTTGAATAACTACTTTTTAATGCCTCACTGTGACCAAAATTGCCAATTTTACAGACTTTTCCTCCTACTCAGAAGCTTCTATTTTGACGAATTTCAGGCATTAAAATGATTCTAATCACACTTATTTTAGTTCCAAAAGTGATAATTCACATGCAATAGTCATTTACAGTCAAAACACAAAACAATAAAAAGCTTACCATTTCTGACCATCTGGAGAAAGTTCGACAGGTAACGCACGGGTCATCGTTTTTCATCCGAAAATTGATTTTTTGGGCTGTAGAAAAATTGATTCAAAATGTCATTTGGATTGTGTCTCATGTTGAATAACTACTTTTTCATGCCTCACTGTGAACAAAATTGCCATTTTTACAGACTTTTCCTCCTACTCAGAAGCTTTTATTTTGACCAATTTCAGGCATTAAGATGACTCTAAACACACTTATCTTAGTTCCAAAAGTGATAATTCACATGCAATAGCCGTTTACAGTCAAAAGACAAAACATTGAAAATTTACCATTTCTAACCCTGTGGAGAAAGTTCGACAGGTCATGGGTCATCGTTTTTCATCCGAAAATTGATTTTTTGGACTGTAGAAAAATTGATTCAAAATGTCACTTGGATTGTGCGCATGTTGAATCACTACTTTTTCAAGCCTCACTGTCTCCAAACTTGCCGTTGTTACAGACTTTTCCTCCTACTCAGAAGCTTCTATTTTGACCATTAAAATTACTCTAAACACACTTATTTTAGTTTCAAAAGTGATAATTCACATGCAATAGTCATTTACAGTCGATACATAAAAGATAAAAAAATTACCATTTCTGACCATCTGGAGAAAGTTCGACAGGTTTGGGGTCATCGTTTTTCATCAGAAAATTGATTTTTGGGACTGTAGAAAAAATGATTGAAAATCTCAATTGGATTGTGCCTCATGTTGAATAACTACTTTTTATAGCTTCACTGTGACCAAAATTGTCATTTTTACTGACTTTTCCTCCTACTCAGAAGCTTCTATTTTGACCAATTTCAGGCATTAAAATGACTCTAAACACACTTATTTTAATTCCAAATGTGATAATTCACATGCAATAGTCATTTACAGTCAAAAGACAAAACATTAAAAAATTACCATTTCTGACCATGTGGTCAAAGTTCGACAGGTCACAGTTCATCTTCTTTAATCAGAAAATTGATTTTTGGGACTGTAGAAAAAATGATTCAAAATGTCAATTGGATTGTGCCTTATGTTGCATAAGCACGTTTAAACCTCACAGTGACCAAAATTTCAATTTTTACAGACTTTTACTTACTCAGAGGCTTCGATTTCGACCAATTTCAGGCATTAAAATGACTCTAAACACACTTATTTTAGTTCCAAATGAGATAGTTCACAAGCAATTGTCATTTACAGTCAAAAGATTAAACATTAAAAAATGACCTTTTGTGACCAGCTGGAGACAGTTCGACAGATCACGGGTCATCGTTTTTCATTAGAAAATTGATTTTTTGGACTGTAGAAAAATTGATTCAAAATGTCAATTGAATTGTGCCTCATGTTGAATAACCCCTTTTAAAAGCCTCTTTGTGACCAAAATTGCTATTTTTACAGACTTTTCCTCCTACTCAGAAGCTTCTATTTCTATGAATTTCAGGCATTAAAATGACTCTGAAAACGCTTATTTTAGTTCCAAAAGTGATAATTCATATGCAACAGTCATTTACAGTCAAAAGACAAAACATTAAAAAATTACCATTTCTGACCATGTGGTCAAAGTTCGACAGGTCACGGGTCACCTTTTCTAATCAGAAAATTGATTTTTGGGACTGTAGAAAAAATTATTCAAAATGTCAATTGGATTGTGCCTTATGTTGCATAAGCACTTTTTAAACCTCACAATGACCAAAATTTCCATTTTTAAAGACTTTCACTTCTACTCAGAGGCTTCGATTTCCACCAATTTGAGGCATTAAAATGACTCTAAACACACTTATTTTAGTTCCAAATGAGATAATTCAGAAGCAATAGTCATTTGCGGTCAAAAGATTAAACATTAAAAAATGACCATTTCTGACCAGCTGGAGAAAGTTCGACAGATCACGGGTCATCATTTTTCATCAGAAAATTGATTTTTTGGACTGTAGAAAAATTGATTCAAAATGTCATTTGGATTGTGCGCATGTTGAATCACTACTTTTTCAAGCTTCACTGTCTCCAAAATTGCCATTGTTACAGACTTTTCCTCCTACTCAGAAGCTTCTATTTTGACCAATTTCAGGCATTAAAATTACTCTAAACACACTTATTTTAGTTTCAAAAGTGATAATTCACATGCAATAGTCATTTACAGTCAAAAGACAAAACATTAAAAAATTACAATTTCTGACCATGTGGTCAAAGTTCGACAGGTCACGGGTCATCTTTTCTAATCAGAAAATTGATTTTTGGGACTGTAGAAAAAATGATTCAAAATGTCAATTGGATTCTGCCTCATGTTCAATAACCACTTTTAAACTTCACAGTGACCAAAACTGCCCTTTTTACAGACTTTTCCTCCTACTCAGAAGCTTCTATTTCGACCAATTTCAAGCATTAAAATGACTCTAAACACACTTATTTTAGTTCCAAAAGTGAGAATTCACATGAAATAGTAATTTACAGTCAAAAGATTAAACATTAAAAAAATGACCATTTCTGAGCAGCTGGAGAAAGTTCGACAGATCACGGGTCATCGTTTTTTATTTGAAAACTGATTTTTGGGAATATAGAAAAAATGATTCAAAATGTCATTTGGATTGTGCCTCATGTTGAATAACTACTTTTTCCAGCCTCACTGTGAACAAAATTGCCATTTTTACAGACTTTTCCTCCTACTCAGAAGCTTGTATTTTGATCAATTTCAGGCATTAAGATGACTTTAAACACACTTATTTTAGTTCCAAAAGTGAGAATTCACATGCAATAGTCATTTACAGTCAAAAGATTAAACAATAAAACAATTGACCATTTCTATCCATCTGGAGAAAGTTCGACTGGTCAGGGGCCATCGTTTTTTATCCGAAAATGTATTTTTTGGACTGTTGAAAAATTGATTCAAAATGTCATTTGGACTGCGTCTCATGTTGAATAACTACTTTTTATAGCCTCACGGTGACCAAAATTGCCATTTTTACAGACTTTTCCTCCTACTCAGAAGCTTCTATTCTACCAATTCCAGGCATTAAAATGAGTCTAAACACACTTATTTTAGTTTCAAAAGCGATAATTCACATGCAATAGTCATTTACAGTCAAAAGACAAAACATTAAAAAAATTACCATTTCTGACCATATGGTCAAAGTTCGACAGGTCGAGGGTCATCTTTTTTCATCAGAAAATAGATTTTTTGGACTGTAGAAAAAATGATTCAAAATGTAAATTGGATTGTGCCTCATGTTGCATAAGCACTTTTTAAACCTCATAGTGAACAAAATTGCCATTCTTACAGACTTTTCCTCCTACTCAGAAGCTTTGACCAATATCAGACATTAAAATGACTTAAACACACTTATTTTAGTTCCAAATGCGAACATTCACATGCAATAGTCATTTACAGTCAAAAGATTAAACATTAAAAAATTACCATTTTTCTTTGACAAAAAAAACCAGACCATTTCTGACCATCTGGAGAAAGTTCGACGGGTCACGGGTCATCTTTTTTAATCAGAAAATTGATTTTTGGGAGTGTAGAAAAAATGATTCAAAATGTTAATTGGATTGTGCCTTATGTTGCATAAGCACTTTTTAAACCTCACAGTGACCAAAATTTCAATTTTTACAGACTTTTACTTACTCAGAGGCTTCGATTTCGACCAATTTCAGGCATTAAAATGACTCTAAACACACTTATTTTAGTTCCAAATGAGATAATTCACAAGCAATAGTCATTTACAGTCAAAAGATTAAACATTAAAAAATGACCTTTTGTGACCAGATGGAGACAGTTCGACAGATCACGGGTCATCGTTTTTCATTAGAAAATTGATTTTTTGGACTGTAGAAAAATTGATTCAAAATGTCAATTGAATTGTGCCTCATGTTGAATAACCCCTTTTTAAAGCCCCAAAGTGACCAAAATTGCCATTTTTACTGACTTTTCCTCCCTCTCAGAAGCTTCCATTACGACCAATTTCAGGCATTAAAATAACTCTAATCACACTTATTTTAGTTCCAAAAGTGACAATTCACATGCAATTGTCATTTACAGTCAAAAGAAAAAACATTAAAAAATTACCATTTCTGACCATCTGGAGAAAGTTCGACAGGTCACGGGTCATCGTTTTTCATCAGAAAATTGATTTTTTGGACTGTTGAAAAATTGATTCAAAATGTCATTTGGATTGTGCCTCATGTTGAATAACTACTTTTTAATGCCTCACTGTGACCAAAATTGCCAATTTTACAGACTTTTCCTCCTACTCAGAAGCTTCTATTTTGACGAATTTCAGGCATTAAAATGATTCTAATCACACTTATTTTAGTTCCAAAAGTGATAATTCACATGCAATAGTCATTTACAGTCAAAACACAAAACAATAAAAAGCTTACCATTTCTGACCATCTGGAGAAAGTTCGACAGGTAACGCACGGGTCATCGTTTTTCATCCGAAAATTGATTTTTTGGGCTGTAGAAAAATTGATTCAAAATGTCATTTGGATTGTGTCTCATGTTGAATAACTACTTTTTCATGCCTCACTGTGAACAAAATTGCCATTTTTACAGACTTTTCCTCCTACTCAGAAGCTTTTATTTTGACCAATTTCAGGCATTAAGATGACTCTAAACACACTTATCTTAGTTCCAAAAGTGATAATTCACATGCAATAGCCGTTTACAGTCAAAAGACAAAACATTAAAAATTTACCATTTCTAACCATGTGGAGAAAGTTCGACAGGTCATGGGTCATCGTTTTTCATCCGAAAATTGATTTTTTGGACTGTAGAAAAATTGATTCAAAATGTCACTTGGATTGTGCGCATGTTGAATCACTACTTTTTCAAGCCTCACTGTCTCCAAACTTGCCATTGTTACAGACTTTTCCTCCTACTCAGAAGCTTCTATTTTGACCATTAAAATTACTCTAAACACACTTATTTTAGTTTCAAAAGTGATAATTCACATGCAATAGTCATTTACAGTCGATACATAAAAGATAAAAAAATTACCATTTCTGACCATCTGGAGAAAGTTCGACAGGTTTGGGGTCATCGTTTTTCATCAGAAAATTGATTTTTGGGACTGTAGAAAAAATGATTGAAAATCTCAATTGGATTGTGCCTCATGTTGAATAACTACTTTTTATAGCTTCACTGTGACCAAAATTGTCATTTTTACTGACTTTTCCTCCTACTCAGAAGCTTCTATTTTGACCAATTGCAGGCATTAAAATGACTCTAAACACACTTATTTTAATTCCAAATGTGATAATTCACATGCAATAGTCATTTACAGTCAAAAGACAAAACATTAAAAAATTACCATTTCTGACCATGTGGTCAAAGTTCGACAGGTCACGGGTCATCTTTTCTAATCAGAAAATTGATTTTTGGGACTGTAGAAAAAATTATTCAAAATGTCAATTGGATTGTGCCTTATGTTGCATAAGCACTTTTTAAACCTCACAATGACCAAAATTTCCATTTTTAAAGACTTTCACTTCTACTCAGAGGCTTCGATTTCGACCAATTTCAGGCATTAAAATGACTCTAAACACACTTATTTTAGTTCCAAATGAGATAATTCAGAAGCAATAGTCATTTGCGGTCAAAAGATTAAACATTAAAAAATGACCATTTCTGACCAGCTGGAGAAAGTTCGACAGATCACGGGTCATCATTTTTCATCAGAAAATGGATTTTTTGGACTGTAGAAAAATTGATTCAAAATGTCATTTGGATTGTGCGCGTGTTGAATCACTACTTTTTCAAGCCTCACTGTCTCCAAAATTGCCATTGTTACAGACTTTTCCTCCTACTCAGAAGCTTCTATTTTGACCAATTTCAGGCATTAAAATTACTCTAAACACACTTATTTTAGTTTCAAAAGTGATAATTCACATGCAATAGTCATTTACAGTCAAAAGACAAAACATTAAAAAATTACAATTTCTGACCATGTGGTCAAAGTTCGACAGGTCACGGGTCATCTTTTCTAATCAGAAAATTGATTTTTGGGACTGTAGAAAAAATGATTCAAAATGTCAATTGGATTCTGCCTCATGTTCAATAACCACTTTTAAACTTCACAGTGACCAAAACTGCCCTTTTTACAGACTTTTCCTCCTACTCAGAAGCTTCTATTTCGACCAATTTCAAGCATTAAAATGACTCTAAACACACTTATTTTAGTTCCAAAAGTGAGAATTCACATGAAATAGTAATTTACAGTCAAAAGATTAAACATTAAAAAAATGACCATTTCTGAGCAGCTGGAGAAAGTTCGACAGATCACGGGTCATCGTTTTTTATTTGAAAACTGATTTTTGGGAATATAGAAAAAATGATTCAAAATGTCATTTGGATTGTGCCTCATGTTGAATAACTACTTTTTCCAGCCTCACTGTGAACAAAATTGCCATTTTTACAGACTTTTCCTCCTACTCAGAAGCTTGTATTTTGATCAATTTCAGGCATTAAGATGACTTTAAACACACTTATTTTAGTTCCAAAAGTGAGAATTCACATGCAATAGTCATTTACAGTCAAAAGATTAAACAATAAAACAATTGACCATTTCTATCCATCTGGAGAAAGTTCGACTGGTCAGGGGCCATCGTTTTTTATCCGAAAATGTATTTTTTGGACTGTTGAAAAATTGATTCAAAATGTCATTTGGACTGCGTCTCATGTTGAATAACTACTTTTTATAGCCTCACGGTGACCAAAATTGCCATTTTTACAGACTTTTCCTCCTACTCAGAAGCTTCTATTCTACCAATTCCAGGCATTAAAATGAGTCTAAACACACTTATTTTAGTTTCAAAAGCGATAATTCACATGCAATAGTCATTTACAGTCAAAAGACAAAACATTAAAAAAATTACCATTTCTGACCATATGGTCAAAGTTCGACAGGTCGAGGGTCATCTTTTTTCATCAGAAAATAGATTTTTTGGACTGTAGAAAAAATGATTCAAAATGTAAATTGGATTGTGCCTCATGTTGCATAAGCACTTTTTAAACCTCATAGTGAACAAAATTGCCATTCTTACAGACTTTTCCTCCTACTCAGAAGCTTTGACCAATATCAGACATTAAAATGACTTAAACACACTTATTTTAGTTCCAAATGCGAACATTCACATGCAATAGTCATTTACAGTCAAAAGATTAAACATTAAAAAATTACCATTTTTCTTTGACAAAAAAAACCAGACCATTTCTGACCATCTGGAGAAAGTTCGACGGGTCACGGGTCATCTTTTTTAATCAGAAAATTGATTTTTGGGAGTGTAGAAAAAATGATTCAAAATGTTAATTGGATTGTGCCTTATGTTGCATAAGCACTTTTTAAACCTCACAGTGACCAAAATTTCAATTTTTACAGACTTTTACTTACTCAGAGGCTTCGATTTCGACCAATTTCAGGCATTAAAATGACTCTAAACACACTTATTTTAGTTCCAAATGAGATAATTCACAAGCAATAGTCATTTACAGTCAAAAGATTAAACATTAAAAAATGACCTTTTGTGACCAGATGGAGACAGTTCGACAGATCACGGGTCATCGTTTTTCATTAGAAAATTGATTTTTTGGACTGTAGAAAAATTGATTCAAAATGTCAATTGAATTGTGCCTCATGTTGAATAACCCCTTTTTAAAGCCCCAAAGTGACCAAAATTGCCATTTTTACTGACTTTTCCTCCCTCTCAGAAGCTTCCATTACGACCAATTTCAGGCATTAAAATAACTCTAATCACACTTATTTTAGTTCCAAAAGTGACAATTCACATGCAATTGTCATTTACAGTCAAAAGAAAAAACATTAAAAAATTACCATTTCTGACCATCTGGAGAAAGTTCGACAGGTCACGGGTCATCGTTTTTCATCAGAAAATTGATTTTTTGGACTGTTGAAAAATTGATTCAAAATGTCATTTGGATTGTGCCTCATGTTGAATAACTACTTTTTAATGCCTCACTGTGACCAAAATTGCCAATTTTACAGACTTTTCCTCCTACTCAGAAGCTTCTATTTTGACGAATTTCAGGCATTAAAATGATTCTAATCACACTTATTTTAGTTCCAAAAGTGATAATTCACATGCAATAGTCATTTACAGTCAAAACACAAAACAATAAAAAGCTTACCATTTCTGACCATCTGGAGAAAGTTCGACAGGTAACGCACGGGTCATCGTTTTTCATCCGAAAATTGATTTTTTGGGCTGTAGAAAAATTGATTCAAAATGTCATTTGGATTGTGTCTCATGTTGAATAACTACTTTTTCATGCCTCACTGTGAACAAAATTGCCATTTTTACAGACTTTTCCTCCTACTCAGAAGCTTTTATTTTGACCAATTTCAGGCATTAAGATGACTCTAAACACACTTATCTTAGTTCCAAAAGTGATAATTCACATGCAATAGCCGTTTACAGTCAAAAGACAAAACATTAAAAATTTACCATTTCTAACCATGTGGAGAAAGTTCGACAGGTCATGGGTCATCGTTTTTCATCCGAAAATTGATTTTTTGGACTGTAGAAAAATTGATTCAAAATGTCACTTGGATTGTGCGCATGTTGAATCACTACTTTTTCAAGCCTCACTGTCTCCAAACTTGCCATTGTTACAGACTTTTCCTCCTACTCAGAAGCTTCTATTTTGACCATTAAAATTACTCTAAACACACTTATTTTAGTTTCAAAAGTGATAATTCACATGCAATAGTCATTTACAGTCGATACATAAAAGATAAAAAAATTACCATTTCTGACCATCTGGAGAAAGTTCGACAGGTTTGGGGTCATCGTTTTTCATCAGAAAATTGATTTTTGGGACTGTAGAAAAAATGATTGAAAATCTCAATTGGATTGTGCCTCATGTTGAATAACTACTTTTTATAGCTTCACTGTGACCAAAATTGTCATTTTTACTGACTTTTCCTCCTACTCAGAAGCTTCTATTTTGACCAATTGCAGGCATTAAAATGACTCTAAACACACTTATTTTAATTCCAAATGTGATAATTCACATGCAATAGTCATTTACAGTCAAAAGACAAAACATTAAAAAATTACCATTTCTGACCATGTGGTCAAAGTTCGACAGGTCACGGGTCATCTTTTCTAATCAGAAAATTGATTTTTGGGACTGTAGAAAAAATTATTCAAAATGTCAATTGGATTGTGCCTTATGTTGCATAAGCACTTTTTAAACCTCACAATGACCAAAATTTCCATTTTTAAAGACTTTCACTTCTACTCAGAGGCTTCGATTTCGACCAATTTCAGGCATTAAAATGACTCTAAACACACTTATTTTAGTTCCAAATGAGATAATTCAGAAGCAATAGTCATTTGCGGTCAAAAGATTAAACATTAAAAAATGACCATTTCTGACCAGCTGGAGAAAGTTCGACAGATCACGGGTCATCATTTTTCATCAGAAAATGGATTTTTTGGACTGTAGAAAAATTGATTCAAAATGTCATTTGGATTGTGCGCGTGTTGAATCACTACTTTTTCAAGCCTCACTGTCTCCAAAATTGCCATTGTTACAGACTTTTCCTCCTACTCAGAAGCTTCTATTTTGACCAATTTCAGGCATTAAAATTACTCTAAACACACTTATTTTAGTTTCAAAAGTGATAATTCACATGCAATAGTCATTTACAGTCAAAAGACAAAACATTAAAAAATTACAATTTCTGACCATGTGGTCAAAGTTCGACATGTCACGGGTCATCTTTTCTAATCAGAAAATTGATTTTTGGGACTGTAGAAAAAATGATTCAAAATGTTAATTGGATTCTGCCTCATGTTCAATAACCACTTTTAAACTTCACAGTGACCAAAACTGCCATTTTTACAGACTTTTCCTCCTACTCAGAAGCTTCTATTTTGACCAATTTCAAGCATTAAAATGACTCTAAACACACTTATTTTAGTTCCAAAAGTGAGAATTCACATGAAATAGTAATTTACAGTCAAAAGATTAAACATTAAAAAAATGACCATTTCTGAGCAGCTGGAGAAAGTTCGACAGATCACAGGTCATCGTTTTTTATTTGAAAACTGATTTTTGGGAATATAGAAAAAATGATTCAAAATGTCATTTGGATTGTGCCTCATGTTGAATAACTACTTTTTATAGCTTCACTGTGAACAAAATTGCCATTTTTACAGACTTTTCCTCCTACTCAGAAGCTTGTATTTTGATCAATTTCAGGCATTAAGATGACTTTAAACACACCTATTTTAGTTCCAAAAGTGAGAATTCACATGCAATAGTCATTTACAGTCAAAAGATTAAACAATAAAAAAATTTACCATTTCTATCAATCTGGAGAAAGTCCGACTGGTCAGGGGCCATCGTTTTTTATCCGAAAATGTATTTTTTGGACTGTTGAAAAATTGATTCAAAATGTCATTTGGACTGCGTCTCATGTTGAATAACTACTTTTTATAGCCTCACGGTGACCAAAATTGCCATTTTTACAGACTTTTCCTCCTACTCAGAAGCTTCTATTTCTACCAATTCCAGGCATTAAAATGAGTCTAAACACACTTATTTTAGTTTCAAAAGCGATAATTCACATGCAATAGTCATTTACAGTCAAAAGACAAAACATTAAAAAAATTACCATTTCTGACCATATGGTCAAAGGTCGACAGGTCGAGGGTCATCTTTTTTCATCAGAAAATAGATTTTTTGGACTGTAGAAAAAATGATTCAAAATGTAAATTGGAATGTGCCTCATGTTGCATAAGCACTTTTTAAACCTCATAGTGAACAAAATTGCCATTCTTACAGACTTTTCCTCCTACTCAGAAGCTTTGACCAATATCAGACATTAAAATGACTTAAACACACTTATTTTAGTTCCAAATGCGAACATTCACATGCAATAGTCATTTACAGTCAAAAGATTAAACATTAAAAAATTACCATTTTTCTTTGACAAAAAAAACCAGACCATTTCTGACCATCTGGAGAAAGTTCGACGGGTCACGGGTCATCTTTTTTAATCAGAAAATTGATTTTTGGGAGTGTAGAAAAAATGATTCAAAATGTTAATTGGATTGTGCCTTATGTTGCATAAGCACTTTTTAAACCTCACAGTGACCAAAATTTCAATTTTTACAGACTTTTACTAACTCAGAGGCTTCGATTTCGACCAATTTCAGGCATTAAAATGACTCTAAACACACTTATTTTAGTTCCAAATGAGATAATTCACAAGCAATAGTCATTTACAGTCAAAAGATTAAACATTAAAAAATGACCTTTTGTGACCAGCTGGAGACAGTTCGACAGATCACGGGTCATCGTTTTTCATTAGAAAATTGATTTTTTGGACTGTAGAAAAATTGATTCAAAATGTCAATTGAATTGTGCCTCATGTTGAATAACCCCTTTTTAAAGCCCCAAAGTGACCAAAATTGCCATTTTTACTGACTTTTCCTCCTACTCAGAAGCTTCCATCACGACCAATTTCAGGCATTAAAATAACTCTAATCACACTTATTTTAGTTCCAAAAGTGACAATTCACATGCAATTGTCATTTACAGTCAAAAGAAAAAACATTAAAAAATTACCATTTCTGACCATCTGGAGAAACTTTGACAGGTCATGGGTCATCGTTTTTCATCAGAAAATTGATTTTTTGGACTGTTGAAAAATTGATTCAAAATGTCATTTGGATTGTGCCTCATGTTGAATAACTACTTTTTAATGCCTCACTGTGCCAAAATTGCCAATTTTACAGACTTTTCCTCCTACTCAGAAGCTTCTATTTTGACGAATTTCAGGCATTAAAATGATTCTAATCACACTTATTTTAGTTCCAAAAGTGATAATTCACATGCAATAGTCATTTACAGTCAAAACACAAAACAATAAAAAGCTTACCATTTCTGACCATCTGGAGAAAGTTCGACAGGTAACGCACGGGTCATCGTTTTTCATCCGAAAATTGATTTTTTGGGCTGTAGAAAAATTGATTCAAAATGTCATTTGGATTGTGTCTCATGTTGAATAACTACTTTTTCATGCCTCACTGTGAACAAAATTGCCATTTTTACAGACTTTTCCTCCTACTCAGAAGCTTTTATTTTGACCAATTTCAGGCATTAAGATGACTCTAAACACACTTATCTTAGTTCCAAAAGTGATAATTCACATGCAATAGCCGTTTACAGTCAAAAGACAAAACATTAAAAATTTACCATTTCTAACCATGTGGAGAAAGTTCGACAGGTCATGGGTCATCGTTTTTCATCCGAAAATTGATTTTTTTGACTGTAGAAAAATTGATTCAAAATGTCACTTGGATTGTGCGCATGTTGAATCACTACTTTTTCAAGCCTCACTGTCTCCAAACTTGCCATTGTTACAGACTTTTCCTCCTACTCAGACGCTTCTATTTTGCCCATTAAAATTACTCTAAACACACTTATTTTAGTTTCAAAAGTGATAATTCACATGCAATAGTCATTTACAGTCGATACATAAAAGGTAAAAAAAATTACCATTTCTGACCATCTGGAGAAAGTTCGACAGGTTTGGGGTCATCGTTTTTCATCAGAAAATTGATTTTTGGGACTGTAGAAAAAATGATTGAAAATCTCAATTGGATTGTGCCTCATGTTGAATAACTACTTTTTATAGCTTCACTGTGACCAAAATTGTCATTTTTACTGACTTTTCCTCCTACTCAGAAGCTTCTATTTTGACCAATTTCAGGCATTAAAATGACTCTAAACACACTTATTTTAATTCCAAATGTGATAATTCACATGCAATAGTCATTTACAGTCAAAAGACAAAACATTAAAAAATTACCATTTCTGACCATGTGGTCAAAGTTCGACAGGTCACAGTTCATCTTTTTTAATCAGAAAATTGATTTTGGGGACTGTAAAAAAATGATTCAAAATGTCAATTGGATTGTGCCTTATGTTGCATAAGCACGTTTATACCTCACAGTGACCAAAATTTCAATTTTTACAGACTTTTACTTACTCAGAGGCTTCGATTTTGACCAATTTCAGGCATTAAAATGACTCTAAACACACTTATTTTAGTTCCAAATGAGATAGTTTACAAGCAATTGTCATTTACAGTCAAAAGATTAAACATTAAAAAATGACCTTTTGTGACCAGCTGGAGACAGTTCGACAAACCCAGGGTTCAGCGTTTTTCATTAGAAAATTGATTTTTTGGACTGTAGAAAAATTGATTCAAAATGTCAATTGAATTGTGCCTCATGTTGAATAACCCCTTTTAAAAGCCTCTCTGTGACCAAAATTGCTATTTTTACAGACTTTTCCTCCTACTCAGAAGCTTCTATTTCTATGAATTTCAGGCATTAAAATGACTCTAAAAACGCTTATTTTAGTTCCAAAAGTGATAATTCATATGCAACAGTCATTTACAGTCAAAAGACAAAACATTAAAAAATTACCATTTCTGACCATGTGGTCAAAGTTCGACAGGTCACGGGTCATCTTTTCTAATCAGAAAATTGATTTTTGGGACTGTAGAAAAAATTATTCAAAATGTCAATTGGATTGTGCCTTATGTTGCATAAGCACTTTTTAAACCTCACAATGACCAAAATTTCCATTTTTAAAGACTTTCACTTCTACTCAGAGGCTTCGATTTCGACCAATTTCAGGCATTAAAATGACTCTAAACACACTTATTTTAGTTCCAAATGAGATAATTCAGAAGCAATAGTCATTTGCGGTCAAAAGATTAAACATTAAAAAATGACCATTTCTGACCAGCTGGAGAAAGTTCGAAAGATCACGGGTCATCATTTTTCATCAGAAAATTGATTTTTGGGAATATAGAAAAAATTATTCAAAATGTCAACTGGATTCTGCCCCATGTTGAATAACCACTTTTAAAAGCCTCTCTGTGACCAAAATTGCTATTTTTACAGACTTTTCCTCCTACTCAGAAGCTTCTATTTCGACGAATTTCAGGCATTAAAATGATTCTAATCACACTTATTTTAGTTCCAAAAGTGATAATTCACATGCAATAGTCATTTACAGTCAAAACACAAAACAATAAAAAGCTTACCATTTCTGACCATCTGGAGAAAGTTCGACAGGTAACGCACGGGTCATCGTTTTTCATCCGAAAATTGATTTTTTGGGCTGTAGAAAAATTGATTCAAAATGTCATTTGGATTGTGTCTCATGTTGAATAACTACTTTTTAATGCCTCACTGTGCCAAAATTGCCAATTTTACAGACTTTTCCTCCTACTCAGAAGCTTCTATTTTGACGAATTTCAGGCATTAAAATGATTCTAATCACACTTATTTTAGTTCCAAAAGTGATAATTCACATGCAATAGTCATTTACAGTCAAAACACAAAACAATAAAAAGCTTACCATTTCTGACCATCTGGAGAAAGTTCGACAGGTAACGCACGGGTCATCGTTTTTCATCCGAAAATTGATTTTTTGGGCTGTAGAAAAATTGATTCAAAATGTCATTTGGATTGTGTCTCATGTTGAATAACTACTTTTTCATGCCTCACTGTGAACAAAATTGCCATTTTTACAGACTTTTCCTCCTACTCAGAAGCTTTTATTTTGACCAATTTCAGGCATTAAGATGACTCTAAACACACTTATCTTAGTTCCAAAAGTGATAATTCACATGCAATAGCCGTTTACAGTCAAAAGACAAAACATTAAAAATTTACCATTTCTAACCATGTGGAGAAAGTTCGACAGGTCATGGGTCATCGTTTTTCATCCGAAAATTGATTTTTTTGACTGTAGAAAAATTGATTCAAAATGTCACTTGGATTGTGCGCATGTTGAATCACTACTTTTTCAAGCCTCACTGTCTCCAAACTTGCCATTGTTACAGACTTTTCCTCCTACTCAGACGCTTCTATTTTGCCCATTAAAATTACTCTAAACACACTTATTTTAGTTTCAAAAGTGATAATTCACATGCAATAGTCATTTACAGTCGATACATAAAAGGTAAAAAAAATTACCATTTCTGACCATCTGGAGAAAGTTCGACAGGTTTGGGGTCATCGTTTTTCATCAGAAAATTGATTTTTGGGACTGTAGAAAAAATGATTGAAAATCTCAATTGGATTGTGCCTCATGTTGAATAACTACTTTTTATAGCTTCACTGTGACCAAAATTGTCATTTTTACTGACTTTTCCTCCTACTCAGAAGCTTCTATTTTGACCAATTTCAGGCATTAAAATGACTCTAAACACACTTATTTTAATTCCAAATGTGATAATTCACATGCAATAGTCATTTACAGTCAAAAGACAAAACATTAAAAAATTACCATTTCTGACCATGTGGTCAAAGTTCGACAGGTCACAGTTCATCTTTTTTAATCAGAAAATTGATTTTGGGGACTGTAAAAAAATGATTCAAAATGTCAATTGGATTGTGCCTTATGTTGCATAAGCACGTTTATACCTCACAGTGACCAAAATTTCAATTTTTACAGACTTTTACTTACTCAGAGGCTTCGATTTTGACCAATTTCAGGCATTAAAATGACTCTAAACACACTTATTTTAGTTCCAAATGAGATAGTTTACAAGCAATTGTCATTTACAGTCAAAAGATTAAACATTAAAAAATGACCTTTTGTGACCAGCTGGAGACAGTTCGACAAACCCAGGGTTCAGCGTTTTTCATTAGAAAATTGATTTTTTGGACTGTAGAAAAATTGATTCAAAATGTCAATTGAATTGTGCCTCATGTTGAATAACCCCTTTTAAAAGCCTCTCTGTGACCAAAATTGCTATTTTTACAGACTTTTCCTCCTACTCAGAAGCTTCTATTTCTATGAATTTCAGGCATTAAAATGACTCTAAAAACGCTTATTTTAGTTCCAAAAGTGATAATTCATATGCAACAGTCATTTACAGTCAAAAGACAAAACATTAAAAAATTACCATTTCTGACCATGTGGTCAAAGTTCGACAGGTCACGGGTCATCTTTTCTAATCAGAAAATTGATTTTTGGGACTGTAGAAAAAATTATTCAAAATGTCAATTGGATTGTGCCTTATGTTGCATAAGCACTTTTTAAACCTCACAATGACCAAAATTTCCATTTTTAAAGACTTTCACTTCTACTCAGAGGCTTCGATTTCGACCAATTTCAGGCATTAAAATGACTCTAAACACACTTATTTTAGTTCCAAATGAGATAATTCAGAAGCAATAGTCATTTGCGGTCAAAAGATTAAACATTAAAAAATGACCATTTCTGACCAGCTGGAGAAAGTTCGAAAGATCACGGGTCATCATTTTTCATCAGAAAATTGATTTTTGGGAATATAGAAAAAATTATTCAAAATGTCAACTGGATTCTGCCCCATGTTGAATAACCACTTTTAAAAGCCTCTCTGTGACCAAAATTGCTATTTTTACAGACTTTTCCTCCTACTCAGAAGCTTCTATTTCGACGAATTTCAGGCATTAAAATGACTCTAAAAACACTTATTTTAGTTCCAAAAGTGATAATTCATATGCAATAGTCATTTGCAGTCAAAAGAATAAACATTAAAAAATGACCATTTCTGACCATCTGGAGAAACTTTGACAGGTCATCGTTTTTCATCAGAAAATTGATTTTTTGGACTGTTGAAAAATTGATTCAAAATGTCATTTGGATTGTGCCTCATGTTGAATAACTAATTTTTAAAGCCTCACTGTGACCATGATTGCCATTTTTACAGACTTTTCCTCCTACTCAGAAGCTTCTGTTTCAACCAATTTCAGGCATTAAAATTAATCTAAACACACTTATTTTAGTTCCGAAAGCGATAATTCACATGCAATAGTCATTTACAGTCAAAAGATTAAACATTAAAAAATGACCATTTCTGACCATCTGGAGAAAGTTTGACAGGTCACGGGTCATCGTTTTTCATCAAAAAACTGATTTTTTGGACTGTAGAAAAATTGATTCAAAATGTCATTTGGATTGTGAGCATGTTGAATCACTACTTTTTCAAGCCTCACTGTCTCCAAAATTGCCATTTTTACAGACTTTTCCTCCTACTCAGAAGCTTTTATTTTGACCAATTTCAGGCATTAAGATGACTCTAAACACACTTATCTTAGTTCCAAAAGTGATAATTCACATGCAATAGCCGTTTACAGTCAAAAGACAAAACATTAAAAATTTACCATTTCTAACCATGTGGAGAAAGTTCGACAGGTCATGGGTCATCGTTTTTCATCCGAAAATTGATTTTTTGGACTGTAGAAAAATTGATTCAAAATGTCACTTGGATTGTGCGCATGTTGAATCACTACTTTTTCAAGCCTCACTGTCTCCAAACTTGCCATTGTTACAGACTTTTCCTCCTACTCAGAAGCTTCTATTTTGACCATTAAAATTACTCTAAACACACTTATTTTAGTTTCAAAAGTGATATTTCACATGCAATAGTCATTTACAGTCGATACATAAAAGATACAAAAATTACCATTTCTGACCATCTGGAGAAAGTTCGACAGGTTTGGGGTCATCGTTTTTCATCAGAATATTGATTTTTGGGACTGTAGAAAAAATGATTGAAAATCTCAATTGGATTGTGCCTCATGTTGAATAACTACTTTTTATAGCTTCACTGTGACCAAAATTGTCATTTTTACTGACTTTTCCTCCTACTCAGAAGCTTCTATTTTGACCAATTTCAGGCATTAAAATGACTCTAAACACACTTATTTTAATTCCAAATGTGATAATTCACATGCAATAGTCATTTACAGTCAAAAGACAAAACATTAAAAAATTACCATTTCTGACCATGTGGTCAAAGTTCGACAGGTCACAGTTCATCTTTTTTAATCAGAAAATTGATTTTGGGGACTGTAAAAAAATGATTCAAAATGTCAATTGGATTGTGCCTTATGTTGCATAAGCACGTTTATACCTCACAGTGACCAAAATTTCAATTTTTACAGACTTTTACTTACTCAGAGGCTTCGATTTTGACCAATTTCAGGCATTAAAATTACTCTAAACACACTTATTTTAGTTCCAAATGAGATAGTTTACAAGCAATTGTCATTTACAGTCAAAAGATTAAACATTAAAAAATGACCTTTTGTGACCAGCTGGAGACAGTTCGACAAACCCAGGGTTCAGCGTTTTTCATTAGAAAATTGATTTTTTGGACTGTAGAAAAATTGATTCAAAATGTCAATTGAATTGTGCCTCATGTTGAATAACCCCTTTTAAAAGCCTCTCTGTGACCAAAATTGCTATTTTTACAGACTTTTCCTCCTACTCAGAAGCTTCTATTTCTATGAATTTCAGGCATTAAAATGACTCTAAAAACGCTTATTTTAGTTCCAAAAGTGATAATTCATATGCAACAGTCATTTACAGTCAAAAGACAAAACATTAAAAAATTACCATTTCTGACCATGTGGTCAAAGTTCGACAGGTCACGGGTCATCTTTTCTAATCAGAAAATTGATTTTTGGGACTGTAGAAAAAATTATTCAAAATGTCAATTGGATTGTGCCTTATGTTGCATAAGCACTTTTTAAACCTCACAATGACCAAAATTTCCATTTTTAAAGACTTTCACTTCTACTCAGAGGCTTCGATTTCGACCAATTTCAGGCATTAAAATGACTCTAAACACACTTATTTTAGTTCCAAATGAGATAATTCAGAAGCAATAGTCATTTGCGGTCAAAAGATTAAACATTAAAAAATGACCATTTCTGACCAGCTGGAGAAAGTTCGAAAGATCACGGGTCATCATTTTTCATCAGAAAATTGATTTTTGGGAATATAGAAAAAATTATTCAAAATGTCAACTGGATTCTGCCTCATGTTGAATAACCACTTTTAAAAGCCTCTCTGTGACCAAAATTGCTATTTTTACAGACTTTTCCTCCTACTCAGAAGCTTCTATTTCGACGAATTTCAGGCATTAAAATGACTCTAAAAACACTTATTTTAGTTCCAAAAGTGATAATTCATATGCAATAGTCATTTGCAGTCAAAAGAATAAACATTAAAAAATGACCATTTCTGACCATCTGGAGAAACTTTGACAGGTCATCGTTTTTCATCAGAAAATTGATTTTTTGGACTGTTGAAAAATTGATTCAAAATGTCATTTGGATTGTGCCTCATGTTGAATAACTAATTTTTAAAGCCTCACTGTGACCATGATTGCCATTTTTACAGACTTTTCCTCCTACTCAGAAGCTTCTGTTTCAACCAATTTCAGGCATTAAAATTAATCTAAACACACTTATTTTAGTTCCGAAAGCGATAATTCACATGCAATAGTCATTTACAGTCAAAAGATTAAACATTAAAAAATGACCATTTCTGACCATCTGGAGAAAGTTTGACAGGTCACGGGTCATCGTTTTTCATCAAAAAACTGATTTTTTGGACAGTAGAAAAATTGATTCAAAATGTCATTTGGATTGTGAGCATGTTGAATCACTACTTTTTCAAGCCTCACTGTCTCCAAAATTGCCATTTTTACAGACTTTTCCTCCTACTCAGAAGCTTTTATTTTGACCAATTTCAGGCATTAAGATGACTCTAAACACACTTATCTTAGTTCCAAAAGTGATAATTCACATGCAATAGCCGTTTACAGTCAAAAGACAAAACATTAAAAATTTACCATTTCTAACCATGTGGAGAAAGTTCGACAGGTCATGGGTCATCGTTTTTCATCCGAAAATTGATTTTTTGGACTGTAGAAAAATTGATTCAAAATGTCACTTGGATTGTGCGCATGTTGAATCACTACTTTTTCAAGCCTCGCTGTCTCCAAACTTGCCATTGTTACAGACTTTTCCTCCTACTCAGAAGCTTCTATTTTGACCATTAAAATTACTCTAAACACACTTATTTTAGTTTCAAAAGTGATAATTCACATGCAATAGTCATTTACAGTCGATACATAAAAGATACAAAAATTACCATTTCTGACCATCTGGAGAAAGTTCGACAGGTTTGGGGTCATCGTTTTTCATCAGAATATTGATTTTTGGGACTGTAGAAAAAATGATTGAAAATCTCAATTGGATTGTGCCTCATGTTGAATAACTACTTTTTATAGCTTCACTGTGACCAAAATTGTCATTTTTACTGACTTTTCCTCCTACTCAGAAGCTTCTATTTTGACCAATTTCAGGCATTAAAATGACTCTAAACACACTTATTTTAATTCCAAATGTGATAATTCACATGCAATAGTCATTTACAGTCAAAAGACAAAACATTAAAAAATTACCATTTCTGACCATGTGGTCAAAGTTCGACAGGTCACAGTTCATCTTTTTTAATCAGAAAATTGATTTTGGGGACTGTAAAAAAATGATTCAAAATGTCAATTGGATTGTGCCTTATGTTGCATAAGCACGTTTATACCTCACAGTGACCAAAATTTCAATTTTTACAGACTTTTACTTACTCAGAGGCTTCGATTTTGACCAATTTCAGGCATTAAAATGACTCTAAACACACTTATTTTAGTTCCAAATGAGATAGTTTACAAGCAATTGTCATTTACAGTCAAAAGATTAAACATTAAAAAATGACCTTTTGTGACCAGCTGGAGACAGTTCGACAAACCCAGGGTTCAGCGTTTTTCATTAGAAAATTGATTTTTTGGACTGTAGAAAAATTGATTCAAAATGTCAATTGAATTGTGCCTCATGTTGAATAACCCCTTTTAAAAGCCTCTCTGTGACCAAAATTGCTATTTTTACAGACTTTTCCTCCTACTCAGAAGCTTCTATTTCTATGAATTTCAGGCATTAAAATGACTCTAAAAACGCTTATTTTAGTTCCAAAAGTGATAATTCATATGCAACAGTCATTTACAGTCAAAAGACAAAACATTAAAAAATTACCATTTCTGACCATGTGGTCAAAGTTCGACAGGTCACGGGTCATCTTTTCTAATCAGAAAATTGATTTTTGGGACTGTAGAAAAAATTATTCAAAATGTCAATTGGATTGTGCCTTATGTTGCATAAGCACTTTTTAAACCTCACAATGACCAAAATTTCCATTTTTAAAGACTTTCACTTCTACTCAGAGGCTTCGATTTCGACCAATTTCAGGCATTAAAATGACTCTAAACACACTTATTTTAGTTCCAAATGAGATAATTCAGAAGCAATAGTCATTTGCGGTCAAAAGATTAAACATTAAAAAATGACCATTTCTGACCAGCTGGAGAAAGTTCGAAAGATCACGGGTCATCATTTTTCATCAGAAAATTGATTTTTGGGAATATAGAAAAAATTATTCAAAATGTCAACTGGATTCTGCCTCATGTTGAATAACCACTTTTAAAAGCCTCTCTGTGACCAAAATTGCTATTTTTACAGACTTTTCCTCCTACTCAGAAGCTTCTATTTCGACGAATTTCAGGCATTAAAATGACTCTAAAAACACTTATTTTAGTTCCAAAAGTGATAATTCATATGCAATAGTCATTTGCAGTCAAAAGAATAAACATTAAAAAATGACCATTTCTGACCATCTGGAGAAACTTTGACAGGTCATCGTTTTTCATCAGAAAATTGATTTTTTGGACTGTTGAAAAATTGATTCAAAATGTCATTTGGATTGTGCCTCATGTTGAATAACTAATTTTTAAAGCCTCACTGTGACCATGATTGCCATTTTTACAGACTTTTCCTCCTACTCAGAAGCTTCTGTTTCAACCAATTTCAGGCATTAAAATTAATCTAAACACACTTATTTTAGTTCCGAAAGCGATAATTCACATGCAATAGTCATTTACAGTCAAAAGATTAAACATTAAAAAATGACCATTTCTGACCATCTGGAGAAAGTTTGACAGGTCACGGGTCATCGTTTTTCATCAAAAAACTGATTTTTTGGACTGTAGAAAAATTGATTCAAAATGTCATTTGGATTGTGAGCATGTTGAATCACTACTTTTTCAAGCCTCACTGTCTCCAAAATTGCCATTTTTACAGACTTTTCCTCCTACTCAGAAGCTTTTATTTTGACCAATTTCAGGCATTAAGATGACTCTAAACACACTTATCTTAGTTCCAAAAGTGATAATTCACATGCAATAGCCGTTTACAGTCAAAAGACAAAACATTAAAAATTTACCATTTCTAACCATGTGGAGAAAGTTCGACAGGTCATGGGTCATCGTTTTTCATCCGAAAATTGATTTTTTGGACTTTAGAAAAATTGATTCAAAATGTCACTTGGATTGTGCGCATGTTGAATCACTACTTTTTCAAGCCTCACTGTCTCCAAACTTGCCATTGATACAGACTTTTCCTCCTACTCAGAAGCTTCTATTTTGACCATTAAAATTACTCTAAACACACTTATTTTAGTTTCAAAAGTGATAATTCACATGCAATAGTCATTTACAGTCGATACATAAAAGATAAAAAAATTACCATTTCTGACCATCTGGAGAAAGTTCGACAGGTTTGGGGTCATCGTATTTCATCAGAAAATTGATTTTTGGGACTGTAGAAAAAATGATTGAAAATCTCAATTGGCTTGTGCCTCATGTTGAATAACTACTTTTTATAGCTTCACTGTGACCAAAATTGTCATTTTTACTGACTTTTCCTCCTACTCAGAAGCTTCTATTTTGACCAATTTCAGGCATTAAAATGACTCTAAACACACTTATTTTAATTCCAAATGTGATAATTCACATGCAATAGTCATTTACAGTCAAAAGACAAAACATTAAAAAATTACCATTTCTGACCATGTGGTCAAAGTTCGACAGGTCACAGTTCATCTTTTTTAATCAGAAAATTGATTTTGGGGACTGTAGAAAAAATGATTCAAAATGTCAATTGGATTGTGCCTTATGTTGCATAAGCACGTTTATACCTCACAGTGACCAAAATTTCAATTTTTACAGACTTTTACTTACTCAGAGGCTTCGATTTCGACCAATTTCAGGCATTAAAATTACTCTAAACACACTTATTTTAGTTCCAAATGAGATAAGTTCACAAGCAATTGTCATTTACAGTCAAAAGATTAAACATTAAAAAATGACCTTTTGTGACCAGCTGGAGACAGTTCGACAGATCACGGGTCATCGTTTTTCATTAGAAAATTGATTTTTTGGACTGTAGAAAAATTGATTCAAAATGTCAATTGAATTGTGCCTCATGTTGAATAACCCCTTTTTAAAGCCCCAAAGTGACCAAAATTGCCATTTTTACTGACTTTTCCTCCTACTCATTCCATTACGACCAATTTCAGGCATTAAAATAACTCTAATCACACTTATTTTAGTTCCAAAAGTGATAATTCACATGCAATTGTCATTTACAGTCAAAAGAAAAAACATTAAAAAATTACCATTTCTGACCATCTGGAGAAAGTTCGACAGGTCACGGGTCATCGTTTTTCATCAGAAAATTGATTTTTTGGACTGTTGAAAAATTGATTCAAAATGTCATTTGGATTGTGCCTCATGTTGAATAACTACTTTTTAATGCCTCACTGTGACCAAAATTGCCAATTTCACAGACTTTTCCTCCTACTCAGAAGCTTCTATTTTGACGAATTTCAGGCATTAAAATGATTCTAATCACACTTATTTTAGTTCCAAAAGTGATAATTCACATGCAATAGTCATTTACAGTCAAAACACAAAACAATAAAAAGCTTACCATTTCTGACCATCTGGAGAAAGTTCGACAGGTAACGCACGGGTCATCGTTTTTCATCCGAAAATTGATTTTTTGGGCTGTAGAAAAATTGATTCAAAATGTCATTTGGATTGTGTCTCATGTTGAATAACTACTTTTTCATGCCTCACTGTGAACAAAATTGCCATTTTTACAGACTTTTCCTCCTACTCAGAAGCTTTTATTTTGACCAATTTCAGGCATTAAGATGACTCTAAACACACTTATCTTAGTTCCAAAAGTGATAATTCACATGCAATAGCCGTTTACAGTCAAAAGACAAAACATTAAAAATTTACCATTTCTAACCATGTGGAGAAAGTTCGACAGGTCATGGGTCATCGTTTTTCATCCGAAAATTGATTTTTTGGACTGTAGAAAAATTGATTCAAAATGTCACTTGGATTGTGCGCATGTTGAATCACTACTTTTTCAAGCCTCACTGTCTCCAAACTTGCCATTGTTACAGACTTTTCCTCCTACTCAGAAGCTTCTATTTTGACCATTAAAATTACTCTAAACACACTTATTTTAGTTTCAAAAGTGATAATTCACATGCAATAGTCATTTACAGTCGATACATAAAAGATAAAAAAATTACCATTTCTGACCATCTGGAGAAAGTTCGACAGGTTTGGGGTCATCGTTTTTCATCAGAAAATTGATTTTTGGGACTGTAGAAAAAATGATTGAAAATCTCAATTGGTGGCCTGGTGAGGGCCGATCTTTCCAAGACCAACGACCGAGTTGATTCTTTGGCCCACACCGCATCGGGCCTTACTACTGATGTGGCGGCGCTACAAACAGAGGTGCGCCGGCTTAGTCAGGCGAGCGCGCTTATGGATCGGCGCCTGGAGGACTCCGAGAGTCGGGCCCGGAGAAACAACATCCGCATCATCGGAGTACCCGAGGGACGGGAGGAAGCGGCGGGGGACCTATTTGTGGAGGACCTGATCGCTACCCATCTCCAGCCACGGGGGCTGAGTAAATTCTTCGCGGTGGAGCGGGCCCACAGGGTTACCGGGGGAAGGCCGAAGGTCGGGGCCCCTCCGCGGCCCCTCATTGCCCGGATTTTCAACTTTCGGGACAGAGACGCTATCCTGCAAGCCTCCAGACTTTTGGGGCCGGTTAAGCTTGACAACATGGAGGTGAACTTTTATCCGGATTTCACCCCAGCGGTCCAGAAGCAGAGACTGAGCTTCGAGGGCGTCAAGCGCCGTCTTCGGGACTTGAACCTTAAATACGCAATGCTCTTCCCAGCCAAGCTGCGAGTGGAGGTAGAGGGTCGCACACACTTTTTTGATCGCCCCGAAGCGGCCGGAGACTGGCTGGACACTCTGTCTGGGGATCGTGATCGGGGGGGCTGGGGGAGGGTGGCGGGGGGGACGGCACACTGAATCGGGACTGAGGGGGTGATGTTGGGCTTCACTCTGGACAAAAATGTTGCCACTCTCGATTAAGCATCTGTCTGTATAATTTCCCCTCCTATGGAGGTTGTATGGGATCTCTTGGGGGTTCTCCCTCCTCCTCTAGGGGGCTTAGCTAGTTTTTATTATATATATGGGGCGACAGGCACACTGCACGTTGGGGGGGCTGTTCGGGCTCATGCAGGGGTGCAGGGAGGGGGGAGTTTTGTTGGGGTGGGTGGGTAGGGATGGGGGGGTGTTGTTTGTTTTCACCACAAGGCAAAAGTATCATTGTGCTAGCTCTATAGTGCTCTCGGGGGGACGAATGGTGGCTCTTGTCTATGATGGGGGGTAGGGAACTAACTCTGTTGTCCTGGAACGTGAATGGACTGGGGGACAGGATTAAACGTGGGGTGGTCCTGCAGTTCTTGAAGCGCATCTCGCCCGATGTAGTTTTTTTGCAGGAGACACACCTCATTGGCAACACCTTCTGCGCCATGAATCGGCGTGGCTATCGCCTAGTGGCCCATTCGGGCTTTACGTCTGGCTCAAGGGGTGTGGGCATCATGGTTAAGAACTCGCTTCCGCTGGAGATTGATGAGGTGCTCCATGACGACAGGGGACGTTATGCGGTCTTGGTGGGAAGGATGGAGGGCAAAGTGGTGGTTTTTGTGTCAGTATACATCCCACCGGGGCTGCAGTCGACTACCTTTGCGGACCTGGGGCGCCTCCTCCTTGGCCTTCCGGGGGGGATTCTGGTGGTGGGGGGGGATTTCAATGCGGTGGTTTCCGGTTCTGTGGATCGTCACCCCCCTAGGGACCTCCCCCGGGCCCAAGCGTGGCTCTCTGGTCTATTGGACACTTTGGGATTGGTGGATTGCTGGCGTTTAAAGCATCCCACGCAGTTACAGTATACCTTCCATTCGGGGGCCCATGGTAGTCTCTCACGACTAGATTATGTCCTGGTCCTATGTTGGGAGGGTGGGAGAGGTGCGCCATTTGGCATGGGGTATCTCGGACCATTTCCCGCTCCTGTTACACCTGGACCTTTTTCGGAGGGGTGAGGGTAGGGTGGTCCCGATCAATCCCTGGTACTTGCGCGACCCCACTATTCGCGCTGAATTGATTAAATCCCTCCAGCGCTACTTTGACGAGAATGTGGGGTCCGTGCCTTCGGCTGTCTCACTGTGGGAGGCATTCAAGACAGTACTACGAGGAGAGGCCCTGTCCCTCATTTCCCACACCCGGAGGCGCGAGCGGGAGGAGGTGACCCGGGTGGAAGCTGAGATAGCCGAGTTGGAGGGTAATCTAGAAAGTGGGGTGACGGATGCCGTATTACATGTCCTCCAACTCAAACAAGCGGCCTATAGGGCCCTCGTCACGGAGGCAGCCAGGGGCCTCAGTAGAGAGCAACAGGGGAGATTGTATGATGTGGGTGATAAGGCTGGTAAATTGATTGCGTGGCTGGACAAAAAGGAGAGAGCGAGTCGTGTAGTCCCGCTGATTGAGAAAACAGACGGTGTGTGTGTTACTGAGCCGGAAGAAATTGTCTCCTGCTTCGCGGACTATTTCCGTGGGGTGTATTCCCCGGTGTCTTCCTGCTCTGAAGAGGATTCCCGTACCCTGCTCAGGGATATCGCACTGCCTTCCCTTTCGGAGGAGGACAGAGTGTCGTTGGACGCCGCACCAACCTCCGACGAAATTGCCCTTGCCATACGTTCGGTCGCTTCCGGCAAGGCCATGGGTCCTAATGGTCTCCCCATCGAGTTGTACAAATTGAGACCGGATACGCTGGCACCACATCTCCGATCGATGTTCCTGGAGGCCCATTCGGTGGGCTCCCTCCCGCTGGACCAGTGTCTGGCTACAATCGTGGTTATCCACAAGGAGGGGAGACCTCGGGACCGGGTTACCTCCTATCGGCCCATTTCGCTACTGAACGCGGAGCCTAAAATTCTCGCCAAGGTCCTGGCCAATCGGCTGGTCGGCGTAGTGGGCGAACTGGTTCACCAGGATCAGTCCGGCTTTATTCCCCATCGTAACACAGCTCTTAACTTGCGGCGTTTGCATGGGGTGCTTGCACGTGTTCAGTACATACGGGAGCCGGCCATTTTGGCATCCCTGGATGCCACCATGGCGTTTGATACGCTTGAATGGCCATACATCTGGGCGATGCTTGCGAAGTTTGGCTTTGGCGCAGGGTTCATCAGTTGGGTCAAATTGCTGTATTCGGGCCCATTGGCGCAGGTGGTGGTGAACGGCAGAGTATCGGCTCCGTTCGAGCTGGGCCGGGGCACGCGGCAGGGCTGCCCCTTATCGCTGCTCCTGTTTGCGCTTGCCTTGGAGCCCCTGGCAGAGTGGCTGCGGTGGGAGCCTTCCATCCGTGGTCTCCGTTGGACCCCCGAGCATGAGGACCGCGTATCCCTATACGCTGATGACATCCTCTTGTACCTAGCTTCCCCACGTAACTCACTTATAGTACTGGTTGATGTTTTGCATTCATTTGGTCGTAACTCCGGCCTTGCCATCAACTGGGCTAAATTGTGCGTGTATGTTCTCTCTGGGGAGGCGCCCATTCTCCCGCGGGGCTGTCCGATCCAGATCGCCCCGCAGGGATTTCGGTACCTGGGTGTCTTCATTGCTCTGGACCCGGAGGCCCGGTATGATCGGAACTTGCTTCCCCCCCTCCAGCGCCTGAAGGAAGATGTCACGCGCTGGCGGCGCTTGCCGCTCTCGCCGCTCGGCCGGGCGGCATTGTTTAAGATGATGTCTCTACCGCGCTTCCTCTACGCTTTGCAGAATACTATGGACCCCGTCCCAGCGCGCTACTTCCGTGAGGTGGAGAGTTTACAGCGCCGCCTGTTCTGGGACGGGAGGCCGCGTATCGCCCTGGCGAAGCTGACGCTCCCATGGTATGACGGCGGGATTGCCCTCCCGGATATCAAACGATACTATTGGGCCTCCCAGCTGGCTGCGATTAATCACGGCCTGTATGGGCCCGCTTTAAGCCCGGCATTCGAAATGGATAAGATGCTACTCCCGGGTGGGGACTATAATCGAGCGCTCTACTCCAGCACGCCCGACGCTCGGCTGACCGGCCCCACGCGTGTCATGGTGCGAGTGTGGCACGCGGCTAATGTGGCGATGGGGTGGAAGGATCGTCTGACCCGGGCGTCACCACTATACGCGTCCGAGCAGTTGGGCTCCCTGTGGACCTCGAAGGGCTTCAAGAAGTGGGACATGATAGGCATTAGCAAGGTGGGGGATCTCTGGACGAGGGGAGGATTTAAAACGTTTGAGATGTTGCAGATGGAGTTCCACTTGCATGGCAGGGAGTACTTTTGGTATTTGCAGATTTTTCATGCACTGGGCTCCGTCTTCCCGGACGTTGCAGCCATCCCGGAGTGTTCCCCCCTTGAGGATAGAGTGCTGGATGGACACGTTCCGGACAGCACCATCTCACTGATCTACAAAAAACTGATCAATGACCGCACGGGATTGCTGACTGCCCTTCGTGAGGCTTGGGTTGCCGATGGACTGGAGCTGGACGACGAGGACTGGACCCTTGCGGTGGCCTCCCCGAAAGAGGTGGCCATACCGGCCCGCCTTCGCTTCGTCCAGCTCAAGATACTCCACAGAGTCTACATGACGGGGCCGAGGCTTCTGCGTATGGGCTATGCTGTGGACGGGTTGTGTAAGCGTGGGTGTGGCGCTTTGGGGACCTTTCTGCATATATTGTGGGAATGCCCGGAGGTGGAGCGATTCTGGCGTGGTGTGCATGAGGTCCTACGTGTGGTTACGCATGTGGTGCTGCTACCCGAAGCGAGGAGATGCCTGTTGAATGTGTGGGAACCTACCGACTACTCGGCGCCACAGACGTGGTGGGTGACTCTGGGATATATGGTGGCCAAGCGTGATATTGCTCAACTGTGGGGAACTCAGAGGTCCCCGACTGTCTCGGCCTGGAAGGAGCATATGGGTTGGTGCATGTTTCGGGAAAAGGTGGTGTATGTTGCGAGAGGTAAGTCTGGGACATGGGTGAAAGTCTGGGGCCCCTTGAACGCCTACCGCGGGGGAATCTGTACTCCACCGTTATTGCCCGATCCGTCGCCTGCCCCATCCCCGTAGCCGACCCATCTTCCCTGTTCCGGGCATTGAGTTTTACCCAGCCCTAATCCTGATCTCTTCCCCTTCTTGATACTCCTATGGATTGGTAGGGTCCCCCTCTCAGGGGAGCACATGCTGCTATTTCTGATTGTAGATTGCCTTGTGGTTTTTGTTTTTTCTGGTTGTTATTTCAGTTTAAAATGAAACCGTACAGTGGGGTCCGGAAGGTGTGGCTATCAACGCTGCTAACTCCTGTGCATCTTCCTCAGCTGCAACGCGCGCTCTACAATGTGTATCATATGCTCCTTTTGTTTACTAGCGGCCGGCCGGAAGGTTGTAGGACCATCTTTGTATATTTTTTTAGTTTTGTAATAAACAGTTTAAAAAAAAAAAAAAAAAAAAAAAAAAACAAATCTCAATTGGATTGTGCCTCATGTTGAATAACTACTTTTTATAGCTTCACTGTGACCAAAATTGTCATTTTTACTGACTTTTCCTCCTACTCAGAAGCTTCTATTTTGACCAATTTCAGGCATTAAAATGACTCTAAACACACTTATTTTAATTCCAAATGTGATAATTCACATGCAATAGTCATTTACAGTCAAAAGACAAAACATTAAAAAATTACCATTTCTGACCATGTGGTCAAAGTTCGACAGGTCACAGTTCATCTTTTTTAATCAGAAAAGTGGCTTTCGGGACTGTAGAAAAAATGATTCAAAATGTCAATTGGATTGTGCCTTATGTTGCATAAGCACGTTTATACCTCACAGTGACCAAAATTTCAATTTTTACAGACTTTTACTTACTCAGAGGCTTCAATTTCGACCAATTTCAGGCATTAAAATGACTCTAAACACACTTATTTTAGTTCCAAATGAGATAGTTCACAAGCAATTGTCATTTACAGTCAAAAGATTAAACATTAAAAAATGACCTTTTGTGACCAGCTGGAGACAGTTCGACAGATCACGGGTCATCGTTTTTCATTAGAAAATTGATTTTTTGGACTGTAGAAAAATTGATTCAAAATGTCAATTGAATTGTGCCTCATGTTGAATAACCCCTTTTAAAAGCCTCTCTGTGACCAAAATTGCTATTTTTACAGACTTTTCCTCCTACTCAGAAGCTTTTATTTCTATGAATTTCAGGCATTAAAATGACTCTAAAAACGCTTATTTTAGTTCCAAAAGTGATAATTCACATGCAATAGTCATTTACAGTCAAAAGACAAAACATTAAAAGTTACCATTTCTGACCATGTGGTCAAAATTCGACAGGTCACAGTTCATCTTTTTTAATCAGAAAATTGATTTTTGGGACTGTAGAAAAAATGATTCAAAATGTCAATTGGATTGTGCCTTATGTTGCATAAGCACGTTTAAACCTCACAGTGACCAAAATTTCAATTTTTACAGACTTTTACTTACACAGAGGCTTCGATTTCGACCAATTTCAGGCATTAAAATGACTCTAAACACACTTATTTTAGTTCCAAATCAGATAGTTCACAAGCAATTGTCATTTACAGTCAAAAGATTAAACATTAAAAAATGACCTTTTGTGACCAGCTGGAGACAGTTCGACAGATCACGGGTCATCGTTTTTCATTAGAAAATTGATTTTTTGGACTGTAGAAAAATTGATTCAAAATGTCAATTGAATTGTGCCTCATGTTGAATAACCCCTTTTAAAAGCCTCTCTGTGACCAAAATTGCTATTTTTACAGACTTTTCCTCCTACTCAGAAGCTTCTATTTCTATGAATTTCAGGCATTAAAATGACTCTAAAAACGCTTATTTTAGTTCCAAAAGTGATAATTCATATGCAACAGTCATTTACAGTCAAAAGACAAAACATTAAAAAATTACCATTTCTGACCATGTGGTCAAAGTTCGACAGGTCACGGGTCATCTTTTCTAATCAGAAAATTGATTTTTGGGACTGTAGAAAAAATTATTCAAAATGTCAATTGGATTGTGCCTTATGTTGCATAAGCACTTTTTAAACCTCACAATGACCAAAATTTCCATTTTTAAAGACTTTCACTTCTACTCAGAGGCTTCGATTTCGACCAATTTCAGGCATTAAAATGACTCTAAACACACTTATTTTAGTTCCAAATGAGATAATTCAGAAGCAATAGTCATTTGCGGTCAAAAGATTAAACATTAAAAAATGACCATTTCTGACCAGCTGGAGAAAGTTCGACAGATCACGGGTCATCATTTTTCATCAGAAAATTTATTTTTTGGACTGTAGAAAAATTGATTCAAAATGTCATTTGGATTGTGCGCGTGTTGAATCATTACTTTTTCAAGCCTCACTGTCTCCAAAATTGCCATTGTTACAGACTTTTCCTCCTACTCAGAAGCTTCTATTTTGACCAATTTCAGGCATTAAAATTACTCTAAACACACTTATTTTAGTTTCAAAAGTGATAATTCACATGCAATAGTCATTTACAGTCAAAAGACAAAACATTAAAAAATTACAATTTCTGACCATGTGGTCAAAGTTCGACAGGTCACGGGTCATCTTTTCTAATCAGAAAATTGATTTTTGGGACTGTAGAAAAAATGATTCAAAATGTCAATTGGATTCTGCCTCATGTTCAATAACCACTTTTAAACTTCACAGTGACCAAAACTGCCATTTTTACAGACTTTTCCTCCTACTCAGAAGCTTCTATTTCGACCAATTTCAAGCATTAAAATGACTCTAAACACACTTATTTTAGTTCCAAAAGTGAGAATTCACATGAAATAGTAATTTACAGTCAAAAGATTAAACATTAAAAAAATGACCATTTCTGAGCAGCTGGAGAAAGTTCGACATCGTTTTTTATTTGAAAACTGATTTTTGGGAATATAGAAAAAATGATTCAAAATGTCATTTGGATTGTGCCTCATGTTGAATAACTACTTTTTCCAGCCTCACTGTGAACAAAATTGCCATTTTTACAGACTTTTCCTCCTACTCAGAAGCTTGTATTTTGATCAATTTCAGGCATTAAGATGACTTTAAACACACTTATTTTAGTTCCAAAAGTGAGAATTCACATGCAATAGTCATTTACAGTCAAAAGATTAAACAATAAAAAAATTGACCATTTCTATCCATCTGGAGAAAGTTCGACTGGTCAGGGGCCATCGTTTTTTATCCGAAAATGTATTTTTTGGACTGTTGAAAAATTGATTCAAAATGTCATTTGGACTGCGTCTCATGTTGAATAACTACTTTTTATAGCCTCACGGTGACCAAAATTGCCATTTTTACAGACTTTTCCTCCTACTCAGAAGCTTCTATTTCTACCAATTCCAGGCATTAAAATGAGTCTAAACACACTTATTTTAGTTTCAAAAGCGATAATTCACATGCAATAGTCATTTACAGTCAAAAGACAAAACATTAAAAAAATTACCATTTCTGACCATATGGTCAAAGTTCGACAGGTCGAGGGTCATCTTTTTTCATCAGAAAATAGATTTTTTGGACTGTAGAAAAAATGATTCAAAATGTAAATTGGATTGTGCCTCATGTTGCATAAGCACTTTTTAAACCTCACAGTGAACAAAATTGCCATTCTTACAGACTTTTCCTCCTACTCAGAAGCTTTGACCAATATCAGACATTAAAATGACTTAAACACACTTATTTTAGTTCCAAATGCGAACATTCACATGCAATAGTCATTTACAGTCAAAAGATTAAACATTAAAAAATTACCATTTTTCTTTGACAAAAAAAACCAGACCATTTCTGACCATCTGGAGAAAGTTCGACGGGTCACGGGTCATCTTTTTTAATCAGAAAATTGATTTTTGGGAGTGTAGAAAAAATGATTCAAAATGTTAATTGGATTGTGCCTTATGTTGCATAAGCACTTTTTAAACCTCACAGTGACCAAAATTTCAATTTTTACAGACTTTTACTTACTCAGAGGCTTCGATTTCGACCAATTTCAGGCATTAAAATGACTCTAAACACACTTATTTTAGTTCCAAATGAGATAATTCACAAGCAATAGTCATTTACAGTCAAAAGATTAAACATTAAAAAATGACCTTTTGTGACCAGCTGGAGACAGTTCGACAGATCACGGGTCATCGTTTTTCATTAGAAAATTGATTTTTTGGACTGTAGAAAAATTGATTCAAAATGTCAATTGAATTGTGCCTCATGTTGAATAACCCCTTTTTAAAGCCCCAAAGTGACCAAAATTGCCAATTTTACAGACTTTTCCTCCTACTCAGAAGCTTCTATTTTGACGAATTTCAGACATTAAAATGATTCTAATCACACTTATTTTAGTTCCAAAAGTGATAATTCACATGCAATAGTCATTTACAGTCAAAACACAAAACAATAAAAAGCTTACCATTTCTGACCATCTGGAGAAAGTTCGACAGGTAACGCACGGGTCATCGTTTTTCATCCGAAAATTGATTTTTTGGGCTGTAGAAAAATTGATTCAAAATGTCATTTGGATTGTGTCTCATGTTGAATAACTACTTTTTCATGCCTCACTGTGAACAAAATTGCCATTTTTACAGACTTTTCCTCCTACTCAGAAGCTTTTATTTTGACCAATTTCAGGCATTAAGATGACTCTAAACACACTTATCTTAGTTCCAAAAGTGATAATTCACATGCAATAGCCGTTTACAGTCAAAAGACAAAACATTAAAAATTTACCATTTCTGACCATCTGGAGAAAGTTCGACAGGTCACGGGTCATCGTTTTTCATCAGAAAATTGATTTTTTGGACTGCAGAAAAATTGATTCAAAATTTCATTTGGATTGTGCCTCATGTTGAATAACTACTTTTTAATGCCTCACTGTGACCAAAATTGCCAATTTTACAGACTTTTCCTCCTACTCAGAAGCTTCTATTTTGACGAATTTCAGACATTAAAATGATTCTAATCACACTTATTTTAGTTCCAAAAGTGATAATTCACATGCAATAGTCATTTACAGTCAAAACACAAAACAATAAAAAGCTTACCATTTCTGACCATCTGGAGAAGGTTCGACAGGTAACGCACGGGTCATCGTTTTTCATCCGAAAATTGATTTTTTGGGCTGTAGAAAAATTGATTCAAAATGTCATTTGGATTGTGTCTCATGTTGAATAACTACTTTTTCATGCCTCACTGTGAACAAAATTGCCATTTTTACAGACTTTTCCTCCTACTCAGAAGCTTTTATTTTGACCAATTTCAGGCATTAAGATGACTCTAAACACACTTATCTTAGTTCCAAAAGTGATAATTCACATGCAATAGCCGTTTACAGTCAAAAGACAAAACATTAAAAATTTACCATTTCTAACCATGTGGAGAAAGTTCGACAGGTCATGGCTCATCGTTTTTCATCCGAAAATTGATTTTTTGGACTGCAGAAAAATTGATTCAAAATGTCACTTGGATTGTGCGCATGTTGAATCACTACTTTTTCAAGCCTCACTGTCTCCAAACTTGCCATTGTTACAGACTTTTCCTCCTACTCAGAAGCTTCTATTTTGACCATTAAAATTACTCTAAACACACTTATTTTAGTTTCAAAAGTGATAATTCACATGCAATAGTCATTTACAGTCGATACATAAAAGATAAAAAAATTACCATTTCTGACCATCTGGAGAAAGTTCGACAGGTTTGGGGTCATCGTTTTTCATCAGAAAATTGATTTTTGGGACTGTAGAAAAAATGATTGAAAATCTCAATTGGATTGTGCCTCATGTTGAATAACTACTTTTTATAGCTTCACTGTGACCAAAATTGTCATTTTTACTGACTTTTTCTCCTACTCAGAAGCTTCTATTTTGACCAATTTCAGGCATTAAAATGACTCTAAACACACTTATTTTAATTCCAAATGTGATAATTCACATGCAATAGTCATTTACAGTCAAAAGACAAAACATTAAAAAATTACCATTTCTGACCATGTGGTCAAAGTTCGACAGGTCACAGTTCATCTTTTTTAATCAGAAAATTGATTTTGGGGACTGTAGAAAAAATGATTCAAAATGTCAATTGGATTGTGCCTTATGTTGCATAAGCACGTTTATACCTCACAGTGACCAAAATTTCAATTTTTACAGACTTTTACTTACTCAGAGGCTTCGATTTCGACCAATTTCAGGCATTAAAATGACTCTAAACACACTTATTTTAGTTCCAAATGAGATAGTTCACAAGCAATTGTCATTTACAGTCAAAAGATTAAACATTAAAAAATGACCTTTTGTGACCAGCTGGAGACAGTTCGACAGATCACGGGTCATCGTTTTTCATTAGAAAATTGATTTTTTGGACTGTAGAAAAATTGATTCAAAATGTCAATTGAATTGTGCCTCATGTTGAATAACCCCTTTTTAAAGCCCCAAAGTGACCAAAATTGCCATTTTTACTGACTTTTCCTCCTACTCAGAAGCTTCCATTACGACCAATTTCAGGCATTAAAATAACTCTAATCACACTTATTTTAGTTCCAAAAGTGATAATTCACATGCAATTGTCATTTACAGTCAAAAGAAAAAACATTAAAAAATTACCATTTCTGACCATCTGGAGAAAGTTCGACAGGTCACGGGTCATCGTTTTTCATCAGAAAATTGATTTTTTGGACTGTTGAAAAATTGATTCAAAATGTCATTTGGATTGTGCCTCATGTTGAATAACTACTTTTTAATGCCTCACTGTGACCAAAATTGCCAATTTTACAGACTTTTCCTCCTACTCAGAAGCTTCTATTTTGATGATTTTCAGGCATTAAAATGATTCTAATCACACTTATTTTAGTTCCAAAAGTGATAATTCACATGCAATAGTCATTTACAGTCAAAACACAAAACAATAAAAAGCTTACCATTTCTGACCATCTGGAGAAAGTTCGACAGGTAACGCACGGGTCATCGTTTTTCATCCGAAAATTGATTTTTTGGGCTGTAGAAAAATTGATTCAAAATGTCATTTGGATTGTGTCTCATGTTGAATAACTACTTTTTCATGCCTCACTGTGAACAAAATTGCCATTTTTACAGACTTTTCCTCCTACTCAGAAGCTTTTATTTTGACCAATTTCAGGCATTAAGATGACTCTAAACACACTTATCTTAGTTCCAAAAGTGATAATTCACATGCAACAGCCGTTTACAGTCAAAAGACAAAACATTAAAAATTTACCATTTCTAACCATGTGGAGAAAGTTCGACAGGTCATGGGTCATCGTTTTTCATCCGAAAATTGATTTTTTGGACTGTAGAAAAATTGTTTCAAAATGTCACTTGGATTGTGCGCATGTTGAATCACTACTTTTTCAAGCCTCACTGTCTCCAAACTTGCCATTGTTACAGACTTTTCCTCCTACTCAGAAGCTTCTATTTTGACCATTAAAATTACTCTAAACACACTTATTTTAGTTTCAAAAGTGATAATTCACATGCAATAGTCATTTACAGTCGATACATAAAAGATAAAAAAATTACCATTTCTGACCATCTGGAGAAAGTTCGACAGGTTTGGGGTCATCGTTTTTCATCAGAAAATTGATTTTTGGGACTGTAGAAAAAATGATTGAAAATCTCAATTGGATTGTGCCTCATGTTGAATAACTACTTTTTATAGCTTCACTGTGACCAAAATTGTCATTTTTACTGACTTTTTCTCCTACTCAGAAGCTTCTATTTTGACCAATTTCAGGCATTAAAATGACTCTAAACACACTTATTTTAATTCCAAATGTGATAATTCACATGCAATAGTCATTTACAGTCAAAAGACAAAACATTAAAAAATTACCATTTCTGACCATGTGGTCAAAGTTCGACAGGTCACAGTTCATCTTTTTTAATCAGAAAATTGATTTTGGGGACTGTAGAAAAAATGATTCAAAATGTCAATTGGATTGTGCCTTATGTTGCATAAGCACGTTTATACCTCACAGTGACCAAAATTTCAATTTTTACAGACTTTTACTTACTCAGAGGCTTCGATTTCGACCAATTTCAGGCATTAAAATGACTCTAAACACACTTATTTTAGTTCCAAATGAGATAGTTCACAAGCAATTGTCATTTACAGTCAAAAGATTAAACATTAAAAAATGACCTTTTGTGACCAGCTGGAGACAGTTCGACAGATCACGGGTCATCGTTTTTCATTAGAAAATTGATTTTTTGGACTGTAGAAAAATTGATTCAAAATGTCAATTGAATTGTGCCTCATGTTGAATAACCCCTTTTTAAAGCCCCAAAGTGACCAAAATTGCCATTTTTACTGACTTTTCCTCCTACTCAGAAGCTTCCATTACGACCAATTTCAGGCATTAAAATAACTCTAATCACACTTATTTTAGTTCCAAAAGTGATAATTCACATGCAATTGTCATTTACAGTCAAAAGAAAAAACATTAAAAAATTACCATTTCTGACCATCTGGAGAAAGTTCGACAGGTCACGGGTCATCGTTTTTCATCAGAAAATTGATTTTTTGGACTGTTGAAAAATTGATTCAAAATGTCATTTGGATTGTGCCTCATGTTGAATAACTACTTTTTAATGCCTCACTGTGACCAAAATTGCCAATTTTACAGACTTTTCCTCCTACTCAGAAGCTTCTATTTTGATGATTTTCAGGCATTAAAATGATTCTAATCACACTTATTTTAGTTCCAAAAGTGATAATTCACATGCAATAGTCATTTACAGTCAAAACACAAAACAATAAAAAGCTTACCATTTCTGACCATCTGGAGAAAGTTCGACAGGTAACGCACGGGTCATCGTTTTTCATCCGAAAATTGATTTTTTGGGCTGTAGAAAAATTGATTCAAAATGTCATTTGGATTGTGTCTCATGTTGAATAACTACTTTTTCATGCCTCACTGTGAACAAAATTGCCATTTTTACAGACTTTTCCTCCTACTCAGAAGCTTTTATTTTGACCAATTTCAGGCATTAAGATGACTCTAAACACACTTATCTTAGTTCCAAAAGTGATAATTCACATGCAACAGCCGTTTACAGTCAAAAGACAAAACATTAAAAATTTACCATTTCTAACCATGTGGAGAAAGTTCGACAGGTCATGGGTCATCGTTTTTCATCCGAAAATTGATTTTTTGGACTGTAGAAAAATTGTTTCAAAATGTCACTTGGATTGTGCGCATGTTGAATCACTACTTTTTCAAGCCTCACTGTCTCCAAACTTGCCATTGTTACAGACTTTTCCTCCTACTCAGAAGCTTCTATTTTGACCATTAAAATTACTCTAAACACACTTATTTTAGTTTCAAAAGTGATAATTCACATGCAATAGTCATTTACAGTCGATACATAAAAGATAAAAAAATTACCATTTCTGACCATCTGGAGAAAGTTCGACAGGTTTGGGGTCATCGTTTTTCATCAGAAAATTGATTTTTGGGACTGTAGAAAAAATGATTGAAAATCTCAATTGGATTGTGCCTCATGTTGAATAACTACTTTTTATAGCTTCACTGTGACCAAAATTGTCATTTTTACTGACTTTTCCTCCTACTTAGATGCTTCTATTTTGACCAATTTCAGGCATTAAAATGACTCTAAACACACTTATTTTAATTCCAAATGTGATAATTCACATGCAATAGTCATTTACAGTCAAAAGACAAAATATTAAAAAATTACCATTTCTGACCATGTGGTCAAAGTTCGACAGGTCACAGTTCATCTTTTTTAATCAGAAAATTGATTTCGGGGACTGTAGAAAAAATGATTCAAAATGTCAATTGGATTGTGCCTTATGTTGCATAAGCACGTTTATACCTCACAGTGACCAAAATTTCAATTTTTACAGACTTTTACTTACTCAGAGGCTTCGATTTCGACCAATTTCAGGCATTAAAATGACTCTAAACACACCTATTTTAGTTCCAAATGAGATAGTTCACAAGCAATTGTCATTTACAGTCAAAAGATTAAACATTAAAAAATTACCTTTTGTGACCAGCTGGAGACAGTTCGACAGATCACGGGTCATCGTTTTTCATTAGAAAATTGATTTTTTGGACTGTAGAAAAATTGATTCAAAATGTCAATTGAATTGTGCCTCATGTTGAATAACCCCTTTTAAAAGCCTCTTTGTGACCAAAATTGCTATTTTTACAGACTTTTCCTCCTACTCAGAAGCTTCTATTTCTATGAATTTCAGGCATTAAAATGACTCTAAAAATGCTTATTTTAGTTCCAAAAGTGATAATTCATATGCAACAGTCATTTACAGTCAAAAGACAAAACATTAAAAAATTACCATTTCTGACCATGTGGTCAAAGTTCGACAGGTCACGGGTCATCTTTTCTAATCAGAAAATTGATTTTTGGGACTGTAGAAAAAATTATTCAAAATGTCAATTGGATTGTGCCTTATGTTGCATAAGCACTTTTTAAACCTCACAATGACCAAAATTTCCATTTTTAAAGACTTTCACTTCTACTCAGAGGCTTCGATTTCGACCAATTTCAGGCATTAAAATGACTCTAAACACACTTATTTTAGTTCCAAATGAGATAATTCAGAAGCAATAGTCATTTGCGGTCAAAAGATTAAACATTAAAAAATGACCATTTCTGACCAGCTGGAGAAAGTTCGACAGATCACGGGTCATCATTTTTCATCAGAAAATTGATTTTTTGGACTGTAGAAAAATTGATTCAAAATGTCATTTGGATTGTGCGCGTGTTGAATCACTACTTTTTCAAGCCTCACTGTCTCCAAAATTGCCATTGTTACAGACTTTTCCTCCTACTCAGAAGCTTCTATTTTGACCAATTTCAGGCATTAAAATTACTCTAAACACACTTATTTTAGTTTCAAAAGTGATAATTCACATGCAATAGTCATTTACAGTCAAAAGACAAAATATTAAAAAATTACAATTTCTGACCATGTGGTCAAAGTTCGACAGGTCACGGGTCATCTTTTCTAATCAGAAAATAGATTTTTGGGACTGTAGAAAAAATGATTCAAAATGTCAATTGGATTCTGCCTCATGTTCAATAACCACTTTTAAACTTCACAGTGACCAAAACTGCCATTTTTACAGACTTTTCCTCCTACTCAGAAGCTTCTATTTCGACCAATTTCAAGCATTAAAATGACTCTAAACACACTTATTTTAGTTCCAAAAGTGAGAATTCACATGCAATAGTCATTTACAGTCAAAAGATTAAACATTAAATAAATGACCATTTCTGACCATCTGGAGAAAGTTCGACAGGTCTCGGGTCATCGTTTTTCAACCGAAAATAATTTTTGGGGGATTGTAGAAAAATTGATTCAAAATGTCATTTGGATTGTGCCTCATGTTGAATAACCACTATTTAAACCTCAATGACCAAAATTACAATTTTTACAGACTTTTCCTCCTGTACAGAAGCTTCTTTTTCGACATATTTCAGGCTTTAAAATGACTCTAAACGCACTTATTTTTAGTTCCAAAAGTGATAATTTACACGCAATAGTCATTTACAGTCAAAAGACAAAACATTAAAAAATTACTATTTCTGACCATCTGGAGAAAGTTCGAAAGGTCACGGATCATCGTTTTTCATCAGAAAATTGATTTTTTGGACTGTATAAAAATTGATTCAAAATGTCATTTGGACCGTGCCTCATGTTGAACAACTACTTTTTGAAGCCTCACTGTGACCAAAATTGCCATTTTTGCAGACTTTATCTCCTACTCAGAAGCTTCTATTTCGACCAATTTCAGGCTTTAAAATGACTCTAAACACACTTATTTTTAGTTCCAAATGTGATAATTCACATGCAAGAGTCATTTACAGTCAAAAGACAAAACATTAAAAAATTACCATTTCTGACCATCGGGAGAAAGTTCGACAGGTCAAGGGTCATCGTTTTTCATCAGAAAATTGATATTTTGGATTGTAGAAAAATTGATTCAAAATGTCATTTGGATTGTGCCTCATGTTGAATAACCACTATTTAAACCTCAATGACCAAAATTACAATTTTTACAGACTTTTCCTCCTGTACAGAAGCTTCTTTTTCGACATATTTCAGGCTTTAAAATGACTCTAAACGCACTTATTTTTAGTTCCAAAAGTGATAATTTACATGCAATAGTCATTTACAGTCAAAAGACAAAACATTAAAAAATTACTATTTCTGACCATCTGGAGAAAGTTCGAAAGGTCACGGATCATCGTTTTTCATCAGAAAATTGATTTTTTGGACTGTATAAAAATTGATTCAAAATGTCATTTGGACCGTGCCTCATGTTGAACAACTACTTTTTGAAGCTTCACTGTGACCAAAATTGCCATTTTTGCAGACTTTATCTCCTACTCAGAAGCTTCTATTTCGACCAATTTCAGGCTTTAAAATGACTCTAAACACACTTATTTTTAGTTCCAAATGTGATAATTCACATGCAAGAGTCATTTACAGTCAAAAGACAAAACATTAAAAAATTACCATTTCTAACCATCGGGAGAAAGTTCGACAGGTCAAGGGTCATCATTTTTCTCCAGAAAATTAATTTTTGGGACTGTAGAAAAAACTGATTCAAAATGTGAATTGGATTGTGCCTCATGTTGAATAACTACTTTTTAATGCCTCACTGTGACCTAAATTGCAATTTTTATTGACTTTTTTTCTCCTACTCAGAAGCTTCTATTTCGACCAATTTCAGGCTTTAAAATGACTCTAAACACACTTATTTTAGTTCCAAACGTGATAATTCACATGCAATAGTCATTTATAGTCAAAAGACTAAACATTAAAAAATTACCATTTCTGATCATCTGGAGAAAGTTCGACAGGTCAAGGGTCATCGTTTTTCATCAGAAAATTGATATTTTGGACTGTAGAAAAATTGATTCAAAATATCATTTGTATTGTGCCTCTTGTTGAATAACTACTTTTTAAAGCCTCACTGTGACCAAAATTGCCATTTTTACAGACTTTTCCTCCGACTCAGAACCTTCTATTTCAACCAATTTCAGGCATTAAAATGACTCTAAACACACTTATTTTAGTTCCAAAAGTGATAATTCACATGCAATAGTCATTTACAGTCAAAAGACAAAACATTAAAAAATTACCATTTCTGACCATCTGGAGGAAGTTTGACAGGTCACAGGTCATCATTTTTCTTCAGAAAATTAATTTTTGGGACTGTAGAAAAAACTGATTTAAAATTTCAATTGGATTGTGCCTCATGTTGAATAACTACTTTTTAATGAGTCACTGTGACCTAAATTGCAATTTTTATTGACTTTTCCTCCGACTCAGAACCTTCTATTTCAACCAATTTCAGGCATTAAAATTACTCTAAACACACTTATTTTAGTTCCAAAAGTGATAATTCACATGCAATAGTCATTTACAGTCAAAAGACAAAACGTTAAAAAACTTACCATTTCTGACCACCTGGAGAAAGTTTGACAGGTCATCGTTTTCCATCCGAAAATTGATTTTTTGGACTGTAGAAATATTGATTCAAAAAGTCATTTGGATTGTGTTTCATGTTGAATAACTACTTTTTATAGCCTCACTGTGACCAAAATTGCCATTTTTACAGACTTTTCCTCCTACTCAGAAGCTTCTATTTCTACCAATTTCAGGCATTAAAATGACTCTAAACACACTTATTTTAGTTTCAAAAGCGATAATTCACATGCAATAGTCATTTACAGTCGAAAGACAAAACATTGCAAAATTACCATATTTGACCATCTGGAGAAAGTTCGCGAGATCACGGGTCATCGTTTTTCATCAGAATATTGATTTTTGGGAATATAGAAAAAATTATTTAAAATGTCAACTGGATTCTGCCTCATGTTGAATAACCACTTTTTAAATTTCACAGTGACCAATATTACCATTTTTACAGACTTTTCCTCCTACCCAGAAGCTTCTATTTCGACCAATTTCAGGCATTAAAGTGACTCTAAACACACTTATTTTATTTCGAAAAGTGATAATTCAGTTGCATTGGTCATTTACAGTCAAAAGACAAAACATTAAAAAAATTACCATTTCTGACCATCTGTAGAAAGTTCGACAGGTCACGGGTCATCCTTTTTTATGCGAAAATTGATTTTTTTGTACTGTAGAAAAATTGATTCAAAATGTCATTTGGATTGTGCCTCCTATTGAATAACTACTTTTTCAAGCCTCATTGTGAATTTTTTTTCCATTTTTACAGACTTTTCCTCCTACTCAGAAGCTTCTATTTTCACCAATTTCAGGCATTAAAATGACTGTAAACACACTTATTTTAGTTCCAAAAGTGAGAATTCACATGCAATAGTCATTTACAGTCAAAAGATTAAGCATTAAAAAAATGACCATTTCTAACCATCTGGAGAAAGTTCGACAGGTCTCGGGTCATCGTTTTTCATCCGAAAATTATTTTTTTGGGACTGTAGAAAAATTGATTCAAAATGTCATTTGGATTGTGCCTCATGTTGAATAACCACTTTTTAAACCTCACAATGACCAAAATTACCATTTTTACAGACTTTTCCTCCTTTACAGAAGCTTATTTTTCAACATATTTCAGGCTTTAAAATGACTCTAAACACACTTATTTTTAGTTCCAAAAGTGATAATTTACATGCAATAGTCATTTACAGTCAAAAGACAAAACATTAAATAATTACTATTTCTGACCATCTGGAGAAAGTTCGAAAGGTCACAGATCATCGTTTTTCATCAGAAAATTGATTTTTTGGACTGTAGAAAAATTGATTCAAAATGTCATTTGGATTGTGCCTCATGTTGAATAACTTCTTTTTAATGCCTCACTGTGACCTAAATTGCAATTTTTACAGGCTTTTCCTCCTACTTAGAATCTTCTATTTCGACCAAATTCAGGCATTAAAATGACTCTAAACACACTTATTTTAGTTCTAAAAGTGGTAATTCGTATGCAATAGTCATTTACAGTCAAAAGACAAAACATAAAAAAAATTACCATTTCTGACCATCTGGAGAAAGTTCGACAGGTCACGGATCATCGTTTTTCATCAGAAAATTGATTTTTTGGACTGTATAAAAATTGATTCAAAATGTCATTTGGACTGTGCCTCATGTTGAACAACTACTTTTTGAAGCCTCACTGTGACCAAAATTGCCATTTTTGCAGACTTTATCTCCTACTCAGAAGCTTCTATTTCGACCAATTTCAGGCTTTAAAATGACTCTAAACACACTTATTTTTAGTTCCAAAAACGATAATTCACATGCAATAGTCATTTACAGTCAAAAGACAAAACATTAAAAAATTACCATTTCTGACCATCGGGAGAAAGTTCGACAGGTCAAGGGTTATCATTTTTCTTCAGAAAATTAATTTTTGGGACTGTAGAAAAAACTGATTCAAAATGTCAATTGGATTGTGCCTCATGTTGAATAACTACTTTTTAATGCCTCACTGTGACCTAAATTGCAATTATTATTGACTTTTCCTCCTACTCAGAAGCTTCTATTTCGACCAATTTCAGGCTTTAAAATGACTCTAAACACACTTATTTTAGTTCCAAAAGTGATAATTCACATGCAATAGTCTTTTACAGTCAAAAGACAAAACATTAAAAAATTACCATTTCTGACCATCTGGAGAAAGTTCGACAGGTCAAGGGTCATCGTTTTTCATCAGAAAATTGATATTTTGGAGTGTCGAACAATTGATTCAAAATATCATTTGTATTGTGCCTCTTGTTAAATAACTACTTTTTCAAGCCTCACTGTGACCAAAATTGCAATTTTTACAGACTTTTCCTCCGACTCAGAACCTTCTATTTCAACCAATTTCAGGCATTAAAATGACTCTAAACCCACTTATTTTTGTTCCAAAAGTGATAATTCACATGCAATAGTCATTTACAGTCAAAAGACAAAACGTTAAAAAACTTACCATTTCTGACCACCTGGAGAAAGTTCAACAGGTCGAGGGTCATCTTTTTTCATCAGAAAATTGATTTTTTGGACTGTAGAAAAAATGATTCAAAATGTCAATTGGATTGTGCCTTATGTTGCATAACCACTTTTTAAGCCACACAGTGACCAAAATTGCCATATTAAATACTTTCTCTCCTATTCCGAAGCTTCTATTTCAACCAATTTCAGGCATTAAAATGACTCTAAGCACACTTATTTTAGTTCCAAAAGTGATAATTCACATGCAATAGTCATTTACAATCAAAAGACAAACCATTACAAAATTACCATTTCTGACCATCTGGAGAAAGTTCGACAGGTGGGGGGTCATTGTTTTTCATCAGAAAATTAATTTTTGGGAATGTAGAAAAAACTGATTCAAAATGTCAATTGGATTGTGTCTCATGTTGAATAACTACTTTTTAAAGCCTCACAGTGACCAAAATTGCCATTTTTACAGACTTTTCCTCCTACTCAGAAGCTTCTATTTCGACCAATTTCAGGCATTAAAATGAATCTAAACACACTTATTTTAGTTCCAAAAGTGATAATTCACATGCAATAGTCATTTACAGACAAAAGATAAAACATTAAAAAACTTACCATTTCTGACTATCTGGAGAAAGATCAATAGGTCACGCACGGGTCATTGTTTTTCATCACAGAGTGGATTTTTGGACTGCAGAAAAGTTGATTCAAAATGTCATTTGGACTGTGCCTCATGTTGAATAACTACTTTTTAAAGCCTCACAGTGACCAAAATAGCCATTTTTACTGACTTTTCCTCCTACTCAGAAGCTTCTATTACGACCAATTTCAGGCATTAAAATGACTCTAAACACACTTATTTTATTTCCAAAAGTGATAATTAACATGCAATAGTCATTTACAGTCAAAAGACAAAACATTAAAAAATTACCATTCCTGACCATCTGGAGAAAGTTCGACAGGTCACGGGTGTGAGAAGTTGGACTGGCATATGCTGGTCACTAGTTATAGTGGCCACCTCTATGGTAGATAGGTTTAAGACAACCTTTTAAATGAAGCTATCCTAGTGGTAGGTGTGGAGAGCAGCCATAGGGCTAAGTCTCAGAGGAATGTAAATCAGCTTGTTTTACCCTATAATCTCTTGAATTACCAAATGAAAGGACACCACACAGGTATATATATCAAATATATATGTCTTTATTTCTAGACACACTCTACTAATCTCTTTATGAGATTAGAAGCCAGGAACACATTCAAATAGCAACGTTTCACAATAAATTAAGCACAAATATGGCTGGGGCCCTAGGGGCGTACCAGACCATATACTAAAAAATGGGTTAGGAAAGTCGACTTGCAAAATGACAAGGCCTAGGGCCTGTAGAATCGCTGGGGCTTCACCACTGCAGTGAAAGCAGGCAAGTAATCGACCCACGGGAGATGCATGCAGTGTGTGAACACAGCTGCAGGTTCCCTTTTGATTATAATGGAGCAAGTCGCGGTTTGATTTTTAAAGTTTTAGGGTACTTCGAGGAAGTCTACAAGCAAGCCACTTACAAGGTAAGTAATTCGAGGGCCAACACACACTAGGGCACTGGAGTGCACGAGTTACCTCACCCAGGGAAGCCGGGTGCATAGGTGTCTTTTGGTGTCGGGTCGCGTCGCTGTTTTCTATGGAGACCAAAGAAGACTTGCTGCTTGCGTTGACTGAAGAAGTGTCTGGTGGAATCCAAGGGTAGATTTGAGATCTAGATAACCTGAAAATTGAAGGGACATTGTTCAAAGTCACTTGCCAGTGACCGGTGGCCAGGAAGATGGCTGACCACGGATGTCGGGTGATTTCAGGTCATCGATGGTGTTTTGACTCTTTGCTCACGAGGTCCTGAAGATATTGACGATGACCAGCAGCTGGATTTGGAGTGTCCCACAACGTCTGCAGCTGACTGATGTGTCGGCAACCAAATTGGAGCCAACAATCCTTGGCAACATCAAGTCTTGTGGTAATCAAAGAAGGTCGGCGTTGCAGACCAGCAAGGTCTGCGGGACTCACCCAGCAAGGGTGAGTGAGGACAGGACTGGAGCAGACAGGGGAGCCCTTTGAGTTGATAGGAAAGTCTACGGGGGACCCACAAGCCAACAGGCAAGGGATCGCAAAGATGCCTCTTGAGGAAATGCTTCACAGGAGCCCACGGTCACTCAGGATGGGGTAGGCCTTTTATTGTCGCTGCAAAACCTGCTGGAGGTCTGGGCCAGAAATGGTCCAAAGCACAAGTTCGTAGAATGTCGTGAAGGGGTTGCACTTGACAATAGTGCATGGTTCCCTGGTATTGCAGTTCCTCATGACTCGTGGGGTCCGCTCACATCAGATTTGCTGGGGACTCACAATGGCCGTCGAGAAGTGAGGAAATCTAATTCTGGGGCTGCAGGAACTCCGGCGGGAGCAGGAAAGTTTGCGACCATTGATTAAGGTTTTTGGTGCCTGCCAAGCAAGTGAGTCACTCCTTGACTCCAAGGCAGATTCTTCTGTCTTCCAAAGGTAGTGGAACGTCAAAGGGCCAGGATTCTTCTTTGTAGAGCGTCGTCCAGGGTTATCTGCTTTGCAATGGCAAAGTTTGCTATCTTATACTGAAGATAGGGGAGGGACTAGCTCTATGACCACTCCTCTAGGAGGGTCAGGGTAGGGGGTGGTTACACCCACTTCCCTTTGTCCAGTTTCACACCAGAGCAGGGACAGGTAGCCCCTGAACCGGTTTGAGCTGGCATATGCACAGAGGAGCCTACTGCTCACCCAGTGCAGGACTTCAAAGCACTCTAGAAGTGCACCCACCCAGCTCCAATACACTAAATCCTGTCTGGAAGGTGGTGACACCTCCCTGTGACAGGATGCCTTTTGTTGGGCTTCCTCCACTGTGAGTTTCAGTCAGCAGCAGGAGGGCAGCCTAGTGTCTGTGCTGGTGGCATCCATTTTGTGATGCCATGGCTCTTTCAGATTTCTGTCGTTTTACTACAGTGAGTACATGTCGTCCCCTCTAGAAGGGTGGGATCATGCTCCCACATCATGGACTGATGTGGGGTATGATTCCAAGTTGTTTGACACCAAACACGACATGTTTTGATGCAGTCATTCCAAAGTTAGAATTTTAATGCACTTAAGAGTATATGGTTTAACCGCATCTACAAACAGCCATAGAGAATAGACACTGCCAGCTGTAGAGGGGCCCTGCTCATGCAGAGGCACCCCCTCACATTGTAAACCAAGCACCCTGCCCTCAGGATTGATAGGGCCTGCCATAGGGGTGGCTGATAGGTTTATATGTGTGTGTATGGTGAGATATAGAAACCTATACCTCTGTGAGGAGTGCTAACACTACCTCACCCAGGCTGCAGTAGCAGGCTGGGGTGTCAGATTTAGTATGCTTCCCAGGGGTGGCATAATACATTCTTCAGCCCCTGGTAGGCCTGTGAAGTACCTATGCCCTAGGAACCTGAGGTACCATATACTAGGGGCTTATAAGGTACCACAGTATCCAATCACTAGTGCATCTAGTATGCACTCAAATTCGTTTAGAGAGAACAGAGAGACTGGGGCCCTCATAAGCAGGGACCCAGCCAGAGTATAGCCAGAAACCTGTCTATACATCAGAAAAAAAATGGGGGCAACATAAGTGCAGATCCTACTCTCCTACAACAGGTCATCGTTTTTCATCCAAAAATTGATTTTTTAGACTGTAGAAAATTGATTCAAAATGTCATTTGGATTGTGTCTCATGTTGAATAACTACTTTTTCAACCCTCACTGTGACCAAAATTGCCAATTTTACAGACTTTTCCTCCTACTCAGAAGCTTCTATTTTGACCAATTTCAGGCATTAAGATGACTCTAAACACACTTATTTTAGTTCCAAAAGTGATAATTCACATGCAATAGTCGTTTACAGCCAAAAGACAAAACATTAAAAATTCACCATTTCTAACTATGTGGAGAAAGTTCGACAGGTCACGGGTCATTGTTTTTCATCCGAAAATTGATTTTTTGGACTGTAGAAAAATTGATTCAAAATGTCATTTGGATTGTGTCTCATGTTGAATAACTACTTTTTCAACCCTCACTGTGACCAAAATTGCCAATTTTACAGACTTTTCCTCCTACTCAGAAGCTTCTATTTTGACCAATTTCAGGCATTAAAATGACTCTAAACACACTTATTTTAGTTCCAGAAGTGACAATTCACATGCAATAGTCATTTACTGTCAAAAGACAAAACATTAAAAAGCTTACCATTTCTGACCATCTGGAGAAAGTTCGACAGGTCACGCACGGGTCATCGTTTTTCATCCGAAAATTGATTTTTTTGGGCTGTAGAAAAATTGATTCAAAATGTCATTTGGATTGTGTCTCATGTTGAATAACTACTTTTTCATGCCTCACTGTGAACAAAATTGCCATTTTTACAGACGTTTCCTCCTACTCAGAAGCTTTTATTTTGACCAATTTCAGGCATTAAGATGACTCTAAACACACTTATTTTAGTTCCAAAAGTGATAATTCACATGCAATAGTCGTTTACAGCCAAAAGACAAAACATTAAAAATTCACCATTTCTAACTATGTGGAGAAAGTTCGACAGGTCACGGGTCATTGTTTTTCATCCGAAAATTGATTTTTTGGACTGTAGAAAAATTGATTCAAAATGGTATTTGGATTGTGCGCATGTTGAATCACTACTTTTTCAAGCCTCACTGTCTCCAAAATTGCCATTGTTACAGACTTTTCCTCCTACTCAGAAGCTTCTATTTTGACCAATTTCAGGCATTAAAATTACTCTAAACACACTTATTTTAGTTTCAAAAGTGATATTTCACATGCAACAGTCATTTACAGTCGAAATATAAAAGATTAAAAAATTACCATTTCTGACCATCTGGAGAAAGTTCGACAGGTTTGGGGTCATCGTTTTTCATCAGAAAATTGATTTTTGGGACTGTAGAAAAAATGATGAAAATATCAATTGGATTGTGCCTCATGTTGAATAACTACTTTTTATAGCTTCACTGTGACCAAAATTGCCATTTTTACTGACTTTTCCTCCTACTCAGAAGCTTCTATTTTGACCAATTTCAGGCATTAAAATGACTCTAAACACACTTATTTTAATTTCAAATGTGATAATTCACATGCAATAGTCATTTACAGTCAAAGGACAAAACATTAAAAATTTACCATTTCTGACCATGTGGTCAAAGTTTGACAGGTCACGGGTCATCTTTTTTAATCAGAAAATTGATTTTTGGGACTGTAGAAAAAATGATTCAAAATGTCAATTGGATTGTGCCTTATGTTGCATAAGCACTTTTTAAACCTCACAGTGACCAAAATTTACATTTCTACAAACTTTTACTCCTACTCAGAGGCTTCGATTTCGACCAATTTCAGGCATTAAAATGACTCTAAACACACTTATTTTGTTCCAAATGAGATAATTCACAAGCAATAGTCATTTACAGTCGACAGATTAAACATTAAAAAATGACCTTTTCTGACCAGCTGGAGACAGTTCGACAGATCACGGGTCATCGTTTTTCATTAGAAAATTGATTTTTTGGACTGTAGAAAAATTGATTCAAAATGTCAATTGATTTGTGCCTCATGTTGAATAACCCCTTTTGAAAGCCTCTCTGTGACCAAAATTGCTATTTTTACAGACTTTTCCTTCTACTCAGAAGCTTCTATTTCGACCAATTTCTGGCAGGGAAATGACTCTAAACACACTTATTTTAGATCCAAGAGTGCTAATTCACATGCAATAGTAATTTACAGTCAAAAGAATAAACATTAAAAAATGACCTTTTCTGACCAGCTGGAGAAAGTTCGACAGATCACGGGTCATCGTTTTTCATCAAAAAATTGATTTTTGGGAATATAGAAAAAATTATTCAAAATGTCAACTGGAGTCTGCCTCATGTTGAATAACTACTTTTTCAAGCCTCACTGTGAACAAAATTGCCATTTTTACAGACTTTTCCTCCTACTCAGAAGCTTCTATTTTGACGAATTTCAGGCATTAAAATGACTCTAAAAACACTTATTTTAGTTCCAAAAGTGATTATTCATATGCAATAGTCATTTGCAGTCAAAAGATTAAACATTAAAAAATGACCATTTCTGACCATCTGGAAAAACTTTGAAAGGTCACGGGTCATCGTTTTTCATCAGAAAATTGATTTTTTGGACTGTTGAAAAATTGATTCAAAATGTCATTTGGATTGTGCCTCATGTTGAATAACTACTTTTTAAAGCCTCACTGTGACCAAAATTGCCATTTTTACAGACTTTTCCTCCTACTCAGAAGCTTCTGTTTCAACCAATTTCAGGCATTAAAATTAATCTAAACACACTTATTTTAGTTCCGAAAGCGATAATTCACATGCAATAGTCATTTACAGTCAAAAGATTAAACATTAAAAAAATGACCATTTCTGACCATCTGGAGAAAGTTTGACAGGTCACGGGTCATCGTTTTTCATCCGAAAATTGATTTTTTGGACTGTAGAAAAATTGATTCAAAATGTCATTTGGATTGTGCGCATGTTGAATCACTACTTTTTCAGGCCTCACTGTGTCCAAAATTGCCATTGTTACAGACTTTTCCTCCTACTCAGAAGCTTCTATTTTGACCAATTTCAGGCATTAAAATTACTCTAAACACACTTATTTTAGTTTCAAAAGTTATAATTCACATGCAATAGTCATTTACAGTCAAAAGAAAAAACATTAAAAAATTACCATTTCTGACCATGTGGTCAAAGTTCGACAGATCACGGGTCATCGTTTTTCATCAGAAAATTGATTTCTGGGACTGTAGAAAAAATGATTCAAAATGTCAATTGAACTGTGCCTCATATTGAATATCCCCTTTTAAAAGCCTCTCAGTGACCAAAATTGCTATTTTTACAGACTTTTCCTCCTACTCAGAAGCTTCTATTTCGACCAATTTCTGGCCGGGAAATGACTCTAAACACACTTCTTTTAGATCCAAGAGTGCTAATTCACGTGCAATAGTAATTTGCAGTCAAAAGATTAAACATTAAAAAAACTTGACCATTTCTGACCATCTTGAGAAAGTTCGACAGGTCCCGAGTCATTGTTTTTCATCCGAAAATTGATTTTTGGGAATATAGAAAAAATGATTCAAAATGTCAACTGGATTCTGCCTAATGTTGAATAACCACTTTTTAAACCTTATGTGAACAAAATTGCCATTCTTACAGACTTTTCCTCCTACTCAGCAGCTTCGACCAATCTCAGACATTAAAATGACTCTAAACACACTTATTTTAATTCCAAAAGTGAAAATTCACATGCAATAGTCATTTACAGTTAAAGACAAAACATTAAACATTTACCATTTCTGACCATCTGGAGAAAGTTCGGCAGGCCACGGGTCATCGTTTTTTCATCAGAAAATTGTTTTTTTGGACTGTAGAAAAATGTATTCAAAATGTCATTTGCATTGTGCATCATGTTGAATAACTACTTTTTCAAGCCTCACTGTGAAAAAAATTGCCATTTTTTCAGACTTTTCCTCCTACCGAGAAGCTTCTATTTTGACCAATTTCAGGCATTAAAATAAATCTAAACACACTTATTTTAGTTCCGAAAGCGATAATTCACATGCAATACTCATTTACAGTCAAAAGACAAAACATTAAAAAACTTACCATTTCTGACCATCTGGAGAAAGTTCGACAGGTCACAGGTCATCGTTTTTCATCAGAAAATTGATTTTTTGTACAGTAGAAAAATAGATTCAAAATGTCATTTGGATTGTGCGCATGTTGAATCACTACTTTTTCAAGCCTCACTGTCTCCAAAATTGCCATTGTTACAGACTTTTCCTCCTACTCAGAAGCTTCTATTTTGACCAATTTCAGGCATTAAAATTAATCTAAACACACTTATTTTAGTTTCAAAAGTGATAATTCACATGCAATAGTCATTTACAGTCGAAAGATAAAACATTACAAAATTACCATTTCTGACCTTCTGCAGAAAGTTCGACAGGTCCGGGGTCATCATTTTTCATCAGAAAATTGATTTTTGGGACTGTAGAAAAAATGATTGAAAATGTCAATTGGACTGTGCCTCATATTAAATAACTACTTTTTATAGCTTCACTGTGACCAAAATTGCCATTTTTACTGACTTTTCCTCCTAGTCAGAAGCTTCTATTTTGACCAATTTCAGGCATTAAAATAACTCTAAACACACTTATCTTAATTCCAAATGTGATAATTGACATGCAATAGTCATTTACAGTCAAAAGACAAAACATTAAAAAAATTACCATTTCTAACCATGTGGTCAAAGTTCGACAGGTCACGGGTCATCTTTTTTAATCAGAAAATCGATTTTTGGGACTGTAGAATTTTTTTTTTCAAAATGTCAATTGGATTGTGCCTTATATTGCATAAGCACTTTTAAAAGCCTCTCAGTGACCAAAATTGCTATTTTTAAAGACTTTTCCTCCTACTCAGAAGCTTCTATTTCGACAAATTTCTGGCAGGGAAATGAGTCTAAACACACCTATTTTAGATCCAAGAGTGCTAATTCACATGCAATAGTAATTTACAGTCAAAAGATAAAACATTACAAAATTACCATTTCTGACCATCTTGAGAAAGTTCGACAGGTCTCGAGTGATTGTTTTTCATCAGAAAATTGATTTTTGGGAATATAAAAAAAAGGATTCAAAATGTCAACTGGATTCTGCCTCATGTTGAATAACCACTTTTTAAACTTCACAGTGACCAAAACTGCCATTTTTTCAGACTTTTCCTCCCTCTCAGAAGTTTCTATTTCTACCAATTTCAGGCATTAAAATTACTCTAAAAACAATTATTAAAGTTTCAAAAGCGATAATTCACATGCAATAGTCATTTACAGTCAAAAGACAAAACATTAAGAAATTACCATTTCTGACCATCTGGTCAAAGTTCAACAGTTCAAAGTTCAACAGCTTCTATTTCGACCAATTTCAAGCATTAAAATGACTCTAAACACACTTATTTTAGTTCCAAAAGTGAGAATTCACATGCAATAGTCATTTACAGTCAAAAGATTAAACATTACAAAAATTACCATTTCTGATCAGCTGGAGAAAGTTCGACAGATCACGGGTCATCGTTTTTCATCAGAGACTTGATTTTTGGGAATATAGAAAAAATGATTCAAAATGTCATTTGGATTGTGCCTCATGTTGAATATCTACTTTTTCCAGCCTCACTGTGAACAAAATTTCCATTTTCACAGACTTTTCCTCCTTCTAAGAAGCTTCTATTTTGATCAATTTCAGGCATTAAGATGACTCTAAACACTCGTATTTTAGTTCCAAAAGTGAGAATTCACATGCAATAGTTATTTACAGTCAAAATATTAAACATTAAAAAAATCACCATTTCTAACCATCTGGAGAAAGTTCGACAGGTCATCGTTTTTCATCCGAAAATTGATTTTTTGGCCTGTAGAAATATTGATTCAAAATGTCATTTGGATTGTGTCTCATGTTGAATAACTACTTTTTATAGCCTCACGGTGAACAAAATTGCCATTTTTACAGACTTTTCCTCCTACTCAGAAGCTTCTATTTCTACCAATTTCAGGCATTAAAATGACTCTAAACACACTTACTTTAGTTTCAAAAGCGATAATTCACATGCAATAGTCATTTACAGTCAAAAGGCAAAACATAAAAAAACATTCTATTTCTGACCATCTGGAGAAAGTTCGACAGTTCATCGTTTTTCATCAAAAAATTGATTTTTTGGACTGTAGAAAAATTGATTCAAAATGTCATTTGGATTGTGCTTCATGTTGAATAACTACTTTTTAGACCTCAATGTGACCAAAATTGCAATTTTTACAGACTTATCCTCCTACTCAGAAGTTTCTTTTTTGACCAATTTCAGGCATTAAAATGACTCAAACACACTTATTTTAGTTCCAAAAGTGATAATTCACATGCAATAGTCATTTACAGTCGAAAGACAAAATATTAAAAAATTACCATTTTTGACCATCTGGAGAAATTTTGCGAGCTCACGGGTCATCGTTTTTTATCAGAAAATTGATTTTTTGGACTGTAGGCAAAATGATTCAAAATGTCAATTGGATTGTGCCTCATGTTGCATAACCACTTTTTAAAGCCTCACAGTGACCAAAATTGCCATTGTTACAGACTTTTCCTCCTACTCAGAAGCTTCTATTTTGACCAATTTCAGGCACTAAAATTAATCTAAACACACTTATTTTAGTTTCAAAAGTGATAATTCACATGCAATAGTCACTTACAGTCGAAAGATAAAACATTACAAAATTACCATTTCTGACCTTCTGGAGAAAGTTCGACAGGTCCGGGGTCATCATTTTTCATCAGAAAATTGATTTTTGGGACTGTAGAAAAAATGATTGAAAATGTCAATTGGATTGTGCCTCATATTAAATAACCACTTTTTAAAGCCTCACAGTGACCAAAATTGCCATTGTTACAGACTTTTCCTCCTAGTCAGAAGCTTCTATTTTGACCAATTTCAGGCATTAAAATAACTCTAAACACACTTATCTTAATTCCAAATGTGATAATTGACATGCAATAGTCATTTACAGTCAAAAGACAAAATATTAAAAAATTACCATTTCTAACCATGTGGTCAAAGTTCGACAGGTCACGGGTCATCTTTTTTAATCAGAAAATTGATTTTTGGGACTGTAGAAAAAAATGTTTCAAAATGTCAATTGGATTGAGCCTTATGTTGCATAAGCACTTTTAAAAGCCTCTCAGTGACCAAAATTGCTATTTTTACAGACTTTTCCTCCCTCTCAGAAGCTTCTATTTCTACCAATTTCAGGCATTAAAATTACTCTAAAAACACTTATTAAAGTTTCAAAAGCGATAATTCACATGCAATAGTCATTTACAGTCAAAAGACAAAACATAAAAAAATTACCATTTCTGACCATCTGGTCAAAGTTCAACAGTTCAAAGTTCAACAGCTTCTATTTTGACCAATTTCAAGCATTAAAATGACTCTAAACACACTTATTTTAGTTCCAAAAGTGAGAATTCACATGCAATAGTCATTTACAGTCAAAAGATTAAACATTAAAAAAATTACCATTTCTGACCAGCTGGAGAAAGTTCGACAGATCACGGGTCATCGTTTTTCATCAGAGACTTGATTTTTGGGAATATAGAAAAAATGATTCAAAATGTCATTTGGATTGTGCCTCATGTTGAATAACTACTTTTTAAAGCCTCAATGTGACCAAAATTGCCATTTTTACAGACTTTCCCTCCTACACAGAAGCTTCTATTTCGACCAGTTTCAGGCATTAAAATGACTCTAAATATACTTATTTTAGTTCCAAAAGTGATAATTCACATTCAATAGTCATTTACAGTGAAAATATTAAACATTAAACAATTACCATTTCTGAACATCTGGAGAAAGTATGACAGGTCACAGATCATCGTTTTTCATCACAAAATAGATTTTTTAGACTGTAGAAAAAAAATGTCAAAATGTCAATTGGATTGTGCCTCATGTTCAATAACCACTTTTTACAGCCTCAATGTGATGAAAATTGCCATTTTTAGATACTTTTCCTCCTATTCAGAAGCTTCTATTTCGACTAATTTCAGGCATTAAAATGACTCTAAACACACTTATTTTAGTTGCAAAAGTGATAATTCACATGCAATAATCATTTACAGTCAAAAGATTAACCACCAAAAAATGACCATTTCTGACCATCTGGAGAAAGTTCGACAGGTCAGGGGTCATTGTTTTTCATCAGAAAATAGATTTTTTGGACTGCAGAAAAAATTCTTCAAAATGTCAATTGGATTGGGCCTCATGTTGAATAAACACTTTTTAAAGCTTCTCAGTGACCAAAATTGCCATTTTTACAGACTTTTCCTCCTAGTCAGAAGCTTCTATTTCGACCAATTTCAGGCATTAAAATGACTCTAAACACACTTATTTTAGTTCCAAAAGTGATATTTCACATGCAATAGTCATTTACAGTCAAAAGATTAAAAATTAAAAAACTGACCATTTCTGACCATCTGGAGAAAGTTTGACAGGTCCGTAGTCATCACTTTTCATTAGAAAATTGATTTTTTGGACTGTAGAAAAAATTGATTCAAAATGGTAATTGGATTGTGCCTCATGTTGAATAACCACTTTTTAAACCTCACATTGACCAAAATTGCAATTTTTACAGACTTTTTCTCATACTCAGAAGCTTCTATTTTGGCCAATTTCAGGCATTAAAATGACTCTAAACACACTTATTTTAGTTCCAAAAGAGAGAATTCACATGCAATAGTCATTTACAGTCAAAAGATTAAGCATTAAAAAATGACCATTTCTGACCATCTAGAGAAAGTTTTAGAGGTCACGGGTCATCGTTTTTCATCAGAAAATTGATTTTCTGGACTGTAGAAAAATTGGTTCAGAAAGTCAATAGGATTGTGCCTCATGTTGAATACCCACTTTTAAAAGCCTCTCGGTGACCAAAATTGCCATTTTTACAGACTTTTTCTCCTATTCAGAAGCTTCCATTTCAAACAAATTCTGACAGGAAATGACTCTAAACATACACATTTTAGATCTAAGACTGCTAATTCACATGCAATAGTAATTTAAAGTCAAAAGATTCAACATTAAAAAATGACCTTTTCTGACCATCTTGAGAAAGTTCCACAGGTCCGGGGTCAATGTTTTCATGAGAAAATTGATTTTTTGGACTGTAGAAAAATTGATTCAAAATGTCATTTGGATTGTGCCTCATGTTGAATAACTACTTCTTAAAGCCTCACTGTGACCAAAAGTGACATTTTTACAGAATTTTCCTCCTTCTCAGAAGCTTTTATTTCGACCAAATATAGGCATTAAAATAACTCTAAACACACTTATTTTAATTCCAAAAGTGATAATTCACATGCAATAGTCATTTACAGTCAAAGGACAAAACATTAAAAAATTACCATTTCTGACCATCTGGAGAAAGTTCGACAGGTCACGGGTCATCGTTTTTCATCAGAAAATAGATTTTTTTGTATTGTAGAAAAATGTATTCAAAATGTCATTTTGATTGTGCCTCATGTTGAATAACCACTTTTTAAACCTCACAGTGACTAAAATTACAATTTTTACAGACTTTTTCTCCTACTCGGAAGCTTTATTTCGACCAATTTCAGGCATTAAAATGACTATAAACACACTTATTTTAGTTCCAAAAGTGAGAATTCACATGCAGTAGTCATTTACAGTCAAAAGATTAAACATTAAAAAATGACAATTTCTGGCCATCTGTAGAAAATTTGACAGGTCACGGGTCATCGTTTTTAATCAGAAAATTGATTTTTTGGACTCTAGAAAAATTGATTCAAAATATGATTTGGATTGTGCCCCATGTTGAATAACTACTTTTGAAAGCCTCAATGTGACCAAAATTGCCATTTTTACAGACCTTTCCTCCTACTCAAAAGCTTTTATTTCAACCAATTTCTGGCAGGAAAATGACTCTAAAGTAACTTATTTTATATCCAAGATTGCTAATTCACATGCAATAGTCATTTGCAGTCAAAAGATTAAACATTAAAAAGTGACTTTTTCTGACTATCTTGAGAATGTTCGACAGGTCCGGTGTCATCGTTTTTCATCAGAAAATTGATTTTTTGGACTGTAGAAAAATTGATTCAAAAAAGTCATTTGGATTGTGCCTGATTTTGAATAACTACCTTTTAAAGCCTCAATGTGACCAAAATTGCCATTTTTGCAGACTTTTCCTCCAACTCAGAAGCTTCTATTTTGAACAATTTCAGTCATTAAAATGACTTTAAACACACTTATTTTAGTTCTAAAAGTGATAATTCACATGTAATAGTCATTTACAGTCAAAAGATTCAATGTTAAAAAAACACTATTTCTGATCATGTGGAGAAAGTTCGACAGGTCCGAGGTCATCGCTTTTCATCAGAAAATGGATTTTTTGGACTGTAGAAAAATGTATTCAAAATGTCATTTGGATTGTGCCTCATGTTGAATAACCACTTTTTAAACCTCACAGTGACTAAAATTACAATTTTTACAGACTTTTTCTCCTACTCGGAAGCTTTATTTCGACCAATTTCAGGCATTAAAATGACTATAAACACACTTAATTTAGTTCCAAAAGTGAGAATTCACATGCAGTAGTCATTTACAGTCAAAAGATTAAACATTAAAAAATGACAATTTCTGGCCATCTGTAGAAAATTTGACAGGTCACGGGTCATCGTTTTTAATCAGAAAATTGATTTTTTGGACTCTAGAAAAATTGATTCAAAATATGATTTGGATTGTGCCCCATGTTGAATAACTACTTTTGAAAGCCTCAATGTGACCAAAATTGCCATTTTTACAGACCTTTCCTCCTACTCAAAAGCTTTTATTTCAACCAATTTCTGGCAGGAAAATGACTCTAAAGTCACTTATTTTATATCCAAGATTGCTAATTCACATGCAATAGTCATTTGCAGTCAAAAGATTAAACATTAAAAAGTGACTTTTTCTGACTATCTTGAGAATGTTCGACAGGTCCGGTGTCATCGTTTTTCATCAGAAAATTGATTTTTTGGACTGTAGAAAAATTGATTCAAAAAAGTCATTTGGATTGTGCCTGATTTTGAATAACTACCTTTTAAAGCCTCAATGTGACCAAAATTGCCATTTTTGCAGACTTTTCCTCCAACTCAGAAGCTTCTATTTTGAACAATTTCAGTCATTAAAATGACTTTAAACACACTTATTTTAGTTCTAAAAGTGATAATTCACATGTAATAGTCATTTACAGTCAAAAGATTCAATGTTAAAAAAACACTATTTCTGACCATGTGGAGAAAGTTCGACAGGTCCGAGGTCATCGCTTTTCATCAGAAAATGGATTTTTTGGACTGTAGATAAAATGGTTCAAAATGATAATTGGATTGTGCCTCTTGTTGAATAACCACTTTTAAAAGCCTCTTGGTGACCAGTATTGCCATTTTTACAGACTTTTCCTCCTACTCAGAAGCTTCTATTTCGACCAATTTCAGGCATTAAAATGACTCTAAACACACTTATTTTAATTCCAAAAGTGATCATTCACATGCAATAGTCATTTACAGTCAAAAGACAAAACATTAAAAAACTTACAGTTTCTGACCATCTGGAGAAAGTTCGACAGGTCACAAGTCATCATTTTTCATCAGAAAATTGTTTTTTTGGACTGTAGAAAAATTGATTCAAAATGTCAATCGGATTGTGCCTCATGATGAATAACTACATTTTCAAGCCTCATTGTGACCAAAATTGCCATTTTTACAGACTTTTTCTCCTACTCAGAAGCTTCTATTTCGACCATTTTCAGGCATTAACCCCTTCGCTGCCAGGCCTTTTCCCCTCCTGTGCCATGCCCTTTTTTGACTATTTGGGGTAGTGCACGCTGAGGCCCCTGTAACTTTTTGACCACATAAGGTATCCACGCCAAATTTGCGTCCTTTTCTTCCAACATCATGGGGATTCTAAAGGTACTCAGGGTTTGTGGACTCTCCTAGAGGGGTCACAGAAATGAGCCAAAGTACAGCAAAATTTTGTTTTTTTTCGGAAAAAATGGAAAAATGGGCTGCAAATGAAAGCATCTGGGTTTTTCCCTGCAAATGTCATCAAAAAAGAGTTTGTGGGGCTGAAATCACCATTGTCCCAGCTTTTCGGGGATACCAGACTTTTGTCAGAAACCCAACATTTTTTACACAGTTTTGGCATTTTTCTGGGACATAGCCTAATTTTGCTATTTTGTGTGCTTTTGACCTCCTTCCAGTTAATGGCAGAAATGGGTACAAAAGCAATAATGGATCCTGGAAAGCTATACATTTGCGAGAAGAAGACAAAATTCTGAATTCAGCAAGGGGTCATTTGTGTAGATCCATCAAGGTTTTTTTATAGAAACTAACAGTTAAATATAGGATACATTGAAAATTAGTTGCAAAAACAGTCTTTTGTGTCAACGTTTTCACCTGTAACTTCTTCTAATTATGATAGCTCTTTGAAAGCAATATACCATTACATCCGCTGGACATTACTGGTTGTGGGGATATATAGGACTTGTAGGTTCACCAAGTACCCGACGAACCCAGAGCCAAAAACTGAGCAGCAACTTGCAATGGTTTTTTATTATGTACCGGGTATATAGTAATTATTCTGTAAAAATGTGTACATGGAAAAATCGGTATGAAAGACACCTATGTATTTCTGAAATGGGAACAAAATATAGAGTTTAGAAACAGTAGATATTTGCACATTTCTGAAATTGGGAATACTCATACTAGCATGAGAATTATCAGTCATTTTTTAGAATGACTTCTTTTTTACACAATATCTTTCATTTGGAAGGCAGAAATGCATCGAAAGTCAAAAGATAATAACAGTTCCTTTACAAATATGAATTACCCTAGGTCTTCCGATAAAAATAGTACCTCACTTGTGTGGGTAGGCATAGTGCCCGCGACAGGCAACGGCGCAAAACGCAACGTGGTCACAACTGAATATCGCAGTGAAAATTTACCCTTTTTTGGCAAAGTGCCTAGCTCTAGTTTTTGAACCCTAGCTCTGCGGGCACCTTGGGAAACCTAGCAAACCTATACATTTTTGAAAACTAGACACCCAGGGGAATCCAGGATGGGTGACTTGACTGCCTCCCACCAGGGTCTGTTACCCAGAATCCCTTGCAAACCTAAAAAATTGTCAAAAAACCCACATTTTCCCCACATTTCTGTGGTGGAAAGTTCCGGAATCTGTGTGGATCCACAAATTTCCACCCACCCTGCGTTCCACAAAGTCTTACGAGAAAAACGGTATCTCACTTGTGTGGGTCGGCCTAGTGCCCGCGACAGGAAACGGCACAAAACGCAACGTGGTCAAACCTCAATTTCGCAGTGAAAAATGACCCTTTTGTGGCAAAATGCCTAGCTCTAGTTTTTGAACCCTAGCTCTGCGGGCACCTTGGGAAACCTAGCAAACCTATACATTTTTGAAAACTAGACACCCAGTGGAATCCAGGATGGGTGACTTGACTGCCTCCCACCAGGGTCTGTTACCCACAATCCCTTGCAAACCTAAAAAATTGTCAAAAAACCCACATTTTCCCCACATTTCTGTGGTGGAAAGTTCCGGAATCTGTGTGGATCCACAAATTTCCACCCACCCTGCGTTCCACAAAGTCTTACGAGAAAAACGGTATCTCACTTGTGTGGGTCGGCCTAGTGCCCGCGACAGGAAACGGCGCAAAACGCAACGTGGTCAAACCTCAATTTCGCAGTGAAAAATGACCCTTTTGTGGCAAAATGTCTAGCTGTAGTTTCTGAACCCTAGCTCTGCGGGCACCTTGGGAAACCTAGCAAACCTATACATTTTTGAAAACTAGACAACCAGGGGAATCCAGGATGGGATGACTTGACTGCCTCCCACCAGGGTCTGTTACCCAGAATCCCTTGCAAACCTAAAAAATTGACAAAAAAAACACATTTTCCCCACATTTCTGTGGTGGAAAGTTCTGGAATCTGTGTGGATCCACAAATTTCCACCCACCCCGCGTTCCCCAAAGTCTTATGAGAAAAACGGTACCTCACTTATGTGGGTCGGCCTAGTGCCCGCAACAGGAAACGGCGCAAAACGCAACGTGGTCACACCTCAATTTCGCAGTGTAAAATGACCCTTTTTTGGCAAAATGTCTAGCTGTAGTTTTTGAACCCTAGCTCTGCGGGCACCTTGGGAAACCTAGCAAACCTATACATTTTTGAAAACTAGACAGCCAGGGGAATCCAGGATGGGATGACTTGACTGCCTCCCACCAGGGTCTGTTACCCAGAATCCCTTGCAAACCTAAAAAATTGACAAAAAAAACACATTTTCCCCACATTTCTGTGGTGGAAAGTTCTGGAATCTGTGTGGATCCACAAATTTCCACCCACCCCGCGTTCCCCAAAGTCTTATGAGAAAAACGGTACCTCACTTATGTGGGTCGGCCTAGTGCCTGCAACAGGAAACGGCGCAAAACGCAACGTGGTCACACCTCAATTTCGCAGTGTAAAATGACCCTTTTTTGGCAAAATGTCTAGCTGTAGTTTTTGAACCCTAGCTCTGCGGGCACCTTGGGAAACCTAGCAAACCTATACATTTTTGAAAACTAGACACCCGTGTGCTTCCAGGGAGGCATGGCTTGCGTGGATCCCCCAACGTTTCCTTACCCAGAATCCGCTGCAAACCTCAATTTTAGCTGAACAAATCACATTTTTCACACATTTTTGTGTGGGAAAGTTGTGGCATCACCGGGCTCACTCTAATTTCCCACAACCCAGCGTTCCCCCGGGTCTCCCAGCAAAAATGGTGCCTCACTTGTGTGGGAGGCCCAAGTACCCACGACAGGCAAGGGCCCAAAACGCAGTGAGGCAACATCAAAATTGCATATCTCAAAACCACCTGGTTTTGCAAGGAGGGTCACTTGGGTTTTTGGCCCGGTGCTCGACGGCCATCTAGGGAAACCTACCAAACCCATACATTTCTGAAAACTAGACACCCGGGGGCTCAAAGGGAGGTATGGCTTGCGTAGATCCTCCAACGTTTCCTTACCCAGAATCCCCTGCAAACCTCAATTTTAGCTGAAAAAATCAAATTTTTCACACATTTTTGTGTGGGAAAGTTGTGGCATCACCAGGCTCACTCTAATTTCCCACAACCCAGCGTTCCCCCGGGTCTCCCAGTAAAAATGGTGCCTCACTTGTGTGGGAGGCCCAAGTACCCGCGACAGGCAAGGGCCCAAAACGCAGTGAGGCAACATCAAAATTGCATATCTCAAAACCGGGGAACTACCTTTACAACGCAACTTTTACAACGCTATGCTATTACAACGCATTTTTTACAACGCAAAAGCTTTTACAACGCATGCTTTTACAATGCATGCTATTATATGGTAAGTACTTTTACAACGCATATACCATTACAACGCATTCTTTGAAAATGCCTTTACAACGCATGCATTTACAACGCATGCATTTACAACGCATGATATTATATGGTAAGTACTTTTACAACGCATATACTATTACAACGCATTTTTTAATTTTGGAATTTTAACTTAAATAAATATATATCGTATATTTAAATGTTTTTTATAAAAATATAAATTTAAAAAAAGTGAGTAGTTTTACAAAATATTAATACTTGAGTATTTTTCTAATATAAAAGAGTATTTTTTAAGTTAATTTAACCCCTTCAGTGCCCATGACGAGCTGGACTCGTCATGGGCCGCGGTGGCGCTGTGCCCATGACGAGTCCAGCTCGTCATAGACCCCGCCCGCTAATGCAACGGCCGGCACTGGGCGGGGAAAGGGGCGGGCACTGAAGGGGTTAATACTTGAGTATTTTTCAAAAAAGAAAGAGTATATTTTAATTTAAATTTAAAAATATAAGTGTGAGTACTTTAACTAAATATTAATACTTGAGTAGTTTTCTAATTTAAAAGAGTATTTTTAAGTTAAATTAATACTTGAGTATTTTTCAAAATAGAAAGAGTATATTTTATTATAGTTTAACAAAATATTAGTACTTGAGTATTTTTCAAATATAAAAGAGTATTAATATTAATAATAAAAGAATTTTATTTTGAGAAATTATTAAATGAGTAATTTTATTTAAAATTAAATATGTAAATAAAATTTAAAAAAGGATTATTCTTAAATATTAATACTAGAACAATTATTTATAATTAATAACAGTTAATTAAAGAAAAAATTAGTATTAAGAAAGATTAATACTAGAGTATTTTTAAGTTACTTATATAAAGTTTAATGTTTGTCTAAAAAAAGGAAGAGTACTTTTGGAGTATTATATTTAAAAATTAGAGAAATGTAAAAATAAAAAAATTAAATAAATAAAATTAAAAGAGTAATAAGAAATGAATTTAAGAAATAATAATACCTTCAGAAAAAATCCCAGGAAAAAAATAACTTACTTGAAAAAAAAATTCCCACGCTTTTGCATTGAAGTCTATGAGATAATTTGTCCTTCATTTATTTTGGCATCTTCAGAATATACAACCCGCGGAACAAGAAAAGAAGAATCAGAAAGAGAAGAAAGAGCAAGTTTTGAAGGAAAAAGACAATAGAGTCGAGGTAAGGAACACATTTAGTAAATTTACAATTAAAATGTTACATTTTTAATGAATAAATTACAATTTAAAAAATAATGACAGTAAACAAATAATGTTTTCAAAATATATATTTATTGAAAAATCCTTAAAAAAGAAACCATATTTTTATTAAATTTTGCAATGCATTTAACAATTTTTAGAAAATATATAAATATTTTATTAACATTTTTAAACATTTATTTACATATTAGTTAAATAAAGTAGTCCGTTAGAAATATTGATGCACGCGATGATGTAATGACGTGAGCGTCGACGTAATGCGCCATTTTGAAGAGCATCGGAGGAGGAAGCAGCAGGAAGCTGATCTGCGTCCAGGTAGGAAATATTTTCACTTTAAAATATATATTAAATCTTTAATAGTGATACATATATAGTGAGGAAAGAATAAGGAGAGGTTGCGGGAAAACTAATTGATGTTTTAAATGTTTTTAAACATGTCCACAATAATGTCATTAATGTATGCCTACGTCGGGTCGCGAAAAGTTATTTGTTTATTTAAAAAATGTATGTAACTGTTTAAAAATTAAAAGTTACTGTTGACAAAGTTTATTTCTTTACTTCGGAACAAAAAAAAGTGATTTTGAACTTCATTTCTAAGTGAAAAAAAAAACCGTACTCGTAAATTTTGGGAGACAATGATTGAATAAAAATTGGTGATTATGCAGCAATGTGCATTTTGGATTATGGCTTGACATGTACAATTTAGATTGGTTTGAGTTTTGGTGATTATTTAGGTCGGAAAAAAAAAGAAAGTTTTCTGTAATTATATTAATGGCGTACGGATGTAGAAAATTTGGTCAAATACTATGGGAAAGTAAATTTGTTGACATTGGTAGTTGTGCTAGAAATGAAGATTTTGGAAAAAAAAAAAAAACCCGACTTGTTTGTTTGAAAAAATTTTTAGAAAATACATTGTATGCCAATTGTAATTTGAAACATTTATAAATGTGAAGCAAAGCAGGAAAGTAAGTAAAAAAAAAAATTTAGAAAGAAAGAATGTTAGAAAGATTTTCCAGGTAGTCTATAGCCACACACAACGAAAATTGTTGTACAATAGCCAATAGTCTCTCAGACATTTCCCTTGTTTTGACTGTTACTCGTGGGTTTAGACTACCTGCGAGTGTTTGGGCTATTCTCATTTCTTGAAAACTTTGCTCCTTCTTCAAAGTTTCCAAAAAAGAGTAGAAGTTTGGATGAGGTTTTCCAATTGTGTGGTTTAAGGAGTTATGCCATCCCTCAATGGCATTGTTTGTTTTTGCTTCTCCCTCTAAACAACTCGTGTAGCAGTTCCACCACTCCACATAGAATCGTGGCTTCCTCCTGCGACCCGATCTGCTTAGGAGTCCAATCCATGTGTCCTCGAAATAATTTAGAATGGGTGCCAATTTTTCTTCGTTACTCGTGTAATAAACAGATTCTATAATTGCAGTGTAGTACTCGTCCACACTATCGGGAGCAACAAAACAAAGTGCAGTTAATTTTTTTAGTTCAAATTGCAGTTTACTATCACGAGAATATTCTGCAACTAGGGATGTTTTTTGTAATTTACGCCAAAATGCCTGGGAAAAATGAAAAAAACATCCCTGAATTTGGGTATCCGTGTACGTTTTAGTGATCATATTGATCATGCTCAATTCAAAATCAATAATTATTTTCTGAGGACTTTGAGATGTTTTACTTTTAATCACTGATAAAAGTTCAGTGTATGTTGCAGAAGTCTTATCAGGTAGCAAACTGTATACTAAGGGAATTACACTATTGTTAATTTTGGCATGTATAGTGTAAATTTGAGTGAAAGGATGGGGTGTACTTTTAAACGTCCCATCCATCATCCAAATTTCACTACTTTCTAACTTAGCAAGGTTACGTGGGGTACTAAAAATGAGAATTCGTTTCTGAGGGTTTTCGTTGTCATGCAGAAGGAAAGGTTCATCAGAAAAAGAAATAGAAAGATCATGTGGAATTCTAATGTCAGAGAAAGAATGTGGTGCAGATAATTGAATGTTACTTGCCTGCTTTTGTCTTTGAATAATTCTTCTCAAATTAGGAATTATAGGCATGTTACTAGCAACATGACTGGGGACATGCTGTGCAACCTCTCTTAAAATGGATCCTGTAGAATCATTGGAGGTGCTTGCAATAGCTTTCATTTCGTTCACAGTTTCTCTAATTTCTACCTCCATTGCAGAGGCAGAGTGGTTATGTTCAGTGGTTTTCACAACTAAATTATCAACAGTAACCGCTCTGCCACTGCAATGGGTAGTGTAGTATTGCACACACCTCCAATGATTTCTAGTTAAACTTATTCTTTCCTTACTATAAATGTATCCACCATGGTTTAATACATTTTTGCCCTTCCTGGATTTAATATACTTTGCAGCTTCCAGACTAGACATTATCTGAAAAGAGAAGAGAAGAAAAACAAATTAGTCTGAAAAATTAAATGAAATACCTAAAATATAACAGTTACACCATCCAACACTTTCCCTACTGCTGCACCTTCCTGGAGTTTGAATAGTAAATTGCACCCCTACACCATCCAACACTTTCCCTACTGATGCACCTTCCTGGAGTTGGAATAGTAAATTGCACCCCTACACCATCCAACACTTTCCCTACTGCTGCACCTTCCTGGAGTTGGAATAGTAAATTGCACCCCTACACCATCCAACACTTTCCCTACTGCTGCACCTTCCTGGAGTTGGAATATTAATTTGCACCCCTACACCATCCAACACTTTCCGTACTGCTGCACCTTCCTGGAGTTGGAATAGTAAATTGCACCCCTACACCATCCAACACTTTCCCTACTGCTGCACCTTCCTGGAGTTGGAATAGTAAATTGCACCCTTACACCATCCAACACTTTCCCTACTGCTGCTCCTTCCTGGAGTTGGAATAGTAAATTGCACCCCTACACCATCCAACACTTACCCTACTGCTGCACCTTCCTGGAGTTGGAATAGTAAATTGCACCCCTACACCATCCAACACTTTCCCTACTGATGCACCTTCCTGGAGTTGGAATAGTAAATTACACCCCTACACCATCCAACACTTTCCCTACTGATGCACCTTCCTGGAGTTGGAATAGTAAATTGCACCCCTACACCATCCAACACTTTCCCTACTGATGCACCTTCCTGGAGTTGGAATAGTAAATTGCACCCCTACACCATCCAACACTTTCCCTACTGATGAACCTTCCTGGAGTTGGAATAGTAAATTGCACCCCTACACCATCCAACACTTACCCTACTGCTGCACCTTCCTGGAGTGGGAATAGTAAATTGCACCCCTACACCATCCAACACTTTCCCTACTGATGCACCTTCCTGGAGTTGGAATAGTAAATTGCACCCCTACACCATCCAACACTTTCCCTATTGCTGCACCTTCCTGGAGTTGGAATAGTAAATTGCACCCCTACACCATCCAACACTATCCCTACTGCTGCACCTTTAAATGTTGTGTAAAAATACCTTGTTTTTTTGAAATTGGTTTTCTTGGTGAGTCTTCTTAAGTGGGGATGGCCTGTAGGCTGGAGTAGACACTTATGTGTTGATTTCAATGGTAAAACAAATACAATTGTCTGCAAAAGTGATAAAAGGAAAAAAAGAAAAAAGTTAACTTTGAAGAGATATGCAAATTTACAATAACTTTTTGCAAAAATTAAATCCATTTTAATATATAGTACATAACACTTTCCCTACTGATGCACCTTCCTGGAGTTGGAATAGTAAATTGCACCCCTACACCATCCAACACTTTCCCTACTGCTGCACCTTCCTGGAGTTGGAATAGTAAATTGCACCCCTACACCATCCAACACTTTCCCTACTGCTGCACCTTCCTGGAGTTGGAATAGTAAATTGCACCCCTACACCATCCAACACTTTCCCTACTGCTGCACCTTCCTGGAGTTGGAATAGTAAATTGCACCCCTACACCATCCAACACTTTCCCTACTGCTGCACCTTTAAATGTTGTGTAAAAATACCTTGTTTTTTTGAAATTGGTTTTCTTGGTAAGTCTTCTTAAGTGGGGATGGGCTGTAGGCTGGAGTAGACACTTATGTGTTGATTTCAATGGTAAAACAAAAACAATTGTCTGCAAAAGTGATAAAAGGAAAAAATGAGAAAACTTAACTTTGAAGAGATATGCAAATTTACAATAACTTTTTGCAAAAATTAAATGCACCTTCCTGGAGTTGGAATAGTAAATTGCACCCCTACACCATCCAACACTTTCCCTACTGCTGCACCTTCCTGGAGTTGGAATAGTAAATTGTACCCCTACACTATCCATCAGTTATCCTATTTCTGCACTTTAGTCGAGTAACAATAGCAAAAGGAATGACTATTAAATTGTGGAAATTATAATAATCATAATGTAAAATACCTTTTTCAGTTGTTGTTTGTTCTCGTGCCTTTAAGGTAATGCTTGCTGCAGGATATAGTTATTTTTTTGTAACCGATTTACTGTGGAACAAAAAAAAGTTTAAAAAATTAATGTTACTTTGACAACGTTGGTTAAAAAAAAAACCATTTTTGAAAATTATGATATTTGTCAAATGAGTATGAGTAACAATTGGTTAAGAAAAACATAATACACATTGAATGTATTTTAAAATAAGAATAATAATGGATACACCTACACTATCACTCAATTACTCTACCGGTGAACATTCTGGGACTTAGAATACTAATAGTTATCTCAGTAACTTGAAACGCTTTTTCACATGTAGTACCTAACTGAAGTCCTATTAGTAATTGTTACCCCTGCACCATGGTATAATTTCGTTTATGATGTAGTTTTTTTTTTTTTATACTTTATTTTACTGTGGAAAATGATAATTTAAAAATGCATTTTAAAATGTATTGTTTTCACTCATTTGCTCCGTTTTGGCATCCATTTTGGAACATGTCTTTTGGTATTGTTTTCATAGAAAGTGTTGTAGGACAAGTTTTACAAGTGAGATGGTTAAAATGGCGCCTATGTGTATGTGTCTTCTGTTTTACTCTGTTTACTTACTTTCCGATTTAATCATGATAAAAATGTGTAAGCACTGTTGTTAAATCTATCGTTCTTTTTATTAAACTTTGAAATGTGTGAAAACGGAATTTTATTGGGGATTTTGAGTATTAATTTTAATACTCGAGTATTAATTTTAATACTCGAGTATTAATTTGGTAATGCATTTCAGTAGGTTTATGCTCAGTTTTTCTCCACATTTTAATACACTTCCCCACCCTAAAACCCCTAATTTCCGTGCATCCCGTGCCAGATTTTATTGTACTTTTAAATAAAAAAATAAAAAATTTGCGTTGTAATGGTATGCGTTGTAATAGATTTCATTGTAACAGCACTTTTCAGTATTTTAATAGGTTTTGCGTTGTAAAAGTATTCGTTGTAAAGTAATGCGTTGTAGTAGTACTTGCGTTGTAAAAAATGCGTTGTAATGGTATGCGTTGTAATAGTATGCGTTGTAACGTCATACATCCCTCAAAACCACCTGGTTTTGCAAGGGGGGTCACTTGGGTTTTTGGCCCGGTGCTCGACGGCCATCTAGGGAAACCTACCAAACCCATACATTTCTGAAAACTAGACACCCGGGGGCTCAAAGGGAGGTATGGCTTGCGTGGATCCCCTAACGTTTCCTTACCCAGTATCCCCTGCAAACCTCAATTTTAGCTGAAAAAATCACATTTTTCACACATTTTTGTGTGGGAAAGTTGTGGCATCACCGGGCTCACTCAAATTTCCAACCACCGAGCGTCCCCCCGGGTCTCCCGGTAAAAATGGTGCCTCACTAGTGTGGGAGGCCCAAGTACCCGCAACAGACAAGGGCCCAAAACGTATTGAGGCGACATCAAAATTGCATATCTCAAAACCACCTGGGTTTTGCAAGGGGGGTCACTTGGGTTTTTGGCCCGGTGCTCGGCGGCCATCTAGGGAAACCTACCAAACCCATACATTTCTGAAAACTAGACACCCGGGGGCTTCAAGGGAGTTATGGCTTGCGTGGATCCCCCAACGTTTCCTTACCCAGAATCCCCTGCAAACCTCAATTTTAGCTGAAAACAATCACATTTTTCACACATTTTTGTGTGGGAAAGTTGTGGCATCACCGGGCTCACTCAAATTTCCAACCACCCAGTTTCCCCCCAGGTCTCCCAGTGAAAATGGTGCCTCACTTGTGTGGGAGGCCCAAGTACCCATGACAGGCAAGGGCCCAAAACGTATTGAGGCGACATGAAAATTGCTTACCTCAAAACTACCTGGTTTTGCAAGGGGGGTCACCTGGGTTTTTGGCCCGGTGCTCGGCGGCCACCTAGGGGAACCTACCAAACCCACACATTTCTGAAAACTAGACACCCTGGGGATTCCAGGGAGGTATGGCTTGCGTGGATCCCCAACGTTTCCTTACCCAGAATACCCTGCAAACCTCAAATTTAGCTGAAAAAATCACCTTTTTCACACATTTTTGTGTGGGAAAGTTGAGGCATCACTGGGCTGACACAAATTTCCTACCACCCAGCGTTCCTCCGGGTCTCCCGATAAAATCGGTGCCTCACTCGTGTGGGAGGCCCAAGTACCCGCGACAGGCAAGGGCCCAAAACGTAATTTTGATGTCTCCTCAATTGGTTTTGGGCCCTTGCCTGACGCGGACACTAGGCCTACCCACGCAAGTGAGGTACCATTTTTATCGGAAGACTTTGGGGAACACGGGGTGGGTGGAATTTTGTGGACCCACGCAGATTCCAGAACTTTCCACCACAGAAATGTGAGGAAAATTTGTTATTTCGGACACATTTTTAGGTTTGCAATGGATTCTGGGTACCAGAACCTGGTGAGAGCCAGTCAAGTCACCCCATCCTGGATTCTCCTCGGTGTCTAGTTTTAAAAAATGTACAGGTTTGCTAGGTTTGCCTACGTGCCAACTGCGCTAGGGCCCAAAGTCCACAGGTATGCACATTGCTAAAAAAAAGGCGGCGCCCAGTGGGCTTTCTGCCACCCTGGGGGGGAATCGGGGAAGGGGGTTTCATCCCGATATGCCCCTAAAGGGGCAGAAAGACTGTGGCTATTTTTTGTGGGGGTGGGGGCATTGGTATGAACATTTGGGGCAGCCCCCACGCATAAAAAGCCTTCGTACTCGCTGGCGCCTAGTGGGCTTTCTGCTCCCCCAGGGGGCAGATCAGGGGCCGCTGCCGCCAAGTACACTCCCAGGGCGACGGAAAGACTGGAGTTTCTCTGGGGGTGGGGGTATTGTCATGCCCATTTTGGGGAGCCCCTACCCCTACACTAATAAAACAATAAAATCTATGGTTTCTAGTGGGCTTTCTGCGCCCCCCAGGGGGTCCAGATTGGGGTCTACAGCTCCCATCTGCCTCCTGGGGGGCAGAAAGACTGTCATTTTTGTGGGGAGGGAGGGTGGGGGCATTGCCGTGCCCGTTTCGGGCAGCCCCCACCCTAAAAAAAAAACTAAAAACGAATCCCTGGTATTTAGTGGGCTTTCTGCCCCCCCGAAGGGGCAGATTAGGGGCCAATGCCCCATCTGCCCCCCGGAGGGGGCAGAAAGACTGTAGTAATTGGGGCGTGGGGTGGGGGCATGGGCCTGCCCGTTTTGGGCAGCCCCCACCTCTATTTTTTTTATTTTTAATTCCCTGGTGTCGAGTGGGCTGTCTGTGCCCCCGGGGGGGGCAGATTGGGGGCTGATGCCCCATCTGCCCCCCAGGGGGCGCAGAAAGGCTGTAATGGTGGTGGGTGGGTGGGGGCATTGACGTGCACGTTGCGGGCAGCCCCCACCCTAAAAAAAAGTAAAAACGAATCCCCGGTAGTTAGTGGGCTTTCTGCCCCCCCGAAGGGGCAAATTAGGGGCCAATGCCCCATCTGCCCCCCGGGGGGGCAGAAAGACTGTCATTTTTGTGGGGAGGGAGGGTGGGGGCATTGCCGTGCCCGTTTCGGGCAGCCCCCACCCTAAAAAAAAACCTAAAAACGAATCCCTGGTATTTAGTGGGCTTTCAGCCCCCCCGAAGGGGCAGATTAGGGGCCAATGCCACATCTGCCCCCCGGAGGGGGCAGAAAGACTGTAGTAATTGGGGCATGGGGTGGGGGCATGGGCCTGCCCGTTTTGGGCAGCCCCCACCTCTATTTTTTTTATTTTTTATTCCCTGGTGTCGAGTGGGCTGTCTGTGCCCCCGGGGGGGGCAGATTGGGGGCTGATGCCCCATCTGCCCCCCAGGGGGGGCAGAAAGGCTGTAATGGTGGTGGGTGGGTGGGGGCATTGACGTGCACGTTGCGGGCAGCCCCCACCCTAAAAAAAAAGTAAAAACGAATCCCCGGTAGTTAGTGGGCTTTCTGCCCCCCCGAAGGGGCAAATTAGGGGCCAATGCCCCATCTGCCCCCCGGGGGGGCAGAAAGACTGTAGTAATTGGGGGGTGGGGTGGGGGCATGGGCCTGCCCGTTTTGGGCAGCCCCCACCCCTATTTTGATTGATAAAAAAATTCCCTTGGGTCTAGTGGACTTTTTGCCCCCCGGGGGGGCAGATTGGGGGCTAATGCCCCCATCTGCCCCCCAGGGGGGGGCAAAAAGACTAAATTGCACCAAGTTACATGGGGGAGCAAAGGCCCTTGCCCAAGGGGCCGCTCCCCACTCCCTGGTGTCTAGTGGGTGGATCCCTGCTTGGGGATCACCCTCCTGTGGTGATCCCCAAGCAGGGATCCACTGGCGAGGGGTACCATTGGAAAGGGGAGATTCTCCCCTTTCCAACTATACCTCCGTCTTTCTACGTGCTCAGGGGTCTGAGATAGCCCCCTGAGCACGTAGAAAGTGAAATTGAAATGAGCCTCTTGGCTCATTTCAGTTTCACTTTCACTGTAATGACGTTGGCGTGACGTGCGCGCCGATCGTCATTACAGTGAAAGGGGGGGGCCTCGGGAGCTGGGGAAGCTCTTCCCCAGCTCCCGAGACTATTTTGGTTTAAAGGGAATCCCTCTGGTGCCCGCACCAGAGGGATTCCCTAGGGAATGCCTCATGACGAGCTGGACTCGTCATGGGCACAGCGCGACTGTGCTCCATGACGAGTCCAGCTCGTCATGGGCACAGAAGGGGTTAAAATGACTCTAAACACACTTATTTTAGTTCCAAAAGTGATAATGTACATGCAATAGTCATTTACAGTCAAAAGACAAAACATTAAAAAACTTACGGTTTCTGACCATCTGGAGAAAGTTTGACAGGTCACAGTTCATCATTTTTCATCAGAAAATTGTTTTTTTGGACTGTAGAAAAATTGATTCACAATGTCAATCAGATTGTGCCTCGTGTTGAATAACTACATTTTCAAGCCTCATTGTGACCAAAATTGCCATTTTTACAGACTTTTTCTCCGACTCAGAAGCTTCTATTCCGACCAATTTCAGGCATTCAAATAACTCTAAACACACTTATTTTAGTTCCAAAAGTGATAATTCACATGCAATAGTCATTTACAGTCAAAAGACAAAACATTAAAAAACTTACGGTTTCTGACCATCTGGAGAAAGTTCGACAGGTCACAAGTCATCATTTTTCATCAGAAAATTGTTTTTTTGAACTGTAGAAAAATTGATTCAAAATGTCAATCGGATTGTGCCTCATGATGAATAACTACATTTTCAAGCCTCATTGTCACCAAAATTGCCATTTTTACCGACTTTTTCTCCTACTCAGAAGCTTCTATTCCGACCAATTTCAGGCATTCAAATAACTCTAAACACACTTATTTTAGTTCCAAAAGTGATAATTCACATGCAATAGTCATTTACAGTCAAAAGACAAAACATTAAAAAACTTACGGTTTCTGACTATCTGGAGAAAGTTCGACAGGTCACAGGTCATCATTTTTCATCAGAAAATTGATTATTTGGACTGTAGAAAAATTGATTCAAAACGTCAATCGGATTGTGCCTCATGATGAATAATCACTTTTAAAAGCCTCTCGGTGACCAAAATTGCCATTTTTACAGACTTTTCCTCCTACTCAGAAGCTTGTATTTCGACCAAATTCTGACTGGAAAATTACTCTAAAAACACGTATTTTAGATCTAAGAGTGCCAATTCACATGCAATAGTAATTTACAGTCAAAAGATTAAACATTTAAAAATGACCATTTCTGACCATCTGGATAAAGTTCGACAGGTCACGGGTCATCGTTTTTCATCAGAAAAATAATTTTTGGGGACTGTAGAATAATGTATTCAAAATGACATTTGGATTGTGCCTCATGTTGAATAACTACTTTTTAAAGCCTCAATGTGACATAAATTGCCATTTTTACAGGCTTTTTCTCCTACTCAGAAGCTTCTATTTCAACTGATTTCAGGCATTCAAATGACTCTAAACACACTTATTTTAGTTCCAAAAGTGATAATGTACATGCAATAGTCATTTACAGTCAAAAGACAAAACATTAAAAAACTTACGGTTTCTGACCATCTGGAGAAAGTTTGACAGGTCACAGTTCATCATTTTTCATCAGAAAATTGTTTTTTTGGACTGTAGAAAAATTGATTCACAATGTCAATCAGATTGTGCCTCATGTTGAATAACTACATTTTCAAGCCTCATTGTGACCAAAATTGCCATTTTTACAGACTTTTTCTCTGACTCAGAAGCTTCTATTCCGACCAATTTCAGGCATTCAAATAACTCTAAACACACTTATTTTAGTTCCAAAAGTGATAATTCACATGCAATAGTCATTTACAGTCAAAAGACAAAACATTAAAAAACTTACGGTTACTGACCATCTGGAGAAAGTTCGACAGGTCACAAGTCATCATTTTTCATCAGAAAATTGTTTTTTTGAACTGTAGAAAAATTGATTCAAAATGTCAATCGGATTGTGCCTCATGATGAATAACTACATTTTCAAGCCTCATTGTAACCAAAATTGCCATTTTTACCGACTTTTTCTCCTAATCAGAAGCTTCTATTCCGACCAATTTCAGGCATTCAAATAACTCTAAACACACTTATTTGAGTTCCAAAAGTGATAATTCACATGCAATAGTCATTTACAGTCAAAAGACAAAACATTAAAAAACTTACGGTTACTGACCATCTGGAGAAAGTTCGACAGGTCACAAGTCATCATTTTTCATCAGAAAATTGTTTTTTTGAACTGTAGAAAAATTGATTCAAAATGTCAATCGGATTGTGCCTCATGATGAATAACTACATTTTCAAGCCTCATTGTAACCAAAATTGCCATTTTTACCGACTTTTTCTCCTAATCAGAAGCTTCTATTCCGACCAATTTCAGGCATTCAAATAACTCTAAACACACTTATTTTAGTTCCAAAAGTGATAATTCACATGCAATAGTCATTTACAGTCAAAAGACAAAACATTAAAAAACTTACGGTTTCTGACCATCTGTAGAAAGTTCGACAGGTCACAGGTCATCATTTTTCATCAGAAAATTGATTATTTGGACTGTAGAAAAATTGATTCAAAACGTCAATCGGATTGTGCCTCATGATGAATAATCACTTTTAAAAGCCTCTCGGTGATCAAAATTGCCATTTTACAGACTTTTCCTCCTACTCAGAAGCTTGTATTTCGACCAAATTTTAGATCTAAGAGTGCTAATTCACATGCAATAGTAATTTACAGTCAAAAGATTAAACATTTAAAAATGACCATTTCTGACCATCTGGATAAAGTTCGACAGGTCACGGGTCATCGTTTTTCATCAGAAAAATAATTTTTGGGGACTGTAGAATAATGTATTCAAAATGACATTTGGATTGTGCCTCATGTTGAATATCTACTTTTTCCAGCCTCACTGTGAACAAAATTTCCATTTTCACAGACTTTTCCTCCTTCTAAGAAGCTTCTATTTTGATCAATTTCAGGCATTAAGATGACTCTAAACACTCGTATTTTAGTTCCAAAAGTGAGAATTCACATGCAATAGTTATTTACAGTCAAAATATTAAACATAAAAAAATCACCATTTCTAACCATCTGGAGAAAGTTCGACAGGTCATCGTTTTTCATCCGAAAATTGATTTTTTGGCCTGTAGAAATATTGATTCAAAATGTCATTTGGATTGTGTCTCATGTTGAATAACTACTTTTTATAGCCTCACGGTGAACAAAATTGCCATTTTTACAGACTTTACCTCCTACTCAGAAGCTTCTATTTCTACCAATTTCAGGCATTAAAATGACTCTAAACACACTTACTTTAGTTTCAAAAGCGATAATTCACATGCAATAGTCATTTACAGTCAAAAGGCAAAACATAAAAAAAACATTCTATTTCTGACCATCTGGAGAAAGTTCGACAGGTCATCGTTTTTCATCAAAAAATTGATTTTTTGGACTGTCGAAAAATTGATTCAAAATGTCATTTGGATTGTGCTTCATGTTGAATAACTACTTTTTAGACCTCAATGTGACCAAAATTGCAATTTTTACAGACTTATCCTCCTACTCAGAAGTTTCTTTTTTGACCAATTTCAGGAATTAAAATGACTCGAACACACTTATTTTAGTTCCAAAAGTGATAATTCACATGCAATAGTCATTTACAGTCGAAAGACAAAATATTAAAAAATTACCATTTTTGACCATCTGGAGAAATTTTGCGAGCTCACGGGTCATCGTTTTTTATCAGAAAATTGATTTTTTGGACTGTAGGCAAAATGATTCAAAATGTCAATTGGATTGTGCCTCATGTTGCATAACCACTTTTTAAAGCCTCACAGTGACCAAAATTGCCATTGTTACAGACTTTTCCTCCTACTCAGAAGCTTCTATTTTGACCAATTTCAGGCATTAAAATTAATCTAAACACACTTATTTTAGTTTCAAAAGTGATAATTCACATGCAATAGTCACTTACAGTCGAAAGATAAAACATTACAAAATTACCATTTCTGACCTTCTGGAGAAAGTTCGACAGGTCCGGGGTCATCATTTTTCATCAGAAAATTGATTTTTGGGACTGTAGAAAAAATGATTGAAAATGTCAATTGGTTTGTGCCTCATATTAAATAACCACTTTTTAAAGCCTCACAGTGACCAAAATTGCCATTGTTACAGACTTTTCCTCCTAGTCAGAAGCTTCTATTTTGACCAATGTCAGGCATTAAAATAACTCTAAACACACTTATCTTAATTCCAAATGTGATAATTGACATGCAATAGTCATTTACAGTCAAAAGACAAAACATTAAAAAATTACCATTTCTAACCATGTGGTCAAAGTTCGACAGGTCACGGGTCATCTTTTTTAATCAGAAAATTGATTTTTGGGACTGTAGAAAAAAATGTTTCAAAATGTCAATTGGATTGAGCCTTATGTTGCATAAGCACTTTTAAAAGCCTCTCAGTGACCAAAATTGCTATTTTTACAGACTTTTCCTCCCTCTCAGAAGCTTCTATTTCTACCAATTTCAGGCATTAAAATTACTCTAAAAACACTTATTAAAGTTTCAAAAGCGATAATTCACATGCAATAGTCATTTACAGTCAAAAGACAAAACATAAAAAAATTACCATTTCTGACCATCTGGTCAAAGTTCAACAGTTCAAAGTTCAACAGCTTCTATTTTGACCAATTTCAAGCATTAAAATGACTCTAAACACACTTATTTTAGTTCCAAAAGTGAGAATTCACATGCAATAGTCATTTACAGTCAAAAGATTAAACATTAAAAAAATTACCATTTCTGACCAGCTGGAGAAAGTTCGACAGATCACGGGTCATCGTTTTTCATCAGAGACTTGATTTTTGGGAATATAGAAAAAATGATTCAAAATGTCATTTGGATTGTGCCTCATGTTGAATAACTACTTTTTAAAGCCTCAATGTGACCAAAATTGCCATTTTTACAGACTTTCCCTCCTACACAGAAGCTTCTATTTCGACCAGTTTCAGGCATTAAAATGACTCTAAATATACTTATTTTAGTTCCAAAAGTGATAATTCACATTCAATAGTCATTTACAGTGAAAATATTAAACATTAAACAATTACCATTTCTGAACATCTGGAGAAAGTATGACAGGTCACAGATCATCGTTTTTCATCACAAAATAGATTTTTTAGACTGTAGAAAAAAAATGTCAAAATGTCAATTGGATTGTGCCTCATGTTCAATAACCACTTTTTACAGCCTCAATGTGACGAAAATTGCCATTTTTAGATACTTTTCCTCCTATTCAGAAGCTTCTATTTCGACTAATTTCAGGCATTAAAATGACTCTAAACACACTTATTTTAGTTGCAAAAGTGATAATTCACATGCAATAATCATTTACAGTCAAAAGATTAACCACCAAAAAATGACAATTTCTGACCATCTGGAGAAAGTTCGACAGGTCAGGGGTCATTGTTTTTCATCAGAAAATAGATTTTTTGGACTGCAGAAAAAATTCTTCAAAATGTCAATTGGATTGGGCCTCATGTTGAATAAACACTTTTTAAAGCTTCTCAGTGACCAAAATTGCCATTTTTACAGACTTTTCCTCCTAGTCAGAAGCTTCTATTTCGACCAATTTCAGGCATTAAAATGACTCTAAACACACTTATTTTAGTTCCAAAAGTGATATTTCACATGCAATAGTCATTTACAGTCAAAAGATTAAAAATTAAAAAACTGACCATTTCTGACCATCTGGAGAAAGTTTGACAGGTCCGTAGTCATCACTTTTCATTAGAAAATTGATTTTTTGGACTGTAGAAAAAATTGATTCAAAATGTTAATTGGATTGTGCCTCATGTTGAATAACCACTTTTTAAACCTCACATTGACCAAAATTGCAATTTTTACAGACTTTTTCTCATACTCAGAAGCTTCTATTTTGGCCAATTTCAGGCATTAAAATGACTCTAAACACACTTATTTTAGTTCCAAAAGAGAGAATTCACATGCAATAGTCATTTACAGTCAAAAGATTAAGCATTAAAAAATGACCATTTCTGACCATCTAGAGAAAGTTTTAGAGGTCACGGGTCATCGTTTTTCATCAGAAAATTGATTTTCTGGACTGTAGAAAAATTGGTTCAGAAAGTCAATAGGATTGTGCCTCATGTTGAATACCCACTTTTAAAAGCCTCTCGGTGACCAAAATTGCCATTTTTACAGACTTTTTCTCCTATTCAGAAGCTTCCATTTCAAACAAATTCTGACAGGAAATGACTCTAAACATACACATTTTAGATCTAAGACTGCTAATTCACATGCAATAGTAATTTAAAGTCAAAAGATTCAACATTAAAAAATGACCTTTTCTGACCATCTTGAGAAAGTTCCACAGGTCCGGGGTCAATGTTTTCATGAGAAAATTGATTTTTTGGACTGTAGAAAAATTGATTCAAAATGTCATTTGGATTGTGCCTCATGTTGAATAACTACTTCTTAAAGCCTCACTGTGACCAAAAGTGACATTTTTACAGAATTTTCCTCCTTCTCAGAAGCTTTTATTTCGACCAAATATAGGCATTAAAATAACTCTAAACACACTTATTTTAATTCCAAAAGTGATAATTCACATGCAATAGTCATTTACAGTCAAAGGACAAAACATTAAAAAATTACCATTTCTGACCATCTGGAGAAAGTTCGACAGGTCACGGGTCATCGTTTTTCATCAGAAAATTGATTTTTTTGTATTGTAGAAAAATGTATTCAAAATGTCATTTGGATTGTGCCTCATGTTGAATAACCACTTTTTAAACCTCACAGTGACTAAAATTACAATTTTTACAGACTTTTTCTCCTACTCGGAAGCTTTATTTCGACCAATTTCAGGCATTAAAATGACTATAAACACACTTATTTTAGTTCCAAAAGTGAGAATTCACATGCAGTAGTCATTTACAGTCAAAAGATTAAACATTAAAAAATGACAATTTCTGGCCATCTGTAGAAAATTTGACAGGTCACGGGTCATCGTTTTTAATCAGAAAATTGATTTTTTGGACTCTAGAAAAATTGATTCAAAATATGATTTGGATTGTGCCCCATGTTGAATAACTACTTTTGAAAGCCTCAATGTGACCAAAATTGCCATTTTTACAGACCTTTCCTCCTACTCAAAAGCTTTTATTTCAACCAATTTCTGGCAGGAAAATGACTCTAAAGTCACTTATTTTATATCCAAGATTGCTAATTCACATGCAATAGTCATTTGCAGTCAAAAGATTAAACATTAAAAAGTGACTTTTTCTGACTATCTTGAGAATGTTCGACAGGTCCGGTGTCATCGTTTTTCATCAGAAAATTGATTTTTTGGACTGTAGAAAAATTGATTCAAAAAAGTCATTTGGATTGTGCCTGATTTTGAATAACTACCTTTTAAAGCCTCAATGTGACCAAAATTGCCATTTTTGCAGACTTTTCCTCCAACTCAGAAGCTTCTATTTTGAACAATTTCAGTCATTAAAATGACTTTAAACACACTTATTTTAGTTCTAAAAGTGATAATTCACATGTAATAGTCATTTACAGTCAAAAGATTCAATGTTAAAAAAACACTATTTCTGACCATGTGGAGAAAGTTCGACAGGTCCGAGGTCATCGCTTTTCATCAGAAAATGGATTTTTTGGACTGTAGAAAAATGTATTCAAAATGTCATTTGGATTGTGCCTAATGTTGAATAACCACTTTTTAAACCTCACAGTGACTAAAATTACAATTTTTACAGACTTTTTCTCCTACTCGGAAGCTTTATTTCGACCAATTTCAGGCATTAAAATGACTATAAACAGACTTATTTTAGTTCCAAAAGTGAGAATTCACATGCAGTAGTCATTTACAGTCAAAAGATTAAACATTAAAAAATGACAATTTCTGGCCATCTGTAGAAAATTTGACAGGTCACGGGTCATCGTTTTTAATCAGAAAATTGATTTTTTGGACTCTAGAAAAATTGATTCAAAATATGATTTGGATTGTGCCCCATGTTGAATAACTACTTTTGAAAGCCTCAATGTGACCAAAATTGCCATTTTTACAGACCTTTCCTCCTACTCAAAAGCTTTTATTTCAACCCATTTCTGGCAGGAAAATGACTCTAAAGTCACTTATTTTATATCCAAGATTGCTAATTCACATGCAATAGTCATTTGCAGTCAAAAGATTAAACATTAAAAAGTGACTTTTTCTGACTATCTTGAGAATGTTCGACAGGTCCGGTGTCATCGTTTTTCATCAGAAAATTGATTTTTTGGACTGTAGAAAAATTGATTCAAAAAAGTCATTTGGATTGTGCCTGATTTTGAATAACTACCTTTTAAAGCCTCAATGTGACCAAAATTGCCATTTTTGCAGACTTTTCCTCCAACTCAGAAGCTTCTATTTTGAACAATTTCAGTCATTAAAATGACTTTAAACACACTTATTTTAGTTCTAAAAGTGATAATTCACATGTAATAGTCATTTACAGTCAAAAGATTCAATGTTAAAAAAACACTATTTCTGACCATGTGGAGAAAGTTCGACAGGTCCGAGGTCATCGCTTTTCATCAGAAAATGGATTTTTTGGACTGTAGATAAAATGGTTCAAAATGATAATTGGATTGTGCCTCTTGTTGAATAACCACTTTTAAAAGCCTCTTGGTGACCAGTATTGCCATTTTTACAGACTTTTCCTCCTACTCAGAAGCTTCTATTTCGACCAATTTCAGGCATTAAAATGACTCTAAACACACTTATTTTAATTCCAAAAGTGATCATTCACATGCAATAGTCATTTACAGTCAAAAGACAAAACATTAAAAAACTTACAGTTTCTGACCATCTGGAGAAAGTTCGACAGGTCACAAGTCATCATTTTTCATCAGAAAATTGTTTTTTTGGACTGTAGAAAAATTGATTCAAAATGTCAATCGGATTGTGCCTCATGATGAATAACTACATTTTCAAGCCTCATTGTGACCAAAATTGCCATTTTTACAGACTTTTTCTCCTACTCAGAAGCTTCTATTTCGACCATTTTCAGGCATTAACCCCTTCGCTGCCAGGCCTTTTCCCCTCCTGTGCCATGCCCTTTTTTGGCTATTTGGGGTAGTGCACGCTGAGGCCCCTGTAACTTTTTGACCACATAAGGTATCCACGCCAAATTTGCGTCCTTTTCTTCCAACATCATGGGGATTCTAAAGGTACTCAGGGTTTGTGGACTCTCCTAGAGGGGTCACAGAAATGAGCCAAAGTACAGCAAAATTTTGTTTTTTTTCGGAAACAATTGAAAAATGGGCTGCAAATGAAAGCATCTGGGTTTTTCCCTGCAAATGTTATCAAAAAAGGGTTTGTGGGGCTGAAATCACCATTGTCCCAGCTTTTTGGGTATACCAGACTTTTTACACAGTTTTGGCATTTTTCTGGGACATAGCCTAATTTTGCTATTTTGTGTGCTTTTGACCTCCTTCCAGTTAATGGCAGAAATGGGTACAAAAGCAATAATGGATCCTGGAAAGCTATACATTTGCGAGAAGAAGACAAAATTCTGAATTCAGCAAGGGGTCATTTGTGTAGATCCATCAAGGTTTTTTTATAGAAACTAACAGTTAAATATAGGATACATTGAAAATTAGTTGCAAAAACAGTCTTTTGTGTCAACGTTTTCACCTGTAACTTCTTCTAATTATGATAGCTCTTTGAAAGCAATATACCATTACATCCGCTGGACATTACTGGTTGTGGGGATATATAGGACTTGTAGGTTCACCAAGAACCCGACGAACCCAGAGCCAAAAACTGAGCAGCAACTTGCAATGGTTTTTTATTATGTACCGGGTATATAGTAATTATTCTGTAAAAATGTGTACATGGAAAAATCGGTATGAAAGACACCTATGTATTTCTGAAATGGGAACAAAATATAGAGTTTAGAAACAGTAGATATTTGCACATTTCTGAAATTGGGAATACTCATACTAGCATGAGAATTATCAGTCATTTTTTAGAATGACTTCTTTTTTACACAATATCTTTCATTTGGAAGGCAGAAATGCATCGAAAGTCAAAAGATAATAACAGTTCCTTTACAAATATGAATTACCCTAGGTCTTCCGATAAAAATGGTACCTCACTTGTGTGGGTAGCCATAGTGCCCGCGACAGGCAACGGCGCAAAACGCAACGTGGTCACAACTGAATATCGCAGTGAAAATTTACCCTTTTTTGGCAAAGTGCCTAGCTCTAGTTTTTGAACCCTAGCTCTGCGGGCACCTTGGGAAACCTAGCAAACCTATACATTTTTGAAAACTAGACACCCAGGGGAATCCAGGATGGGTGACTTGACTGCCTCCCACCAGGGTCTGTTACCCAGAATCCCTTGCAAACCTAAAAAATTGTCAAAAAACCCACATTTTCCCCACATTTCTGTGGTGGAAAGTTCCGGAATCTGTGTGGACCCACAAATTTCCACCCACCCTGCGTTCCACAAAGTCTTACGAGAAAAACGGTATCTCACTCGTGTGGGTCGGCCTAGTGCCCGCGACAGGAAACGGCACAAAACGCAATGTGGTCAAACCTCAATTTCGCAGTGAAAAATGACCCTTTTGTGGCAAAATGCCTAGCTCTAGTTTTTGAACCCTAGCTCTGCGGGCACCTTGGGAAACCTAGCAAACCTATACATTTTTGAAAACTAGACACCCAGTGGAATCCAGGATGGGTGACTTGACTGCCTCCCACCAGGGTCTGTTACCCACAATCCCTTGCAAACCTAAAAAATTGTCAAAAAACCCACATTTTCCCCACATTTCTGTGGTGGAAAGTTCCGGAATCTGTGTGGATCCACAAATTTCTACCCACCCTGCGTTCCACAAAGTCTTACGAGAAAAACGGTATCTCACTTGTGTGGGTCGGCCTAGTGCCCGCGACAGGAAACGGCGCAAAACGCAACGTGGTCAAACCTCAATTTCGCAGTGAAAAATGACCCTTTTGTGGCAAAATGTCTAGCTGTAGTTTCTGAACCCTAGCTCTGCGGGCACCTTGGGAAACCTAGCAAACCTATACATTTTTGAAAACTAGACAACCAGGGGAATCCAGGATGGGATGACTTGACTGCCTCCCACCAGGGTCTGTTACCCAGAATCCCTTGCAAACCTAAAAAATTGACCAAAAAAACACATTTTCCCCACATTTCTGTGGTGGAAAGTTCTGGAATCTGTGTGGATCCACAAATTTCCACCCACCCCGCGTTCCCCAAAGTCTTATGAGAAAAACGGTACCTCACTTATGTGGGTCGGCCTAGTGCCCGCAACAGGAAACGGCGCAAAACGCAACGTGGTCACACCTCAATTTCGCAGTGTAAAATGACCCTTTTTTGGCAAAATGTCTAGCTGTAGTTTTTGAACCCTAGCTCTGCGGGCACCTTGGGAAACCTAGCAAACCTATACATTTTTGAAAACTAGACAACCAGGGGAATCCAGGATGGGATGACTTGACTGCCTCCCACCAGGGTCTGTTACCCAGAATCCCTTGCAAACCTAAAAAATTGACAAAAAAAACACATTTTCCCCACATTTCTGTGGTGGAAAGTTCTGGAATCTGTGTGGATCCACAAATTTCCACCCACCCCGCGTTCCCCAAAGTCTTATGAGAAAAACGGTACCTCACTTATGTGGGTCGGCCTAGTGCCTGCAACAGGAAACGGCGCAAAACGCAACGTGGTCACACCTCAATTTCGCAGTGTAAAATGACCCTTTTTTGGCAAAATGTCTAGCTGTAGTTTTTGAACCCTAGCTCTGCGGGCACCTTGGGAAACCTAGCAAACCTATACATTTTTGAAAACTAGACACCCGTGTGCTTCCAGGGAGGCATGGCTTGCGTGGATCCCCCAACGTTTCCTTACCCAGAATCCGCTGCAAACCTCAATTTTAGCTGAACAAATCACATTTTTCACACATTTTTGTGTGGGAAAGTTGTGGCATCACCGGGCTCACTCTAATTTCCCACAACCCAGCGTTCCCCCGGGTCTCCCAGCAAAAATGGTGCCTCACTTGTGTGGGAGGCCCAAGTACCCACGACAGGCAAGGGCCCAAAACGCAGTGAGGCAACATCAAAATTGCATATCTCAAAACCACCTGGTTTTGCAAGGAGGGTCACTTGGGTTTTTGGCCCGGTGCTCGACGGCCATCTAGGGAAACCTACCAAACCCATACATTTCTGAAAACTAGACACCCGGGGGCTCAAAGGGAGGTATGGCTTGCGTAGATCCTCCAACGTTTCCTTACCCAGAATCCCCTGCAAACCTCAATTTTAGCTGAAAAAATCAAATTTTTCACACATTTTTGTGTGGGAAAGTTGTGGCATCACCAGGCTCACTCTAATTTCCCACAACCCAGCGTTCCCCCGGGTCTCCCAGTAAAAATGGTGCCTCACTTGTGTGGGAGGCCCAAGTACCCGCGACAGGCAAGGGCCCAAAACGCAGTGAGGCAACATCAAAATTGCATATCTCAAAACCGGGGAACTACCTTTACAACGCAACTTTTACAACGCTATGCTATTACAACGCATTTTTTACAACGCAAAAGCTTTTACAACGCATGCTTTTACAATGCATGCTATTATATGGTAAGTACTTTTACAACGCATATACCATTACAACGCATTCTTTGAAAATGCCTTTACAACGCATGCATTTACAACGCATGCATTTACAACGCATGATATTATATGGTAAGTACTTTTACAACGCATATACTATTACAACGCATTTTTTAATTTTGGAATTTTAACTTAAATAAATATATATCGTATATTTAAATGTTTTTTATAAAAATATAAATTTAAAAAAAGTGAGTAGTTTTACAAAATATTAATACTTGAGTATTTTTCTAATATAAAAGAGTATTTTTTAAGTTAATTTAACCCCTTCAGTGCCCATGACGAGCTGGACTCGTCATGGGCCGCGGTGGCGCTGTGCCCATGACGAGTCCAGCTCGTCATAGACCCCGCCCGCTAATGCAACGGCCGGCACTGGGCGGGGAAAGGGGCGGGCACTGAAGGGGTTAATACTTGAGTATTTTTCAAAAAAGAAAGAGTATATTTTAATTTAAATTTAAAAATATAAGTGTGAGTACTTTAACTAAATATTAATACTTGAGTAGTTTTCTAATTTAAAAGAGTATTTTTAAGTTAAATTAATACTTGAGTATTTTTCAAAATAGAAAGAGTATATTTTATTATAGTTTAACAAAATATTAGTACTTGAGTATTTTTCAAATATAAAAGAGTATTAATATTAATAATAAAAGAATTTTATTTTGAGAAATTATTAAATGAGTAATTTTATTTAAAATTAAATATGTAAATAAAATTTAAAAAAGGATTATTCTTAAATATTAATACTAGAACAATTATTTATAATTAATAACAGTTAATTAAAGAAAAAATTAGTATTAAGAAAGATTAATACTAGAGTATTTTTAAGTTACTTATATAAAGTTTAATGTTTGTCTAAAAAAAGGAAGAGTACTTTTGGAGTATTATATTTAAAAATTAGAGAAATGTAAAAATAAAAAAATTAAATAAATAAAATTAAAAGAGTAATAAGAAATGAATTTAAGAAATAATAATACCTTCAGAAAAAATCCCAGGAAAAAAATAACTTACTTGAAAAAAAAATTCCCACGCTTTTGCATTGAAGTCTATGAGATAATTTGTCCTTCATTTATTTTGGCATCTTCAGAATATACAACCCGCGGAACAAGAAAAGAAGAATCAGAAAGAGAAGAAAGAGCAAGTTTTGAAGGAAAAAGACAATAGAGTCGAGGTAAGGAACACATTTAGTAAATTTACAATTAAAATGTTACATTTTTAATGAATAAATTACAATTTAAAAAATAATGACAGTAAACAAATAATGTTTTCAAAATATATATTTATTGAAAAATCCTTAAAAAAGAAACCATATTTTTATTAAATTTTGCAATGCATTTAACAATTTTTAGAAAATATATAAATATTTTATTAACATTTTTAAACATTTATTTACATATTAGTTAAATAAAGTAGTCCGTTAGAAATATTGATGCACGCGATGATGTAATGACGTGAGCGTCGACGTAATGCGCCATTTTGAAGAGCATCGGAGGAGGAAGCAGCAGGAAGCTGATCTGCGTCCAGGTAGGAAATATTTTCACTTTAAAATATATATTAAATCTTTAATAGTGATACATATATAGTGAGGAAAGAATAAGGAGAGGTTGCGGGAAAACTAATTGATGTTTTAAATGTTTTTAAACATGTCCACAATAATGTCATTAATGTATGCCTACGTCGGGTCGCGAAAAGTTATTTGTTTATTTAAAAAATGTATGTAACTGTTTAAAAATTAAAAGTTACTGTTGACAAAGTTTATTTCTTTACTTCGGAACAAAAAAAAGTGATTTTGAACTTCATTTCTAAGTGAAAAAAAAAACCGTACTCGTAAATTTTGGGAGACAATGATTGAATAAAAATTGGTGATTATGCAGCAATGTGCATTTTGGATTATGGCTTGACATGTACAATTTAGATTGGTTTGAGTTTTGGTGATTATTTAGGTCGGAAAAAAAAAGAAAGTTTTCTGTAATTATATTAATGGCGTACGGATGTAGAAAATTTGGTCAAATACTATGGGAAAGTAAATTTGTTGACATTGGTAGTTGTGCTAGAAATGAAGATTTTGGAAAAAAAAAAAAAACCCGACTTGTTTGTTTGAAAAAATTTTTAGAAAATACATTGTATGCCAATTGTAATTTGAAACATTTATAAATGTGAAGCAAAGCAGGAAAGTAAGTAAAAAAAAAAATTTAGAAAGAAAGAATGTTAGAAAGATTTTCCAGGTAGTCTATAGCCACACACAACGAAAATTGTTGTACAATAGCCAATAGTCTCTCAGACATTTCCCTTGTTTTGACTGTTACTCGTGGGTTTAGACTACCTGCGAGTGTTTGGGCTATTCTCATTTCTTGAAAACTTTGCTCCTTCTTCAAAGTTTCCAAAAAAGAGTAGAAGTTTGGATGAGGTTTTCCAATTGTGTGGTTTAAGGAGTTATGCCATCCCTCAATGGCATTGTTTGTTTTTGCTTCTCCCTCTAAACAACTCGTGTAGCAGTTCCACCACTCCACATAGAATCGTGGCTTCCTCCTGCGACCCGATCTGCTTAGGAGTCCAATCCATGTGTCCTCGAAATAATTTAGAATGGGTGCCAATTTTTCTTCGTTACTCGTGTAATAAACAGATTCTATAATTGCAGTGTAGTACTCGTCCACACTATCGGGAGCAACAAAACAAAGTGCAGTTAATTTTTTTAGTTCAAATTGCAGTTTACTATCACGAGAATATTCTGCAACTAGGGATGTTTTTTGTAATTTACGCCAAAATGCCTGGGAAAAATGAAAAAAACATCCCTGAATTTGGGTATCCGTGTACGTTTTAGTGATCATATTGATCATGCTCAATTCAAAATCAATAATTATTTTCTGAGGACTTTGAGATGTTTTACTTTTAATCACTGATAAAAGTTCAGTGTATGTTGCAGAAGTCTTATCAGGTAGCAAACTGTATACTAAGGGAATTACACTATTGTTAATTTTGGCATGTATAGTGTAAATTTGAGTGAAAGGATGGGGTGTACTTTTAAACGTCCCATCCATCATCCAAATTTCACTACTTTCTAACTTAGCAAGGTTACGTGGGGTACTAAAAATGAGAATTCGTTTCTGAGGGTTTTCGTTGTCATGCAGAAGGAAAGGTTCATCAGAAAAAGAAATAGAAAGATCATGTGGAATTCTAATGTCAGAGAAAGAATGTGGTGCAGATAATTGAATGTTACTTGCCTGCTTTTGTCTTTGAATAATTCTTCTCAAATTAGGAATTATAGGCATGTTACTAGCAACATGACTGGGGACATGCTGTGCAACCTCTCTTAAAATGGATCCTGTAGAATCATTGGAGGTGCTTGCAATAGCTTTCATTTCGTTCACAGTTTCTCTAATTTCTACCTCCATTGCAGAGGCAGAGTGGTTCTGTTCAGTGGTTTTCACAACTAAATTATCAACAGTAACCGCTCTGCCACTGCAATGGGTAGTGTAGTATTGCACACACCTCCAATGATTTCTAGTTAAACTTATTCTTTCCTTACTATAAATGTATCCACCATGGTTTAATACATTTTTGCCCTTCCTGGATTTAATATACTTTGCAGCTTCCAGACTAGACATTATCTGAAAAGAGAAGAGAAGAAAAACAAATTAGTCTGAAAAATTAAATGAAATACCTAAAATATAACAGTTACACCATCCAACACTTTCCCTACTGCTGCACCTTCCTGGAGTTTGAATAGTAAATTGCACCCCTACACCATCCAACACTTTCCCTACTGATGCACCTTCCTGGAGTTGGAATAGTAAATTGCACCCCTACACCATCCAACACTTTCCCTACTGCTGCACCTTCCTGGAGTTGGAATAGTAAATTGCACCCCTACACCATCCAACACTTTCCCTACTGCTGCACCTTCCTGGAGTTGGAATATTAATTTGCACCCCTACACCATCCAACACTTTCCCTACTGCTGCACCTTCCTGGAGTTGGAATAGTAAATTGCACCCCTACACCATCCAACACTTTCCCTACTGCTGCACCTTCCTGGAGTTGGAATAGTAAATTGCACCCTTACACCATCCAACACTTTCCCTACTGCTGCTCCTTCCTGGAGTTGGAATAGTAAATTGCACCCCTACACCATCCAACACTTACCCTACTGCTGCACCTTCCTGGAGTTGGAATAGTAAATTGCACCCCTACACCATCCAACACTTTCCCTACTGATGCACCTTCCTGGAGTTGGAATAGTAAATTACACCCCTACACCATCCAACACTTTCCCTACTGATGCACCTTCCTGGAGTTGGAATAGTAAATTGCACCCCTACACCATCCAACACTTTCCCTACTGATGCACCTTCCTGGAGTTGGAATAGTAAATTGCACCCCTACACCATCCAACACTTTCCCTACTGATGAACCTTCCTGGAGTTGGAATAGTAAATTGCACCCCTACACCATCCAACACTTACCCTACTGCTGCACCTTCCTGGAGTGGGAATAGTAAATTGCACCCCTACACCATCCAACACTTTCCCTACTGATGCACCTTCCTGGAGTTGGAATAGTAAATTGCACCCCTACACCATCCAACACTTTCCCTATTGCTGCACCTTCCTGGAGTTGGAATAGTAAATTGCACCCCTACACCATCCAACACTATCCCTACTGCTGCACCTTTAAATGTTGTGTAAAAATACCTTGTTTTTTTGAAATTGGTTTTCTTGGTGAGTCTTCTTAAGTGGGGATGGCCTGTAGGCTGGAGTAGACACTTATGTGTTGATTTCAATGGTAAAACAAATACAATTGTCTGCAAAAGTGATAAAAGGAAAAAAAGAAAAAAGTTAACTTTGAAGAGATATGCAAATTTACAATAACTTTTTGCAAAAATTAAATCCATTTTAATATATAGTACATAACACTTTCCCTACTGATGCACCTTCCTGGAGTTGGAATAGTAAATTGCACCCCTACACCATCCAACACTTTCCCTACTGCTGCACCTTCCTGGAGTTGGAATAGTAAATTGCACCCCTACACCATCCAACACTTTCCCTACTGCTGCACCTTCCTGGAGTTGGAATAGTAAATTGCACCCCTACACCATCCAACACTTTCCCTACTGCTGCACCTTCCTGGAGTTGGAATAGTAAATTGCACCCCTACACCATCCAACACTTTCCCTACTGCTGCACCTTTAAATGTTGTGTAAAAATACCTTGTTTTTTTGAAATTGGTTTTCTTGGTAAGTCTTCTTAAGTGGGGATGGGCTGTAGGCTGGAGTAGACACTTATGTGTTGATTTCAATGGTAAAACAAAAACAATTGTCTGCAAAAGTGATAAAAGGAAAAAATGAGAAAACTTAACTTTGAAGAGATATGCAAATTTACAATAACTTTTTGCAAAAATTAAATGCACCTTCCTGGAGTTGGAATAGTAAATTGCACCCCTACACCATCCAACACTTTCCCTACTGCTGCACCTTCCTGGAGTTGGAATAGTAAATTGTACCCCTACACTATCCATCAGTTATCCTATTTCTGCACTTTAGTCGAGTAACAATAGCAAAAGGAATGACTATTAAATTGTGGAAATTATAATAATCATAATGTAAAATACCTTTTTCAGTTGTTGTTTGTTCTCGTGCCTTTAAGGTAATGCTTGCTGCAGGATATAGTTATTTTTTTGTAACCGATTTACTGTGGAACAAAAAAAAGTTTAAAAAATTAATGTTACTTTGACAACGTTGGTTAAAAAAAAAACCATTTTTGAAAATTATGATATTTGTCAAATGAGTATGAGTAACAATTGGTTAAGAAAAACATAATACACATTGAATGTATTTTAAAATAAGAATAATAATGGATACACCTACACTATCACTCAATTACTCTACCGGTGAACATTCTGGGACTTAGAATACTAATAGTTATCTCAGTAACTTGAAACGCTTTTTCACATGTAGTACCTAACTGAAGTCCTATTAGTAATTGTTACCCCTGCACCATGGTATAATTTCGTTTATGATGTAGTTTTTTTTTTTTTATACTTTATTTTACTGTGGAAAATGATAATTTAAAAATGCATTTTAAAATGTATTGTTTTCACTCATTTGCTCCGTTTTGGCATCCATTTTGGAACATGTCTTTTGGTATTGTTTTCATAGAAAGTGTTGTAGGACAAGTTTTACAAGTGAGATGGTTAAAATGGCGCCTATGTGTATGTGTCTTCTGTTTTACTCTGTTTACTTACTTTCCGATTTAATCATGATAAAAATGTGTAAGCACTGTTGTTAAATCTATCGTTCTTTTTGTTAAACTTTGAAATGTGTGAAAACGGAATTTTATTGGGGATTTTGAGTATTAATTTTAATACTCGAGTATTAATTTTAATACTCGAGTATTAATTTGGTAATGCATTTCAGTAGGTTTATGCTCAGTTTTTCTCCACATTTTAATACACTTCCCCACCCTAAAACCCCTAATTTCCGTGCATCCCGTGCCAGATTTTATTGTACTTTTAAATAAAAAAATAAAAAATTTGCGTTGTAATGGTATGCGTTGTAATAGATTTCATTGTAACAGCACTTTTCAGTATTTTAATAGGTTTTGCGTTGTAAAAGTATTCGTTGTAAAGTAATGCGTTGTAGTAGTACTTGCGTTGTAAAAAATGCGTTGTAATGGTATGCGTTGTAATAGTATGCGTTGTAACGTCATACATCCCTCAAAACCACCTGGTTTTGCAAGGGGGGTCACTTGGGTTTTTGGCCCGGTGCTCGACGGCCATCTAGGGAAACCTACCAAACCCATACATTTCTGAAAACTAGACACCCGGGGGCTCAAAGGGAGGTATGGCTTGCGTGGATCCCCTAACGTTTCCTTACCCAGTATCCCCTGCAAACCTCAATTTTAGCTGAAAAAATCACATTTTTCACACATTTTTGTGTGGGAAAGTTGTGGCATCACCGGGCTCACTCAAATTTCCAACCACCGAGCGTCCCCCCGGGTCTCCCGGTAAAAATGGTGCCTCACTAGTGTGGGAGGCCCAAGTACCCGCAACAGACAAGGGCCCAAAACGTATTGAGGCGACATCAAAATTGCATATCTCAAAACCACCTGGGTTTTGCAAGGGGGGTCACTTGGGTTTTTGGCCCGGTGCTCGGCGGCCATCTAGGGAAACCTACCAAACCCATACATTTCTGAAAACTAGACACCCGGGGGCTTCAAGGGAGTTATGGCTTGCGTGGATCCCCCAACGTTTCCTTACCCAGAATCCCCTGCAAACCTCAATTTTAGCTGAAAACAATCACATTTTTCACACATTTTTGTGTGGGAAAGTTGTGGCATCACCGGGCTCACTCAAATTTCCAACCACCCAGTTTCCCCCCAGGTCTCCCAGTGAAAATGGTGCCTCACTTGTGTGGGAGGCCCAAGTACCCATGACAGGCAAGGGCCCAAAACGTATTGAGGCGACATGAAAATTGCTTACCTCAAAACTACCTGGTTTTGCAAGGGGGGTCACCTGGGTTTTTGGCCCGGTGCTCGGCGGCCACCTAGGGGAACCTACCAAACCCACACATTTCTGAAAACTAGACACCCTGGGGATTCCAGGGAGGTATGGCTTGCGTGGATCCCCAACGTTTCCTTACCCAGAATACCCTGCAAACCTCAAATTTAGCTGAAAAAATCACCTTTTTCACACATTTTTGTGTGGGAAAGTTGAGGCATCACTGGGCTGACACAAATTTCCTACCACCCAGCGTTCCTCCGGGTCTCCCGATAAAATCGGTGCCTCACTCGTGTGGGAGGCCCAAGTACCCGCGACAGGCAAGGGCCCAAAACGTAATTTTGATGTCTCCTCAATTGGTTTTGGGCCCTTGCCTGACGCGGACACTAGGCCTACCCACGCAAGTGAGGTACCATTTTTATCGGAAGACTTTGGGGAACACGGGGTGGGTGGAATTTTGTGGACCCACGCAGATTCCAGAACTTTCCACCACAGAAATGTGAGGAAAATTTGTTATTTCGGACACATTTTTAGGTTTGCAATGGATTCTGGGTACCAGAACCTGGTGAGAGCCAGTCAAGTCACCCCATCCTGGATTCTCCTCGGTGTCTAGTTTTAAAAAATGTACAGGTTTGCTAGGTTTGCCTACGTGCCAACTGCGCTAGGGCCCAAAGTCCACAGGTATGCACATTGCTAAAAAAAAGGCGGCGCCCAGTGGGCTTTCTGCCACCCTGGGGGGGAATCGGGGAAGGGGGTTTCATCCCGATATGCCCCTAAAGGGGCAGAAAGACTGTGGCTATTTTTTGTGGGGGTGGGGGCATTGGTATGAACATTTGGGGCAGCCCCCACGCATAAAAAGCCTTCGTACTCGCTGGCGCCTAGTGGGCTTTCTGCTCCCCCAGGGGGCAGATCAGGGGCCGCTGCCGCCAAGTACACTCCCAGGGCGACGGAAAGACTGGAGTTTCTCTGGGGGTGGGGGTATTGTCATGCCCATTTTGGGGAGCCCCTACCCCTACACTAATAAAACAATAAAATCTATGGTTTCTAGTGGGCTTTCTGCGCCCCCCAGGGGGTCCAGATTGGGGTCTACAGCTCCCATCTGCCTCCTGGGGGGCAGAAAGACTGTCATTTTTGTGGGGAGGGAGGGTGGGGGCATTGCCGTGCCCGTTTCGGGCAGCCCCCACCCTAAAAAAAAAACTAAAAACGAATCCCTGGTATTTAGTGGGCTTTCTGCCCCCCCGAAGGGGCAGATTAGGGGCCAATGCCCCATCTGCCCCCCGGAGGGGGCAGAAAGACTGTAGTAATTGGGGCGTGGGGTGGGGGCATGGGCCTGCCCGTTTTGGGCAGCCCCCACCTCTATTTTTTTTATTTTTAATTCCCTGGTGTCGAGTGGGCTGTCTGTGCCCCCGGGGGGGGCAGATTGGGGGCTGATGCCCCATCTGCCCCCCAGGGGGCGCAGAAAGGCTGTAATGGTGGTGGGTGGGTGGGGGCATTGACGTGCACGTTGCGGGCAGCCCCCACCCTAAAAAAAAGTAAAAACGAATCCCCGGTAGTTAGTGGGCTTTCTGCCCCCCCGAAGGGGCAAATTAGGGGCCAATGCCCCATCTGCCCCCCGGGGGGGCAGAAAGACTGTCATTTTTGTGGGGAGGGAGGGTGGGGGCATTGCCGTGCCCGTTTCGGGCAGCCCCCACCCTAAAAAAAAACCTAAAAACGAATCCCTGGTATTTAGTGGGCTTTCAGCCCCCCCGAAGGGGCAGATTAGGGGCCAATGCCACATCTGCCCCCCGGAGGGGGCAGAAAGACTGTAGTAATTGGGGCATGGGGTGGGGGCATGGGCCTGCCCGTTTTGGGCAGCCCCCACCTCTATTTTTTTTATTTTTTATTCCCTGGTGTCGAGTGGGCTGTCTGTGCCCCCGGGGGGGGCAGATTGGGGGCTGATGCCCCATCTGCCCCCCAGGGGGGGCAGAAAGGCTGTAATGGTGGTGGGTGGGTGGGGGCATTGACGTGCACGTTGCGGGCAGCCCCCACCCTAAAAAAAAAGTAAAAACGAATCCCCGGTAGTTAGTGGGCTTTCTGCCCCCCCGAAGGGGCAAATTAGGGGCCAATGCCCCATCTGCCCCCCGGGGGGGCAGAAAGACTGTAGTAATTGGGGGGTGGGGTGGGGGCATGGGCCTGCCCGTTTTGGGCAGCCCCCACCCCTATTTTGATTGATAAAAAAATTCCCTTGGGTCTAGTGGACTTTTTGCCCCCCGGGGGGGCAGATTGGGGGCTAATGCCCCCATCTGCCCCCCAGGGGGGGGCAAAAAGACTAAATTGCACCAAGTTACATGGGGGAGCAAAGGCCCTTGCCCAAGGGGCCGCTCCCCACTCCCTGGTGTCTAGTGGGTGGATCCCTGCTTGGGGATCACCCTCCTGTGGTGATCCCCAAGCAGGGATCCACTGGCGAGGGGTACCATTGGAAAGGGGAGATTCTCCCCTTTCCAACTATACCTCCGTCTTTCTACGTGCTCAGGGGTCTGAGATAGCCCCCTGAGCACGTAGAAAGTGAAATTGAAATGAGCCTCTTGGCTCATTTCAGTTTCACTTTCACTGTAATGACGTTGGCGTGACGTGCGCGCCGATCGTCATTACAGTGAAAGGGGGGGGCCTCGGGAGCTGGGGAAGCTCTTCCCCAGCTCCCGAGACTATTTTGGTTTAAAGGGAATCCCTCTGGTGCCCGCACCAGAGGGATTCCCTAGGGAATGCCTCATGACGAGCTGGACTCGTCATGGGCACAGCGCGACTGTGCTCCATGACGAGTCCAGCTCGTCATGGGCACAGAAGGGGTTAAAATGACTCTAAACACACTTATTTTAGTTCCAAAAGTGATAATGTACATGCAATAGTCATTTACAGTCAAAAGACAAAACATTAAAAAACTTACGGTTTCTGACCATCTGGAGAAAGTTTGACAGGTCACAGTTCATCATTTTTCATCAGAAAATTGTTTTTTTGGACTGTAGAAAAATTGATTCACAATGTCAATCAGATTGTGCCTCGTGTTGAATAACTACATTTTCAAGCCTCATTGTGACCAAAATTGCCATTTTTACAGACTTTTTCTCCGACTCAGAAGCTTCTATTCCGACCAATTTCAGGCATTCAAATAACTCTAAACACACTTATTTTAGTTCCAAAAGTGATAATTCACATGCAATAGTCATTTACAGTCAAAAGACAAAACATTAAAAAACTTACGGTTTCTGACCATCTGGAGAAAGTTCGACAGGTCACAAGTCATCATTTTTCATCAGAAAATTGTTTTTTTGAACTGTAGAAAAATTGATTCAAAATGTCAATCGGATTGTGCCTCATGATGAATAACTACATTTTCAAGCCTCATTGTCACCAAAATTGCCATTTTTACCGACTTTTTCTCCTACTCAGAAGCTTCTATTCCGACCAATTTCAGGCATTCAAATAACTCTAAACACACTTATTTTAGTTCCAAAAGTGATAATTCACATGCAATAGTCATTTACAGTCAAAAGACAAAACATTAAAAAACTTACGGTTTCTGACTATCTGGAGAAAGTTCGACAGGTCACAGGTCATCATTTTTCATCAGAAAATTGATTATTTGGACTGTAGAAAAATTGATTCAAAACGTCAATCGGATTGTGCCTCATGATGAATAATCACTTTTAAAAGCCTCTCGGTGACCAAAATTGCCATTTTTACAGACTTTTCCTCCTACTCAGAAGCTTGTATTTCGACCAAATTCTGACTGGAAAATTACTCTAAAAACACGTATTTTAGATCTAAGAGTGCCAATTCACATGCAATAGTAATTTACAGTCAAAAGATTAAACATTTAAAAATGACCATTTCTGACCATCTGGATAAAGTTCGACAGGTCACGGGTCATCGTTTTTCATCAGAAAAATAATTTTTGGGGACTGTAGAATAATGTATTCAAAATGACATTTGGATTGTGCCTCATGTTGAATAACTACTTTTTAAAGCCTCAATGTGACATAAATTGCCATTTTTACAGGCTTTTTCTCCTACTCAGAAGCTTCTATTTCAACTGATTTCAGGCATTCAAATGACTCTAAACACACTTATTTTAGTTCCAAAAGTGATAATGTACATGCAATAGTCATTTACAGTCAAAAGACAAAACATTAAAAAACTTACGGTTTCTGACCATCTGGAGAAAGTTTGACAGGTCACAGTTCATCATTTTTCATCAGAAAATTGTTTTTTTGGACTGTAGAAAAATTGATTCACAATGTCAATCAGATTGTGCCTCATGTTGAATAACTACATTTTCAAGCCTCATTGTGACCAAAATTGCCATTTTTACAGACTTTTTCTCTGACTCAGAAGCTTCTATTCCGACCAATTTCAGGCATTCAAATAACTCTAAACACACTTATTTTAGTTCCAAAAGTGATAATTCACATGCAATAGTCATTTACAGTCAAAAGACAAAACATTAAAAAACTTACGGTTACTGACCATCTGGAGAAAGTTCGACAGGTCACAAGTCATCATTTTTCATCAGAAAATTGTTTTTTTGAACTGTAGAAAAATTGATTCAAAATGTCAATCGGATTGTGCCTCATGATGAATAACTACATTTTCAAGCCTCATTGTAACCAAAATTGCCATTTTTACCGACTTTTTCTCCTAATCAGAAGCTTCTATTCCGACCAATTTCAGGCATTCAAATAACTCTAAACACACTTATTTGAGTTCCAAAAGTGATAATTCACATGCAATAGTCATTTACAGTCAAAAGACAAAACATTAAAAAACTTACGGTTACTGACCATCTGGAGAAAGTTCGACAGGTCACAAGTCATCATTTTTCATCAGAAAATTGTTTTTTTGAACTGTAGAAAAATTGATTCAAAATGTCAATCGGATTGTGCCTCATGATGAATAACTACATTTTCAAGCCTCATTGTAACCAAAATTGCCATTTTTACCGACTTTTTCTCCTAATCAGAAGCTTCTATTCCGACCAATTTCAGGCATTCAAATAACTCTAAACACACTTATTTTAGTTCCAAAAGTGATAATTCACATGCAATAGTCATTTACAGTCAAAAGACAAAACATTAAAAAACTTACGGTTTCTGACCATCTGTAGAAAGTTCGACAGGTCACAGGTCATCATTTTTCATCAGAAAATTGATTATTTGGACTGTAGAAAAATTGATTCAAAACGTCAATCGGATTGTGCCTCATGATGAATAATCACTTTTAAAAGCCTCTCGGTGATCAAAATTGCCATTTTACAGACTTTTCCTCCTACTCAGAAGCTTGTATTTCGACCAAATTTTAGATCTAAGAGTGCTAATTCACATGCAATAGTAATTTACAGTCAAAAGATTAAACATTTAAAAATGACCATTTCTGACCATCTGGATAAAGTTCGACAGGTCACGGGTCATCGTTTTTCATCAGAAAAATAATTTTTGGGGACTGTAGAATAATGTATTCAAAATGACATTTGGATTGTGCCTCATGTTGAATATCTACTTTTTCCAGCCTCACTGTGAACAAAATTTCCATTTTCACAGACTTTTCCTCCTTCTAAGAAGCTTCTATTTTGATCAATTTCAGGCATTAAGATGACTCTAAACACTCGTATTTTAGTTCCAAAAGTGAGAATTCACATGCAATAGTTATTTACAGTCAAAATATTAAACATAAAAAAATCACCATTTCTAACCATCTGGAGAAAGTTCGACAGGTCATCGTTTTTCATCCGAAAATTGATTTTTTGGCCTGTAGAAATATTGATTCAAAATGTCATTTGGATTGTGTCTCATGTTGAATAACTACTTTTTATAGCCTCACGGTGAACAAAATTGCCATTTTTACAGACTTTACCTCCTACTCAGAAGCTTCTATTTCTACCAATTTCAGGCATTAAAATGACTCTAAACACACTTACTTTAGTTTCAAAAGCGATAATTCACATGCAATAGTCATTTACAGTCAAAAGGCAAAACATAAAAAAAACATTCTATTTCTGACCATCTGGAGAAAGTTCGACAGGTCATCGTTTTTCATCAAAAAATTGATTTTTTGGACTGTCGAAAAATTGATTCAAAATGTCATTTGGATTGTGCTTCATGTTGAATAACTACTTTTTAGACCTCAATGTGACCAAAATTGCAATTTTTACAGACTTATCCTCCTACTCAGAAGTTTCTTTTTTGACCAATTTCAGGAATTAAAATGACTCGAACACACTTATTTTAGTTCCAAAAGTGATAATTCACATGCAATAGTCATTTACAGTCGAAAGACAAAATATTAAAAAATTACCATTTTTGACCATCTGGAGAAATTTTGCGAGCTCACGGGTCATCGTTTTTTATCAGAAAATTGATTTTTTGGACTGTAGGCAAAATGATTCAAAATGTCAATTGGATTGTGCCTCATGTTGCATAACCACTTTTTAAAGCCTCACAGTGACCAAAATTGCCATTGTTACAGACTTTTCCTCCTACTCAGAAGCTTCTATTTTGACCAATTTCAGGCATTAAAATTAATCTAAACACACTTATTTTAGTTTCAAAAGTGATAATTCACATGCAATAGTCACTTACAGTCGAAAGATAAAACATTACAAAATTACCATTTCTGACCTTCTGGAGAAAGTTCGACAGGTCCGGGGTCATCATTTTTCATCAGAAAATTGATTTTTGGGACTGTAGAAAAAATGATTGAAAATGTCAATTGGTTTGTGCCTCATATTAAATAACCACTTTTTAAAGCCTCACAGTGACCAAAATTGCCATTGTTACAGACTTTTCCTCCTAGTCAGAAGCTTCTATTTTGACCAATGTCAGGCATTAAAATAACTCTAAACACACTTATCTTAATTCCAAATGTGATAATTGACATGCAATAGTCATTTACAGTCAAAAGACAAAACATTAAAAAATTACCATTTCTAACCATGTGGTCAAAGTTCGACAGGTCACGGGTCATCTTTTTTAATCAGAAAATTGATTTTTGGGACTGTAGAAAAAAATGTTTCAAAATGTCAATTGGATTGAGCCTTATGTTGCATAAGCACTTTTAAAAGCCTCTCAGTGACCAAAATTGCTATTTTTACAGACTTTTCCTCCCTCTCAGAAGCTTCTATTTCTACCAATTTCAGGCATTAAAATTACTCTAAAAACACTTATTAAAGTTTCAAAAGCGATAATTCACATGCAATAGTCATTTACAGTCAAAAGACAAAACATAAAAAAATTACCATTTCTGACCATCTGGTCAAAGTTCAACAGTTCAAAGTTCAACAGCTTCTATTTTGACCAATTTCAAGCATTAAAATGACTCTAAACACACTTATTTTAGTTCCAAAAGTGAGAATTCACATGCAATAGTCATTTACAGTCAAAAGATTAAACATTAAAAAAATTACCATTTCTGACCAGCTGGAGAAAGTTCGACAGATCACGGGTCATCGTTTTTCATCAGAGACTTGATTTTTGGGAATATAGAAAAAATGATTCAAAATGTCATTTGGATTGTGCCTCATGTTGAATAACTACTTTTTAAAGCCTCAATGTGACCAAAATTGCCATTTTTACAGACTTTCCCTCCTACACAGAAGCTTCTATTTCGACCAGTTTCAGGCATTAAAATGACTCTAAATATACTTATTTTAGTTCCAAAAGTGATAATTCACATTCAATAGTCATTTACAGTGAAAATATTAAACATTAAACAATTACCATTTCTGAACATCTGGAGAAAGTATGACAGGTCACAGATCATCGTTTTTCATCACAAAATAGATTTTTTAGACTGTAGAAAAAAAATGTCAAAATGTCAATTGGATTGTGCCTCATGTTCAATAACCACTTTTTACAGCCTCAATGTGACGAAAATTGCCATTTTTAGATACTTTTCCTCCTATTCAGAAGCTTCTATTTCGACTAATTTCAGGCATTAAAATGACTCTAAACACACTTATTTTAGTTGCAAAAGTGATAATTCACATGCAATAATCATTTACAGTCAAAAGATTAACCACCAAAAAATGACAATTTCTGACCATCTGGAGAAAGTTCGACAGGTCAGGGGTCATTGTTTTTCATCAGAAAATAGATTTTTTGGACTGCAGAAAAAATTCTTCAAAATGTCAATTGGATTGGGCCTCATGTTGAATAAACACTTTTTAAAGCTTCTCAGTGACCAAAATTGCCATTTTTACAGACTTTTCCTCCTAGTCAGAAGCTTCTATTTCGACCAATTTCAGGCATTAAAATGACTCTAAACACACTTATTTTAGTTCCAAAAGTGATATTTCACATGCAATAGTCATTTACAGTCAAAAGATTAAAAATTAAAAAACTGACCATTTCTGACCATCTGGAGAAAGTTTGACAGGTCCGTAGTCATCACTTTTCATTAGAAAATTGATTTTTTGGACTGTAGAAAAAATTGATTCAAAATGTTAATTGGATTGTGCCTCATGTTGAATAACCACTTTTTAAACCTCACATTGACCAAAATTGCAATTTTTACAGACTTTTTCTCATACTCAGAAGCTTCTATTTTGGCCAATTTCAGGCATTAAAATGACTCTAAACACACTTATTTTAGTTCCAAAAGAGAGAATTCACATGCAATAGTCATTTACAGTCAAAAGATTAAGCATTAAAAAATGACCATTTCTGACCATCTAGAGAAAGTTTTAGAGGTCACGGGTCATCGTTTTTCATCAGAAAATTGATTTTCTGGACTGTAGAAAAATTGGTTCAGAAAGTCAATAGGATTGTGCCTCATGTTGAATACCCACTTTTAAAAGCCTCTCGGTGACCAAAATTGCCATTTTTACAGACTTTTTCTCCTATTCAGAAGCTTCCATTTCAAACAAATTCTGACAGGAAATGACTCTAAACATACACATTTTAGATCTAAGACTGCTAATTCACATGCAATAGTAATTTAAAGTCAAAAGATTCAACATTAAAAAATGACCTTTTCTGACCATCTTGAGAAAGTTCCACAGGTCCGGGGTCAATGTTTTCATGAGAAAATTGATTTTTTGGACTGTAGAAAAATTGATTCAAAATGTCATTTGGATTGTGCCTCATGTTGAATAACTACTTCTTAAAGCCTCACTGTGACCAAAAGTGACATTTTTACAGAATTTTCCTCCTTCTCAGAAGCTTTTATTTCGACCAAATATAGGCATTAAAATAACTCTAAACACACTTATTTTAATTCCAAAAGTGATAATTCACATGCAATAGTCATTTACAGTCAAAGGACAAAACATTAAAAAATTACCATTTCTGACCATCTGGAGAAAGTTCGACAGGTCACGGGTCATCGTTTTTCATCAGAAAATTGATTTTTTTGTATTGTAGAAAAATGTATTCAAAATGTCATTTGGATTGTGCCTCATGTTGAATAACCACTTTTTAAACCTCACAGTGACTAAAATTACAATTTTTACAGACTTTTTCTCCTACTCGGAAGCTTTATTTCGACCAATTTCAGGCATTAAAATGACTATAAACACACTTATTTTAGTTCCAAAAGTGAGAATTCACATGCAGTAGTCATTTACAGTCAAAAGATTAAACATTAAAAAATGACAATTTCTGGCCATCTGTAGAAAATTTGACAGGTCACGGGTCATCGTTTTTAATCAGAAAATTGATTTTTTGGACTCTAGAAAAATTGATTCAAAATATGATTTGGATTGTGCCCCATGTTGAATAACTACTTTTGAAAGCCTCAATGTGACCAAAATTGCCATTTTTACAGACCTTTCCTCCTACTCAAAAGCTTTTATTTCAACCAATTTCTGGCAGGAAAATGACTCTAAAGTCACTTATTTTATATCCAAGATTGCTAATTCACATGCAATAGTCATTTGCAGTCAAAAGATTAAACATTAAAAAGTGACTTTTTCTGACTATCTTGAGAATGTTCGACAGGTCCGGTGTCATCGTTTTTCATCAGAAAATTGATTTTTTGGACTGTAGAAAAATTGATTCAAAAAAGTCATTTGGATTGTGCCTGATTTTGAATAACTACCTTTTAAAGCCTCAATGTGACCAAAATTGCCATTTTTGCAGACTTTTCCTCCAACTCAGAAGCTTCTATTTTGAACAATTTCAGTCATTAAAATGACTTTAAACACACTTATTTTAGTTCTAAAAGTGATAATTCACATGTAATAGTCATTTACAGTCAAAAGATTCAATGTTAAAAAAACACTATTTCTGACCATGTGGAGAAAGTTCGACAGGTCCGAGGTCATCGCTTTTCATCAGAAAATGGATTTTTTGGACTGTAGAAAAATGTATTCAAAATGTCATTTGGATTGTGCCTAATGTTGAATAACCACTTTTTAAACCTCACAGTGACTAAAATTACAATTTTTACAGACTTTTTCTCCTACTCGGAAGCTTTATTTCGACCAATTTCAGGCATTAAAATGACTATAAACAGACTTATTTTAGTTCCAAAAGTGAGAATTCACATGCAGTAGTCATTTACAGTCAAAAGATTAAACATTAAAAAATGACAATTTCTGGCCATCTGTAGAAAATTTGACAGGTCACGGGTCATCGTTTTTAATCAGAAAATTGATTTTTTGGACTCTAGAAAAATTGATTCAAAATATGATTTGGATTGTGCCCCATGTTGAATAACTACTTTTGAAAGCCTCAATGTGACCAAAATTGCCATTTTTACAGACCTTTCCTCCTACTCAAAAGCTTTTATTTCAACCCATTTCTGGCAGGAAAATGACTCTAAAGTCACTTATTTTATATCCAAGATTGCTAATTCACATGCAATAGTCATTTGCAGTCAAAAGATTAAACATTAAAAAGTGACTTTTTCTGACTATCTTGAGAATGTTCGACAGGTCCGGTGTCATCGTTTTTCATCAGAAAATTGATTTTTTGGACTGTAGAAAAATTGATTCAAAAAAGTCATTTGGATTGTGCCTGATTTTGAATAACTACCTTTTAAAGCCTCAATGTGACCAAAATTGCCATTTTTGCAGACTTTTCCTCCAACTCAGAAGCTTCTATTTTGAACAATTTCAGTCATTAAAATGACTTTAAACACACTTATTTTAGTTCTAAAAGTGATAATTCACATGTAATAGTCATTTACAGTCAAAAGATTCAATGTTAAAAAAACACTATTTCTGACCATGTGGAGAAAGTTCGACAGGTCCGAGGTCATCGCTTTTCATCAGAAAATGGATTTTTTGGACTGTAGATAAAATGGTTCAAAATGATAATTGGATTGTGCCTCTTGTTGAATAACCACTTTTAAAAGCCTCTTGGTGACCAGTATTGCCATTTTTACAGACTTTTCCTCCTACTCAGAAGCTTCTATTTCGACCAATTTCAGGCATTAAAATGACTCTAAACACACTTATTTTAATTCCAAAAGTGATCATTCACATGCAATAGTCATTTACAGTCAAAAGACAAAACATTAAAAAACTTACAGTTTCTGACCATCTGGAGAAAGTTCGACAGGTCACAAGTCATCATTTTTCATCAGAAAATTGTTTTTTTGGACTGTAGAAAAATTGATTCAAAATGTCAATCGGATTGTGCCTCATGATGAATAACTACATTTTCAAGCCTCATTGTGACCAAAATTGCCATTTTTACAGACTTTTTCTCCTACTCAGAAGCTTCTATTTCGACCATTTTCAGGCATTAACCCCTTCGCTGCCAGGCCTTTTCCCCTCCTGTGCCATGCCCTTTTTTGGCTATTTGGGGTAGTGCACGCTGAGGCCCCTGTAACTTTTTGACCACATAAGGTATCCACGCCAAATTTGCGTCCTTTTCTTCCAACATCATGGGGATTCTAAAGGTACTCAGGGTTTGTGGACTCTCCTAGAGGGGTCACAGAAATGAGCCAAAGTACAGCAAAATTTTGTTTTTTTTCGGAAACAATTGAAAAATGGGCTGCAAATGAAAGCATCTGGGTTTTTCCCTGCAAATGTTATCAAAAAAGGGTTTGTGGGGCTGAAATCACCATTGTCCCAGCTTTTTGGGTATACCAGACTTTTTACACAGTTTTGGCATTTTTCTGGGACATAGCCTAATTTTGCTATTTTGTGTGCTTTTGACCTCCTTCCAGTTAATGGCAGAAATGGGTACAAAAGCAATAATGGATCCTGGAAAGCTATACATTTGCGAGAAGAAGACAAAATTCTGAATTCAGCAAGGGGTCATTTGTGTAGATCCATCAAGGTTTTTTTATAGAAACTAACAGTTAAATATAGGATACATTGAAAATTAGTTGCAAAAACAGTCTTTTGTGTCAACGTTTTCACCTGTAACTTCTTCTAATTATGATAGCTCTTTGAAAGCAATATACCATTACATCCGCTGGACATTACTGGTTGTGGGGATATATAGGACTTGTAGGTTCACCAAGAACCCGACGAACCCAGAGCCAAAAACTGAGCAGCAACTTGCAATGGTTTTTTATTATGTACCGGGTATATAGTAATTATTCTGTAAAAATGTGTACATGGAAAAATCGGTATGAAAGACACCTATGTATTTCTGAAATGGGAACAAAATATAGAGTTTAGAAACAGTAGATATTTGCACATTTCTGAAATTGGGAATACTCATACTAGCATGAGAATTATCAGTCATTTTTTAGAATGACTTCTTTTTTACACAATATCTTTCATTTGGAAGGCAGAAATGCATCGAAAGTCAAAAGATAATAACAGTTCCTTTACAAATATGAATTACCCTAGGTCTTCCGATAAAAATGGTACCTCACTTGTGTGGGTAGCCATAGTGCCCGCGACAGGCAACGGCGCAAAACGCAACGTGGTCACAACTGAATATCGCAGTGAAAATTTACCCTTTTTTGGCAAAGTGCCTAGCTCTAGTTTTTGAACCCTAGCTCTGCGGGCACCTTGGGAAACCTAGCAAACCTATACATTTTTGAAAACTAGACACCCAGGGGAATCCAGGATGGGTGACTTGACTGCCTCCCACCAGGGTCTGTTACCCAGAATCCCTTGCAAACCTAAAAAATTGTCAAAAAACCCACATTTTCCCCACATTTCTGTGGTGGAAAGTTCCGGAATCTGTGTGGACCCACAAATTTCCACCCACCCTGCGTTCCACAAAGTCTTACGAGAAAAACGGTATCTCACTCGTGTGGGTCGGCCTAGTGCCCGCGACAGGAAACGGCACAAAACGCAATGTGGTCAAACCTCAATTTCGCAGTGAAAAATGACCCTTTTGTGGCAAAATGCCTAGCTCTAGTTTTTGAACCCTAGCTCTGCGGGCACCTTGGGAAACCTAGCAAACCTATACATTTTTGAAAACTAGACACCCAGTGGAATCCAGGATGGGTGACTTGACTGCCTCCCACCAGGGTCTGTTACCCACAATCCCTTGCAAACCTAAAAAATTGTCAAAAAACCCACATTTTCCCCACATTTCTGTGGTGGAAAGTTCCGGAATCTGTGTGGATCCACAAATTTCTACCCACCCTGCGTTCCACAAAGTCTTACGAGAAAAACGGTATCTCACTTGTGTGGGTCGGCCTAGTGCCCGCGACAGGAAACGGCGCAAAACGCAACGTGGTCAAACCTCAATTTCGCAGTGAAAAATGACCCTTTTGTGGCAAAATGTCTAGCTGTAGTTTCTGAACCCTAGCTCTGCGGGCACCTTGGGAAACCTAGCAAACCTATACATTTTTGAAAACTAGACAACCAGGGGAATCCAGGATGGGATGACTTGACTGCCTCCCACCAGGGTCTGTTACCCAGAATCCCTTGCAAACCTAAAAAATTGACCAAAAAAACACATTTTCCCCACATTTCTGTGGTGGAAAGTTCTGGAATCTGTGTGGATCCACAAATTTCCACCCACCCCGCGTTCCCCAAAGTCTTATGAGAAAAACGGTACCTCACTTATGTGGGTCGGCCTAGTGCCCGCAACAGGAAACGGCGCAAAACGCAACGTGGTCACACCTCAATTTCGCAGTGTAAAATGACCCTTTTTTGGCAAAATGTCTAGCTGTAGTTTTTGAACCCTAGCTCTGCGGGCACCTTGGGAAACCTAGCAAACCTATACATTTTTGAAAACTAGACAACCAGGGGAATCCAGGATGGGATGACTTGACTGCCTCCCACCAGGGTCTGTTACCCAGAATCCCTTGCAAACCTAAAAAATTGACAAAAAAAACACATTTTCCCCACATTTCTGTGGTGGAAAGTTCTGGAATCTGTGTGGATCCACAAATTTCCACCCACCCCGCGTTCCCCAAAGTCTTATGAGAAAAACGGTACCTCACTTATGTGGGTCGGCCTAGTGCCTGCAACAGGAAACGGCGCAAAACGCAACGTGGTCACACCTCAATTTCGCAGTGTAAAATGACCCTTTTTTGGCAAAATGTCTAGCTGTAGTTTTTGAACCCTAGCTCTGCGGGCACCTTGGGAAACCTAGCAAACCTATACATTTTTGAAAACTAGACACCCGTGTGCTTCCAGGGAGGCATGGCTTGCGTGGATCCCCCAACGTTTCCTTACCCAGAATCCGCTGCAAACCTCAATTTTAGCTGAACAAATCACATTTTTCACACATTTTTGTGTGGGAAAGTTGTGGCATCACCGGGCTCACTCTAATTTCCCACAACCCAGCGTTCCCCCGGGTCTCCCAGCAAAAATGGTGCCTCACTTGTGTGGGAGGCCCAAGTACCCACGACAGGCAAGGGCCCAAAACGCAGTGAGGCAACATCAAAATTGCATATCTCAAAACCACCTGGTTTTGCAAGGAGGGTCACTTGGGTTTTTGGCCCGGTGCTCGACGGCCATCTAGGGAAACCTACCAAACCCATACATTTCTGAAAACTAGACACCCGGGGGCTCAAAGGGAGGTATGGCTTGCGTAGATCCTCCAACGTTTCCTTACCCAGAATCCCCTGCAAACCTCAATTTTAGCTGAAAAAATCAAATTTTTCACACATTTTTGTGTGGGAAAGTTGTGGCATCACCGGGCTCACTCTAATTTCCCACAACCCAGCGTTCCCCCGGGTCTCCCAGTAAAAATGGTGCCTCACTTGTGTGGGAGGCCCAAGTACCCGCGACAGGCAAGGGCCCAAAACGCAGTGAGGCAACATCAAAATTGCATATCTCAAAACCGTTGAACTACCTTTACAACGCAACTTTTACAACGCTATGCTATTACAACGCATTTTTTACAACGCAAAAGCTTTTACAACGCATGCTTTTACAATGCATGCTATTATATGGTAAGTACTTTTACAACGCATATACCATTACAACGCATTCTTTGAAAATGCCTTTACAACGCATGCATTTACAACGCATGCATTTACAACGCATGATATTATATGGTAAGTACTTTTACAACGCATATACTATTACAACGCATTTTTTAATTTTGGAATTTTAACTTAAATAAATATATATCGTATATTTAAATGTTTTTTATAAAAATATAAATTTAAAAAAAGTGAGTAGTTTTACAAAATATTAATACTTGAGTATTTTTCTAATATAAAAGAGTATTTTTTAATTTAATTTAACCCCTTCAGTGCCCATGACGAGCTGGACTCGTCATGGGCCGCGGTGGCGCTGTGCCCATGACGAGTCCAGCTCGTCATAGACCCCGCCGCTCTAATGCAACGGCCGGCACTGGGCGGGGAAAGGGGCGGGCACTGAAGGGGTTAATACTTGAGTATTTTTCAAAAAAGAAAGAGTATATTTTATTTTAAATTTAAAAATATAAGTTTGAGTAGTTTAACAAAATATTAGTACTTGAGTATTTTTCAAATATAAAAGAGTATTAATATTAATAATAAAAGAATTTTATTTTGAGGAATTATTAAATGAGTAATTTTATTTAAAATTAAATATGTAAATAAAATTTAAAAAAGGATTATTATTAAATATTAATACTAGAACAATTATTTATAATTAATAACAGTTAATTAAAGAAAAAAATAGTATTAAGAAAGATTAATACTAGAGTATTTTTAAGTTACTTATATAAAGTTTAATGTTTGTCTAAAAAAAGGAAGAGTACTTTTGGAGTATTATATTTAAAAATTAGAGAAATGTAAAAATAAAAAAATTAAATAAATAAAATTAAAAGAGTAATAAGAAATGAATTTAAGAAATAATAATACCTTCAGAAAAAATCCCAGGAAAAAAATAACTTACTTGAAAAAAAAATTCCCACGCTTTTGCATTGAAGTCTATGAGATAATTTGTCCTTCATTTATTTTGGCAGCTTCAGAATATACAACCCGCGGAACAAGAAAAGAAGAATCAGAAAGAGAAGAAAGAGCAAGTTTTGAAGGAAAAAGACAATAGAGTCGAGGTAAGGAACACATTTAGTAAATTTACAATTAAAATGTTACATTTTTAATGAATAAATTACAATTTAAAAAATAATGACAGTAAACAAATAATGTTTTCAAAATATATATTTATTGAAAAATCCTTAAAAAAGAAACCATATTTGTATTAAATTTTGCAATGCATTTAACAATTTTTAGAAAATATATAAATATTTTATTAACATTTTTAAACATTTATTTACATATTAGTTAAATAAAGTAGTCCGTTAGAAATATTGATGCACGCGATGACGTAATGACGTGAGCGTCGACGTAATGCGCCATTTTGAAGAGCATCGGAGGAGGAAGCAGCAGGAAGCTGATCTGCGTCCAGGTAGGAAATATTTTCACTTTAAAATATATATTAAATCTTTAATAGTGATACATATATAGTGAGGAAAGAATAAGGAGAGGTTGCGGGAAAACTAATTGATGTTTTAAATGTTTTTAAACATGTCCACAATAATGTCATTAATGTATGCCTATGTCGGGTCGCGAAAAGTTATTTGTTTATTTAAAAAATGTATGTAACTGTTTAAAAATTAAAAGTTACTGTTCACAAAGTTTATTTCTTTACTTCGGAACAAAAAAAAGTGATTTTGAACTTCATTTCTAAGTGAAATAAAATAGCGTACTCGTAAATTTTGGGAGACAATGATTGAATAAAAATTGGTGATTATGCAGCAATGTGCATTTTGGATTATGGCTTGACATGTACAATTTAGATTGGTTTGAGTTTTGGTGATTATTTAGGTCGGAAAAAAAAAAGAAAGTTTTCTGTAATTATATTAATGGCGTACGGATGTAGAAAATTTGGTCAAATACTATGGGAAAGTAAATTTGTTGACATTGGTAGTTGTGCTAGAAATGAAGATTTTGGAAAAAAAAAAAAAACCCGACTTGTTTGTTTGAAAAATTTTTTAGAAAATACATTGTATGCCAATTGTAATTTGAAAAATTTATAAATTTGAAGCAAAGCAGGAAAGTAAGTAAAAAAAAAAATTTAGAAAGAAAGAATGTTAGAAAGATTTTCCAGGTAGTCTATAGCCACACACAACGAAAATTGTTGTACAATAGCCAATAGTCTCTCAGACATTTCCCTTGTTTTGACTGTTACTCGTGGGTTTAGACTACCTGCGAGTGTTTGGGCTATTCTCATTTTTTGAAAACTTTGCTCCTTCTTCAAAGTTTCCAAAAAAGAGTAGAAGTTTGGATGAGGTTTGCCAATTGTGTGGTTGAAGGAGTTATGCCATCCCTCAATGGCATTGTTTGTTTTTGCTTCGCCCTCTAAACAACTCGTGTAGCAGTTCCACCACTCCACATGGAATCGTGGCTTCCTCCTGCGACCCGATCTGCTTAGGTGTCCAATCCATGTGTCCTCGAAATAATTTAGAATGGGTGCCAATTTTTCTTCGTTACTCGTGTAATAAACAGATTCTATAATTGCAGTGTAGTACTCGTCCACACTATCGGGAGCAACAAAACAAAGTGCAGTTAATTTTTTTAGTTCAAATTGCAGTTTACTATCACGAGAATATTCTGCAACTAGGGATGTTTTTTGTAATTTACGCCAAAATGCCTGGGAAAAATGAAAAAAACATCCCTGAATTTGGGTATCCGTGTACGTTTTAGTGATCACATTGATCATGCTCAATTCAAAATCAATAATTATTTTCCGAGGACTTTGAGATGTTTTACTTTTAATCACTGATAAAAGTTCAGTGTATGTTGCAGAAGTCTTATCAGGTAGCAAACTGTATACTAAGGGAATTACACTATTGTTAATTTTGGCATGTATAGTGTAAATTTGAGTGAAAGGATGGGGTGTACTTTTAAACGTCCCATCCATCATCCAAATTTCACTACTTTCTAACTTAGCAAGGTTACGTGGGGTACTAAAAATGAGAATTCGTTTCTGAGGGTTTTCGTTGTCATGCAGAAGGAAAGGTTCATCAGAAAAAGAAATAGAAAGATCATGTGGAATTCTAATGTCAGAGAAAGAATGTGGTGCAGATAATTGAATGTTACTTGCCTGCTTTTGTCTTTGAATAATTCTTCTCAAATTAGGAATTATAGGCATGTTACTAGCAACATGACTGGGGACATGCTGTGCAACCTCTCTTAAAATGGATCCTGTAGAATCATTGGAGGTGCTTGCAATAGCTTTCATTTCGTTCACAGTTTCTCTAATTTCTACCTCCATTGCAGAGGCAGAGTGGTTATGTTCAGTGGTTTTCACAACTAAATTATCAACAGTAACCGCTCTGCCACTGCAATGGGTAGTGTAGTATTGCACACACCTCCAATGATTTCTAGTTAAACTTATTCTTTCCTTACTATATATGTATCCACCATGGTTTAATAAATTTTTGCCCTTCCTGGATTTAATATACTTTGCAGCTTCCAGACTAGACATTATCTGAAAAGAGAAGAGAAGAAAAACAAATTAGTCTGAAAAATTAAATGAAATACCTAAAATATAACAGTTACACCATCCAACACTTTCCCTACTGCTGCACCTTCCTGGAGTTTGAATAGTAAATTGCACCCCTACACCATCCAACACTTTCCCTACTGATGCACCTTCCTGGAGTTGGAATAGTAAATTGCACCCCTACACCATCCAACACTTTCCCTACTGCTGCACCTTCCTGGAGTTGGAATAGTAAATTGCACCCCTACACCATCCAACACTTTCCCTACTGCTGCACCTTCCTGGAGTTGGAATATTAATTTGCACCCCTACACCATCCAACACTTTCCCTACTGCTGCACCTTCCTGGAGTTGGAATAGTAAATTGCACCCCTACACCATCCAACACTTTCCCTACTGCTGCACCTTCCTGGAGTTGGAATAGTAAATTGCACCCTTACACCATCCAACACTTTCCCTACTGCTGCACCTTCCTGGAGTTGGAATAGTAAATTGCACCCCTACACCATCCAACACTTACCCTACTGCTGCACCTTCCTGGAGTTGGAATAGTAAATTGCACCCCTACACCATCCAACACTTTCCCTACTGATGCACCTTCCTGGAGTTGGAATAGTAAATTACACCCCTACACCATCCAACACTTTCCCTACTGATGCACCTTCCTGGAGTTGGAATAGTAAATTGCACCCCTACACCATCCAACACTTTCCCTACTGATGCACCTTCCTGGAGTTGGAATAGTAAATTGCACCCCTACACCATCCAACACTTTCCCTACTGATGAACCTTCCTGGAGTTGGAATAGTAAATTGCACCCCTACACCATCCAACACTTACCCTACTGCTGCACCTTCCTGGAGTTGGAATAGTAAATTGCACCCCTACACCATCCAACACTTTCCCTACTGATGCACCTTCCTGGAGTTGGAATAGTAAATTGCACCCCTACACCATCCAACACTTTCCCTACTGCTGCACCTTCCTGGAGTTGGAATAGTAAATTGCACCCCTACACCATCCAACACTATCCCTACTGCTGCACCTTTAAATGTTGTGTAAAAATACCTTGTTTTTTTGAAATTGGTTTTCTTGGTGAGTCTTCTTAAGTGGGGATGGCCTGTAGGCTGGAGTAGACACTTATGTGTTGATTTCAATGGTAAAACAAATACAATTGTCTGCAAAAGTGATAAAAGGAAAAAAAGAAAAAAGTTAACTTTGAAGAGATATGCAAATTTACAATAACTTTTTGCAAAAATTAAATCCATTTTAATATATAGTACATAACACTTTCCCTACTGATGCACCTTCCTGGAGTTGGAATAGTAAATTGCACCCCTACACCATCCAACACTTTCCCTACTGCTGCACCTTCCTGGAGTTGGAATAGTAAATTGCACCCCTACACCATCCAACACTTTCCCTACTGCTGCACCTTCCTGGAGTTGGAATAGTAAATTGCACCCCTACACCATCCAACACTTTCCCTACTGCTGCACCTTCCTGGAGTTGGAATAATAAATTGCACCCCTACACCATCCAACACTTTCCCTACTGCTGCACCTTTAAATGTTGTGTAAAAATACCTTGTTTTTTTGAAATTGGTTTTCTTGGTGAGTCTTCTTAAGTGGGGATGGGCTGTAGGCTGGAGTAGACACTTATGTGTTGATTTCAATGGTAAAACAAAAATAATTGTCTGCAAAAGTGATAAAAGGAAAAAATGAGAAAACTTAACTTTGAAGAGATATGCAAATTTACAATAACTTTTTGCAAAAATTAAATCCATTTTAATATATAGTACATAACACTTTCCCTACTGATGCACCTTCCTGGAGTTGGAATAATAATTTGCACCCCTACACCATCCAACACTTACCCTACTGCTGCACCTTCCTGGAGTTGGAATAGTAAATTGCACCCCTACACCATCCAACACTTTCCCTACTGCTGCACCTTCCTGGAGTTGGAATAGTAAATTGTACCCCTACACTATCCATCAGTTATCCTATTTCTGCACTTTAGTCGAGTAACAATAGCAAAAGGAATGACTATTAAATTGTGGAAATTATAATAATCATAATGTAAAATACCTTTTTCAGTTGTTGTTTGTTCTCGTGCCTTTAAGGTAATGCTTGCTGCAGGATATAGTTATTTTTTTGTAACCGATTTACTGTGGAACAAAAAAAAGTTTAAAAAATTAATGTTACTTTGACAACGTTGGTTAAAAAAAAAACCATTTTTGAAAATTATGATATTTGTCAAATGTGTATGAGTAACAATTGGTTAAGAAAAACATAATACACATTGAATGTATTTTAAAATAAGAATAATAATGGATACACCTACACTATCACTCAATTACTCTACCGGTGAACATTCTGGGACTTAGAATACTAATAGTTATCTCAGTAACTTGAAACGCTTTTTCACATGTAGTACCTAACTGAAGTCCTATTAGTAATTGTTACCCCTGCACCATGGTATAATTTCGTTTATGATGTAGTTTTTTTTTTTTATACTTTATTTTACTGTGGAAAATGATAATTTAAAAATGCATTTTAAAATGTATTGTTTTCACTCATTTGCTCCGTTTTGGCATCCATTTTGGAACATGTCTTTTGGTATTGTTTTCATAGAAAGTGTTGTAGGACAAGTTTTACAAGTGAGATGGTTAAAATGGCGCCTATGTGTATGTGTCTTCTGTTTTACTCTGTTTACTTACTTTCCGATTTAATCATGATAAAAATGTGTAAGCACTGTTGTTAAATCTATCGTTCTTTTTGTTAAACTTTGAAATGTGTGAAAACGGAATTTTATTGGGGATTTTGAGTATTAATTTTAATACTCGAGTATTAATTTTAATACTCGAGTATTAATTTGGTAATGCATTTCAGTAGATTTACGCTCAGTTTTTCTCCACATTTTAATACACTCCCCCACCCTAAAACCCCTAATTTCCCTGCATCCCGTGCCAGATTTTATTGTACTTTTAAATAAAAAATAAAAAAATTCGCGTTGTAATGGTATGCGTTGTAATAGATTTCGTTGTAACAGCACTTTTCAGTATTTTAATAGGTTTTGCGTTGTAAATGTATTCGTTGTAAAGTAATGCGTTGTAGTAGTACTTGCGTTGTAAAAAATGCGTTGTAATGGTATGCGTTGTAATAGTATGCGTTGTAACGTCATACATCCCTCAAAACCACCTGGTTTTGCAAGTGGGGTCACTTGGGTTTTTGGCCCGGTGCTCGACGGCCATCTAGGGAAACCTACCAAACCCATACATTTCTGAAAACTAGACACCCGGGGGCTCAAAGGGAGGTATGGCTTGCGTGGATCCCCTAACGTTTCCTTACCCAGTATCCCCTGCAAACCTCAATTTTAGCTGAAAAAATCACATTTTTCACACATTTTTGTGTGGGAAAGTTGTGGCATCACCGGGCTCACTCAAATTTCCAACCACCGAGCGTCCCCCCGGGTCTCCCGGTAAAAATGGTGCCTCACTAGTGTGGGAGGCCCAAGTACCCGCAACAGACAAGGGCCCAAAACGTATTGAGGCGACATCAAAATTGCATATCTCAAAACCACCTGGTTTTGCAAGGGGGGTCACTTGGGTTTTTGGCCCGGTGCTCGGCGGCCATCTAGGGAAACCTACCAAACCCATACATTTCTGAAAACTAGACACCCGGGGGCTTCAAGGGAGTTATGGCTTGCGTGGATCCCCCAACGTTTCCTTACCCAGAATCCCCTGCAAACCTCAATTTTAGCTGAAAAAAATCACATTTTTCACACATTTTTGTGTGGGAAAGTTGTGGCATCACCGGGCTCACTCAAATTTCCAACCACCCAGTGTCCCCCCAGGTCTCCCAGTGAAAATGGTGCCTCACTTGTGTGGGAGGCCCAAGTACCCATGACAGGCAAGGGCCCAAAACGTATTGAGGCGACATGAAAATTGCTTACCTCAAAACTACCTGGTTTTGCAAGGGGGGTCACCTGGGTTTTTGGCCCGGTGCTCGGCGGCCACCTAGGGGAACCTACCAAACCCACACATTTCTGAAAACTAGACACCCTGGGGATTCCAGGGAGGTATGGCTTGCGTGGATCCCCAACGTTTCCTTACCCAGAATACCCTGCAAACCTCAAATTTAGCTGAAAAAATCACCTTTTTCACACATTTTTGTGTGGGAAAGTTGAGGCATCACTGGGCTGACACAAATTTCCTACCACCCAGCGTTCCTCCGGGTCTCCCGATAAAATCGGTGCCTCACTCGTGTGGGAGGCCCAAGTACCCGCGACAGGCAAGGGCCCAAAACGTAATTTTGATGTCTCCTCAATTGGTTTTGGGCCCTTGCCTGACGCGGACACTAGGCCTACCCACGCAAGTGAGGTACCATTTTTATCGGAAGACTTTGGGGAACACGGGGTGGGTGGAATTTTGTGGACCCACTCAGATTCCAGAACTTTCCACCACAGAAATGTGAGGAAAATTTGTTATTTCGGACACATTTTTAGGTTTGCAATGGATTCTGGGTACCAGAACCTGGTGAGAGCCAGTCAAGTCACCCCATCCTGGATTCTCCTCGGTGTCTAGTTTTAAAAAATGTACAGGTTTGCTAGGTTTGCCTACGTGCCAACTGCGCTAGGGCCCAAAGTCCACAGGTATGCACATTGCTAAAAAAAAGGCGGCGCCCAGTGGGCTTTCTGCCACCCTGGGGGGGAATCGGGGAAGGGGGTTTCATCCCGATATGCCCCTAAAGGGGCAGAAAGACTGTGGCTATTTTTTGTGGGGGTGGGGGCATTGGTATGAACATTTGGGGCAGCCCCCACGCATAAAAAGCCTTCGTACTCGCTGGCGCCTAGTGGGCTTTCTGCTCCCCCAGGGGGCAGATCAGGGGCCGCTGCCGCCAAGTACCCTCCCAGGGCGACGGAAAGACTGGAGTTTCTCTGGGGGTGGGGGTATTGTCATGCCCATTTTGGGGAGCCCCTACCCCTACACTAATAAAACAATAAAATCTATGGTTTCTAGTGGGCTTTCTGCGCCCCCCAGGGGGTCCAGATTGGGGTCTACAGCTCCCATCTGCCTCCTGGGGGGCAGAAAGACTGTCATTTTTGTGGGGAGGGAGGGTGGGGGCATTGCCGTGCCCGTTTCGGGCAGCCCCCACCCTAAAAAAAAAACTAAAAACGAATCCCTGGTATTTAGTGGGCTTTCTGCCCCCCCGAAGGGGCAGATTAGGGGCCAATGCCCCATCTGCCCCCCGGAGGGGGCAGAAAGAGTGTAGTAATTGGGGCGTGAAGTGGGGGCATGGGCCTGCCCGTTTTGGGCAGCCCCCACCTCTATTTTTTTTATTTTTAATACCCTGGTGTCGAGTGGGCTGTCTGTGCCCCCGGGGGGGCAGATTGGGGGCTGATGCCCCATCTGCCCCCCA